>NC_133324.1:863516762-864116762 GCF_042186555.1 Aquarana catesbeiana
GGTTTAACACTTTACAACTTACAAGCACTATCAAAAGCTGGTGGACTCCGGACTCCCTATAAGAGCTTGTTGGACATTCCATTCCAAAACCATGGGCATTATTATAGTGTTGGCCCTGCACTTGCAGCTATAACCACCTTCACCCCTCAGGCAAAGCTTTCCACAAGATTTTGAAGTGTGTCTCTGGGAACCTGTTGCCATTCAGCCAAAAGAAAAGTTGTGAGGTCAGGTACTAATGTTGGGCAAGGAGACCTTGGTTTCAATTGGCATTCCAATAATCCCAAAGGTTGAGGTCAGGGCTTTGTGCAGGCCAGTCAAGTTCCTCTAGATACGGTATCTTTATGGAGCTGGCACAGGAGCACATTCATGCTGAAACAGAAAAATAATTTCCCCAAACTGTTTCTACAAAGTTGGAAGTGCACATTTTTTGTAAAATGTCTTTGTATGCTGTAGCATTAATAGTACCTTTCACTGGAAACACCTGAAATCAATTACCTGGTGGGTTGTCCACATAGTTTTGGCCATATAGTGTATTTCTCTCTGTAAATGTTTTATTTAACTGGCTTGTCTTTGGGCAACCTTGGATTTCATATCAGATAGCTAGGATTGTAGATGCCAACTGACCATATCCTGCATGGACATTAGAAATAGAAGACAGCTGCCAACACATACTGAGTTGGCTTTAATACACTAAGTTCTACTATACCCAGCATATGTGCATTTTGAACTGTTCAAAATGTCCATATCTGTGAATCACACATTACGACAGATGGGCAATCCTGTGGCAGGTCAGGCCATGTGCAATAGGGATGAAGATGTGTCGGATGGACCAAAGGGCATGTATAAGGCCAGCTGTTGTCACGCTGCAATCTGCAAGAACAGGGAACATTCAATGCCGATGTATTGTGTATATACTGCAGGTCTCCGCACAGCATTGATTATGGAGTTAAATCAAGGATTGATATTATTGAACCAGCTTGCCAATTTTAAATGCACATAAGGCACTTTGCATAATTAATCTTCAGCTTTAATTCAACTTTAGATTAGTTCAACTGTTATTTGTAGTCGTTTTTATTAAAGTTCTTTTACATTGAAGATTACAGAGATTCCTCCACAGAATTAGTATGTACATAATTGTGTTCTTTTCTGTGATCAAAACTAATTGAATCAGACTTCACAAAAATCCTTTGTTTCATTATTTGACATGTACGAGAAACGTGAAACCCACTATGTCACAGACAAAAGA
Organism: Aquarana catesbeiana; assembly: GCF_042186555.1. Classification (NCBI taxonomy): domain Eukaryota; kingdom Metazoa; phylum Chordata; class Amphibia; order Anura; family Ranidae; genus Aquarana; species Aquarana catesbeiana. The sequence continues at coordinate 863,518,009 of NC_133324.1, forward strand.
ATATATTGCATTTCAGCTTGTGCTGATTAAATATTATTTGATTCCCTTGGATCCCTTCTTTTTCCCTTGCTGCTGTATGTGTACTTTGGACTTTTTACATTAAAAAACAAAAAGTAAACAAAAACTCTTGTTCAATAATCATTATCTACATAGGACAACGTTTAGAAATACTGCTCTAGGTATTGAAAAAGTAGAAAGTATAGTGATGATTTTTAACTCGAAATCTGCACCTTGTACTCATCTATGCCCATGTCACATTGCCCAACTCAATTTGTAAAAACAAAAAAAAAAACGAAACAAAACTAAAAATAAAAATGCCAGCTGCTAAAACCTAGAATCAAAAGACCGTATACGACTACACCAATATAATAGTGACTTTATCAGACATAAATCCATAGATAACCATGAAAAGTATGCAGTTTCAGAATTTTGTGGGTTCCCAACCTGACAGAGTTATTTAAAATATATTATTATTAAAATAGTAAAAAACTGTGATCTTATGGTCATCCTGATCTTTAGAATGCTTTTATCTTGCTCTCTTCAGACATAACACAAAGTTTTGATACACACATAGTACTTAGCACATCGTTATCCAAATCAAGCACAGTCTGGAAGGTAGGATTTCAATTTAAGACTCCTGCCACCCAGTGGTCATATGAAATGTTGCATTTATCTAGACATTGCTTGGATATTTATTTACACTTTACAAACTGTCATATAATCGTACTCTATATTTAAAGAAAGGGGTTGTGCACTGTCAACAAAGATGCTGGGCTGCAATATAGTGAACCCACAAAATTAAAAAAACTATAAATATCCACTATCCTAAGTAAGGTCGATGCAGTCAACATCTGAGAAATACCTTTGCAAGTGAAAATACAAGAAACATGTTGTGGAATAAAAAAAACAAATTTCCTAGAGAAGATATGCCACATAAGTGTGGCTAACATAGTCTTTTATCTCATATATTCATTTGCATTGGCCCTGCTCAGGTGGGAACTACCTGGACTGGACTCCACTCCACGGGACAGTAGATATATATGTTCACTTTCCAAAAAAAAAAAAAAGAAAGATATGTACAGTATATATGTAAACAATATTTCAATGTTAAATAAAAAGTGTTATAATCAATTTCCTTTTTGTTAAAAAATAATTGCTTTCCCTTTTTTTTTTTTTTCAAATCCTCTGTTGCACTTTAGTGCTACAGATCTCCAGCAGCCTAATCCTGTCTACATGCATGCACTCCATACTGAAAGTCACCGCTCTCTGCTCAGAGTAAACTGAGAACTGAGCAATCAGCAGTCATGTGATTTTTCAAGTCTCAGGCTCAGAGCTGGCGGGGGACAGCTTGCAAACATCACACCGATGCTGCAGCAGGGAGGTGAGTGTGTATGTTTATTTATTTGGTATTCCCACAATTCTCCTTTAAGGTGGCATCTTCCTTGACTCTAAACGACAGGAGGGTTTAGTTCAGTCTTAACCACCTCCATATCGCTATTTTGTAAAAAGCAAAAAGTCGGGAAGGTGGTGTATTTCTGGAGTATCATTTATTAATGGCACTTCCAAGAACACACTCAGGTGGTCAGTGCACACATGAATTACTGTGATTTGAGCTGTCGTTGGACAGCTCAGATCACAATCACGATGTACAGAGTGGCTAAATACCTAGTGAGCAATGTGAACCAATCACAGTTATCACAAGTGTAAACACTAGTAGTACGAAAAAACATCAGCCGATACACATTGGAGGAAGCTCCCATTTGTCCATTGTGAATGGGCTGATTGTTTGTAAACACAGCAGGAAGGATGATCAGCAGATCAAAGGTGAAGGCGAAAAAGGCCACTGACTACCAACAATGATGGGATGTTTTTTTTTTTTTAAAGGTCTTTGTGGGATAATTTCTTTTAAAGGTAAACAAATTAAAAAAGTAAACCCAAATGTTGAATTTTTTCCTTTATGCAGTTAAGGCTCCATTCACACTTGACTTCTCATGCAAATTTGGACATCAAAGTCACATGACAAGTCATACACCATGTTTTCCAATGATAACCATTCATATATGTGCGACTTAAAGTTGCAGCGACTTCCAAGTAGTTCATGTACTAGTTTGGTCTGACTTTCATACAACTTGAGGGCCATAGACATCAATGTTAACCCTCAAAAGCTGCATGAAAGTCGTACCTGAATGATCTACAATGCAACAGTTGTCCATTATTACTGGTCAAAGCCAAGGCTGTATCCAAGTTGCACCCATCTAAAGTTGTGTCAAAGTTTCACCAAAGTTGCTGCAACTATGGAATCGTACAAGTGTGAATGGTGCCTAAAAACAAAACAAACATTGTTAAATACCACCAAAAGAAAATCTATTTGTTTCAAATATTCAGTTGGGTACAAAGCTGCGTCACCAAGTATCTGTCACTTATAATGACAGCACCGCAAACTGAAAGATGCTCTGGTAAAGAAGGGTTGGTACTCAAGTGATTAATCAATTAAGAAAAAAGCCAAGCTGTAGAGTGGTCGGTAAGAACAAATGAGAAATTCTACAGTGTCAGATTAATAAAAGTTTATCTATGATTGGATGCTATGGACTACTGCAAGTCACCACCCTTTGCCCTGTGCTGGCAAGTAAAGTTTGTATTTCTCAAACTTCATATTTTATTCCAAGATCTAAATAGCCCAACTTGTTACATTTAAGCCACGTACACACGATCAGATTTTTCTGACGGGAATTGTGTGCTGACAGGCTGTTGGCAGAAAATCCGACCGTTTGTACGCTCCATCAGACAATTGTTGGCCAACTTTCCGTGAACAAATGTTGGATGGCAGGTTTATACATTTTCCGCGGACAACGGTCTGTTGTCGGATTTTCCGAGCATGTGTACACAAGTCTGTCGGACAAAAGTCCAAAGTACAAACACGCATGCTCGGAAGCAAGGATGAGCCAGAAGCAGTCGGTCTTGTAAACTCGCAATCGTAATGGAGAATTCACATTTGTGACGTGGCAAATTATGAAATCTCGAAATGCAGCGCACATTCTCTTCTTCTTTAATGGTATAATAATGAAGCTGCTTTATTGGTGAAACTGACGGAGTCCTGCCTAACATATTTAAAAAGGCTTTTTTTTTTCTAGTGATATCAAGAATAATATTATTATGTTTGTTTTTTTTTGTTTATTGGTCAAGTTACCACAACACCATTATCCTGTAGTTTTTTTTATTTCAAAAATACAACTATGTTGGTGTTCATTGTTAATTTTACATTGTATTTTTTAAAATGTAACTGCCTACCCCCAAACTGTCATTTGAAGTAAAACATATAGCCAAGTATTATTCTACACAACTGTTTTATTGTGCATTAAAAAATAAAACAAATAAAATTAGACATGCTATCTGCCAATAGAATTTAACCAAAAAAACTTAACCAAAAAGTGCATTCTATGCATCCAAAAATATAGAAAATATACCAAATCAAATCATTATTCAACCAAAAAATAAAATAAAAGCCTCATGCATGTGTCCTGCTTCTTAATACAGGGGGTCAACAATGCCAAGAGTTGGTGAATGCAGGGGTCCGTCATCCGTAGATAATTCCGAATATCATCTGGATTATTCTCCTGGAGCTCCCGCAGCAAAGACATATGACATAATTGGTCACGATTAATAAAGCAACCAATTTTTGGTCCAAGAAATCCTCCTCCTCTTGTTCCTGGACTGGACTTGGGTCAAAGCAATAACTCCAAGGCCAATAATAAATAACACATTATATCCTCCAATTCCGCAACATGGCTGGTTGACGAACGGCCGTTCAGAAATGAACTGAAAAGCGCAAAATGAAAAGCGCGAATCAACACTCGCCAAACTTCTACTAACATGAAATTAGCAGAAGGAGCCCAAAGGGTGGCGCATGACAATTGAACTTCCTCTTTATCGGTTCGTAGTACGTCTAGTACATCACTATGTTCATGTTTGTTGGCTGACGATTCCTTGCCGTTTGTATGCAAGACAAGTTCCTAGCCAACGCCCTTCGGACAAAAGTCTAAGGTTTTGTCTGCGGAAAATCTGATCATGTGTACAAGGCTTTAGGAACATGAGGTGCACATGATGGAACTGTATATAGATCAGATTTTACATAACAGATACAAACACTTGAGTACACACTAAACAAATTATACTTCACGACAGGACTGTAATAATTCATATTATTTTTCTACAACTCTGTTTACCATATATAATATGAAACTATTTAAAATGCTTATTTATTTGATGTTGTAATGGTACATAAAATGTGTATACATAATTTGGGTCTGACTGTATTTATTTTTGAGATTGTAATTTGCTTTTTCTCCCAGGAATGTTAAAGGCAATCATCATAAAAGGTCCATATTTTGTATCAAGAGTCAAAATCAAAGAGCAGGTCTGCACCCAGTGTAATATATGTAGTACATTAAAGTAAAGCAACATCAATCATTCCCCATCTGAATAAGATTATGTTGCTTGTTAGCATAAAAAAAAAAAAAAAAAAAACTCTCAAACCTCAGTCTCGTCATGGAAGTCAATTCATTGACCACAAAATCAATTCGGTCTTGCTCTCTCACTCTCCAAAAGTGCACTTAAATCAATTTGTTACAAGTGCACCGCATAAAATTAGAGGCAAACAAAATATGCTTTGTTCTGATGTTGTTATAACAAACCTGGAACTTTGAGCTGTTTTTTCCTGCAATAAGAAAAGTGTTTGCGTTACGCAGCCAACCCCACCCATCATTCCGCTGGTCTATTAACTCCAAATTAGCAAAACTCCCATTCCATCTGCTTGTTGTCAAAGCATTAAAAAAAAATAAACAAATGGTTTCATTTGTCAACCATCTAAGACAGCAATGCAGCAGAGATGTCCGTTTTCCAAATGCACATCTAATGCCGTGTACACACGGGCGGACTTTTCGACCGCACTGGTCCGACGGAACGAATCCGTCGGACAATCCGATCCTGTGTGGGCCTTATCGGACCTTCAGTGGACATTATCTGTCGAAAATCAGATGGAGTTTAGATTTAGAACATGTTTCAAATCTTTCCGACGGACTCGAGTCCGATCGAAAAATCAGTTCGTCTGTATGCTAGTCCGACGGACAAAAAACGACGCAAGGGAAGCTATTGGCTACTGGCTATGAACTTCCTTATTCTAGTCCGGTCGTACGTCATCACGTTCAAACGATCGTTCGCAAGTCCGTTGTAACTTCGTCGAAAGTCTGTCGGAAAGACCGTCGGACGTTTGATGCTGAAAAGTCCGCTCGTGTGTACACGGCATTAGTGGCACCTGTAGATTCCTAAGGAACTTTATGGAAAGCGGGACAGGTGACCTTCTTTTTCTTCCACCAAACATGAAGATTTTAGTATCATTTGAAGGAGTGTCGTTAATCCACTGCAGCCATAGATTTAGGCTTGGTCATCTGTATCATTCATCTCCTCCTCTTTAATATGTATGTAGAATCTATGATTAGGTTAGTCTAGAGGAAGAGCTATGTGCCACTATTCGGAGATGCTAAATGCTTCATTGTAAAAGTCGTGGTGTTAGACTGGGATGCCATTAAAGTTCATGTGCGTGTAAAGGAAGGTGTCACAATACTTTTGTCAATGTAGTGTACATATCACATAACTCTGTCGTATGTTCATTAATGCCTGGTTCACCCTAGTGCGACTTGAGTTGCACAGAATCACATGACAACAGTAATCTCATTGGTGCCCGTTCTAATCAATGCAACTCAGAAAGGTGCAATTTTGGAAAAGGTTCCTGCACTACTTTGGTGCGATTTACGGTGCGACTTGGCCCCATAGAATAAGTTACACCACATAATCACACTGTAAATCGCATCGCAGTAGTGTGAACTGAGCCAAAAAAATATATATTTTGTTTTTAACAAATATACATTTCTGAATGTGTCTCTTACTATAAGCACAGCAGAACCAAACAGAGCGAGCCAATCAGGACTCTATGGCATTTCTCAGTGTTACCAATTACAGATTATGTAGTGTGGAGATGCTCCTTTATTGTCCAATCATCAGCCTAGAAAAAGACTGGTGACCAAGTTGCATTTCTTGGCAGCAGTCAATTGAGGTCACCAATCTAGCCATACTTTCATAATTTTTTTTTTAAATCTCTTGACTGGTAAAACATTCAGTAAAATGTAATGTATTTCAACTGTGTATTTAAAGTGGAACTAAACCCACCAATTTAAGGGTTTCTCAAAACAGTTACACTCAAGGCATGCCTGGAATGACAACTGCTACAGTTTCTATAGTTGTCATTAGTGTTGCACTGATACCAATACCAGTATCGGTGACGATACTAAGCATTTTCAAGAGTACTTGTGCAAATGTTCCGATACCACAAACCGATACCTTTTTCAGACAGTGAGGTGCGGTGTGGTGTGATGTGAGCCCATACAAAATGAACGGGCTCAAATTGCACTGCAAATAATCGCATGTGATTGTAACAGGAATGCGATGCAATCACATGCATTTTCCTACACCGCTCCTGTGTGAACCCAGGTTTGTCATAGTGACTTCAGTCTGGGTTCACAAAGCGGTGTGGGAAACAGGATGTGATTCAGACAGAAATTGCACCAAATTCTTGTTCAAATGACATGCGATTCTTTGCACTGTGCTTTGAGCCCATACATTTTGTATGGGCTCAAATCGCACTGGACAAAAAAAAAAAAAAAAAAAAAGGTATTGTTAATTAGTATCAGCGTGTAAAAAAGTATCGGTACTCATACTCACTCTAAAAAATAGGTATCGGTGCATCCATAGTTGTCATGTTAGCCCTCAGGGGAGACATCAGAAGGCTAATGGACCCCAGATGCTTTCCAACCCCCAATGTGATAGCAATAGGGTTAAGTGAAAAAAAACTTCAAAGGCATTTTAAAATAATAAACTCTAATAAAAAAAAAAAAAGAAATTAAAGGACCCCTCCCATATGCATACCTAGGATACACATTAGCGCACATACTGCATTCGGGTAACGCATATCAGGTATCACTGTTCATGCTGGAATGAGAAGAATAGTTAACCTATGGCGGTGAGCATCTTCAATTTTTCCCTGTTTCATGGGTGTACACAATTTTAAGACTCAACATATTTGGCTATTTTTTCACTTTGTGCATTGTCTTCTTTTAAATTTTACCAAAAAACTAGTTATTTTATTGTATTTGTGTGCAGTATAATTAATTTTAGTGCATATGTTGTGCAAACATCATGCAGTATAAAAATGAGCCACCATCACCATACAGGTTCTCAGCTTTCAGACAATATATAACATGTTGGGTGTTTTAAAGTGGAACTAAAGGTAAAAAATGTTTTTGGGAGTTATGGATATTTGTCTTGTATACCGTTGTCATTGAAAGTGAAGGTAAAAGAAAATCCAACATTTTGGGTTGACATCAGAATACTGAGTGTAAATCTTCCAATGGGGACACTAGTTCTGGTGACCCTGGTGGCAGTGGAGGGATTTTCTTTCACTTTTTATTTGGCTATGGGAAAGGAAGTGAAGGGGAATCTCCCCAATGGGACACAGATGGCAAAAAAAAACTGACATGGGTTATGACCCTCCCTTACTCTATCCAAGACATTAAGATGATACTCTATCCACAGTCAAGACGCAAGAAGCCTAAAGCTAAGCAGCTGCTCATAGCAACCAGTCAACTTCCATTCAGTGGCAAAATTAAACAAAAAATATAGGGCTTATTATGGACAATGATTACCTTTTACTTTATGTTTCTATGCTTCAATTTATTTATTTATTTTTTTAGGTATTAGCCTGTGGGAAATGACCTTTCAACTACCTACGTACTGCAAAGTTCCTCAGTTTGCCTGAACTTGATTTGAGAAGATCTGAGAGGTCTCACTCATGATCATAATCTTTGAGCAATCTTTATTCACGCCGTATATTCCTTTGTAATGCCAGATGCTACCTTCATTCTCAATATTGAATATCAGCAGCAGTTCTCATTACATTTTCTTGAGTTGCTCTGTTATATGAGGCAACATCTGTAGGGAAGGTCCTTCAAATTGATTTAAAACCTGCAACTTAAGCATTTCAAGTCCTCCTCCTGCAAAAAGCTATATATCTTTATTGGACGAATGACACATGGTCTGCACATGGACTCAAGATAACATAATCTACCCGGGAGAGGATGAGCAAAGTGAGTAGATGAATGGGGATGCATCCAGATCATTCATGGTTGTCTACACTCAGATCTCTTTGAATAACCCATAAATCTGAAGTTTGTCTGGCCCGTGACCAGTGCCACTAGTCCTTCATAGTTGCAGCTTGTCCTGTGCTGTAAAATCCCTTGTAGTCTATGTGATGAAAACATGAAGACCCTAGCACAAGAAAAGACTAGCATGTCCACACTTGCAAAAATGTATACATTCATTTCCAGGGCCATCTGTCGCTGAGCTAGAAAAAGTCCATTATTAGAGGTGCACTCTACATTTTATTACTTTTTTTTGTTATTATTTTCAACTATATTTAGAATTTAAAGCAGAGGTAAAATGTGATATATATCTTTCATATTAAGTATATACATACTATATTTGTGTAAATGTAATGCTTACATGTATGTATTACCTCTCAAATAGATCTCCATGCTCTTCCTGACAATAACCTTTATCCTCTTTTATCCTCACAATCTTTGTTAGTCATCACTCAAGCTCACAATCTTATTCCTGAACTAAGGTGTTGGCTTAGAAAGCATGTCTTGATGGTCATGTCAGTTGGTCAGGTGTGCAGATCTCACACAGCCCTTATCCTGCCTCTCCATCTTTGACCACACAATGTAAACATTTTACACACTCAGACAATTCAATATCTCGGCCGTCTCTCATCCACTGATATACTAGTATAATGGTTTATCACAGATCCTTGCTGCTACCTCTCAATCCATGACTAGCCAGTGTAAAAATGAAAATCCAACAAGTTCACTCAACAACCTAAGCCCTCTTTTTCAGCTTATCGCATGACCTACTAAAACCCTACACTCTATCCCTAAATCTGTGATTGGTCAATGTAAAAATTCAGCAGATTGCCAAAACCCAATTTCTCTGTTAATTCTCATCTCATGACTTACCAGTGTAAATATCTAAAACAATTCAGCCCTTGTCCATGCCTGTTGTCCTTTGAACTGCAAGAACACAACTAAGAACACTGATACTTTAATTTTTATAGGATGTACTTTCCACGCAGAGTTTGATAAACTAGGCCTATGTGCAGTGACTTGTTTGGCAATCAATAACTGCTTAATGAATGAGCAAAAGTGTGCCCATTCCAGGTACAGAAGAATAGCCATTGTGCTATGTGCTGGGTGCTCAGTGTGCTCCTGTACCTTTAAGAAGGGGTGGGCTCCCTTCAGTCCATCTGCCCTCCATCTATCTATCAGAATGCATGTGCTTCCATTGTGGACTCATTAACTCATCAGTTAATGATAGGAACTACAGATACCAGGGTGCCATGGTGGGGCTCTGTAGCTTACACATGCATTTGCAAATGTGTGCAGACTAAACCCCTGTTTTTAACGCATACTGTTAGACAGGTTGATTCGGTTGTCCACGGGCTGGTCGGTAATTAAGCTTGGATTTTTTCCTTGGAATTATCCTTGGCCTTGTTCGTAACAGAAGAATAGACATGGATCACCAAGTGCCCCTACTCCAGGTCCGCTGCTCTGCGTGACCATTCACACACAGAGCAGCGGCTTGGCCTTGCCCACTCTCTCTCTTCATTGGCTGTGATTGGCAGCAGTGAGATCCAATGGTTCCTGCTGCTGTCTCAGCCAATAAGGAGGGAGAGTCCCCGAAGAGCTGTGGCTCTCGTGCACATCGCAGGATTGCAATGGTGCTCAGGTAAGTATTAGGGAGGAATGCATGAAGGGAAAAAACTTTGAGTCTTTAGAACCACTTTAAAGTAGAACCATGGATTCCCATTAAAAATAAATTTATAATAATTTATACAGACAGATGTGAATGTAAAATATATATGTAAGGCGCTGCATAAATTTACAGTGCTATAGAAGTGCCTGTAATAAATAAAAATAAATATATAAACACTGTGTGTGTGTGTATATATATATACACACACACACTATATATATACTGCATCTGCACTTGGGCCCCTTCCACACTTGTGCGACTTTGGTCTTACTTTGATGCGAGTTGAGGTCCATAGACCTCAAGATAACACAGGCATTGCTTCAAGTCGCGTCAAAGTTGTACAAGTACAAGTGTGAAAGGGGCCTTACAGTTTCCTCCTGCAAAGTCCCACAAACACCTGTCAATTCTGCCAGTGAAGTCCACCTGATCCAGCTTCCTGTAATGTGGCGGCAACAATGCAGCACTGCTCCTGAATTTGGAGCTGAGTTGCCACTCTTATGCAGGTTTTGCCTGCTTGCTCTACAGTGGGATAAAAAAAAGTTGCAGGGGCATGGCTATTAGCATTGTCATCGGTGGCTCAATCAGCACCTGACCACTAATAGTTGTACCCACAGCCTTCTGGATTGGCAGCACTGCCTCTGTTGTGGAAACCCTCCCCTTGTGAGCTGCAGTCTCTGGAAAGAGGAGCATGTTAGACACAGTGGTGTCTGGTGTTTTTTTTTGGGGGGGCGGCAAACAACCATCCCCCTCCCCCGGTCGGCCATCTTACACCATTTAGGTTCTGGGCGGGCAGCGCTGCAACGGACGGGCATCTCCTTCTCCTCTGCATCATCCGCCGTGCATCTACTCCCTCCTCCTCCTAGGCGTCCAACAGGATGGCTTGTCCTTTCTCATGACCTGCTTCCTGATTGGCTGGGAGGAGGATCAGTGTGAGAATAGCGGATGTTCATTCACTATTGTCATACAACTGGGTGGGCTCCGAGCACAGTGCTCTGCGCCCTGAGCCCATCCTTTTTTGAAGCCTATTAGAGTCTCTGGCTCTAATCACATGCTTCGAAAAAAAATCATCCCCCCTATCGGAATCCATGCATCAGGCGCCCCCAATCTAGATTAGAGGGCCAGATGTATGGATGGGGGGCGGGCCGCCACTGGTTAGACACAAACGAGGGAACATTTGGCTCAGTCAGGGATAGTAAAGGAAGTTAGTTGTTTTCTTTCTAAGACTTGTACATCACAAAGTAACTGGATTTGATACTGGTTTACTCCATCATGCAGGAGCCCTCAGCTGTGCTTTATAAATCACAGACATTGGCAAGAATAAATGTCTGCTCTTTATACCTGAAGCCCAGCTCCTAACAGGTTTTTAAGTTCAATGATCCCTGGTAGATGAACACTTCTATCACGGTTGATGGAGGGAGTACAGAAAATACAAGACCACCTCTCAGAGGACCTACCCCCATGTTCCATTCACAATATTTTACCATGTACTGCCACTTCCCCTCAAGGATATCAAGATGTTCTGAGCGGGTGACAGACATATGATGGAATTTTCTGGAACACGCACAAGGACAAGCTGCTTTGCAGAGAAGAATGTAATGCTTGATCTTAACAAAAATGAATTGCTGTTCTGGCAAGACCATTGAAAATTAAATTACTGGAACTCCCCCCCCCCCCCCCATTATAATTGTATGACTGAATAAAAGTAAAAGTCAATTAAAAGTGACAGGTGTGCAGCTTTCTGGGTGACTTTAAATCAAATCAATAACCTCCTGCACAAAAGCTTTACACCATGAATTCTTTGAATTATTTCCATTATAGAGAACTTAAAACAAATGTTTTTTTCCCCTTTGTAAGCCGGTCAAAATGTAAAAGAGGATTTTCAAACCACTTAAACGACAAAACTCAACCAAGAAAATGTCTAAATTTAAGACCACTAAAACATGGGTGCCCATCCATCATTATTTGTGTACTCTAGGCATGCAGAAAATGGAACGGGATATCTTGCTTGCTACATCCATATGCAGGGTGGTCATAATTAAATGGTCAGCAATCAGGGAGATGTAGATCTAGATCCTACAGAAAAATCACAGCGGAATTAGTGGGCAGCTTTATTCATTAAAGAGAGTTACTTGTGAAGAAAAAAAATCTGAAAATGGGTGATTAAAGTGGTCCTATATTCAAATTTTACCTTAAGGTGAACCCGTGCTTTACTTATGCAGGACAGAACAACAGGTTCACGTTAAAAGCCATTTAACATCTTATTCTCACCTTCCCTTTACTCTCTGGCTACACTGTTTTGAGCCAGGGGTGAGAAGATGATGCCTATGTAGGATCCAAGTCAAACTCATTTGGAGCTTACACAGGGCTGCAAGCTCTTTCCTTGACCCAGTTTGATGCTGCCCAAGTGGCCAAAAGCCAAGTACAAAGAAGCGACATGAGTCACATGGTCCACTATAGTCGGAAGTGCTCAGTATCTCCATTCATTCCTTGCAGCAAAAGGATTGGCAAGGGATCAAACAGAAAGTAACTTAATGCAGAGAAGTGGCCTGGCATTAAGGTGAATATGTTTACATAGGAAAATTTCAAGTTCATTTTTAGACTATAGTAGCAGTCCAGATAAGATACATAAATAAAGAGTACCAGGGCTACTCAAAGCCACCATCTGCTACTGCTTGATGTCTCAGTCCCCTTACCCACTGCTGCATGTTTTTGTGCTATGGTAAATCATTTTTTTCTTGCAGAAGCCTCTACAGCAATGATGCCTTTAGTGCCCTGTTGGCAACCCTGGCTAAAGTATTTTTCTGGTCTAAAGCTGACCAATTCCTGCAGAATCTGACAAAATTCATTCCGTGGGTGTCCTTTCTGGCACCAAACACCTTGACAAAAGTTGTTTTTTTTTTTATCAGGCTTTGTTTGGAGGTTCTGAGAGCCTTGGGTGCTGGCTGTCACAATACAATAACCGCCACTGCAGATTCTTCCATCCACGCCTATTAGCATGGATGGAGAAATTGAGTCATTTCTTTCCTTCAGCCTTTGGGGCTGAACAAACGAAACATATATGTGTATGGCCAGCCTAACATAGCGCTCAGTTAGGCTCTGAACCTAGGTCAGCTACAAGAGTTGTTCTTCTACAAGACCATTTTCTTTGTCTTACAATACATATTTAAATGCGATTGTGAAAACACTGTGAATGAGTTTACCTTTTGTAGTTTCTACTTACACATGTGGTAGCAATATATGCTTATAATGTATGAATATTACACTCCCAATGAAAAACACACAGCATAGTGGGTGTTCCTGGCTCTTACTATGTCAATGGCTATCAGGTCGGAATGTTCAGAAATGAAAAAGCCATGGTGGGGTCACTAAGCAGAAAATGATCAGAATTCTGTTTGTGGAAACATTACACTCTCAGGGAGGTTTATTTAGTAGCCATTACAAAACATATTAAGAAATGCATAGGTTAAAAAATATTACATATAAAATACAAATGAATACCATGAAAATTCACGACCGTCAAACCTGAGCTTACATACTGGGCAAAGCAACAGGTTTACTTTAATACCCCCAACACAGAATTATATACTAACCTTTCCTTTACTTCACAGCTGCTCTGTCCAGCCACCAGAAGCAAATTAAAATACCAAATACTCCTGGCTATGGTGGCACACTAGTATTTGATTTTGTCCCAGTCTGTCACGTGGTCCTCAGTCTGGTGTAATCTCCAACTGAAGTAACTAAAAGCTTACACAAGGCTGTCTTTCTTCAGTGGCCAAACAGAAACAGAGCAGTGTCAAGCAAAGGAGATGTATGGCTGGGTAGAGGGTATTAAAGTGAACCATACATAGTCAAAGCAATGAGCTTACAGCATTTTCTTCCAAGTAAAAAAGAGATCTTGTTATTCGTTTTTGTATTTTTAATAACGTTAAATACATGATAAAAGTGACAAAACTCGATTTTCTGTTTCTCCACAACCAATGTCTGATCGTAAAAACACCCACAGAGAAGAAAAAAATCTGTTTTGGCTGCACATGATTCAAATAATCTTCTTCATGCAACACCCCATCGATGAACGTGTCCTCGCTCTGATTGCATGCATGCTCAAGTGTCCTCTTCTAGTAAGCTGGCGGGCAGTTCATTAAATAAGCCCCTGCTGCTTTTTCTCTGTAAGATGATGGAATTTTAACTAGCACGGTACGCAGGTCAGGTCAGAAGGAACACTTTGATCTGGCTGGTGGTATGTGTAATGCTCTGATGCAGAAATGCAGTTAGGAATGGCAAGGTATTTCCTGCTTTAGTTGGAGAGCAGGGATCACCTCCCCAACTCCATTGTCAAGCATAGGTACATAATAACCATTCACTTGAAAAAATGTACCTCAAGCTTTAGCGTGGTGCACCCCAGGTCTGTCCTTAAATACCTTCCCCATGCACATTGTGACTGCTCTGAGTACAGTATAGGGGGTAATTAATAACCAAGGCTAATTGACACTAGAAATTCCATTCTATCCATTTAACATTCCCTTCAGCATTCCACCAGCCTTACTGGCATCCTAGCAACTATATGAAAATGGTTGTAAATAACAGCATCCATTCACACTTGAGTAAAATGTGTAAGTAGGTATTTTTTCTTTTGTTTTTTTATGTGAAGTACCATACAGGAGCTTCTGTGAGGTAGGATCACAATTTTTTGGCCTATAGACTTATTATGGGTGCTTCTGAAAAATGTTTGTAACATGGATTTTGCAAGTTTTTTTGCAAATTCTAATTGAAGTCAATAAGGCCTCATTCTGCTTCAATATTAGCACATCGTTTTTTGAGCTTTAGGGCACACCATGTATTTACTCACATATATGCACTGTGATACCCCCAGAATAGCAAGCCTATGGACAGGAAAGACAAATCACAGTTTTATAGGCACGTTAACTACTTCAGCCCCGCAAGGTTTTTTGTGATACGGCACTGCGTTACTTTAACTGAAAATTGTGTGGCTGTGCGACACTGTACCCCAAAAAATTGATGTAATAGTTTTCCTACAAATAGTGCTTTCTTTTGGTGGTATTTGATCACCTCTGCATTTTTTTTTTTTTTTTTGGGCTAGAAACAAAAAAAAGACTGACAATTTTGAAAAAAAGCAAACAATATTTTTTACTTTCTGCTATAAAACATACCCAATAAAAAAAGAGTAAAAAAAATCTAAATTTCTTCATCAATTTAGGCAAATATGTATTCTGCTACATATTTTTAGCAATAAGCGTATATTGATTGGTTTGCATATAAGTTATAGTGTCTACAAACTATGGGATATATTTCTTGATTATTTAAATTTTTTTTTACTAGTAATGGCGGTGATCAGCGATTTTTAGCAGAACTGTGACAATGGGGAGGACAAATCTGACACTAAGTGACACTTTTTGGGGACCAGGGACACTAATACAATGATCAGTGCTAACACAAGATCTCCATCTTCCCCTCTCACAGAACGGCGGTCTGCCTTGTTTACAAAAAAGTTTTGGCTAAACATACTTTATAACCACTATTGAGGCCACTAAAGTACAGTCACTATGCAGCACTGAAGAACAGGGAGAAGTGCCTGCATTTATAAATTACAAATATGGCTGCCTCCATTTACAGGCATAATTATAAACTATACAGAAAAACAAGACTTGCAAACTTCAACACACTCATAAGCTTTACAAAAAAGACTATTCTGTATATCTTAATAAAAAAAAAATAAAAATAATTAAGGGCTTGCTTTCACCAGCACGGGCGCTGGTGTGCGTGGGGTGGAATAGGGCCGATATGCTGATTCCAGCACATTACAGTTTTTTATGTTAGAATTTCAATAAAACATCATATGGCACATTTCATTCAGTTCCATTCACCACAGCAGCATTGCAATTCAGTGATTTGCATAGGAACACTGCACTGAAAAACTACTGCATGCACAACTTTCGCAGTGCACACCACAGCATCAAAGTGGTGAAAACTGACTGCATAGTGTACAAGGCAAATTACCTTGTGTTTGCATTGGGACTACACTGAGCAAGGTTGTCCAGCGCACTCAAACGCAAATGTTGTGAACAGGCCCTGAATGATGACAAATTGCCTTCACCAAAGTTTACCTGCATTTCTCACTCACTTAGGCCTTGTTCACACCTATGCATTTTTTTAGTTCATTTTCAGTTTTGCAGAAACACACTACAGCCCATTTAACATGGTTTCCTATGGATGTAGTTCACATCTGTGCATTTTATGGAAAGGGCCAGAGACTTTTTTCTGGTTTTTGGTTCCATAGATTTTAATGGATCAATAATGTGTATTGAAAAACGCAAAATGCACCTGGAATATGCAACCGGCATAGGTGTGAACCAGGCCTTAAGGCTATATTTACACAGGTGATGGGGTGCAGATAGTTTGCTGAATATACAGGCGGCTAAATGCTGCCTTGGATACAGTTGCACTGCTATAGCTGCATACAAACTGGCCGATTAGCTGTGGCCAATTTGTGTGCGGCCAGGAACTCCACAGAAATGATGTCTCTGGATGCACACTGAGGTTGATTTACTAAAGGCAAATAGACTGTGCACTTTGCAAGTGCAGATGTACTCTGCAAGGGAATATGCTCCAGAGCTTAGTAAATGAGGGGAAGCTCTGCTGACTCCCATCGTCCAATCACGTGCAAGCTAAAATGCTTTTTTATATTATTTTCCTTGCATGCGATTGGGTATTCCTTGTGAAGCTTTATCTCATTTATAAGCTCTGAAGCAAATTCCCTTGCAGGGTGCAACTGTACTTGCAAGGTGCACAGTTTATTTGCCTTTAGTAAATCAACCCAACTGTCTGTGTCTAGGGTTGATCAGAGGCTCTAGTCGCATGTAACCACTCAAATAAGTAGTTGCATGCTAACAGAAGTGGTGCGACCAGTGATTTGTACAGAGTACTTGCAGCGTTTAGACCCACTACTACTACAGATTCTCGTTGGTGGCCATCCTTGGTTGCCCATGTGAATGTAGCCTAAGTGACTTTTTTTTTCTGCAGTAACATCCAACTCTATAATCTATATGGGAGAGTCATTATTCAGCAAAAAACGTAAAAAATATATAGCTATCTGTCTATAAAGAAAAATACCAACTATATAGCAAGGGTTCTAAATCAGGTTTTCATGGAACCCAAGGATTCCTCCCGAGGTTGCTAGGAGTTCCTTGAGCAATGAGCAATTTTTGCCCCCCAGATAAGTTCTCATTGAGACCATTGATCTTTTTAGTTTTCTGTAAGGGGGTCATTCTTCCCAATGTCCACAAGTGTAAGAAGGATTCTTCCTACTGAATACAACACTAATGTTCTCCGGCTCTACAAGACTCTGGTCTGGCTGCACATAGAGTATGCTGTCCAGTTCTGGGCACCAGTGCTCAGGAAGGATGTACTGGAAATGGAGCGAGTACAAAGAAGGGCAACTAAGCTAATGAAGGGTCTGGATGATATTAGTTATGAGGAAAGGTATTCTCTCTGGAGAAGAGACGCTTCAGAGGGGATATGATTTCAATATACAAATACTGTACTGGTGACCCCACAATAGGAATTATTATTATTATACAGGATTTATATAGCGCCGACAGTTTACGCAGCGCTTTACAACATTAGGGCAGACAGTACAAGTACAATACAATTCGATACAGGAGGAATCAGAGGGCTCTGCTCGTTAGAGCTTACAATCTAGGAGGGAGGGTCAAGTTATACAAAAGGGTAATAGCTGTGGGGGATGTGCTAATGGATAAAATAGTGCAGTTGTTAGATGGAGGCAGGATAGGCTTCTCTGAAGAGGAAAGTTTTCTGGGATCGCCTAAAGGTGGATAAATTTGGAGACAGTCTGACAGATTGGGGTAGGGAATTCCAGAGGATGGGCGAGGCTCGGGAGAAGTCCTGGAGGCGGATATGGGAGGAGGTGATGAGGGAGCTAGAGAGCAGGAGGTCTTGGGAAGAACGGAGATGGCGATTAGGTTGGTATTTTGAGACTAGGTTAGTGATGTAGCTGGGGGCAGAGTTGTGGATGGCTTTGTAACTTATTGTTAGTATTTTGAATTTAATTCATTGGGTGAGTGGTAGCCAATGGAGGGATTGGCAGAGAGGGGTAGCAGACACTGAGAGGTTTGTAAGGTGGATGAGTCTGGCAGCAGCATTCATGATGGACTGAAGGGGGGATAGTCTATTTAAAGGTAAGCCAATGAGGAGGGAGTTGCAGTAGTCGAGGCAAGAGATAACCAGGGAGTGAATCAGGAGCTTTGTGGTTTCATTGGTTAGAAAGGGACGTAGTTTAGAGATGTTGCGGAGGTTGAGGTGGCAAGCTTTGGAAAGTGATTGGATGTGGGGCTGTAAGGAGAGTTCAGAGTCCAGGATAACACCTAGCGCCCTGACATGTGGGGACGGGTGGATGGTTTTGCCATTGCTCTTGACAGAGAAGTCAGGGGAAGAGGCACGTGGGGGAAGAAATATTATAAGCTCGGTTTTGGACAAGTTGAGTTTAAGGAAGTGGTTTGACATCCAAACGGATATGTCGGTTAGTAAGTTAGTGATGTGTGAGGAGACTGATGGAGTGAGTTGAGGGGTGGAGAGATAGATTTGTGTGTCGTCAGCATAGAAATTATATTGAAAGCCGTGAGAGGCTATCAGCTGACCCAGGGAAGAGGTGTAGATTGAAAATAAAAGAGGTCCAAGAACAGAACCTTGGGGGACCCCGACAGAGAAGGGAAAAGGAGTAGAGGAAGTAGAATTGTAAGTGACACTGAAGGTGCGTTGGGATAGGTAGGATGAGAGCCACTGAAGAGCACAGTCACGGAGACCGAGGGAGTAAAGTTTTTTGAGGAGGAGGGGGTGGTCAACCGTGTCAAAGGCAGCTGAAAGATCCAGAAGTAGGAGTACAGAATAGTGTCCGTTGGTTTTTGCAGTTAGTAGGTCATTTGTGAGTTTTAAAAGAGCAGTTTCTGTGGAGTGTTGAGGGCGAAATCCAGATTGAAGGGGATCAAGAAGGTTATTTTTAATGAGGTGGTCACTCAGGAATAAAACTTTTTCGCAGAAGGGAGTTTAACAAGACTCATGGCCACTCATTAAAATTAGAAGAAAAGAGGTTTAACCTTAAACTATGTAGAGGGTTCTTTACTGTGGTAAGGGTGTGGAATTTCCTTCGATAGGCGGTGGTCTCAGTGGGGGGGGGGGGCATCAGTAGTTTCAAGAAACTTTTAGATAAGCACCTGAACAACCGAAACATACAGGGATATACAATGTAATACTGGCATATAATCACACACATAGGTTGGATTGATGGACTTGTGTCTTTTTTCAACCTCACCTACTATGTAACTATGGGTTGTAGAAATAGTAATTTTTAGCAGGGATCCCGAAGCCCAGAAAATTATTTTAAGGGATCCTCTGTGTTGAAAAGGTTGAGAAAGGCTGCCATAAAGTGACTCATTTGGCCATTGAATGGACTTGAAGTTTTTTGTTCTTTTTCCCCTTACATGCTCAAGTCTGAAGAGTTAGCCTGAGCCTGGTATTCGGAATAATCACAGACTAACCCCTCACTTTAATTTTCCAAATGGCTCTGTTGAACTTTGACCCTCTTTAACACTTTTGCTTTTCACCTTTACCAAGGAAGATTTTAATTAAAGCAAAGACAATATAATACATGGTCAAAGGGAGCCACATGAAGTGCAGGAAATGAATAAATGTTAGTCTATATCTCTTAAAGTCTTTTAAGATCTTTTTTTTTTTTTCCTTCACTCCTTCCATCAAAGACCTCTGACAAGTTTGGCTTTGTGGCGTGTCTCTCATGTCTTGAAGGGGAGCCTGGGATTGCAGCCTCCCGCTGCCTGGTGCACTTCTATAGCTCTTGTCATTCTCCTCACATTTGGGGGGAAAGCCAGAGGAAGGAGCCAGGCTCAGTTAAAATGCCTGAAGTCACATTAAATGTTAAAGAGCGTGAAATTTATCTGACTTCCAGAAAAAAGAGGTGCCCTGCCCCACCATTCTTGCTTTTGCTCAGCTAGCTGCTCTGGGGAATCCCTATTCTTTGCGGCCAAAACAAATATTTGCTTTAATTGTCAGCATCATTATACAGTTTCCTTATTTTCCCTCTTTTCTCTTCTTCTGGATTGTATACGCTTGTTGTTTACACCCACAGAGCCCTTATTGTTTCTCAGCAGACACCACTTTAATCAATTGGACACCTTGTTTAGCAAAGAAGGCATTTCACCCTTCCTACATGGATGATATAATTTGGCTGCTTTGGATGCCCATTGGAATTCTGAAAAAGGAAGAAATAAATTTACCCGATCCCTTAACATTAGGAAATGGAAATTTACTTACTGAACTTGGCTGAAAATATGCCCAACCAGCAAGAAAGAACTACAAGTCCAAGCAAGCCAAGCTAATGACATGGTAAATTTAAGTTTGGCAATAGCTGGGAAACTGAAAATTGTATTAAATTTTTATTAACGGTCACGGTTCTATTCACAAAGCGGTATCTTACTGCATCCGAGTCTGCAGTAAGATACTGCTCATCGTTTTTCAAAAACGTTTTTGGCATCCACTAAAGGATGCTACTGAAATACGGCACGAGTTATTTTATGAAGTCATGCAGTATTTTAGTAGTGAAAACATGTGGCAATTTAACGCCTGGCAGATAGCCGGCCTCTTTCTTAACATTAATAAATAGGCATTGTTATGGAGCGAATGGCCGCCCACGTCCTTAAAGAGGAACTGCAGTCTGCTCACATAATTTGTAATATAAACATCTTTGCCATTCCGAAGCCTCTCTCCAACCACATTACATATTATTTTATATATAATGTGATTCTGTACTCGCCAAATATGCTGCAGAAATCTCCCTCCACTGAGTCTGGCTGCAACCATTTTAACTGTGGGCAGCTGAAGCTGCTGTCTGTTCACTTCCTGGATTTACACAGAAGCACACCTCCAGCTCTGCAGCTCTCATTGCCCCTCTTATGACTCATCCCCCCTCCCTTCCTGGCAAACTCTCAGGAGAGTAAGAGAGAGCTGTGCATGATGTCATAGGCCTAGGCTTTTTACCAGACAAGAAACAGGAAGTGGGATGTATAAGGTATTTACTGGCAGAATTTTTTTTTTAAAGTGTCAAACTAAAAAAAGAAAAGTAAAATTAATAATAAAAAAAAAAGCGCCCCTGCCCCCGTGTGCTCGCATGCAGAGGCAAACGCATACGTATTGCTGAAACTTGGCTTCAATCCTCACATGACTGGGCTATTAATATTCCTGGCTATGCACTCTTTCGGAGAGACAGGGTAAAAAGGAAAGGTGGCGGGGTCTGTCTCTATGTGAGAAGTGATCTCAAAGCAAGTGTGAAAGAGGACCTGATTGATGGAGAGTGTGATGAGTCTGAAGCATTATGGGTGGAACTGCATATAGATGGGCGTAGTTCAAAGTTAATCATTGGAGTTTGTTATAGACCACCCAATGTTAACGAGGAGGTGGAGACTCAGCTCCTTGCACAGATGGAAAGGGCTGCAAGGGCTGGGACAGTGATAATAATGGGAGATTTTAACTACCCAGAAATTGACTGGAGTAATGGCACTGCTGGGACAGTTAAAGGGCAAAAATTTATAAACCTAGTACAGGACAATTTTATGGTCCAGTTTATTGAGGCCCCAACTAGGAATGAAGCTCTGTTGGACCTGGTAATCTCAAACCATGCAGAGCTTATTACTAATGTGCAGATAAAGGAACACCTGGGTAGCAGTGACCATAACATGATTTCATTTGATGTTAGCTGTAAACAAGAAATACATAAGGGAAAGATAAAAACACTTAACTTCAAGAGAGCAAATTTTCCAAGGATGAGGGCTGCTCTCGAGGACTTAGACTGGGAGGGAATATTGGCAGCGATAAACACAGAACAGAAATGGGAATTCTTCAAAAAGACTGTTTGGGACCTCACTGCAAGTATATTCCCATGGGCAATAAGTTTAAAAGGCTAAAAAGAAAACCTATGTGGCTCACGGTCAAAGTTAGAAAAGCTATAAACAATAAGAAAAGAGCTTTTAAAAAATATAAAAATGAAGGAACACTAGTGTCATTTAAATGCTACAAAGAATTTAACAGAATATGTAAAAAGGAAATCAAGGGTGCAAAAATTCAAAACGAACGACAGATCGCAAAAAATAGTAGGACAAACCCCAAAAAATTCTTCAAATATATTAATAGTAAAAAGGTCAGGTCTGAGCATGTAGGCCCTTTACAAAATAATCTGGAGTGGGTGACTGGGGACAAGGAGAAGGCTAATTTATTAAATACTTTCTTCAGCTCTGTGTATACAAAAGAGCATGGGGAAGTTCATGTGCATAATGGGGGTGGTATTGACACAGCCCCCAATGATCCACAATGGCTCAAAAGGGATATGGTCCAGAAATATTTAGACAGAATAAAGGTGGATAAAGCACCTGGACCTGATGGCATCCACCCACGGATCCTAAAAGAATTGAGCTCTGTAATTTCAAAGCCATTGTATCTAATTTTTAGGGACTCATTAATGACGGGAATAGTACCGCTGGATTGGCGCAGGGCGAACGTGGTGCCTATATTTAAAAAGGGATCAAAGTCTTTACCAAGTAACTATAGACCTGTTAGTTTAACTTCTATAGTCGGGAAGATACTGGAGCGTTTAATAAAAGACCACATAGACGAGTTCTTGCTGGAAAAAAACATTTTAAGCAACAGACAGCATGGGTTCATGAAAGACAGAAGTTGTCAGACAAACCTGATTTCTTTTTATGAAGAGGTAAGTAAAACCTTGGACAGAGGGGTGGCTGTGGACGTGGTTTATTTGGATTTTGCAAAAGCGTTTGATACAGTTCCGCACACACGGCTCATGTGTAAGTTAAAGTCTACAGGCTTGGAAATATCAGTTTGCAAATGGATAGAAAACTGGCTAAAAGACAGAATTCAGAGAGTAGTGGTTAATGATTCTTACTCTGACTGGTCTAAGGTTATCAGTGGTGTACCCCAAGGTTCAGTGCTGGGACCCTTACTCTTTAATATCTTTATAAATGATATTGGGTCTGGGATCAAAAGTAACATTTCTGTCTTTGCAGATGACACCAAGCTATGCAGTGGAATAACGTCCTTACAGGATGTCTCCAATTTACAAGCCGACCTCAATGCACTGTCTAATTGGGCGACTATGTGGCAGATGAGGTTTAATGTTGAGAAATGTAAAGTTATGCACTTGGGGGCTAAGAATATGCATGCATCATACATGCTAGGGGGAGTACAACTGGGGGAATCTGTAGTGGAGAAGGATCTGGGGGTTTTGGTAGATCATAAGCTCAATAATAGCATGCAATGCCAAGCTGCGGTTTCCAAAGCGAGCAAAGTTCTTTCTTGTATTAAGAGAGGTATGGACTCCAGAGAGAGAGATATCATTTTGCCCCTGTTCAAATCATTAGTAAGACCTCATCTGGAATATGCAGTTCAGTTTTGGACACCAGTTCTCAAAAAGGATATCGGGGAACTGGAGAAAGTGCAGAGAAGGGCAACCAAACTGATAAGAGGCATGGGGGAGCTCAGCTTTGAGGAAAGATTAGAGGAACTGAATTTGTTCACTCTTGAGAAGAGGAGAATAAGGGGGGATATGATCAACATGTTTAAATATATAAGGGGTCCATATAGTGAACTTGGTGTTGAGTTATTCACTTTACGGTCAACACAGAGGACAAGGGGGCACTCTTTACGACTGGAGGAAAAGAGATTTCATCTTCAAATACGGAAAGGTTTCTTCACAGTAAGAGCTGTGAAAATGTGGAATAGACTCCCTCCAGAGGTGGTTCTGGCCAGCTCAGTAGATTGCTTTAAGAAAGGCCTGGATACTTTCCTAAATGTACATAATATAACTGGGTACTGACATTTATAGGTAAAGTTGATCCAGGGAAAATCCGATTGCCTCTCTGGGATCAGGAAGGAATTTTTTCCCCTGCTGTAGCAAATTGGAGCATGCTCTGCTGGGGTTTTTTGCCTTCCTCTGGATCAACTGTGGGTATAGTATTGGGTATATTGGATTGTACGTTTTTTTTTTTTTTTTTTTTTTATGGTTGGACTGGATGGACTTGTGTCTTTTTTCAACCTGACTAACTATGTAACATAATCACACACATAGGTTGGACTTGATGGACTTGTGTCTTTTTTCAACCTCACCTACTATGTATACGTAAGTCCCACCCACATATGAAAACGGTGTTCAAACCACACATGTTAGAGCGAGAGCAAGAATTCTAGCCCTAGACTTCCTCTGTAACTCAAAACACGTAACCAGTAAAAATTTTTAACATGTCGCGGGGGGATTTTTAAGTACCGAAGTTTGGCGCCATTCCACGAGCGTGTGCAATTTTGAAGCGTGACATATTAGGTATCTATTAACTCGACGTATCTTCATCTTTCACATTATGCAAAAAAATTTCGGCTCCGGGGACACGCTGCGGGCGTGCACCTGCTACAGCGTCTTAAAGAGACAACGTACAGCTAAGATGGCTCGCGCAGCAGTGCCAAACTGACACAGTATAACTACGGCGGCTGGTTGGGAAGGGGTTAAAGCAGGGTTAGGTTATAAAAAAATATCCCAAACTTTGAACATCTCACAGAGCACTGTTCAATTTATCATCTGAAAATGGAAAGAGTATGGCACAACTGTAAACCTACCAAGACATGGCCGTCCACCTAAACTGACAGGCCGGGCAAGGAAAGCATTAATCAGAGAAGCAGCCAAGAGGCCCATGGTAAATCTGGAGGAGCTGCAGAGATCCACAGCTCAGGTTGGAGAATCCACAGGACAACTATTAGTCGTGCACTCCACAAATCTGGCCTTCATGGAAGAGTGGCAAGAAGAAAACCATTGTTGAAAGAAAGCCATAAGAAGCCCCATTCTGCAGTTTCTGTGAGGCCATATGGGGGACACGGCAAACATGTGGAAGAAGGTGTTCTGGTCAGATGAGACCAAAATTGAACTTTTTGGCCTAGAAGCAAAATTATATGCGAGTCAGAAAACTAACACTGCACATCACCCTGAACACTCCATCCCCACCGTGAAACATGGTGGTGGCAGCATCATGTTGTGGGGATGCTTTTCTTCAGCAGGGACAGGGAAGCTGGTCAGAGTTGATGGGAAGATGGATGGAGCCAAATACAGGGCAATCTTAGAAGAAAACCTGAAATGCCGCGTACACACAGTCGGAATTTCCGACAGAAAAAGTCCGATGGGAGCTTTTGGTCGGATATTCCGACCGTGTGTATGCCCCATCAGACTTTTTCTGACAGAATTTCCGACGGACTTAGATAAAGAACATGTTCTAAATTTTTCCGTCGGAAATGCCAACGGAGGTTATCCCGTTGGCAAGTCCCACCGTGTGTACGCGGCATTAGAGTCTGCAAAAGACTTGAGACTGGGGCAGAGGTTCACCTTCCAGCAGGACAACGACCCTAAACATACAACCAGAGCTACAATGGAATCGTTTAGATCAAAGCATATTCATGTGCTAGAATGACCCGTCAAAGTCCAGACCTAAATCCAATTGAGAATCTGTGACAAGACTTGAAAATTGCTGTTCACAGACACTCTCTATCCAATCTGACAGAGCTTCAGCTATTTTGCAAAGAAAAATGGGAAAAATGTCACTCTCTAGATGTGTAAAGCTGGTAGAGACATCCCCAAAAAGACTTGCAGCTGTAATTTCATCGAAAGGTGGTTATACAAAGTATTGACTCAGGGGGGCAGAATACAAATGTACACCACACTTTTCACATATTTATTTGTACAACATGTTGAAAACCATTTATCATTTTCCTTCCACTTCACAATTATGTGCCACTTTGTGTTGGTCTATCATATAAAATCCCAATGACATACATTTAAGTTTTTGGTTGTAACATGACAAAATGTGGAAAATTTCAAGGGGTATGAATACTTTTTCAAGTCACTATACATATGATATTGATGTTAGTACTAATTAATGGACTGCAAACAGTAGAATTGTATTTTTTTGCAAAAAACAATAACCATGATATGTGCTGGACATTGTTGTACCTGGCTGGTTATTTTATCCCCAATACATATAAAGTAAATTAATTTTAGAGACCTTTGTGTAATCAGGACTGCTGGCGCTAGACTTGGGGGGGACGGCCTCAGGCCCCACAGTGTTAGGAACTTCTGTATAACCCTCTGCATTAGTAAGTTATTTTTCCCCTCATTAGGGTTGTGTTCTACAGTTCTACACATTTTTTTCATAAAAGGAGGAGGTAGACATGTGTGATCTAGCAATTTATGGGATAAAAACAAGAGTCTTGTTATAGGGATAAGTAGTTCTAGAGGGTAGTATTCTTCATTGATGATAGCCAGGAGGCAAATCTTGGGGTCAAAGTTAAAAGAGAAGTGTGAGATTCTAAAAACTAAACATTCATTCTTACCTATGTAGATGCAGCATTGATCTGATGCTGCATCTGTCCCCTGCCGCCTCTACACCGAGAACTGAGCGCTCAAAGACCACCAATTGCTCAGTTCTTGGTCTCCAGTGAGCAGAGAGCTGGTGAATGTCAGTCACCAGCCCTCTGCTCTGCCTCTCCAGCGTTCACTGGAGTGCCAGGCTGTGGAGGGGACAGGAGCGGCTGGCTCAGTCTCTCAGTGCTGAGAGGCTGAGCCAGCTGGTAGTCAGGTATCTGGGCAGATCCCAGCATTATTGTCAGGATCCCTGCAGAATCTGGGCGGCTCTGTGACGTCAACGGGCTTTAGTCTTCTGTGAATTTGGGTCATAGGAATGCAGAACTAAGTGCACGTCTGTGACCCACCGGAGAATTATGGCCAAAAGTAAATACTCTAAGTCAGACTAATACCCAGAGTAATAGAACAATAGAATAAATCAATAAAACCACATCAATACAAGGCCTCTTGGTTCCCAAGGTGAAAGGACAAAGGGTGCCCCCTATGAGCTGTGAACTACTTCAGCAGCATATGCTGCTGGTCCTGCCCTTTTTGCACCCCCCTTCTGCTGAAGTGCCTGAAGGCGGCTGCCTCTTCTGCCTACCCCTTGGTCTACCCCTGTTAGTACCTGAAAAACAAGATGATGCTGCATGTAGAAGTGATCCCAGCACAGGGAGGGTGTTGACTCGGGAGGTAAAGGATGTGTGTTTACTGGATCCAGTGATGGAAATATGGCCTTGGCTCTGGCTGCTCTGACCTGCTCACATCCCATTACCACCTGGTTTCTGCCTTCATAAGAGCAGAATGTAATCTCTAAAGTGGAAAGGAGTTATGTGAATGTTCACAGTGAGCATATATTTTGTAAAGTGTGAGGATTCCATAAAGAATCAGCAGCTTCCTTTAAGAGTACCTTTCATTTCCAGCATAAGCAAGCATTTAGTGTCATATGTATGAATACTATACCAATATACAGCCTATGCTGTATATAAAGGAGGCGGTATTCATGCTTCAATCATATCTGTGTGTGCATGGACAATACAGACCATTCAGACACACAAACCCCATGAGAGAGCAGAAAGCCATTACTGGATTGAATCATAATGACATCAATCAATTTGCTGAGTGTCGATGACATCACTGATACTCCATCATATAAGGCACTGGTTAATTCTGATTGGACAGGCGAGCCTGAATATTATATATGAAAGAGTGGTCAGAACTGTTCATGCAGAAACATCTTTGCTTCGGGATTTGCCTTCATTATTAATTAATGTACTCTAATGTAATTAACTGCCGTGCATCTATTCTTGCTTCCTCAGTTGAAAACAGCCAGATCATTATATACAATAGAATGCTGCAATTTGCCTGTCATTCTACTTCTGGCCACCTAGAGGCACTCCAAGGCTTTCTAATCACACTCATTTATTGTAATAAGATTAACCAAGAGATACTGCCTTCAATATGAAATTAAAAGTCAACAAGGATCCCAAATGACACAATTTAATAACTAGGGGGAAAAAGGCAGAACAATGTTGCATGTAATATGATTTTTAATAGGTCAGTGTTTTTAATTATTCATATAATTAATTACAGTTAATTCAGGTAAATTCTGGTGAAGATTAAATACAGAATAATTGCTTGCAGCAGATTTAGAGTTGACACAGTAAAGCTGACTTGCTAAAATTACTCGCAGTGCTCCCCATATGTAATTTATATTAAAGTGATTGTAAAGGCTTGTTTTTTATTTTTTTTAAATAACAAATATATCATACTTACCTCCACTGTGCAGCTCGTTTTGCACAGAGTGGCCCTGAACCTGCTCTTCTGGGGTCCCTTGGCGGCTCTCGCGGCTCCTCCTCATCAGATAACCCCCTAGGACAAGCGCTCTCCCGGGAGGTTACCTTGTTGGGGCACTCTCGAGTCCAGCATTTGTATCCATAGACACAAATGTCGGACTCGGCCACAGCCCCCCCCCCCCCCCGGCGCCTGCATCATTGGATTTTATTGACAGCAGCGGGGGCCAATGGCTGCGCAGCTATCAATCTATCCAATCAAGAGCCGGGACCCCGTGGAGAGAGGGACAGCATGTCTCCAGTCGAGGGAAATACAGGGCTCAGGTAAGTAAAACGGGGGGGGGGGGCTGGGGGGCCGGTCACTGCCAGGTGTTTTTTCACCTTAATGCATAGGATGCATTAAGGTGAAAAACCACGAGGGTTTACAACCGCTTTAATTTAGCGATCCCTCCCTTCATCATTTTTAATGGGAAGAATCTGACTTGTAAAGATGGACAGAAATACACAGGAAAGAGGGTAGAGCAAACATACTTTTGGCCTAGTTATTCATTTGCTATAATAGATGCATTTTAAAATACTACTAATCCCTAAAAACTATAGTTTTATTACCTTCCCAAACTTCTGCCATAAGAGATATGAGACACACTCGAGAAGATTTACTAAAACTAGTGCACATCGAATCTGGTGCAACTGTGCATAGTAACCAGTATCAGCTTCCAGGTTTTATTGTCAAAGCTTAAAGCGGAGTTCCGCCTGGGAATTTTTTTTTTAAAAGTCAGCAGCTACAAATACTGCAGCTGCTGACTTTTAATATAAGGACACTTACCTGTCCAGGGAGCCCGCAGTGTCCTCACCTGAAGCTGACTCGTTCCTCAGCTCCGGGTGCAGGCGCCGACATCCTTACTAAGGGAAACAGTAAGTGAAGCCTTGCGGCTTCACAGCCTGTTTCCTGCTGCGCATGAGCAAGTCGTGCTGCGCGATCTGAAAGGTCCCTGCTGTCTTCTGGGACCTGTGTGTCTCCCAGAAGACAGAGGGGGGGAGGGTCTATGCCGGAAGTGGGAGCAGATACCTGGATTTGACAGATATCTCTTCCCCCCTCCCCCCGAAAGGTGCCAAATGTGGCACCGGGGGGGTGGGGGGTGGGAATACAATCTGCGGAGGTTCCATTTCTTCGCTTTAATTGAACAAGTTGAAGCCAGAATCTGATTGGTTATTATGCACAGCTGCAATAGATTCTGTTTTGGTAAATCTCCCCCTCTGTGAGCCAATCAGATTCTACTGTACTGCACAATGCCTGAAAAAAAATGCTTGAAAAAACACTCAGCCCAAGTGTGAATGTATGTAGCCTTAGACAGAGTGGAAAGAGATAAGAACATTGGTCAGGTTTTTGTTGCTGTCCCAGTTACAGAGTTTCCCCCCTTGTATTCGTCCTGGTGGCCATTATGACAGAAAGTGAATATGAAAAAAAAATCCAAATATTGAGTTATCAGCAAAAAACAGATATAGAGGGGAAATCTTTCAAAGGGGACACTACTCCTGGTGACAACAGTCTAAAGCCATGCTTACATGGGGTGTATGAATCCGTGGCCCATGTGTTGGATGGGGATGCACAGATGTTCTGCACATCCCCGTGCAGGCAGTCCCATTGCTGTTAATTGGGATACAGCGGCTGGACAGACACAGCTGGTGCGCCCAATGTGCTATCTATGTGGGTGTGGGTACACGGCCCGGAGCACAGATTCATAAAACCCTAATTTCCCCCACCTTGAATACAACACACTGTTGTTGCTATAAAACAGGCAGTCTAGGTGAACCCTCACCTACTCAATCCAAAATGAAAAAAAAAGTGTTGGGACTTTACTTCTAACTTAAGTGCCTTCAGTAAATAATATTGAAGTGAACCAGTTAGCCACTTTAGAAGTCCTAGAGCAAGTGCCACAAGCCATCCAATTGGAACCCCAGTGGGTACTACAGTGGACTGCGTCATACCAGTCCACCCTGTCCTAACAAACCCTAGAACAATTAATTTGCAAGGCAGCCAAAAGCTGCTTGTCAAAACAACAAAACAGCAGGGCTTCCAAGTTAGAGATCCCAAGCATCCATGAAAATCATTAAATGGCAAAAAATGTATTTCTGGTCAGGGCGTACCTGTTTGGTATTAGATATCTTGGCATGTTGATCAGAGAGCGACCAGTCTGCCGCCAGCTCTGATAACAGATACACGGGTCACTGCCTCTACAACCAGCTTTATATGAATTTACCTCCATTCTCCCATCTTATCGGGGCAAAGATCTAGCTGCAGCCACAAATGGCTGGAAATCACGACCACTGTAATACAAGCTCATGTTAAATGTTCACAGGCTTAAGCTGCAATGTTCTTGTCACCAGTCCCTGGTAGGGTAGGACAGATTTATAGGAACATGTGATACCTTTTAATGTATCCGCCGCATATTTCTACACAGAGGGGGAATGAAAGCGGCACGCTACACAGACGCCTGTCAGGTTTTAAAACCCTAATATAGCAATTAATGCTGGAAATCTGCAATTTAATGTACCACTTTCAGACTCTTTTATGCACACCCTCTAGTTTATAACAGATGCATTGAGCTCCTAGGGGCTAACTTGGCCCTGGCCTGCTACCCCCTTCCACCAATAATTGCCAATATTGCCAACTATATTCTTCTTATTATTACAGAGGCTCACGTAATACTCAGTAAATGGAAACATCATTATGGCTTCCTTCTTCTTGAAGTAGAACTATGGCCTCCCATTAAACATACAGTATATGCACTACAGCCCTTAATTGTAAGGTCATATTTGCTTAGCTTTCCCTTAAGCCCCATACACACGGGCTGAACGTCAAGAGACATCAGCTGGTTCTAAAAAAAAATAAAAACGTCTGACATTTGGCCTGTGTGTATGCTAGCCGGTCTGACACAAACCGGCCAATGGCTGAGAGTGCTGACCATAGTTTTCTGGAGGTTATCTGAACACAACAGCTCAGCAGGGGAGAGATCGCTGTATTAACGTCAAATCGTTAGTACAGCAGCTCCGACTGGAGCTGCCAGTCTTTTTTCATTCAATGCACTGGGTTGAACAAAAAAAATAAAAAAATACTAGTGTGTACCAGGCTTTAGTCTCCCTACCAAGTCTCACACATACCTGTTGATCGCATCAGTAAATTTCACCTCATGCAGCTTTCTGTGGAGTGTCGGCTAATGTAAAATGCATCAGAGTTTATTAATTTGTGGACTTGTTTTTTAATAAAGTTTTTTTTTTTTTGAAAGTACACTATATACAACATTTTTTGTTTATGCTTGGTTGCTCTTGGCACTTCCCGGATTCCATGCGAGCCTTGGTGATGAACAGGACAACAACCTTCCTAGTCTGAGAAAAGCATAGCAGGACTGGTACAGAGATAGAGGTCAGAAGTCTTAAGTATCTGGAACTTGGAGATCTGAATGCCAAATACAGTTACAACTGTATCTCCAACAATTACAGATCTGTATAAAAATCAGGTGTGAAGATTTGGTGAGTGATTGTCCAAGTGTGGAGGATGGTGATTGTGATAGAAGCATGAGAGATGTATTGAAGTTTAGTCTACGTGATGTTTTATATGATACGGTACATGCAAGAATTAATCTGTGGACTTTTATTCTTGTTTTAAACTTTTTCTTTATGTGCTTAAGCACAGTCCTATAGGAAATATATAAAGGTACAGTATATCATTTGTATGATCAAATCGAATATTGTAACCTAATAAACTCCTCCTACTGCACTGTAAGGTTTCTTAAATAGATTCTTAAATAGATTTATGTATTACGATATCTTGTTTGGCCATACAAGTGATACACTCTTGAATGAAAGACATTTTTTAGTAAGTCTAAAGATCTCGGCAACCTACGTCACCTTATTTCTGAGTCCTTTAAAGAAGAGCTCCACCAAAATGCTTGTGGATTGGTGTACGATTCAATCCTAGCAGAAGGTATGGAGTTTCTTTATCTTGCTCCCTCTAATGGAATTTTAATAGTTGAAAAATGCACTTGCCAGGATTATTTAGAGGCATGGCTGAAAAGCCAGGCTTGGTCTTCCATAGCTGTTTCTTGGTAGAAGTGCAGAGGGTGTGTGGGAATACTCTAATGCCGCGTACACACGATCGGACATTCCGACAACAAAACCATGGATTTATTTCCGACGGGTGTTGGCTCAAACTTGTCTTGCATACACACGGTCACACAAATGTTGTCGGAAATTCCGAACGTCAAGAACGCGGTGACGTACAACACGTACGACGAGCTGAGAAAAATGAAGTTCAATAGCCAGTGCGGCTCTTCTGCTTGATTCCGAGCATGCATGGAATTTTGTGCGACGGAATTGTGTACACACGATCGGAATTTCCCAGAACGGATTTTGTTGTCGGAAAATTTGAGATCCAGCTCTCAAATTTTTGTTGTTGGAAATTCCGACAGCAAATGTCCGATGGAGCCTACACACGGTTGGAATTTCCGACAACAAACTCACATCGAACATTTGTTGTCAGAAATTCCGACCGTGTGTATGCGGCATTATGGTCACTGAGAGGAGACTGAGCAAAAGACTAAGGGCGCTTTCACACCAGGTGTGTCTGTTCCAGTCAGCAGGGGATCTGTGAACAGTTCCTCTGTTGAACAGCCTCTCTGCTGATAGCTGAATGGTACAGATAGTTTTGCCCTTCCAGGATTAACGAGAAAATATGGACCCCAAAAGAGGGGTGGTGACCCCAGGGATTTTATGGGTGGGGGGGAGCCAAAAAGAAAAGTATAAAAGTGAAGGATGACAGTATATATAAAAATTGTAAACTTTATTCAAAATATCACAAAATGTAGAAAATTAAAAACAATTCAATGTACAGAAACTGCAAAAGATCCTTTACATACAGGTTCTACAAATGAAGAACTCATACATGAATGATACATATGGAAAAATCCAACATGTTTCAGAATATATGAAACGTGAATTCCTTCTTCAGGGAATTTCCTGTGCAGTTATACAATGTAATTTGTTACACCATTTATAGTTGTTTATAAGAATCAAGGAGGATGCAATGTTCCGAGTGTAATGCTTGCAGTATTGATCTCCCAAATTTTAGAGGTAGTGAAGGAGAAAGGAATTGAGTGGATTGAAAACTCAAACCATCATTTGGTAGTGTTGTCCCATATCAATATTCAAAGGTGTGTCTTGTGAAGCAGGTGTATGCAGACTCTCAACTACAAAGATTTGGCATAGGTATCCACTTAGCCGTTCCTTGTGGACTGCATAGGCCGGATGCATTCTATGACTCTGCCTGTCTCAAATGCTGTTACCCATGAATATTGATATGGGACAACACTACCAAATGATGGTTTGAGTTTTCAATCCACTCCAATCCTTTCTCCTTCACTACCTCTAAAATGTGGGAGATCAATACTGTAAGCATTACACTCGGAACATTGCATCCTCCTTGATTCTTATAAACAACTATAAATGGTGTAACAAATTACATTGTATAACTGCACAGGAAATTCCCTGAAGAAGGAATTCACGTTTCATATATTCCGAAACATGTTGGATGTTTCCATAAGTATCATTCACATATGAGTTCTTCATTTGTAGAACCTGTATGTAAAGGATCTTTTGCAGTTTCTGTACATTGGATTGTTTTTAATTTTCTACATTTTGTGATATTTTGAATAAAGTTTACAATTTTTATATATACTCTGTCATCCTTCACTTTTATACTTTTCTTTACTGTTTGGCTCCCCCCCCCACCCATAAAATCCCTGGGGTCACCACCCCTCTTTTGGGGTCCATATTTTCTCGTTATTTGTTTTTGGGATGTGGTGAGAGGTGAGCTCCACCTTTGAGTCTATTTGACTGCACATTTATATTGTTTGATGGTTTAACCATACTTTTATGTTCCAGGATTAACAGACCAACAATTGCACACAGAATAACAGAGCTTCCATCAGATCTCTCTGAAAAAATGGATCTATCAGTCTCTAAACCATGCCTCAAGCAATCCAAATCAGATAAATACACTTTGGGTTAAGTTCTAGTTTAAGCTACTTGATTTCATATTCTTGCTGATTAACAAACAGCAATATATTTTCATAAACCTGAACATTTGTTTCTTCTAACGCATGTAGG
Organism: Aquarana catesbeiana; assembly: GCF_042186555.1. Lineage (NCBI taxonomy): Eukaryota > Metazoa > Chordata > Amphibia > Anura > Ranidae > Aquarana > Aquarana catesbeiana. The sequence continues at coordinate 863,552,374 of NC_133324.1, forward strand.
CCTTTGTTTCCCATGCTCCCCTCAAGTTTTTACATTGCCCCAGATACATTTCAGTGTTGATGTGGCATTTCATAGTATTTTCTATTTTGATTTTATGGAAGTGAACAGAAGTGCAGAATGAGGAATGTATCTATATTCATTGATGCCATTTTATCAAACCACTGAAAGTCCAGCTTTCTCCCACCAAACAACAAATATCAACCAAGGTTCATTTAACAAGCATACCGCTGAGCCACTGCTCTCCCCTGTGGCCAGCTTAACTTGTTAAATGTCTCCGAGAAGCTTGAAACATCGTAACGCTTTGACTTTTGAAGGAACCTTGCCCTGCAGCTGTTATTAACTAGACCTGGACTTGTGGACCTCCTCTGACTTATACCTCATGTTGGGAAATAGGTAAATTGGGAACATATGCTTCATACATTTTTTCCAAGCAATGCTGCTTAGCAGGAAACTGCAATAGTTAAGCAGACTACAGCTACTAGATTGTCATGGCACATAGTGGAAAATACATCATATAATTTGGTCTTCCTATGTCCATGCAAAGGATTATAGTAACTGTGTAAGTCAAATTGTACTAAAGTGCACCTGAGGCTTCCTCTACTGGTAGTTCAAGTAAGTCAGTCACAAAAGAAGTGCAACTGTTGAACTTTTTCTAAAAATTCTAGCTGGCTGTTATGCGAACTTATTAGTTTTATATGTTTCTGGAACAAGTATGCAAAAAACGAAATTTAGAGTAAAGGCAGGGGTCCTTACATCACCTTATTTCCCTACGAGCAGAATCTAATTTTATCACAGTTAAATCCTTGTACAGCAAAATATCAAAAGAGCATTCACAGTGTGCAATATTATTAAGCATAACCTTGGGTACAAAGAGCCCAAAAACACATGAGCCTCCACATCCTATTCTGCAAGGCCCTCACAGAAGACTCTAGCCTCAATCTGACCAAACTTGGAAATGCTATACTTGAATTTGACCAGCTTCCCTCAAAAAACTTTCTGAAGTTTTGGGTGGAGTGGGGAAGAGCTAGAACCTTTATCAAAGTTTTATTTCTGTTTGTGTCCCCACTGGGGACATTTAACCTCTCTACTGTCCTTTTAATTATTTTCACTGAAATAGAAAATGATGGAAAGTACAACATTTTAAAGTTGTACTCAGAACAGGAATAGAGGGGACATTTTCAATGTTTTGAGGACAACTTTCACTCTGTAGAGATTTACTCTCACTTCCTGTTCGTCTCAATGACAGGAAGTGAAGGAAAGTCTCCCCAAAAAGACACAGATAACAAAAATAAATTGATAAATTATTAGATTTTAACCTGTTGCTACTATAGCCAAAAGTGTTGGCAGCACGGATATTTTATAAGGCATAGGCATCTAGGCATTTGAGGCCTGATCCAGTCTTTTTGTAGTTGTGTAGAACATGGGAAAAGGTAACAGTTTGTCAGGTTTATATTACTATTTGTGTCTCTAAAGGAAAGATGAACCCTTACTTCACTGATGAGACAGAAAGTGAGCGGTAACCTAAACCCAAAAACAAAACTGTAACGTATTGAAGCTTACCAGCCCTTAGATGCAGTAGCTACATTAGTTTTCTTTTTTTCAGACTTTCTCTTTATTTCGTTTGGTCTAGTGATCCTGCAAATAATACACTTCTTGTCCCTTCATGTCTACACTCATTTCTCCATTGTATCTATGAGGTGGGCATATCTGTCACACATAGGTTGGACTTATAATAATCCCTTTATTACATGGGACTAGTGGTTTACACAAGAAATTTAAGGTTCCTTGTATTTCCAGTTCAGTTCACAGGAAGTGACAAGGACACTGCTTTTCTGGCAAAAGCAAAAAGTATTTTTTCTACTTGCTGAAAATTTTCTAACCCTGAATAATGAAGACAAATGCAGCCACTATATATAAGGTCTGGGTGATAAGACAGCTGCAATGTGATTAAAAAGTTGTTTTTTCTTTTTGCTACGCTTTAGGTAGCACGGGGAAGAGTTTAAACCTCTAAGTCAGGGATATGCAATTAGCGGACCTCCAGCTGTTGCAGAACTACAAGTCCCATGAGGTATAGCAAGACTCTGACAGCCACAAGCATGATACCCAGAGGCAGAGCATGATGGGACTTGTAGTTTTGCAACAGCTGGAGGTCGGCTAATTGCATATCCCTCCTCTAAGGATTTTATTTCAGTCTGTGCACCTACTGGGGACTGCTCACTTCCTTTTCTATGGCCTTGTGTTTTCAGGCCAGGTAGGCAGTAAACTAAAAAGAAAATGTTTAAACCTTTCTCAATCCAAAAGAAAATATTTTACCTGAATTTGGGCTATAAACAAACAATAAGATTTCTCAAAATAGGATAAAATTGGCATACCTGGCAAAGGTTTGAACCTCTGTCAATGTTTTCTTACTGCCTGTGCCACCCCCCAATCTGGTACAGTCCTTTCATTTCCTGTCCTGGTCCTCGTGAAGGGTGTCAAACAAAACAGGAAGTGAGGGTATATTAATTCTATCCAAAACAAAGCCTAAAAAAATAAAAATTTGGCTGGAGTTGGGCTTTGAGCGGTTTTCCTGTCCAGCTGGCTAAAAAACTCTACAGCAGTTGAACAATGATGAACAGCTTCAATCACAAGTCCCTTCGGGCTGATTGTCTAGAAGTAGGTTTAACACTATCTGGTTTCAACCATTCAATGTATGCAAATGATTGGTGTGTGTTTGGATGACTTCTTAATCAATTTACACATGCAGGGTTTGCAAACTAAAAAATAACTAATGCCTTCTCCCCACGATAATCCAAGAACAAACAGGAATTTAAGCTGGGGCTGTTTAAATAACATCAGAAAAAATAAACTTTACTCCGGAGTTTTAGCAGAGGGATTAGAGGAACACAGCATTTCCTGACCTAAGCATTAATCAGACATAATAGCTCAACAGGAACCTCCAAGCGCTCCTGGGTCCTCCTAGCCTAACAGGTAGACACCATGCAGGCTGTCTGCTGTGTAATCACATGGTGTGCTGTAAACCGTAGGGATGATTTGAGAACCAAAGTACTTTTTAATGTCACCTGTGCAAACATGGGGACATTGACTAAACAGAGAAACCAAATTCAGGCAGATTATGTTTCCTTTCTCAATAAGCAATTACTATTCAGCACCAGCACGTTTTGTAGCAGGGCCTAACGAAGACAGACAGAACAACTGACTGACAGTTCAATTGACAGATAAAGATTTTTTACTGTGCTTGTTTTTTACAATACTGGCCAAACATTTGATAAATTGAAGTGTTTTTTTATGTTTAACTCTGGCTCATTTGTTTACACTCCCTTCTGGGTGATTTATGCGGATTCCAAAAACTTTGTTGCACAGTCCTAACTTTTTCTGCTCTGAAGAAATAGTTGCTTTTTCACCATGTCCTTTGCAAACTAATTCTGGGGGACAGATGCAGCATCGGATCAATGCTGCATTCACCTAGGTGAGTATAAAGGTTTTTTCTTTTGTTTTCATATTTCTCTTTTAAGCGTTGACAAAAAAACTGGAAGCCGATTGTTTTTTATGCAGAGCTGAACCAGATTTTGCACTCTCCAGTAAATCAACCCCATTGCCTAGCAATCTGACAGAGCATCACAGTTCCTCAAGTCCAGTCTCTGCTCGGGAAAGAGACAATCCAATGCAGCATAATGAAATGGACTCAGGGATGTTAATATGTGACATTCAGGAGGAAATATGCACTCAGCTTTACCTAGCCCTCGAAGTTTAGTACAGCCTTTTATCCAATAGAAGAACTTTAAACATGTCAGAAAATATACTTCCCTGGCTGAGCTGTGGGGGACTTAGAAAGTATTGGGACCCCACCTAAGGTAATAATTATACATCGCACTGGAGGATCAAAATGTAATTCTGTAAAGACATTATGTGCTTAAAAATAAGTAGTTATTTTTTATTTCGCTTATTGGATCCTTTTATGTGATTTTAGCAACTTTGAAGTAATGCTTGGTAACCTTTATGAATTTAAAAACATAATTCATTTTTCATATAAAGACTAGGCCACCCACTCCTCACACCAGCCAATGATGAAAGGAATGTTGAAACCAAAGTGAGTTGGCAGCTCTGGCCTGGCATGGACTCCAGCAGGATAAATATTTTCCCTAATACAAAATATTTCTAATTTTTGTTAAAGGACGTCTCTGCGAGCCTCTGAGGTCTTCAGAAAGGCTGGCCCCTTCAGTTTTGCATTTGGTTTAATGAGGAACTTGGGGATGAATAAAAGGAGGAAAAGGCAAGCAGTAACCTAGTTTTATTTTAATGTTGATTAGGATTTTAGTGATTAAAGCATTATGGCTGCACAGGTTTAGAACCTTTATCAACTTTTTTTTATTGCTCTTAGTGTCCCAAATCTGGGAGATGTCCTCCGTTTTTTATGAACAACTGAACAGAATAATGTATAGACAGAAGAGGAAGTCAAAGGAACAACAGCATTTAAAACCTGGATGATGTCCTAATCCTTTCTAGCTCTAGCCAAAAGTATAAGCAAATTTTGGCTGGAGCTGGCCGTCTAGCCACAGAAGAAAACACATACATTTTGTTTGCACTGATTGCCCCCGCAAACCCAAATATTACCTTGTAAAAGTAATGCCCCGTACACACGATCGGACTTTCCGACAACAAAACCGTGGATTTTTTGTTCGAAGGATGTTGGCTCCAACTTGTCTTGCATACACATGGCCACACAAATGTTGGCCAACAATTCAGAACGTAGTGACGTACAAGACGTATGTGATATCTCCATTACGAACGCTAGTTTTACAAGACCGAACGCTTCCGGCTCGTATTTGATTCCGAGCATGTGTGGACTTTTGTCCGACGGACTCGTGTACACACGATCAAAAACATTCGACAACAAACATTTGTTGGCGGAAAATTTGAGAACCTGCTAGCCAACATTTGTTGGCGGAAAGTCAGACAACAAATGTTCTATGGAGCATACACACGGTCAGACTTTCTGCCAACAAGCTCACATCCAACATTTGTTGTCGGAAAATCTAATCATGTGTATGGGGAATAACAGTGACATCATAGCTGTGCTGAATATGTCTGTGCAGAGAGCAGAACTGTGAGAGGGGACTCAGCAGATCTGCCCCCTACAGGCTTCCTACTGTAAACTACAGGAGGGAGCGGATACAAGACCAGTCATTTTGCACAAAGTTACAAGAAGGTCCTGCATGGAAGCAAAATACAGGATTTTTTCATGATGAATTACATCAAGAAAAACAAAGGACACCAAGACTGAAGTAGGGTCAGACACTGTAGTTAAAGGCTTAGTCCACCTATTGTGATAATGTTTCATTTTACAGGTTGCAACATGAAACACAGTCACATTCCCTAACCCCTCATCCTCTCTACTTACCTGAATTGCAGGGTGCTTCTCTCCGCAGCCTTCTATTTGCATTTATATTCTGTGGATAAATCCATGCACATCCGCATCATCCATTCACAGATCCCGTCAAGAAAGAGGGACTTAAAGGATCTCAATAAAGCACAAATTAATTGATGTCACTCCACTTGCAGTCCAATGATTACTTCCTCCAGCCCCATAAGAGAAGGAACCATACCACTGTATGGACCCGGGGGTGTTATGTAAGCAGTGCAGAAGCATGCACATTGTACCCATGATCGCAGTTGCAATGCTCTGGAGGCTTCAATGCTAAAATGTAATACATACACTCCATGTGAGTGCATTCATTAAATTTTTGCAAAAGGCAAACAATGCCTTTAAGCCAATATCCAACCATTTGGCAGTATCTCTGCATATAAACCTGACAGCACACAGTCTCCAATAGTTTATTCCTGTTCTTAGTCTTTGCAAAAATAATTATGTGAAAAAAATGGTGTAGCCAATACTCAAGGGCTTCATCATTCATACATGTCTGGGGCAGCATGATGTCTAAATACAGCCCAATGCAATAAACTACTAGCCCCGCACTTCCATATCTGAGAGCTGTTTAATGGATTTTTTTCATGCTGACTCAAAGGCCTTGTAAAAATAAAATACACAGAACACATAAAGTATAACAGAACAGCAAGTCTCGAGCTGGCCAGCTGACTGAACACCTAGAAAAACACAACAATGTACACCTTCCAGGTGCAAATAGCTGCCAAGTCATTTTAATGGTGAGAGAATGACCTGTCATAACCAATGAGGGCCTTTCACTGCGACATGTGCCTGCACGCCGCTGACTGTGCTGATGCCAACATGAAGATTTCCACTTGTATGACTTCAAGGAGGCCAAAAGAAAAAGTGTCAGTGCTGAGGAACAATGTCAGGAGGAAGTGTAAGACATAAGCAGGCAGCTTTGTTCCAGGAGGACAGGTGTGTCTCCCGCGGTGTTAAACTGTAAACATTTAACAAGTCTTGTAGCCTGGCTGTCGGAATGCACACCTCTAGGCAATGCAGTGCAATCAGGCAGCTGAGAACAACTCTGTCCTGTAAAACATACACTTCCTACCACTGTTCACATATCTCACATGGATCATTTTAATCTTCCATGGCAAAGATTACAAGGAAATATATAAAAGAAATAATCAGGTTTATTCCTGCCGCCTGGTGGCCCAATCTGGCCTGCTGCAGTCACATTGCCACTCGCCGCGTCCCTTTCTTGTCTCCGGTTTGAGAATCCATATTGATTTATATTAGGAGTAAGTGGGGAAAAAAAATATACTTGAGATGCACTTAGAAGTCTAGCACAAAACATAATGTAGACATGACATGAATTTGGTGGGTATAGGAAATACTGAATATATTTCGCAAGAAGAAATCGTCTCTGGATGATGCATTGCATTTCTTTGTATGATGTATTATACTGTATTTCACAAGCAGGCATGCTTATGTATTTGATCACTGTAAATGGTATGCCACATTCACATATTTCCATGTAAATGGAATGTAGTAATGTTTTTGCATAAAAATGGAGTTCCCACAAAAGTATACGTCTGCGCAAAACTTTTTTGCTTTGGATATATTTTTAGGTAGGGAGTGTAAAAACTCCTATAGGTTTCTTTTATTTATTTATTTGCTGTCTGTGACCCATTGAGGAAATCTACCTTTATTTTTTTATTGTGCAGACACAACAGGAAGTGAGAGGAAGTCTCTACAAATTGAGGGGAAATACGCACAATTAAAGTGGAGTTCCACCCAAAAATGGAACTTCCACTTTTTGGATTCCTCCCCCCCTCCGATGTCACATTTGGCACTTTACAGGCGGGAGGAGGGAGCTGATACCTGTCTAATACAGGTATTTTCTACCACTTCCTGGCATAGATTACCGCGGCGTTCGCGGTGACCTACGCCACTTCCGGCGCCTACTCTGTCCTCCCCCGCTGTATTCTGGGAGACACACAGGTCCCATAACATAGCAGGGACCAGTGAGGACACACAGCGTGACTCGCGCATGCGCAGTAGGGAACCAGAAAGTGAAGCCGCACGGCTTCACTTCCTTATTCCCTTACCGATGATGGCGGTGGCAGCAGTCAAGAGCAGACGGACAGATCAGCTTCGGCTGCCAACATCGCGGGCTCCCTGGACAGGTAAGTGTCCATATATTAAAAGTCAGCAGCTGCAATATTTGTAGCTGCTGGCTTTTAATATTTTTTTTTTTCGGCGGACCTCCGCTTTAAAGTGTTTGTTAAGGCATTTGTATAAGACTATGCCAGCCCCTCTATTAGAAGCTGGCATAGCACACTGTGTATGTTGTTTTAAAAAAAACAAGTGTTCTAAATACCGAATTTCAGGTGTCTTCAGGCCGGTCACATGACTCGCGGATGCTTTTCAGCTCCGATGGATTGTTTCTGTGGGAGGGGCCGTGATCTCCCTCTGACGCCAGCTGGGGAGATCACGAGTCATGTGACTGGCCTGAAGACAGCTGAAAAACACACTTAGAACACTCGTTTTTAAAAACAACATACACAGTGTGATATGCCAGCCTCTAATAGAGGGGCTGGCAGTGACAAAGTTACGTTTTTATTTTTATAATAATAGCAGCGGGGGGGGGGGGGCGGGCGGTCCGGAGACAGACAGAGGGAGATGACAGGCAGGAAGGAGGGGGTGAGGGGGGAGAGCAGAGAGCAGACAGTGTATGACGGAGGGACGCACTTTGACCACGGTGATCAGGGCGGAGCAGCCCTGGTTATCGTGGTCTGTTTAGAGAGAGCATACAGGCAGATTCAGGGTTTTTTTTTTTTTTTTACAGTTTAGAGGGGGGCAGATTACACAGCACAAACACTGTGCTGTGTAATCTGTTTTAAGGGACCAGGATCTGTATATTTTTTTTTTTTTTGGGGGGGGTTAACAAAGGCTTTAACTAAAGAGGTGTCCCATTGGAAAAATCCCCAACTCGTGTTTTTATGGCAGCTGTAAAATGCTGGATTTCCCATTATTTCTGTGACAAAGGCTATCAGGAAAAATAGAGAAGGTGAATCTCCCCAGCAGGAAGTGCAATAGTACAATTACGGTAATTACATTCAGAAGTAAAACATCACACACCCAAATCCTCATGTGTTTATGCAGAGAAAATTAATCATAGTCATTTCCTATGCCATAAAACCATTATGGAAAAGCAAAGATGTTGGCAACCAAATGCAGATTAGTCCTCGATTTTGTGTTCCTGATAGCTACGTATGATTGTGAAAGTTGGACCACGAAAAAAGCAAACAGGAGGAAAACCAACATGTTTGAGATGTGTTCCTGTGTGTTCCAGGGACAGCATAGCAAATGAATGAGACAATACTGGTACACATAAGACCTTGATTCCCAAGTAGCAAAATTACAAATTTAAAGCTGGCCATACATGGATCGAAATTCAGCTGGTTCCGTTGGGACAGGCCGAGATTTGATCCATGTATGGGCAGGCTGATTGTACCCAAGTCGATCCATCAATCAACTTGGGTACAATAAGCTTGTCAGATTTATTCTGCCAGCCGGGAAGGCTTCCTGAGCCCCCCGCCGGCAGAACACAATAGCGCTGCTGGATACATTTCCCCATCGACACTGACTGTGTTGATGGGGGAGTCAAGTGATTTTCTTTCCTTCTACCCATGGTGGAAGGACAGAAAACTGATTAATCTATGGGCTGCTTAAGACTTTCCCATTTCAAACATGTGATGCAGTCCAATTCGCTGGAGAAGGCAATTATGTTTGGACGAGTTAGTGGCAAAAGGAGGGTATGACAGTTAGATACCATAAAAGCCAAAACCAGTCAGAACATGAAACGACCAAAAGAAGCAGTACAAGATGGGAAAATGTGTAGAGACCTGGCCCATAGAGTTGGACACGACTAGGCGAATAACATCATCTTCATTCTCCATGCCTAAATGGGTTGTTTACACCCTTAAGAATATTTAAATCCAATTCTGTAGTGACAAATTCGTGTTGGAGCGTAAACAGGTAAATATAGAAAGAACAACATACATGTAACACATAACCAGCAAAACACATTATGTTTATATTGTAAGGCAGCATCCAACAGGATTAAAGACTCATTTTGATTGGCTGCGATGAGTTTCCGGAGTTTGCATGGTGTATAGGTGACAGATTCACTTTATGTGACCTCTAAGAAATAAAACATGTTTTTATTATGCCTATTAACAAAATAAATCTTAATGGGCAGCTCTTCAGAGTACAGCAAGCACCTTGATAACGAATAATGAAATCCCCTACTGCACCGGAATTAATTAATAGATTTACTTATGACAGGCAGCTCCATGATCCGTAAAATTGAATCATAATAAAGCTGTACTGAATGTAGGTTGATCTATAGTATGCAGCCATGGCACGATGATGCAGTTAATATAATGACACAGTGACATTGTGCTGAAGCTGTCAATAGTCCCGGGATGGATTGACACGTCCTGACTGAGAGAATGTTTTCAGCAGTAAATCTGTTCGTAGGAGTTTGATTCTTTGTAAAGGTCTCAAAATGACACAAGCAAAGTGACTGCCTTAAGTGCCTGTCTCAAGCTTCACAGACAAGAATAAGCATAAGTGACTTCATTCCGGGACAGTTTAATTGACACGTAACTGACGGAACATTTCTTGCATGACAAATAGACTGTCCACATAAAAATGATAAATGAAAACCACTTTATTAAAGGGAGTTAAAACATTTTTTGATAGAGGTGGAAGGGTTAGAACTTATTCAAAAACTTTATAAATCTCTCATGTATGTCTGACTTTTTTTGTGTAATAACATAGAGCCTATGTCTCCTGAATCTCTTAGCCTTAAAGTACATGTAGATTCCAACAAGATGACATTCATGCCCTGTACACACAACCGGTTTTGCCGTCGGAATAAACTCTGAAGGTTTTTCCAACAGAGTTCCGACAGTATTCCGCTCAAGCTGTCTTGTATACACACAGTCACACCAAATTCCGACTGTCCAGAATGCGGTGACGTACAACACGTACGACGGGACTAGAAAACGGAAGTTCAATAGCCAGTAGCCAATAGCTTCCGTCTCGTACTTGCTTCAGAGCATGCGTCATTTTTGATGTGTCGGAACAGCATACAGATGAGCGTTTTTTCCGATAGTAATTTGTTCCGTCGGAAAAATATAGAACATGTTCTCTATCCAAGTTCGTCTGAATTTTCGACAGAAAAAGTCAGATGGGGCAGACACAATATATGATGAAAAGCTCCCATCGGACTCTTTCTGTCGGAAATTCCGCTCGTGTGTACGCGGCATCAAGGGTTGGTTTACTAAAACTGGAGCATGCAAAATCTCAGTTTGCTAAACCGCTCTCTATCATTAACATCTTTTTTTTTTATATAAAATACTGTTTTCACCATTTTTTTTAATCCCAGTGCTGCTGATCTGCTTCAGCCTTATTCAACCACTTCCTGTTGACATGGCTCCATTGTTGGCTGCATATCATCCCTTTGTACCAGTTTACTGATAGTGACAACAGTGGACCATTCCTTCGCAATGTGTGTCACCACTAACAGCCCTTTCACACTGCTAGCGCGGCCTTGTTAGTGGTAAAGCGCCACTAGTTTTAGCGGCACTTTACCGGCGCTGTGCGGGCGGGAGCGGGGAGCTTTTAACCCAACAAGGTTAACAAGGGGTTAAAAGTGCCCGCAAAGCGCCGCTGCCGAATCACTCTGCAGGCGCTTCAGCAGCGCTACCCATTGATTTCAATGGCAGGGGAAGTTTAGGAGCGATGTATACACCACTCCCGCACCGCCCCAAAGATGCTGCTTGCAGGACTTTTTTTTTCGGTCCTGCAAGCGCACCGCCCCAGTGTGCAAGCACTCAGGCTTTCACACTGGGGAGGCTTGAGAGGCGCTTTTCAGGCGCTTTACAGGCACTATTTTTAGCACTAAAATGTCTGAAAACCACATTCAGTGTGAAAAGGGTCTAAATGAAGTCATAATCAAGGGAGCTTGTGAAAGTTGATAGTGCAAGAGTACAATTGGGAGACAGTTGTCACCCAATAACTGAAGTGCCTAAACAGAGGCCTTCAGGACAGCATTTACTTAGTTTTTTTTAGTTTTTTTTTAATGGAAGCAGCATATTTAAAGTTTGAACATTACTTTCGAAATGACATTGGCATGCTAAAGCTCACAGGGAGCCAGTTCCTAGCAATTAGTAAGGCAGAGTTGCTTTAGGCGGGGAAGCAAAGGGAGATAGTCCTTCATACCTTGCCCATTACTAGGTTGGGAATGTTTTCTTTTTTAGTTTGTTGCTACATTTGTAGCATTGGGGATGAAGGATACTTGTGTTCTATTTAGGAATGAGTTAAAACATAATTTTAGAGTGCTTAATGGATTTGGTAGCAAATTACATGGCTAACATTTTTCTCTTAAGTAGCCTTTCCAGGTGGGTGGGTCCCTGACAGTGCCATATATCTATAATGAAGATCTCACTCTCCACAAAAGACAAGGTGTATAGTGTATGGAAATTAAGCTGCTGGTGCCACTGGGGATAAGTAGCTCTTGCAGTAAGAGTGGTAGTCAGTAAGAGCACTTGAACAGGAAATGGGTGTATCCACTCAGGCTAGACAACGGGTAGCTGGTGTTTGGAACAGTTGTTTGGGTTCACTGTACAACAACCTCCCCCCTTCCTATCCCAGTTATTAAGGAGTTAGGTGTCACTAATTTTATCAGTTATATATTGTTGCAGTATTGTTGTTGAATAATTATTTGAATGGTATTGGTTAATGTTATTTTTACTGAGTATGTTCTGTTTGATTGTAATAAATTGTACATGGCTGTGGCCATTCATTCTAATATTTCATATAAAGGGTTTGGTATTTAAAACATCAGTTTGTGTCTTTATTTCTAGTTTGGGGAGTGGGGGTAACTTGGTCTTGTCAAGGGTTAGAACCTCCATTTTTGTGTTTCTGTCCCACACGTCCTCATTCTTGATCCTGGCGTCCCAAGGATAAAACATCTCCCCAAAGGAACCACTTCCTATCCAAACCTAAAAAAAGCCTTGGTTGGGGTTAGTCTTAACCATTTTACAATATGTCTGTGTCAGTTGGCAAGGAACACACCAGTGGAAGCTCATATTTTGCTGGCTTAGATCTGCTCAGCGGTTGATATGGAGGAAGTAAAATTCACATGATGTAATGACATGTACATTTTTTAAAATGTTTTAATTAGGTTATGGTATGTAGACAGCTTAGTTCTAGCTGCTTACATGTGTCCAGATCAGGGCAATGTTTATACTGTAAACTAAGTAGTTTTGTCCTCTTCATCCTCCGTTCACATTCAGATTTCAATTCTTTTCTCCCAAGATTTTGTCCAAGGGGAAAGCCACACCTCAGAAACTGACAGAATTCTGCAGGGGAGTTATGAGAAGAGCAAGTAACAATGGTTTTGTTAGGGCTTGTGTGAAAAGTCGACTCTGTCGAGTCACAAAACTGATCCTGCATAACTTCAACAACATGTTCCCTAAACCAACCATTCATTGTCCTTGTGTTATACCTCTGTACTATACTCACCTTGTTCCTGACTGTAAATATGAAAAGAACTAACAGATCTATCACAACATACTGCAGTACTACTAAACTTTAACATGAAATTTTAAAAAAGCTATTCAAAGTTTTTAGGTCTGCAGTTTGTATTCAAATACCTAGTGGTCCTCCTAAGGTTCTTGCTCCTGCCCTTCCTGTTAAGGGTGACAACTCTTTTTCCCTCTCCCAGTTATGCTCCTGTTTTGCTTTGTTACCCTGTCACACAGGCATCCAAGAGACTACACATGATGGTTACAAGTGCAACACACACTACTCAGGCATGGTTCACTGTTGTCACCACCCGGAAACCAGCTCTGAGAAATACCATGAAGTAATCACTGGAGTGCATGTAAGTAGGAAGTGGGTGCAAAGAGACTGCAGAGCACTCATATACAACACAGCTTAAAAAAAAAAACAAAAAAAAACTGGAAACAAGTATTTTATTTAAAATAAAAAAAAATAAAATTAATTAAAAAATGTTGAAAAAAAAATATCAAACGAGAGTACAGGGTTATGCAATATTAGTCAAATATGCTCTATTGCATTGCATTGTGTTCTCATCCTGCCATGTTTCAAGCACTGGGAGCTGAAGGTGATGCTTGATGGTATTAGCAGAGAAAAGAGCACAAGAGGAACTTAATCAGTCTGGTGATTATTATTATTATACAGGATTTATATAGCGCCGACAGTTTACGCAGCGCTTTACAACATGAGGGCAGACAGTACAATTACAATACAATTCAATACAGGAGGAATCAGAGGGCCCTGCTCGTTAGAGCTTACAATCTAGGAGGGAGGGTCAAGTTATACAAGAGGGTAAATGCTCATCCATAGTCCAATGAAGAAAACTGGTAAGAGGCCACCTGGGAAGCTGTACAGATGTTTGCCCTGAATGGATGTGTCATCCACATGATTATATGGTGTGGTACAAGACTGACTACACAAAATTACAAGTAGTATAAAAAGTAAAACAGTTCACAAATATGTTTTTTTAACTTTGCTGTTGCGTTTCACCTTCACCTATAACACTTCTGCCTCAAGAGAAAGATAAGACAATTGCACTCTTTATAGGAATAACATGCCTCATTCTGCTATACAAGCTCTCAGGCAAATGAACGATTGGCACCAAAGACTTCCTTCACAGTTCAGAAGTAGCAAATCTTTTTTTTTTATCCCAAAAGCTCATCCCACATCCCAACCCTACACCAAGTAACCAATAGTGAGCCAAAGAGTGTGGAGTATATAGCCAATTACTGGCCAACATGAGAGAGGACCTGATGGGGAGCTATAGTCCGTAGTCTATCAAATCATCAGTGACAGCAGTGGGAAATAGGTGGTGCATTCTGCTGTGGTCTGCATATTGCTTGCAACATTTGGATCAGGAAATATAAATGAATGTACTAAGGCATTTGGCTCTATACACCTTTCAAATGGGGCATCGGGCGGGGGAATGCTTGGCGGGAGCCTGAAACATATGCTGAGCTCCTCCTTTCAACTCCCTGGTGAACTTTTCACTTCATAGCGTTTCATACTTTATAAAATGTATTACATTAAAAAAATAAATAAATAAACAAGAGCTATAAATTCTATCTGCAGAACGCTGAATGAAAAGTCTATGAAAGATGAGATGGAACGTTTTAAAACCGGTGCACCGCTATAATTCAAAATGGCGTATAAAATGAATTTATCTGCAAACCATTATTTGACCCCGGTCATGGAAATGAATGAGAAACCTTAAAACTTTTGCCAAAAAATGATTAATAACCAACGGAACGTACAAGCTTTCCCACACAGACTTGCTTTGCAGAATAGGCCTTCCTTTGGCAATAAACATGATGCATTACATAAGCACATGTGATATGCCGAAAGGTTTATACAACTGCACATGTCGGCACTAATCATATATGGACATTAGGAATGTCCTATTTTAATTACACAATGACTGATCCCATCTCAACAGCTGAATGAGAACAGGATTTCCTTTGTTAGCGGCCACCATCTTAGACTTTCTTCACATAAGATGGTGGAACAATAGAAATTACTGTGAATAGGGGCATGCAAAACACAGTTAAAGCAATACTTTATCAATTGCTGTCTGCTACATTGTATGGTTGGAGGTTAGCTATAATTAACCAAAGTATTTAGCTATCAAACAGAGCTCCTATAAAGCCTCGCAGATCTGACTGTGGACCCCTCGCTGCACCTCAGAACAGTTACTGTGCTTTATACCAATATTTCTTTTCTATGATTAATATAATGAGCCCTGAGATTTGGAGAAGTGCCCAAGCCCGCTAGCATTTTGATACACAAGGACCATTAAACCTAAAAAACAGGTTGATGCACTATGAAAGACATATGGAAACGTTTATAAACCCCCCACCCCCAATTTCCTTGGATGCATTGGAACTTACCAAGCTAAAGCAGTAGCGTAGATAAAGCCTTCTGTGTGCCAAAGTAAAATGTAAGCTGGGCACCTTTCAAGGCTTTAACACTTTAAAGGAAAATTCTGAAAAAGTATTTAAAGTCTTCCTTCCCTCCACAAAGCCAAAAATCTCTAGAAAGCTCAATCCCTGACCCTCTTCATACTTACTTTCACCGTTCTTTGGGCCTCAAGGCTCCTTCCCACCTATACAGTGTGAATGCACAGCAAGCCTCATTGCACATACTAGTGCATTGTGGTGGCATTCATTTTTAATGGAATCCCGACACACTAATGCAAAGCACCTGCACTGAAGAAAACTGCAAGATAGCGCACTAATGTGTGTTGTGGTTCATTTTTTGGACCGTTCCATTGCAATGGCTCATTTAAATCAATCAGCTGCCTAAGCACAACATGCATTAATGTGACATACCAGAATAAAAAGGTGTAAAGGGGACCTATCTAAGCACTTTGTTAGTAACAGAGCTTTCACAGACTTAAAGTGTTTGTTACCCCAACGCATCATACTGATATGTGCCTGCTGTACCATGTACTTGTATGAGAAAGTATCCTGTTCTCTTTGTATTGCTTCCTTTGTGTGAAATCCCTGGGGTTCCTTCTAGTCCCCTTGCTTTCCTATTAAAAACTGACCACACTAAGCAGGAGAGCACACAGTGGTCACTTCTCTAGCTGTGCTGGGAACTCAATGTACTCTCCTCCATTGATCAGACTTGTCCTGACATAGCCCGCTGCACAGGGACGTGCGGTGAGGTCAGTGGCTGGTGAGGCACTGGCTAGTATCAAAGCCACATACACACAGGTTACATACGGCGCAAACGTTCAAGCGAAAGCAATAATTCTAGCACTAGACCTCCTCTGTAACTCTAAACATGTAACCTGTAAAAAAATTGAAAGCGTCGCCTATGGAGATTTTTAAGTACTGAAGTTTGGCGCCATTCCACAAGTGTGCGCAATTTTTAAGCGTGACATGTTAGGTATTTATTTACTCAGCGTAACACCATCTTTTATAGTATACAAAAACATCAGGATAACTTTTTGTTTGTTTTTTTTATTCATGAAAAAGTTTCTTTCCAAAAGCAATGCGTTTGAAAAATTGCTGTGCAAATACCGTGTAACATAAAAAGTTGCAATGACCATCCATTTATTCCCTAGGGTGTCTGCTAAAACAATATATATAATGTTTGGGTGGTTCTGAGTAATTTTCTAGCAAAACAATCATGATTTTTACATGTAGGAGAGAAGTGTTAGAATTGGCCTGGGTTGCAAGGGGTTAATTACCATAAGTAATATACAAATATTTATTATATATTGTTTTTAAGGTAATTTACTATATTTTCAAAAACTGTACTCAAGCAGGTTCCTTAACGGACAAATTACTGAAGTTTGGAGTTATAACTTCAAACCAGTAATTTTACAGTAAATCGATAAATAATAAATGATTATCTTATAACATATAGCATAATAATATATGATTTGGCTTGAGTATAACAGTACCTTTTCAGCAGCAGCAGATTCTCATTCTCCCTCGTAACTGTGTGAGAAAAACATGGGATTATGGGTAAATCTTATACACATGTTTTTCCTTGTAGTTAAGAGGGCTGGGCTGGAAGGGAGCATGTGTCTTTTAGACACATGCCCCCTTCTATGACACTGCAGTGAGAGGCGTGCCTCCACTGCAGCATTTTTATTGGAGAGCTTGGGCCAATGGTACTTTACTGTTGGTCCAAGGCTCCAAGCTATCCATTGAGCTCAGTGCCTCTGACAAGAAGAGAGAGGCACCGTGAGCTCAACCTCTCAGTCTGCTGCAAACAGAGTGTGCCAGCTTGTATTTAAATTGGCTTCTCTGTATGTAGTTTGGGGTCTCTGTGACCCCAGGTCGCCGAGCTATGACCCTCAAAGTCGATTGTTTTTTTTTTTATGTTCATGGCAGGTGAGGCTCTGCCTCCCCTGACAGCACGTCCCTGCCGCTGCACAGCCATTTACTGGGAAGCTCAGTGTGCTGCTGTTTCACCTCTCCCCAGCTCCTATGCAGCTGAGAAAAGAGGGAATGCAATCACGTTTAAAAAGGGAAACAAGATATTTTTAATGTTTTTTATATCTATACAAAAATGTTTTGCCTTTCATTTCTATTTTAAACTGAATTGGTTGTTTTATAAGGTGCTCCTTTACAGTGACTTTAAGACCCACTCTCCTGCCCCTCAATGACAGTGTTCCGTGGGGGAGAAACAGTGAACATCACTGGGGGGAATGGATGGGTGAGCTTTTTAGAAAAATACTCAAAGGCTGGATTCACACCTATGCATTTTTAGTGCTTTTTGCATTTTGCAGATTTGCACTACAGAATGTGTTCCATAGGAAACCATGTTAAATGGATTGTAGTGCAAATCTGCAAAATGCAAAAAGCACTAAAAATGCATTGGTGTGAATCGAGCCTAAGGGCCCATTTAATCCATATGCATTGATCAGCATTGCCCAGAGCAACCCCAATGCATACACAAGGGAATTTGCCTTATGTTCTATTGTTACAGTTCACACAAACATACTGGGGTTGATTTACAAAAGGCAAATAGACTGTACAATCTGCAAGTGCAGTTGCTCAAGAGTTTAGTAAATGAGCAGAAGCTCTGCTGACTTCCATCATCCAATCATATGCAAGCAAAAATGCGTTTTTTTTTTCTTGGGGGGGGGGTTCCTTGTTTGTGATTGGGTATTCTTTGCAAAGCGAAGCTTCCTCATTTATTAAGCTCTGGAGCAACTGCCCTTGCAAAGTGCAGAGTCTATTTCCCTTTAGTAAGTCAACCCAATGACATTTCAAAACTGTAAAAAAACAAAAAAAAAACCCAAAAAACAAAAAAGGTAAACCGCGCAATTCATTGTAAAAACACATCACATCACCCCTACAAAATGCACACCAGTGGGTGCACATTATACATCATTGCTGTGAATGGGCCCTACATGGGCAAAGCGACACCATCATCATAGGGTAACCATTTCATCAAAAGCTGGATTCTATCATATATTATGTCAAGAATTACTATTTATGGTCTTATTCCCCACAACAATCAAACAGATTCTCCTTTTCTTTTTCGGGGCTGAAAAATTAACAGTTGGAAGACATAGGTTACTGTAAACAAAAAAAGACAAAGTTTGATACTGATAACTATATTTACCTAACTATTTGTCGACCAGCCCCCGCAGCTGCAGCAGAATAGCGCGGCTGGGCGAAACGACGTTATGTGACGTCGCTTCGCCCTGTGGCCACTAGGGGAGCGTGCACGCACCCCCTGCTCGCCCACCAAGCCAATGTGAGTGCCCGGCAGTCGCGATCACCGATGGGCTCCGTCGATCGCTCGGGGCACACCAAGGACCGTGACCTGTGTGTGTAAACACACAGTTTCCGGTTCTCCGAGGGGAGAAGTGACAGATCGTCTGTTCATACAAAGTATGAACAGTGATCTGTCATCTCCCCTACACAGTCCCCTCCCCCCTTCAGTTATAACACACACTAGAGAACACAATTAACCCCTTCCCTGCCAGTGTCATTTATACAGTAATCAATGCATTTTTTTTAGCACTGATCGCTGTATAAATGCCAGTGGTCCCAAAAGTGTGTCAAAATTGTCCGACGTGTCCGCCATAATGTCGCAGGCCCGATAAAAATTGCAGATCTCTGCCATTACTAAAAAAAAAAAAAAATTAATATAAAAATGCCATAAAACTATCTCCTATTTTGTAGACGCTATAACTTTTGTGCAAACCAATCAATATACGCTTATTGCGATTTTTTTACCAAAAATATGTAGAAGAATAGGTATCGTCTAAACTGAGGAAAAAAATTTTTTTTTATATATTTTTGGGGGATATTTATTATAGCAAAAAGTAAAAAATGTTGCTTTTTTTTCAAAATTGTCTATCTTTTTTTGTTTATAGCGCAAAAAATAAAAATCACAGAGGTGATCAAATACCACCAAAAGAAAGTTCTATTTGTGGGAAAAAAAGGACGTTGATTTTGTTTGGGTGCAACGTCGCAAAACCGAATCGCAAAAAGTGCTCTGGTCAAGAAGGGGGTAAAATCTTCCGGGGCTGAAGCAGTTAAGATGTATTAGGGGACTGCTGTGGAAAATTAAGTCTTCATCTTAAGCATAATTTATTAAGTAAATATAAAATGTTGCTTTCAATTAAATGAAAGAATTTTCCACATGAGACATGAATTTTCATCTGGTAAAGCCGGTACCACACTTGAGAAGAGCGCAGCTCAGTCCAGACTGCCAGCCTTCATGGTCTACTGAGCACGTGGAAATCAATCCAAGGTGCCGCTCTGTTGCAGGCCTGTGTTTTGCTTTTGTGCAAATGTTGCACCTGCACATTATCTTTGAGGAGCCCTGTAGATCAAGTGTTTCTGTGACTGGAACTAGTCATCTGTGTCTGTCTCACAGCACCCTCTTTCACAGCACTCTTCCCTTTTCCAGTTAATTAAGAAACCACCCAAAAAAAAAAAAAAAATAATCATCCAGTGATAAGCACATAATGCTAACAATAGGGAGCCTCTTCAATATTTAGGCTGCAAAACACGCTGGTGGAATAACCAAGTGCATTGCCAGCAAACTAGCTATGTGCTTCTTATTACTTTTATTAAGATCAGTGGTGAACCGCAACCCATCACCACCAATCACATTTCTCTATTTTATCCACACTTATAAAAGCTGATTCTTGATTGGAATGTAAAACATACTTATGTAAAATGTATATTTATGTAAAAAGTACCAATTTCTTATAGAAGAATTCCATTCAGCAATCTTGGCAAACAGAAAAAAATAGTGAAACATTTCCTTTTCAGATTCTTAGCCTGTAAACACATGGGATTCCTCATTTCATTTGTAGTAAATCGTACTATATTTTAATAGGATTCAGTGCAGTCAGCAGCACACAAAAAAGGAGAGATTGATATTGTATTTTCTACACAGTGATTGACAACCTGACCATCATTTTGGGTGGCCCCACTCGTACCCTGGCCACTACGCCCCCCAGGAAGGCAGGGACTTGGAGGCCTTACCGTGAGGAGGAAGATGACACAGAGGAAGATACAATGGTGGGTTACTGCTCCTCGCTCCAGGAGTATCTGGGAAGAGCCAGGGCTTCTCCTCACGGCTGAACAGGAAGTGGGTCCTGGGGACCCGGTTGGCCTGGGAGTCAAACAACTGGGTGGGCTCAGGGCGCAATGCTCTGCGCCCCGAGCCCACCAGAGCATCAGGCTCTAATCATGTGCTTCAAACCCCCCCTATGAAAATCCATGCGCCTGCCATGTAGATTAGGGGCCAGGCACATGGATTGGGGGGGGGCGGCACCCCTGCGTCCCTTATGGACAGGCCGCCACTGCTGGCCATAAAAATGTACAATGAAAAAATTAAACAGGCACAAGCTCTGTTGAGAAAGCATATCTATGGTCAAACTGTAGAATCACATACAGTGGAATCTCGGATTGCGAGTAACGCGGTTTACGAGCGTTTCGCAATACGAGCTATTTCTTTTAAATATTCTGACTCGCTTTCTGAGCGTTGTCTCACAAGATGAGCAGGATTCAAGCCTCTGGGGTGTGCAGTACCGCATTTGGCCAGAGGTGAAGGGGCGCCGGTGATGCTCGGAGAAACTCGGAAACGCTCGGAGACACTCGGAAACACTCCATTCCCCAGTGTCGCCGAGCTTCTCCGAGGGTCTCTGAACGATCCTTGGATCTTTGTTTTTAATAATGGAGACTCAGCATCATATGTGGATGTTACCTAGGCCAGTCAGTTGGAGAAAAGCTACTTATATTTGTGATCAGTGGAAAGAGTGGCAGTCAGAATGTCACCCTTGCAGACAGCTAAAAAGAGCATGGATGTCCTGAAAATGGCTCTGCTAAGTAGCATTGACCACAAAACTATGCAGGCATGTCAATAAACATTAAAGGAGAGTTCAATCAATCAGCTCAAGGAACTCCTAGCAACCTCTGGAGGAACCCTAATTCAGAATGGTTGATGTAGCGTCTTGTCATTTTCAAATCAGATTAATGCATAATATAGCACATTCAGTGTTTAATACTAAACTAAAAAACTAAACTAAAAAGGAACCTGTATATGTAACAAGCAAGCATGGCTGCCCCATGTACATTTATATTTACAAAAAACTGAAAAAAGGTTTCTAAAACAGTGAGTCAGTATTTAGCACACTTCCCAGTCAATGCCTCTTACGGGGAAACGCGTCGGGGGGAGCTGCATTCTGTGATGTCACCACATATCAGCCTGCAGACGAAGGCCGCGGCTGTGTGTTTTTGTTTGCCTTCTAACGTTTTTTTTCACAGGTAAGTGCAATGGATACTTTTTTTAATAAATGCCGCATTAAAGGTACTGGACCATGAAATCTCTTCCTTCTATCACCACTTATGCGTAAGAGAATCCATAGAGGGATGTCTGCATAAACATCGAGGATATTTGAAAAATTTACCGAGTGGAGCAATCTGCTTACCAGGAAGGAGCATGCTCACAGGAGCCAGAGGAGTGGAATATCCCTGCTGGCTGATCATTGTTTCAGCGAGTAAGAGTCTTGTGAATCACTTTTTACTTTCAAGAGCACTTCCTATTGGACCTTTTCATGAACCTTTTTTTCCTTATATTTTGTATCACATTTTTTGGACTTATGGTTGATATAAATATGTTTTTTAGGTTGCGCACATATTTATTTTTACACTTATTTTATATACCTTTGTCCCTTTAGAAGAAGAAGAAAAATTGAGAACAAAATTTTAAAGTTACAAAAAATGATCTTTGTTTAAATAATAATGACAATAATGAATACTTATTAACAAAAATGGCAACAAGATGGCAATATTGCTCAATAATCACATAGACTGGATAAAGCAATTTCCTTCTTTTTCCTCTGGTCTCCTTTTGTTAGAAGCCATTGTTGGTTGATTATGACTCGGGATGCCACTTACTGATTGAGCAGTGCTTATGTCAGCTGCTAGAGTTCCAGCCTAGCCGTTACCGCCTCTACTAATCACACACCACAGGATTATCCTTTCGTAGCCAGCTAGAAGACAACAGCCCAGTTAAGTCTATTTGACACAGTCCTGTGTCTATTGTCTAGTGTGTAGTTCTAGGTTAAGAGCAAAGAGCATTCATTCATTGAAGTGTGTGAATGCAGAGTGTGTCAGTCTGATGCCTTAATAAAGTGTTCGTGTTTTTTCAAACGCAGATGGATGACAATAAGTCTGCCTTGCCAGGGCAGAGTTTTCCTTTGACTGGTAGGTAAGTATGTTTAAGCCATGGTAGTCACCCGCAGACATTGAGGGCAGCCATTTTGCTTATGAGGTCAGTAATTTCCAGGCTACTATTGGATATACAAGTCAAGTCCACAAAGTGGTAACTACCAGATTCATGGACACTCATGTGGAAACAAACTGTAGAATGGCACAATCACAACAAATGCCATAATATGGTCTCACATAGAGACAATAAATGATACAATGGTGTCACATAGACAGATATCGTCATCACAAGATGCAGAGATCACAGAAGATGGCAGTCTTTTTTACACTTAACAATTTTGTGTAATCTCCCTTTGTGACTTCTGCACAACTCTGAGGGCTGAACCGTCTGATCAGTTGTTCGTGATAGATTGGTGCTGTATATTTTTCGGCACACGGCCCCTTCATACTCAAGCATACTATTTATGTGTGCTTGTTTGACACACAATTGACATGTTCCTTGTTCATTTTAAGTGGGCCCTCGAATGATCCATAGGCCAAAAACATAGAAGCCTTCTTTTTTCCAGTGCAACCTATTACATCTTGGTGTACCGCTCAGGCTCTGTCGCTTTGCGGTGTGTGGGGATCCTTTGCATCCGCTGCTAGGAGTGCCGGCATGGGATGGAGCTCATCCCAGCTCCTGCTATGACTCAAACAAGGAAAAGTGGATGATCTCTGTAGCCGCACACCCCTGTGGTCCTATGGTCAGTATGAGAGTGACAACCTCAGCCTGGACTCCAGCCAGGCCACGCCCCCAACTTGTTTTGCTCCTCCACCCGTAGCTTAATTATGAGGACCCCATTAATAAGCTCCGGGGATGGTGCAAACCGTGTTGGGGATGTGGCCTAGTTGGAGTCCAGGCTAAGGTTGCCACTCTCATAGTGACCATAGGACCACAGGGGTGTGTGGCTACAGGGATCACCCCCTTTTCCTTATTTTTTCCAGTGCCTGCAATGTGTTTAATATTCCCTACATTGAGGTTGCTGAGGGGGCAAATGCATTTGTTGATTTTATTTACGCTCATTGAGGTTGATTTACTAAAAGGCAAATAGACTTCAAGAGCAGTTGCTCCAAAGCGTAGTAAATGAGGTAAGGCTTCACTTTGCAAAGAGTACCCAATCACGTGCAAGGAAAATAAAAAAAACAACATTTTTGCTTTCACATCATT
This sequence comes from Aquarana catesbeiana, assembly GCF_042186555.1. Lineage (NCBI taxonomy): Eukaryota > Metazoa > Chordata > Amphibia > Anura > Ranidae > Aquarana > Aquarana catesbeiana. Next base: position 863,576,267 of record NC_133324.1, read on the forward strand.
GGGTGATGGAAGTCAGCAGAGCTTATGCTCATTTACTAAGCTTTGGAGCAACTACACTTTGCAAAGTGCACAGTCTTTTTTCCTTTAGTAAATCAACCCCATTTTGATACAGATGAAAAGGAATTGTAACACACTGCAACATGAATACACAGAGCATTGGTGCACCACATGATAACACTTTTTAAAGTGTCACTAATCCCACATCATAAAAAACTGGTGTATTACATGCTTTTCATACTCAGTCACTATGAGATTCACTTTCTGTATTCTGCAAAGAATCTGGTTGATCCTGCTGCCCTCTATGTCCACTTTCTGCTTAGGTCTCCAATTCCGCTGGGGATTTTGCAGCTGTGGTCACAACTTCGCGCATGCTCAGTTTTCAGTGAGTTTCTATGCTGAGCGTTTCTTCCCTATCACATCTGAGCAGCCCATGTGACTATAGAGTCACACACGTGGGTGTATACACAGTGGTAAATTACAGCATACTCCCTCCCTTCTCCTCCATGGCCACTAACCAGCTATATACATTGGGGGTGGGATATTACATGTAGATTGATGGTGGCTTCACCTCCCTCTTATTCTAAGGCATATGCTGGAGGGGCATGGCACAGCCTATGACTGGCAGGAATTCACCCACACCATATTTTCACAAAATAATAAAGATTTGATTTCAAATATATATCTGTATGCCAATGGAAAAGTTTATTGATCATATTTATTTTTACTGTGTTTTTTTTTTTTAACATGTGACAAGTAGCAGAGTGCTAGAGGCTCCTACTGCTTATGTTTCCGTGCAGACAGGCTGGGAGAGAGCTGGGCCATGTGACAGCTGTATATCAATTAGGAAAAAAAGGTACTTAGATCTTTTTTTTATAATAAAATAAATACAGAGCCATCATCCACATACAGAAAGAGAAGGGACAATGTAAATTAAACAGTGGGTTGGGGAAACTGCGGAGATAGGGGAGTGCTTCAATATTGGGGACTCTTTACAGATTAGGTAAAATTTGCTGTTATGGGCACTAAAAGTCCAGTGCCGCAAACTACCACCACTAGGCCCCCAGTGCTGAAAACCAATGTATCCTAGAAGCGTTCCATGAAAGTACGCCTATTTTCACAAATACCATGATTTTATTTAGACTGCAGTATGCTGACATTCCAAGGAGAAAATAAAAATAAACAGAAAGGTTATGGATCCTCTTCCAGGAACGCCAGAAAAGAATTCACTGTATGTTGACACTCAAAGTAGAATGAAAGACTTTAAAATAAACTATCTTTTAAATGCTGCCTACTGCTCATATATGCTGTGTACAGTATCTAATAAATATCAATGCAAAAAACTTTGTGGTCATGTGATCACTTGGAAAAAATTTTAATAAAACTATTTATACTAAGATTTAATAAAACTATTTATACTAAGATTTATTAGAAATAATATGCAGTAGACACAGGGCTTTTTTTCTCAGAGAGTAGGTGCTCCCTCTTTCTGAGTAACCCCTTTTTTCCACCCTCACCCACCTCTTAGCAACATTTCTTGGTTCCACCCCCTACCCACCTCCCATTACTGCCCTTTTAGAGTACCAAGTATCATTTTGTAGTGCTAAGTAATTTGTATGGAATTTGGTACTGATAACAAGAAAAGCAAGTAAAATAGATCCCCTGCAGCCAGTAACAATAGAGCCCCCCCCGACAGCAACAATAGATACCCCTAACAACAATGCACTAAACACAACTACATTCCCACCTTGCAACAATAGACTCCCAGCAGCAACAACAGATCTCCACTCAGCCAGCCTCAATAGACTCTCTGTCCGCCAACGACAATAGACCCCTCCCTCAACAGTAGATCTCTCCCAGCAACAACTGACCCTCCCAGAAATATAAGACCCACCCCCAGCAACAGTAGGTCCCCCACCAGCAACAATAGACCCCCCTTCAAAAATAGATCCCCTCCAGCTAAAATTGTTCCCCCAATCAATAGACCCTGCAGCACACCCCAGCACTCCTTGCCATTACATACAGTACAGTCAGCACTGGAGGTGTCGGAACTGCATTCCCCCACGTTCCTGCTGAAAAAAAGCCCTGAGTAAACATAAGTGCAGTGGGGCAGCAACATTTAAAGGGTGGGTTATTTCCTTTCTATAGCCTTTCCTTCTACTCTAAAGAATAACTTTACCCTAACTAACTAAAACTACATTTTCAGTACTGTAATAACTATGAAAATAAAAAAATTCCTCATCCTTGGGAGTCCAGAGCTGTCTTCCTTTCTGCCAAAGTTCTTCTAGAATTTCTCTGTTTCCACAACGCTATCTTGAAATGAGATCCCATGGATGTACAGAAACACCATAAGTTCCTGCCAGGTCCCCTTTACCTGGCAGACAAATGTGGCATGTCTGTGTATGTGTGCAAAGCAAGCACCTACACAACCATGCCATGTATGGGAACTGAAAGACACGTGGCATGAAACCTTGAAACACTGCCTCCTGGAATGTGTGACGCACACCAGTGGTTCTCAACCCTGTCCTCAAGTACCCCCAACAGGCCATGTTTGCAGGTTTTCCTTTATCTTGCACAGGTGCTTTAAATCAGAGTCAGTGGCTTGGTATTTTGCACAGTTATTTTATCTAAGAGAAATTCCCAAAACATGGCCTGTTGGGGGTACGTGAGGACAGGGTTGAAAACCACTGACATAGACAACCCAAAAAGTAGCAGGTGCCTGGTCTATGTCATCCACACTTAGCCAGGAATAAGAAAGTGCTAGTTTTAAAGAAAAACAAAAGTATTTACTTTTTTGTTTAAAGTGATTCTAAACCTCGGATTTGAAATATGAACAAAGCATGCCCCTCTATAGTGTGTACTTGCTTCAATCCAGAGCACTAAGTGTAATTTCTCTCTGCTGCCTCCTTCCCCCTGCATGAATCACTTCTGACAAGTTTTCCTGACACCAAGAGATAAAAAGGGAGCTCCAGCACACAGCCTGTGATTGACAGCCTCAGCTCTGTTCCTGTGTGCTTTGTGAATGGGGTGTGTGTCCCCTCCCTCCAATCAGCTCTCAGAACTCTCTTTCACTGCAGAGTGTAACTTCAGCTCCCAGACCCCTGCTTTCTAAAAGCTCACACAAGCTTTAAATTCGAGACTTTGTAGACAAGAGATGGCTGCAGATAAACAGGTAAAACTTATGTAGGAGGATTTGTTTAATTTCTATGTATCACCTGAGGCAAGTCACTTCACTGGGTATATGTAAGGATTTAAAACCACTTTAGGTAAAAAAAAAATCTTGCTTAAGGTCTCATGTACACGGGTACATGAGGCTGTACAGCATAAATTGGTATGCTTATTTCTGTGCCTAGGAGACCCACCTGCAGCATATTTATGTGCATAGTAATGAATGGCTTTATGCTAGGTTGTGTGCGCCCATAGATTTATGTTGCGTACATGTTTATGCAAGTAACAGCTAGCGTACAGCCATTTATCACCATGGGTGGCTGTGCGCTGCAATTTACGTTGTACAGCCTCACGCACCCGTGTGCTTGAGGCCTAAGAAGGAGGGGGGGAGAATGCGGATAAGAGCAAGTTCTTCTCATGGGTAAAGATCCATATTAAGAATATAATAAAACGGAATACCTGGATATATTTTGGTAAAATTATTATATGTAACACTCAATTCTGGCTTCATTATTGTCCATTAAAAACGTATTTATTAGCTTAATAAATTTTTTAGCTACTGTGTAAGTATCAGATGAATAAAAATGAACATTTTTATTCATCTGATACTTACATAGTAGCTAAAAAATTAAATAAGCTAATAAATACGTTTTTAATGGACAATAATGAAGCCAGAATGCCTTCCCCGAGTGGCAGCTGTTCCCTATAGCAAGGTGCACAGAGAAGTGGATTAAACTGGAACAAAGTACCTTGTGGCCGGCAGCAACTGCAAAATCAGACCTTGGGTGCTTTATTTAAAGAGCTCGCTCCTGACAAAAGGACAGCTCTGCATAATGAGTGCACAAATGCATTTTCAAGAGCACATCTTAAAATCGCTATTATACAAGATGCCTTCTGGCTGCAATATTCCTATGTACACTGACAGTCAGTGGGGACGGGGAAACAGATGTGCTTTGTTTGTTTCCTAATGGATACTGATTTAAAAAGCGGAAATAACCAGAAGAGCCATATAAGATTTTACAATGAAGCAGGCCTCCAATGTCCTGTGGCAATTTATTCAGCTTATCTGCAATCTCTACATTTTCAATGTATCACTTGACGTGGGTAATTCTGCGCTATAACTTTAGAAAAGCTTAGAAACTTTTTTTATTCTAAATTTGATTTCCTTGTAAAAACTATTATCTACTTGAACGTATATAAAGGTTTTTCCTACTAGAGACCTATATCCAATTATTTTTTTTTTGGGCAGGTTCTTATCAAGAACAGGATGGGATTGGTAGAAAGGCCACAGGAGCATCGGCCTAGGGTCCTAATTTTAGGGGAATGCAGCTCGCCCCTTGTTTAATAATTTAAAAGTCTAACTAATTAAATTCTTTTTGTAAAAGTAGAGACTTACTTTCTACAGTATTTAAAGTTTATGTAAACCCAAACTATAAACTTCAGTTATTTGATCCCTTTTGGTCTGTTCAATATACCATTGAAAGCATTTTGTTAAATTTGGTGAGATCAAAAATACCTGTTGGTCTTGCTTGCCCGAAATCCAGTGCTCTTAGCCTGTGCTGCACCATTATCAGTTATCAGCCCTGCCCAGTTCTCTCTGTGGACTACACAACACAGCATCCCCCCCCATCAATGTTATTGAGATAAGAAGATGGAGAAGTGTTCTATAGTCATCTCCTAGGGCAAAGGTCTCCAAACTTTCTAAACAAAGCGCCAGTTTACTGTCCTACAAACTTTAGGAGTTTAGGAGGGTCAGACTGTGACCACTGGGAGTAGAAAAGTTGCTGACCTCAGTTGGAAAAAAAAACAATGCCTCACAATTCCTTAGTGGGAGGAATTGTGGCCCATTGTTGGGGTCATTAGGAGAAATTGCGCCCCCTCACTGGTGTCAGAGGGCCCCCATTGTTGATGTTAGTGGGGGGAATGATGCCGCATTGGTATAAGTGGATGAAATAGTGCCCCAAGGGCTGGATAAAAGCAAGAAAAAGGTTGCATCTGGCCCCTGGGCCGCAGTTTGGAGACCACTGTCCTAGGGTGACAATGCTGCACTTGCATAACACAAGGATAGAGAGAAAACAATAATTTTCTATGTGCCTTGCTCACACCTTAAAACTAGGTTGGTGTACATTGTATAGAAATGTTGCATGTCTGCATTATTATGCAGCACAACACATGGCAGCAAATCACAGCACACTGTTGTGCATAGGGTTGCAGTAAGTGGTTTTGTTAACTTCCAATAAAGTTAAAAAAAAAAGAAAAGAAGAAAATTATGTTTTAATGCATCACAGCATGGGTGCACAATGTGCACTAATACGTGCATAACAAATATCAGAACACCTACCTGCGGGTATGAATGGCCCTAATGGGTGTTAGGAATCAAACGAAATGAGGGAGAATCTCCCTAATGGGTACACAAGTAGCAAAAACATAATTTTCGAGTAAAGTAAGGAAGGATTAGACACAAACAATAAAATAACTGCTTTTTTTTTTAGTGTCTCAATGAGGAAGAGGAGGAGAGAAACATTCTCTATGGCGATACAGACAGCATGTAAAAAAGCCTAAGGAAATATCCAACCTCCTTACTGCTTGAAAACTAAAAGTTTTTCTTTGTAATTTTGTCATATATAAAATGGAGCTCCATGGCTGCAAATGGTAAAGATTTTTGTGATGAAAAATCATCACACAATCTTAACTGTTTATCTGATTTAAAAAAAAAATATTTTTAACATTAACAAAAAAAAATCCTTTAAGGCCCGTACACACGGTACGAAAATTGGATGGACAAATTTGTACGACAAGCTGTCTGCCAATTTTCGGATCGTTAGTATGGTGCTTTCGACAGCCGATTTCGCTTTTTCGTCAGACAAAAGCTGGATGTGCAGACTATAACATTTTTGTCGGATGTGAACTCCACATCCGATTTTCCTTTCATTAGTATGGTTTTCTTATGAAAAAAATCGTAAGAGCAAGACTACACATGCTGAGAAACGAAAGAATACATTCAAAACTATTCAACACATTACATCACTTCTGACGTTGTATTCTGTTGTACGAAAATTTTTGTATTGTGAGTAACCTCTTCACTTTCAACATGAGACTAGCATGCCACAAAAAAAGGACGTTCGGTCATTCGAAAATATAAGCATGTGTACGAGGCTTTGGAGTACTGTTCTACAGATATTACAGATGTCAAATAATTTAAAATCTGAAAACAGACCTCATTTTTATCATGGTAGTCCCTAAGAAGCTTCAATGACTGAAAGGACAATACAGGTTCCCTTTAAATGTACATTAATATCTTTTGTGTTGAATATTGAAACATTTTCTGCTGACATGTCATGCCAGGAAGGGACAAAGCTCTGCCACGTCCAAGTTACTGCATTGTACTCCTGATGCGTGAAATGGGAATGGCTTTAACAAAAGCTAGTGTGTGCGAGATGGAGATGTAACAAGACAGCCTAGAAATAGACCACCAACTGCAATGTCAATACATAACCCGACCGCCCTCCTGCCCTCCTTTTATGCACATTCTTCTATTATTTGTCCAAAAACTGCAAATGTGATCCAGCAGTTGCTGAGCCATACAGAATAAAGAAAAGCATCGAGATTGAACAGAGCACTGGCGGAAATCTATGTTGCAACTGTCAAAACTTTATGTAACGACAAAGCGGCCAAAGTTTTAACATATGCATTTTAAACCCAGTCTCTTACAGAAGAACACAATTCAGCATCCTCGGGCAAACAGTAAGAAAACGTGATAATGCCCTTTTCAGCTTTTTTTAGGCTACATACATATGGGATCCCCCATTGCATTTTTTTCTGTAGTATATCTTGCAGAATTTTAATGGAATTCAGTGCAATCAGCAGCCCACAAAAGGAAGGATTGACATTGCATTTTCTGCACACTGCTTGATCACCTAGCCATGCTGCATAAGCACAGACACAAATTAAAAATGAAAAAGGTACAAGTTGTGTTTAGACTGCTTAAAACCTATCAATGGTCAAAAATATATATAAAAAAAAAGTATATTCACTTTCACATTGTATTTCAGTTATTTCTAGTAGCCTACTCCTAATAAAGTGATGCTAAAGCCTCTTTTTTTAAAGTAACAAACATGTTATACTTACCTGCTCTGTGCAATGGTTTTGCACAGAGCAGCTCTGATCATCCTCTTTTTGCCCCCCCATCATTCCTGGCCCCTCCCTCTTGCTAATACTCTTTATAACAGAGCATGGGCATGGGGCATGAGGTACATGATGAACCAAGGCTTTGACCTGTGTTGTGACTTGGAGGTCTACCATGCCCTGTACCATTCCCTCAACCAGGGAGGGTGCCATCACTTTCTTTGATTCATGGGAGGTAAAAAAGCTTCAAATCAGAGCTGAAGTCAAGCCCTCAATTTAGAGTGGGCCAGGAAAGCAAAAGAAGAGTAAAAAAAAAAATAACTGGAGGTATTTTGATATCAATTTGTAAAGTGTAATCCTAATCATGAAATGAATTTTGACAGGATAAGTTCACTTTGATTGTTGCGTGGAGTTCAACTGATATGCCCCTACTCCCCTGAAAAATTAAAATTTGCTGTCCCCTGCTGTCAAAATTGTTTTGTATTAGAAAACAAAATTTGCAGTAAAAGTTGTGTTATAAAAGATACATACAGTGTCGAAACCCATGTTATAAACACTGCAGGACCGGAGAGGTAAGGGCCATCACCTGTATGATAACATCAAAGAAAAAGAACTAGATTCCTAAGCAGTGGAGCTAATTCCACTTGTCTTCAGCTTTGTTTGACACATCACCTGCTGTGTTGAGAACATTTGCTACACAAACTTCAATTTTAGTGACCTCACTGTTGTCCTGGCATCTGGAAAAGCCTTTGGTTCCTTGGCTGTGGTATTCTGTTTACATACTTTGCTAGCGTATATTTAAATCCCATATGGCATCAAAATTGACAGCACATGGTCGGTTGTTTGGGATGTCATGGGCAAAACTGTGAGACAATTTCAGATGGGCTTCATTAAATTTATTTGTATTTTCCATACATTTTCATACACTTTCATGTGTCTTTCATTTCAAGGCAGAACACAAACTCGCACATCACTGAAGCATTTTGTTTGCCAAACTGGTAAGGATCACTTTTAGATGCACAGGATTGTGTTATTCTAAGTAATAGTAGTTCCAGTCAAAAGTTGTTCCCACCATGAAGTAATATGAAAGACTTGTTTTGCACTGTTCCTTTTTACAGGAAAGGCTATCACAAGCTTCTAGTTCCCCATCAACAAAGCTACTGTATTCTGAAAAAAAGGGAAGAACTCACACTTCTAGGATATATTGGCAGATAGGTGACATGAAATTTCCGCACCCATGCTTCAGCATCAGCGTCACCAGACCCTACTGAATTCTTCATTGAAATATCTGGAAAATCAATTTTTGCGTGGAGAGCCAGGATGTTGGTTGTCATAGCAGGGCTGCTTGATGGGATCTGAACCCTACTGCACTCCACCCAAAGCAAAGATTATTTGGAGGAGTCAATAATTCAGCAATGACTGACAGTAGGACTCACACCCTCCATGACCTCAGACTACACTTTCAAAGTCATCAGAGCATTTTCTTTAAGTCCAGACATAATTTCTTCTCCAGTCTGCAAACCAGCTTGTTCTCACATTGCTCAATATCTTGCTATTGAGCTGATGGATTAGACAGGACATTTTGAATATGTGTGCACTACCTCAACAAATAACAAGCAACAAAATGTCAGCAATTAAGGCCTGACAGTTGATGATTAGCAATATAACAGGGAAAAAGGGTCAAAAAGTGTGATCATTTTTATATTTGGTTTTTAGAATTTACAACTGTGAAGGGTGCTAGACACAGAAACAGACTGTCCTGATCAGACCATATGCAGAGTCTAATTATAGCAGCTTTAATCAGCATTAAAGCCACTGGTATTTTGGGAAGCTGAAATTTTTTTCTGATCGTATAATCATTACTACAAATATGAGCAAAATTATTAAATTTTGTTTTATTTCCCAGGTTCCCCAGACCCCGCTCCTCCACATCTTCCTTCCCTGTAACCTATCCCTTTTTTGGTTTTGTATTTGTAAAACTAATGATAAGTAAAATCAGATTGAGATTTCTTTTTCAATAGATTTATATTTCTTATCTGGAAAATTAATACAAAAGGATTTAGGTTTCTAAAGAGAAAAAGGTATTCCAACTCTTCCTGTCAGTTTCTAGCAGTGGGGGCACTACAACATGTTTCTGATACCATCAGAATTTGGGCTGTGGTAAAACGGAAACATATTTTATGTAGGCACTTTTGGTAAATGAGAGATATGCTTATACATACATACCCCGCTAAAACTATGTTTAGTTTGCATAAAAAACCTGAGACTTTAAAGGTTTATATAGAAAGATTAGTTTTGGAAAAACTAAGTTTTAGGTAAACAGGAAGAGAGAGGGATAAAAAAAAGCAGAAATCCAGCACCCAACTTTGCGTGCTGAGTTCAGTGAAAGCGTCTGGGCTTAGTGAAATGGATATGATTTGTCCAAATATCTAGGAAAGAGAGATGAAATTGAAGATTTGATTAAATGCCCTGATTTTTTTTTTTTTAGCTGTTAATGTTGTGAGCTGTGCACAATAAAGTAAATTAAATTCTCAAGTTACAAGCTATCCCTTCGACAAATTTCAGTCCAACAAACAGACCCTTTGTTGCTGGAGCACAAATTTCTAAAAACCCCAAGTCTTTCACCCAGCTAAACATAAATCAGATAAATATATCTTTATAGCAGACCCATTAACAAATATAAAGTTTGGCCAATATAAAATACAAAAGCTGTAAACTAAAATATAGCCTAGAAAAGCATTTCAATATTTTTTTTAAAAGTAATGTTAATATCTAACAGTATTTCACTCCCTGCTCTGCTCACATGTCTTATGCCAACAAGTCCCATCTCAGCAGATAACTTGGGCCTGAGCTTCTTATCTTCACGTGATCACTCTGGCAAAATTAAAGGTTCTCTAGGCAGGGGCCTTCAACAACATCCTCACAGCAAGAAAAAAACAGGGATGGAGCCACTACGTTGTTGCTAGTCATTATATTTTACTGTGCGCAAATTTTTACATGTTCATTGGCATGCTACGTCCATTTTAGTTCAAACAATCACATATTGACTCTCATTTTTCTTTGCTGGGTAATGCAAAACAGATTTTACTCTTTCTTCTTCCGACAAGGCAAGAAAGGAAATGATGGTACGTTGTCTCCTCCATGTTCCAGACGTGCTCATCATTCCTTTCCCAAATTCCTCATGACACTTCTACCTTTTTAAATCCAGCTCACGTTTCATATCACTGCACACCAATGAATGGCTACAATGGTTCTTTTCTTTACACTTTACAAGACACACACTAAGTCCATACAGTAACATCCTGGTATTTTTTAATATTACATAATATAGGAAGAAATGCATTGTGATCATTGGAGCTTGTCCTGCCTCTGCCTGAAAGAATTTAAGCAAAGATAACAGCAAACTGGACATCACAAGAATTCTGAACACATCACATTTGAAGGCACTCTCCACTAAAGTTGAAAAGACTACAAAGAATAGTCTGCTTTTCGATAATTGCTATGTAGGCATAGCTGTAGTACACTGAGCAATCTATTTTAAAATTACTTCTTGATAATCGTCTAAGTATTTCTAACTCTGCTCACTGTAAAGCTGACCAAACACCTTGCAGTCCAAATGAACAGTCTTCTTTAAATCAACTAACAGCTGAGTGGTAGGGGAAACTCCTTGACTAGATACAATCTGAGTGGCTTATTTAGGGTAGGGCTTCTACTACAAAGTTTTGGTAGATCTCAAGGAGACTGAAAATCTTCTTGAGCTCCACCAACAATTAAGTAGTAAAAGAGCCTGTTTGACTAGATCCAATCGAGTAGCTTGTTTAGGTAGGTTTTCTACTACATAATTTTGGTTGATCTCCAGGAGACTGAAAAATATTCTTCAGACCTACCAACAATTAAGTAGCATGAAAGGATACTTGGTTGGGTCCAAACTCAGTGGCTTGTTTATGTAGGGCTTCTACTACATAGTTTTGGTAGATCTCAAGGATATTCAAAAGATACCGCATGTTAAGATTGCAAGGTGTATGGCCAGCTTTAGTTTCTTACTAAGAGTGAGGCATCTCACATTCATTTACCAAAAGTTGTAGCCCCACCATTTTGCATATTATGTGTTAAAATGTGGCAGCGATGTATTACATAAAAGTCACATTAAGATCAAATGAATGGACTTTCAAATTTGACTTAGCCTCTGTCACTGTGGCCATTGACAGTCTCTTGCTGGTCTATCCCCTATTTATACTTACCATTTTTGAACTACCTCCTCGCTCCATTCGTCTGCCATAGCAATTAATCCCAACCCTGTGTAAGGGTGTGTTGGAGCTTATGCAGGCTTGCTAACATTGAAGTTTTTGGGACTGGTATTGGTCGCTCTGGGCTGGGAACTGCAGTTTGGGAAAAGGTCACACTTCATACTTAGAAGCAATGGCTCTGAGGGAAGAATGGAGTGGTTTGTGGCAGGGACTGGTCTAGCAGTAGACACTATTACATTACCCTATTAAGGTCAGAAGGACCAAGTCTCTTTAAGGCTTTGGTAAAGATCTGTCTATAAGAATCTGTACCATAAAACTTTTTACTGGCAAAAGATAACGCAATATAGGAAGCCAAAGTCTGGGTGATCATTAAAAGTAAGCGTTACATTAAAAAAAAAAAAAAAAGAAACAATATAAAAAGTTGACTAATGACTGTGGATAAGTCTTTTCCTCTTTTCCTACATTGAGAATAACATCCAACCTGGCATCTGGCCTGAATCTGAAGCACTGCAATGAATAAAGTGTACATCTGTATTCAAGGCAAAAGAATTGTGTGTGCAGAAAAAACTCCTTCAACCCATCATCTTAGAAAAGAGGAACACAGGAGAGCAGATGAGACTGTGGCAGACTCTGTGAAAGCCGGTGCTGGCTCCGTTACAGTCTCGGAATAGCTAAAAAACACACTGGAAGCCTCTGATGGCTCCACAATGAAATTATCATCCACGTTCTGCAGAGATAATTACTAGGTGAAGATGTGACAGACAGCCAGTCATCTGAAAAAATAAATGTCTTCCTAAATCTGTCAAACAGAAAATGTCACCCTTCTGCCAGCATTATTTATCAATACTGTCAAGCTACAAACACATACAAAGAATTTTAAAAGTAAGCAAGAAATTCATGAAATATCTGAATGCCAATGAGACAGCACTAAAAACAGCCATCTATCAATATTCTAACAATGGGCTGGGGATTGTCAGAGCTGTGTATCTTGTGAGCCCAGGTATAAGGAGACCTGGCCTATTTGTCTCTGCTTCACTGAGACTTGGGGATTAAAACTATGTGGAGCAGAGCTATGCAGAGATAACAAACTGTAGAAAAGTAGACTAATATTGGGCCTATATTAGTTAAGAATGTCATTACTGAACCGGCTAGGTAGGAAAATAAGTCAGGAGGATTTCTAATAAGTCCTCAACCAAATTTAGCACTATTGAGGTAATGCTACCACCACCTTATTCTCAAGATCTCTCCAACAGAGCAGAAAAGCTTTTTTTATTTTGTTAGTTTTTAATAAAGCAGGTAAAAGTTTAGAATGTCTATTGTGTGTGTACTGCTGTCTGTGTCCCAGTTGGGTAGATTTCCTCTCACGGTCTATATCCGGTGACATACGAGTGGGATCCCTCTTCAAGTAGCACACAGAAATCATTAAAAAACCTGATACAGGTTCTAACCTCTCCCAACTGTATCCAACAATAAAAGATAAAATTTGGCTGGGGTCCCTCTTTAAAACCAAAGTTTACCCTTTCTACAACTTGAAGTAGTACTAAAGCCTCATGTTTTTTCACAGTATTATGCCCCGTACACACAGTCGGACTTTGTTCGGACATTCCGACAACAAAATCCTAGGATTTTTTCCAACGGATGTTGGCTGAAACTTGTCTTGCATACACACGGTCACACAAAGTTGTCGGAAAATCCGATCGTTCTAAACGCGGTGACGTAAAACACGTACGTCGGGACTATAAACGGGGCAGTGGCCAATAGCTTTCATCTCTTTATTTATTCTGATAATGCGTGGCACTTTGTCCGTCGGATTTGTGTACACACGATCGGAATTTCCGACAACGGATTTTGTTGTCGGAAAATTTTATATCCTGCTCTAAAACCTTGTGTGTCGGAAAATCCGATGGAAAATGTCCGATGGAGCCCACACACGGTCGGAATTTCCGACAACAAGGTCCTATCACACATTTTCCGTCGGAAAATCCGACCGTGTGTACGGGGCATTAGAGCTATACTGTACAGGGAAACCAGACTATTTAATTCAACAAAAGGGCAGGAACACAATTTTCTGTGTGTACAAGCACAGCCTCCGAGTTGTTCTGCGCTCCTTCCCTGAACTTTCGGTTGGGAACTGCACGATTATAAAGTCATACACGTTCCACCGAACCCCCATTCTGGATCTACATATTCCATGATTCCAAGTTCCACCATGCATGTGCACCCCTTTTAGTCCTCTTTGGCTGCCTGTACATTTTGGCTTAGGCAGCATCATAACATAGGCTCCATAGGACCCTGCACGGGAACAGAGCCACCCGAGAAAAAACTTTGGACCGGCTCAATCGAGAAGAAAGGAAAGCTTTTAAAGAAGATTCAGTAGACTAGGTATAAGGGTACAGGCCAGCTACCAAATGTAATATTAAAAGTGTAAAGTTTATTAAAAGTTTAACCACCTCAAATACAGGGCATTTTCACCCCCTTCCTGCCCAGGCCAATTTTTTTGCTTTCAGCGCTGTCGCACTTTGAATGACAGCACTGTACCCAAATGAATTTCTTTCTTCACACAAATAGAGCTTTCTTTTGGTGGTATATAATCACTGCTGGGATTTTTATTTTTTACAAAAAAAAAGAAAAAAAAGACTGAAAATTTTGATAAGTTTTTCTTATTTTCTATCAGTAAATTTTGTAAATAAGTACATTTTTCTCCTTCACTGTTGTGCGCTGATGAGGTTGCACTGATGGGCACTGATAGGCTGCACTGATGAGGTGGCACTTATGGGCACTGATGAGGCGGCACTTATGGACACTGATGAGGAGGCACTAATATGCCGCACTGATAGATGGCACTGATATGCGGCACTAGTGAGCACTGATAGGTGGCACTGGTGGGCACTGAAAGGTGGCACTGGTGGGCACTGATATGCAGCACAGATAGGCAGCACTAATGGGCGGTACTGACTGGCATCACTTATGAACACTGATTGGTGGCACTTATGGGCACTGATTGGTGACACTGATGGGGCTTTCCTGTAATCAGGGTACTGATTACCTGCCCAGGTCTCCTTTTTTTTAACATTCATACTAAGTGACAGCGCCACCATCCCCCATGTTTTTTTTTGTGAGGAGATGCCGCTGATCGGCACTCCTCGCCACACACTCTGTCAGTGTTAGGCAAGGAGAGCTGATTCACGCACTTTATTTACATGTGACCGGCTGTGATTGGACACATGTTAAAGAACCACGGGCGCAGCTCTTTACAGACATCGGGGTTGTGCCGTGTGCTAGCAACATGGCGCGGCCACGATAGCTACGGCGATTCACGCAGGGGAGCCATTTTGCAGCCGTCAGCAGACGGCGGGCAGTCAGTCGGCATGTGGTCGGCAGCAGCCCCCCTTAGCCTCCCTGATATTTACCTGAGGTCCAACTAGATCCAGTGATGTTGCACGAGAGACTCTGCTGTCTGGGACTCCCCCCCCCCCCCCATTGGCTGAGACAGCAGCATGGTGCGATTGGCTCCCACTGCTGTCAATCAAAGTCAGTAAGCAAATGAAGAGAGAAAGGGGGCAGGGCCGGGCCACGGCTCTGTGTCCGAATTGTCACAGGGAGCTGCAGCTCGGTTGACCCCATAGCAAGCTGCTTGCTGTGGGGGCACTTGTCAGGAGGGAGGGGGTAGGAGCACCGAAGAGGGATCCGTGCTGCTCTGTGCAAAACCACTGCCCAGAGCAGGTAAGTATAACAGGTTTGTTATTTTTAACAACAAAAAAAAACAACAAAGACCCCCCATGGGTTTTACTTCCTCTTTTGTTCCCCGCAAGGCCTGCAAATTAAAAGCATAATGGGCTAGTATGCATCGCACACTAGCCAATTATATGACACCTACCTGCAAACGAAGCCCACGCTGTCCCCTGTGCAGGCCGCGTCCATCTTTGGCCCTCTTCCTTCCGGGGCCGCAGACTCCGGCTCTGTGACTGGCCGGAGCCGCGTGACGTCGCTCCCGCGCACATGCACGCGGGAGCCGTCAGTCACAGCACATGCTGGGGGAAGAAGCGGCACAGTGGTCCGTTTCTTCACAGCACATGCGCTGATGATGATATCGGCGCACTACAAGTGAAATATCTCCTAAATGGTGCATGTTTAGGAGATATTTCCACTACCTATAGGTAAGCCTTATTCTAGGCTTACCTATAGATAAAATTAAGACAAAAGGGTTTATAACCACTTTAAGGCTGTATCAATTATACTTCCCATCCATTTAAAAGTAATAAAAAAAAGACAGGTAAATCCAAGCTTCTGATCAGCCCCAATACATTCCAATTTAACCATACCTGACAAGTCTAATTCATCCCTTCTGCAAGCCAAAAAAGTTTAATTACACCCCACCCCCTTTTTACATTTACACAATTCAGTGCAACATAATATAAAAAAATTATGGTTTCCAACAAAAAACACACCTTCCATAGGGTTAAACAGTAAAGCAGGTAAAACCCATGCAAAACATACTGTGCTGCAACTAAACTGCAGGAAACACACATTGCCTAAGGCTTGGTTCACATATAGGCAAATAGGATGCGTTTTGAACCGCATCCAATTTGCACGACATGTGAAATAACATTGATTTCTATTGAACTGTTCACATATCTGTGTGCGAATTTAAAAAGAGTCCTGTGCGTTTTCTGAGCACTGCGGTGGGGTTCAGCTGCGAATTCCAGGCTGATTGAGTTCTATGGGAATGCTTCTGAATCGCACATGTGTTAGATTCTGTTCAGGATTTCAGCACAGATTGTTCTCCTACAACAGGAGTTGACACCCTTTATCTACTATGTATTGGCCAGCACTGAAATCACAGCTGTTACAAAAATCTGGCCCTTTTTGCCTTGAAAATTTGCATCAGAAACCGCATTTAAAAATGCCCCCTGAACTACTGAACAAATGCTTTCTATATTTGTGAAAATGGACATACCATTTGCACTGTCCTGTGGGAACCCAGCCTAAATGTATCCTATTGATTGGTCATTCTGACTCCCCATTTTTGCTGCTGGCTACATAGATGATCTTTGCATCTGTGGTTTGTGGTGCTCAGATGCAGTATAGTTCCACTTTAATACGTTACTTCCATTTAAAAATGTATTTAAAGTGGTTCTAAAGCCTAAACATTTTTTATGCATTCCTTGCATTAAAGTAAAAAATGTTTAGGTATCAGTTTTGGTCCCTCACGCCTCCCTGACTTATCTGAGCACTGTGTACATCTGCAGCTCTTCTCTCCCCTCAATTCCGTGTCTCGCTGGCTTTGCTGGGGCTCCGGGGGCCATTGGCTCCCACTGCTGCCAATCAAAGTCAGTGATGAGGGTGCCTGGGGCAGGGCCAATTCTGCTGCGTCCATTGACACAGACAGCTGGGCTTGGGAGGAGCTTCCCATGGGGGCATTGGACAGAGAGGAGGGGCAAGAGCGCCAGCAGGGGACCCCGAAAAGAGGAGGTTCAGGGCCACTCTGTGCAATTCTATTGCACAGAACAGATAAGTATAGAGATGTTTAGTTGTTTTTAATGTTTTTCCTTTATAGTCGCTTTAAATGTTTGTAAATCTGCAGCTTTCATGAGCATAATACCTGGTGAAGCTGTTCCATACGTGTTCAGGCACGTATGGGATGATCACTGTCTCCCAACTGTGTTCCTGCACGGTCACCCTGTCACATGCACCTGGTGGAGACTACAGTGTGCCAACACACATTGAGCAGGCATGGTCCACTGCTGTCAATGTCAGGAAGCTGGTACAGAGCAATGATGTGTAGCAGATACTGAAGCATGTGCATGTGAACAGGAAGTGGCTGAAAGAAGCTTAAAGCGGAGTTCCACCTGAAAGTTCCTCTCCGCCTCCAGTGCCACAATTGGCACATTTCCGGGGGGGGCAACAGGATACCTGCTCCCACTTCCGGGAGTTCGGGCCGTGGCACGTGACATTGTGGGGCTCCCTCCATCTCCCTCCTCCTTTGCTTGTCGCCGGGCTAGTAGGAGAGAGGAGCGGGGCCTCGCGCATGCGCAGTAGGGTTCCCGGCGTGAAGCCGTAAGGCTACATTGCCGGGTTCCCTTAACCGCAATGGTGGCAAACATCAGCTGCGGTTAAAAGCCAGCAGCTGCAGTATGTGTAGCTGCTGGCTTTTAAGTTTTTTTTTTTGGTCGGAACACCGCTTTAAGAATATTAGCAGCTCTGAGATTCAAAACAGATAAAATATGAAAATAGTATTGTATGAACCAAAACCTATAACAATTGTTTATGATACATAGTGCTTTAACAAACTAAATAGGTTTCGTAGTAAATGACAGCACTGCAATATATATTAATATTGTACACAACCTCTAACCATAAGAAATACTTTCACCTGAGCAGCGTCCCATAGGCTTTGCAAGCCTTTCCTCTCTGCAGGTATACCTGCACTGCACCCTATACAACCGGCTACAGCTCATTTACAGAGCGCTGAATTGAGAAATGTAAAACGTGTCGTTAATATCCTGTAGGCAGCAGTGCTTAGCCTTCTAACAAGGACTCTGCAAATCCATTCTCACTGAAACGCTTCAGTGTTCTCTTTGTGCGTACCGCTCTGAATTGAATTTTCACCTTGACACCGAGGCACATTTTACTGCATGCCACGCAGCCTCCACAATAACGCCAATATAACGGTTATTGTATGCTACTAGAAAAAAAAGCCATTCTCTGAACCTATAAGCACAATAATAACGACACTGATTTACCAAATTTCATGCTAAGCTTTTATCATTTCAAACACCCAGTCATGCTCAGGGGGAAAACTGAGATTTTTAAAACATTCATGTGAACGGTAAACTCAGGCAAGGGGGACGTAACTCCTTAGTGATGGATGCATTCACCAAAGTGAAAAGGGCGATGACTATTTTTTGGGGCCCCCATTCAACTACTGCCCAAACACAAACCCTTGCTCCATATGTATGCATAGATGCCAATTGTCCTGGATTTACTGGGACAGTCCTGCATCTAGATGCACTGTCTTGTTAATGCTGTCTCCTAGGTTTTGTCCCGAGATTAAGGATTTACCTATCTGAGCTACTCAACATGCATGGTAATGCAGAAAAGTGTGTTATTGAACAGTCATGAGTGGGTAGTTCGTGCAGCATAAGGGGCACTAGAAAGTTGGTTCCACCCAGAAGAGGGGCACATGATATGTGTGAGACATGGGTAATAGCATTTGGAGGACTGGGTCGAAGATGTTGGCAAGTATGTGTATGTATGTATGTACTTGCCTGCTAGCCTGGAACATTTAGTTGATAAGTCCTCCTCCCCTCCTGGTGAGACCCTTGTCTCAGGTAAGTGCTTGGAGATGAAGAAAAGTGCCATTTGTCAAAGTAGCCATTTTCTTGCTAGCTGCATTGTTGGATGGCCATGGAGGGAGGATGGGCTAATGGCTAGCCTTAGACAGCACCTAGGAAGATGGAACATAGTACTACATGTACTTTGTCCCCTAAGGCACAGAACACATCAAAGGAGAAGTGTGGGATAGCAAAAAAAATAAACATACATACCTTTATAGTTGCAGCATTGGTCCGATGCTGCAGCTGTCCCCCACCTGCTCTAAGACCGAAAACTGAGTGATCACATGACTACTCATCGCTCAGTTCTCGGACTTTGCTGAGCAGAGAGCCGGTGACTCTCAGTCACCGGCTCTCTGCTCTGCCCCTCCAGTGCTCACATGGGTGCTGGGCTGTAGAGGATGGCGAGTGGCTGCTTCGGGCTCTTAGCGGTGCGCTGAGAGGCTGAGACAGCTTCCGTTCAGGCATCTGGGTGCATCCCGACATTCTTGCACTCCTGTCACCCAGAAGAGAAGTATGGCCAAAAAAGCTTTGGCCATACTTCTTTTTAATAAAGAATTAAGTGAGATGGTTAACATTTTACTTTATAGCAATTTTCTAATGTGTAAATATAAATGTTATATTCTCCTTGACTTCTCAGCAATGGCTTAGGTAAAAATAGTGACCCTATAACTGAAAAAAAGCCACCCAGCCTCAGCACTGGTACAGTACTGGACATGCCTGGAAGTCCCTCCACTTTTTCCTCCAAAGATACTGACCTGCATCCAGTAAAGACACACATGCATTTTTTTGGTTTTTCAGTATTGAGCTTATTCATAAACCATATGATACCTGTGGCTTCCTTTAGCCAAATAAACAGTCTACTGTTTTGGATCAGTCTGTTAACCTATAGTGGGGTGAGGAACCTCCTTTAGATATCATCTAGCCACTTATAAGACAGCACTTCTGTAGTAAACTCGCTGCACACTAGAGAGCAGGCTGGTGACAACAGTAGCTTAGTGAAAGAGCAGAGATCTTTTCATCGCAGATGTGCACATAGTAAAGTATTGCACTGCAAGTGTGAGTCTTCCCCACTGGAGGGCCACAAACATAGAGGGCCACAAACGCCTGGAATATACTGTAAATTCCACCCCACTCCACCCAACTTAGAGAAATCAGTTTGGGATGTGCTTGTGCCATAAGAAGTCTCTGACATCTTTTTTTTTTTTCAGTTCTCCCGGTTACAGAACACAATGTAATATTATAAATGAAGCTCAAAGGCAGCAGCTCCTTCAGCAGAATGTACGCATGTACCTTGAAGTAAAATCAATAGGCATTTTGCTGTGCTCTGCTAGTCTTGCTCACAGCTCTGAATTGTGTGTTAACCTAACAAAATAATCATATAATTTTCAAGGCTGAAGCCCCTTTTCCAATAAAATTTCTGCAATAGCAGCAATAACAGACAGTGACAAAGAAGCCCCATCTGAGACCGCAGACATTGTACATGAGGACAAATTACCACAAGTGGCCAAAATTAAATAGGTCTCCTGCCACAATCACTTTCATCGGCCCTATTACTGGAACATCTATAGGTCTAGACAATATTTACTTCTCTTATAGAGCCAGCAAGACAGCTAAATACAAGGCTGAAACACATACACTGAAAAGATTTATAAAAAAGTTCAAATATTCTTCTTTACCATCCACTCTTGCTGTGTTACATGACTTCCCAGCATAACAAGGGTGACAACGCTTTTCTGAGCCCTTAGTTCTGTAGATTGTCCATCTGCTCCATCTCCTTCTTGCTCTTTGGGGTACCATTGATCATCATTCAACTCAGAAAATGTCTCAGCTCTGTACAGTTTGGCTGCTTAAAGTGATTGTAAAGCTTTGGTTATTTAAAAAAACAAAAAAAACAAACATATCATACTTACCTCCACTGTGCAGTTCGTTTTTCACAGTGGCCCCGAACTCCATCTTCTGGGGTCCCTCGGAGGCTCCTCCTCACATCAGTTAACCCCCTAGGAGAAGCGCTCTCCCGGGGGGTTACCTTGCGGGCGTGTTCCAGAGTCCAGCATTTGGCGTCCATAGCCGCCGAATGTATGACTTGGTCCTGCCTCCCGGTGCCCATGTCATTGTATTTGATTGACAGCAGTGGGAGCCAATGGCTGTGCTGCTATCAATCTATTCAATCAAGAGCCAAGAACCCCGGGCAGAGGGACAGCGCGTCCCCGCCGGGTGAAGCTCCAGGGCTCAGGTAATTAAAGAGGGGGGGCTGGGGGGGGGGCGGTCACTGCCAGGTGTTTTTTCACCTTATTGCATAGGATGCATTAAGGTGAAAAAACACGAGGGTTTACAACCCCTTTAAGCACTGAGTGCCATCACATGGGAGCAGGGAGGGTTTTAATAGCCAGTTCCAACTATTACACAGGGCCCGCTCTCTTCGTTGCTGAGCTATTGTCAGTTCCCGGTGGGGGGGGGACTCTAGGAACTATGTTTTTTGCATACTTACATGCCTGGCTTGATTCAGGTATGCATATCTAAAATCCGGAGGGTCGCTAGGGTTGCTGTAAATCACTGAAGTAGTCTGTTCTACATACAGTGTGATGCTGCTTAGGCAAATGATGTCATACATCCCAGGAGTCTTCAGGAGGGGAGGAGAGGAGGAGGGTTTTTCCTCAACTAAGCACACTCTCCTGCATGCATGCCAGAGCTAAGGGCAGATGGATTCCAGTAAATGCTACATATATCATTTGCCCTTACTCAAGATGGCCACAGCCAGAAATGCTAGGGGGTTGTTTTTGAAAGTGGTTTCTCAACAAAAGAAAGCATGGGGACATGTATGTATGTGGGAGTTTGCTTAGAATATTAAAAATGAATTAAAATTGTGTTTTTAGTTTGTGGCGCTCAGATGCAGTGAAGATCCGCTTTAAGGATTTTCATAGGTAAGCTTTGATTGCATCTACATCTTTTTTGGAGAAATCCCATAACCAAACAGAAAATTAGAAGAATCAAAAATGTGGACTTGTGTTTCACATTACCTGTGCTGATGTTGGAAAATACAGACACCATTGGTGGATAGCAGGTGTACCAAGATTTCCACCCTATCTTACAGGATAACTTTTAAACAAAACAGTTCTATAGGACCCTATGGGGCACTGCAATACAGCCAGCTCACTAAGGATCAGCTGGCCAGAATATTTACACACACATATATAAAACGAATATTACCTCCCACATGCAATTCATGTTAACCAATACTTATTCATAAAGTTATTAAACTCTACTTAGCATGAAAAAAGTAAATGATCTCATCTGCCTACTGTACCCCATTTAATGAAATAAAGAGGATTGCATCTGACATTGTGGTGTCATCATCTGTGTTTTTTGTGATTATATGTTAACATACACAAGAGGCAGCAGGCATGATTGTCATGCAAGTACAACTCTGGGGATGGGGAGGGAGGGTTAGGTTAAAATGATTAGCACACCTTAAAACTGAACTCATCCCTGCCAGCCCAATCCCCCAGAGGCCCCTGAAAATTAAATACAAAACAGTTGATATCTACAAACCTCTTGTCTTATGTGATCCCTCTTTTAACCTGTTACATAACCTTTTTTTTCTTCTGGAATTAAAGCAGAAGGAATGGAAGCTGTAGCACTCCCAGCAGTGTCATAGTATGTCCCAACCTCTGTAATGGTCATGTTTGCTGGATAGCTTTTTTGAGAAAAACTTAAATAAAAGGCATGTGAAATAAAGGAATTTATTATTACTCTTTGGGTTTTGCATTTGTTTTTTATTCTTCACGTAGCCTCTGCTCCTACGGCAATGCAAAAATAGCGAAGGAAACAATTTAACCACTGCATTTTTGTACACAGGAGGCTGTAGCCTCTTCATTTTTTGTTCTGTTTGCAAGAGTTTGAACTCATAAATAAATAATTTATTAAAAAAAACAAATTTTTATACTGGATGAACCCCATACAGTTACTAAAACAGAATATTTTTCACTATAGTAAGTCAGAAAGTTTGTTCACTAGAGGTCACTAAGTAGAGCAACCACTCTTAACCTTCAGAGTACACCAACAAAATATCTGTGAACACAGCCGCCTGCTCAGTCAGAAATGAATAATGTTTTTTTTTTAAATACTTTTCTCTTAATTATGACCAGAGTGACCCACAATAAACAGAGAGGTGACCCATGTTTCTGGTCCTGACCCAAAGGTCAACAAGCTTTGATCTAGAGGTATGCTTGCCGACACTTGAAAACAATTTCCTGACACACTTTGCTGGTGGGCAGGTGAATCCCTGTGTAACTAGAAATGATTTAGGACTTTAGCAACTAATCCATATATCAATGCAAACCTGGGCAAAGTTAAAGATGTATTCCATCTTCTTCAAATTGTGGATTGTGTACATTTACTGGCAGTTTTTATCCCAGCTTCAGTTTTTTCTTAAAGTGTATTTCCACTTCTGCTGTCTAATTTGAGAACCCCAACTACTATTATTTGTTTTGTGTTCTTATTTGCACACCATACCAAAAAGTATTAAAAAAACATATATTTCTTACCTTTTTAGTTGCATCTTTGAAGCAGGACTCAGAACTCTAAAAGAAGGTTCTATTGTGCTTTAGATAAATAAATGTACAATTATGTAGGGACATAAACATGTGGGGTTGATTTACTAAAACTGAACAGTGCAAACTTTGGTGCAGCTGTGCATGGCAGCCTCAGCTTCTAAATTCAATTGTTCAATTAAGCTTTGAGAAAAAAAAAAAAACTTGGAAGCTGATTGGTTTCTATGCAGAACTGCACCAGATTTTGCACTCTATAGCTTTAGCAAATCACTCCCATAATTTTCCACCCCGGCCTTAAGAACCTTAACCCTTTGTTAGGACAGTCTGATGTTTATGTGATAATGCTAGACCAATTAAAGTGGAAATATGTTCTAATGTACATACTGTAATGGAGTTCATTTTCCTCTAAGGAAGCAGATCCACACAGAAAGTCTTGTGTGGACCTAGTTATGTTCCTTGGCTGCTACCTTTCTAATCACTAGAAACAAAATGCTCATCAGACAATACACTCTTGGATTTGTATTGAGGGGTCGCCGAATACAAAGAATTGTATCACTTAAAAAGTGTTTGGCAATGTTTATTGGTGAAGGGCATCAGATACAGTCAATGAGCTTGGGAGGAAAGAGCCTTCCCTTCTTCAGGGCTTGAGCAAGGGATGTTCGTAGAATCACTATAAAATGCACTACAGAACCTAAATTAAGGTTTTACAAAGTCTAGCATCTCACAACACTAAAAACAGAATTTGGGTCTGGTGACCTTTTGTTAGAAAAAACAGTGTGCAAATCTAATTTTCAACCGATAATGAGATTTGCCAGCACAGTACAGACATGGATAATTATGGTAAACATAACTCCCCAGAGCCCTCCTAACCATTACTTAGAACAGGAAAGCTTAGCAGGATTTGTAAGCAACAAAAAAGTAAGCAACAATTAAAAAAAAAAAATTGTTAGTGATGATATACAAATGGGAACATGTAATATAAAGTAAGTGTCATCTCCGTTTGGCTGCAAAAATGGAAATACACTTTAGAGATACAACTATGAATGGAAAAGTAAATTTACATCTGTAAGATCTAGGACTCTGGAAAATAGTTTAACATATTTATATTTTAACAAAGTGGAATGCCAATAACAGAAAACAAGGTTGGCATTCAAAATGTTAACAATGCAGTCAAGTACTTTTACCCAGAGAAAAGCATTTCTATTTGATCGCCACCCCTACCCCTCCAGAAATAAGTATGCTGCATTTGAAAGGTCACCCCTAATTGCTAGTTTAACTATGTCCATTAAGAATGCTGTTCCTTCCCATTCCAAAGAATTACATTACAGACCCTATTTTATGATTGTTTTAATCTCGAAAAACCAGCTGCATTTAGACATAGCTACGGGATATTTATTCGCTCAAGTTTAAAGCATTTCAAAGTCTACAACATATTCATTTCTGGGTATGTATTATGATACCGCAAGTAATTTAATGAGAGAAGTATGCTTCTCTGACCCCAGACACCGCTAACCATTCATTTTAGTCTCTTTATAATTAAAGTCATACCTATTACTTTCCATTTGCAAACAGTATTAAATAATAACCTCTGCTGCTATAATACTGCTTATCTGAAGTGCCGGTTAAATGCTGTCTGCCACTTACACTTGCCATTTGTGAGCAGAACCAATATACAATAATGTTACCTTTTATTTGGGAACATGCACTTCAAAGCACCATTCCAGACAAAATATTAACCCCTTCAAACCCTTCCTTCTAACCCTCCTCCCACCCTTTCGATTGTCTTTGCCTGGTGAAGCAAGTTATACCTAAGCACCCTGTCAAGGTTCCTTGCCAGGCCAGGGGAACCTCTAACCTAACGATGCAGATAGTTCTTCCCCAACTGGTTCCCCACCATCCCCTCTGGCTGACATCCCTCCTCTTCTAGATCCTGAGAGGCCCACACCACTGGACAGACAGAAGGAAAAGTCCACTCTTGGGACTGCAGCATCACGTGATCATGACTTTAGGTAAGTAAAAAGGGCTTTGGACTAGATAACAGTTAGATTGAGGTAAAGCAAGCAAAATTTTTGTTACTGGGGAGTTTTTTCCTTGTTACTGGGAATTTCTCTAGGACACCCACAGTCTTGACTATGGTAGGACTAGGAAACCACCCAGACAGTACAGTACACATGCACATTTGTATATCATATCTGCATGTACTGTTATGTACGACGCCTCACTAATCCTTGTACTGAAAAAGGGACTGTGGTTAATGTGGCAGACATTCCCAGAGTCCCTGTAATTGAGGTACCCAGATGTTATCTAAAAAAGAGTGAGAGTACCATACCGCCAGACAAAATTTTGAAGAGCAAAACTGCTTGCAGAAGAAGAATGACAAGCATCTAAAAGGAACAATGGCGAAGCCTACATACTATTTAAAGAAGAATTGTCACCAGTGGCGCCCAGCCTCTAATCTAGATGCAGGGTGCTGGACGCATGGATTTCAATGGGGTTTGAAAAGGGCCTAAGGCTCTTAATTGGCTTCAAAAAAGGGTGGGCTTGGGGCACAGAGCACTGAGCCCACCCAGTTGTGTGACATTAGCAAATCAATATTTCCTAAGACCCTATTGGCTGAGAGTCTGAAGACCCGATTGGCTTAGACCAAAGACCCGATTGGCTAAAGAAGAGTTTTTCCTTCATAATAGGAGGCTAATAGGAGGTATTCAGACATCAATTATATACTTATAGCCTTATTCCTTTGAAATTGTAACAGTAGTTTAAATGAATCAATTGCATCGTGTCTAGCCCTGATGAAGCGAAATTTCTTTTGCGAAACATGTTGGCTTTTTTCACGCACGAATTCTGGATTCTACTACTGGATGGTCATATGTTTGTATATGTATTGACAATACTATCTTTTATTATATTTCAATAAATATTGTTAAATTTTATCAAGCTTGTTTGATTTTCACCTACGCAACTCAGTCTTTTTCCTTTAAAGTCCCATTTATTTGAGGAGGGGGATTGCCCGTTTTTTCCTCTCCCCCCCCTCCCCCCCCTTTCTATACAAGTTATCAATTATATACTAGTATTACATTTTTTAAAGCTCAAAGTTCTTCTCCAACATGTCTTTTGGGTGGAGGGAGTGACTGAATGTAGTCTTCAATATACTTGGTCAGCCAAACAGATACAGTTATCTATTTCTTTCAATGCAGGACCCTCTGGATTCCTTTGTTTAGTCTTTCGGACCAATGTAGGTCCACTTGGCCTACCACAGAGAGAATGGAGCACACCAGAAAGACACACATAAAAAATATTTCACATACGAACTTAGACATTTTACTGCAAGAATTATTTCATACTGATCCATTGCTCAAACATACAATATTTCCCCAACTGGATGTTAATAGCAAGCTATTACTGCTTAGTGAAAAACACATTTGTTTGTAGATGAAAGAACACTTTTAGGGACAATTTAAGCATCTTTAAAAAAAATGGTCATTTACTCTTCAAGAAACACTGGTATTTTTCTTTATTGAATACATTTTACACAGCTTACATCAAAACAAGTAACACAGCAGTGACATTTTTGTCAGCTGTCCCCAAAAATTTGCACTTTCCTGACATATTGCTAAACACACTACAACTCAATGAAGACCCCACCTTTCCAGCCTACACAAAATATGCAGCTGCTTTTAGTTGCCATTAATGTTACTTGTGGAGATTGTCCTCTTTAATGTAATCAGTAGAGAGTAATATTAATGAACTACTCATCAATTGTATTTAGCTGTTTACTCCATTCTAAAATTAACTCAGACTACCATTTTTTAATTTTTCATGTTTTTATTGTGTTACGTGGTTAAAAAGCAAAGTATAACTAAAGGCACATTTTTTTTTTTTTTATTGAATGGAGTAGTGAGGGGTTAGAATCTCTGCATGTTTTTATTGCTGCCTGTGTCCTTGTTAGGCAGATGCTCTCTAATTTCACTAATGTCACTGAGAATGAAAGTTAGGATAAATACAAAGGAATAGAGGGTAAATCTTTCAATAGGAACACTTGTTACCACAACAACTGTCTAATAAGAGGGTTGCTCCATAATGAATTTCGCTACTTCAAAGCAAGGGATACCTATAATTTATGTAACATGTGGAGACAATAGTGGTATACTGTATCATATGTTGGGTGTTGGAATAGCCATGATGTATGGTGTTATCATTATTATATAACTGTGATTTAACCATTATTGATATTGATTCTACCACATTTATATTGTGGCCATAAAAGTTCCAGCTACATGTATGGTTGTCAAAAGTTTTTAGGCTGTTGGCACATTGTTGCATGAAAAAATCCTCTGACTTAGTAAACATGGGGATTTTCCCTTTGGAAACATTTCCTTTCAGTTCCTGTTTAGTCAACAGGACAGGAAATGAATAGAAATCTCCTTAGTAGGCACAGATGGCAACAAAGAAATAATGGTTTTAACCTTCGACTGATTAAAAAAAAATAGCTTTTAATGTACTTTAGGCCCCTTTCACACGGGGCGAACTGTGGCTGCGATCCACTTGCTCAGTGGGGGATCTGTTCACTGATGACAGGTCCATGCCTGCTCCACTTATGCAGAGCAGACACAGACACAGCCGGCTCTCCTCCATTGGCGGTCAGATGTAAATAGACCGATTGTCAGTTTACACCAGACTGCGATCTGATCCGATCCACAGGACGGTAGGGGAAAGGATCCCCATCCGTCTCTTTTTGGCAGATCTAATTAGATTAGATGTAGGCAGGTGTAAACCTGCCGCTCCATAGAGAAGAATAGAGGTGCTAAACGGGTCTTCTTGCAAAAAAGGACAGGTGGACCCGATCGGCACGTTTATGTGAAAGGGGCCAGGTCAGCGGGAATCGGACAAATTTTGATCCATGTATGGCTGTTCCCATTCATGAGAAATTGATTTATCTATGGACTTCTCATTAACCAGCTTGTTGGAAAAATTTGCTCCAATCCGCACATACAGCGCTAATGTCAGGGAGGTCCAGCTGTCAGATTACAATAACACAGCGGGGAGGATTCCTTCATCCACCTCAAGTATATGGATGGGGGAATCGGTTCAGTTTTTTTTCATTCTGCCGGCCAGCTGAACGAAAAATAACTGAACCGTCTATGGCCAGTTTTAATATTAACCCAGGACAATTACATATACTGTAACTGACACATTGAAGAATACAAAACAAATCTGCTTTTGGTAAAAACTTGGAATTACAGAACACCAGTCACTACTGTAAGAATCTGAATCTTTATTCTTAGGTAACTCCACTTTCATAGGGAAAAAAAAAAACATTGAGTGCAACAATTGTAGCAGTTATAATAGGAAATAAGACCACCTACAGTATTTCAATAAGCAACGGACATAAGCAGTATCCTTACAAGCCATTTGAACAAATAAGGATGAGTCAGCCGGCGGCCTTCATCCACCCAGTGCTGCAATACAACGTGTGTGAAACATAACAAGGCTTCTGCATTATGAACACAATTTTTTATGCTTTCAAACTCTATTTACTCTCCAAAGTGAATTCAGAAGTACAGCCTGAGCTTTACAGATAGAAACACTAGACAACTTCCTATTCATCCAATTTCTCAGTCACACGCCACTTAGCAGATAATGCATGTGGTTGAGTAAAAATCCTTAGAATGTGAAGAAAAATAACACAGATTTGCACTATTTACATTCAAGCTATGGCATAATAAATATCTGCATTTTTAACCACAGATTTCACTCTGCAAATTACCCAATCCTGCTAAAGTTCAACCAAAATTCCACACAAATATAGACAAACTTTTTATGAGTTACTGCAGGATAAGGATCATTCAAATGGCTGAATTCTTAATTGATTCAGCTTTGTACATTTTACATGAAATAACACTTCACTAAAAAAACATGCAATTTCTAGAAACTGCACCAAAATGCAACAAGTAGGTTTTTTTTTCTTTAGCTCAACTATTGTTTTATTGCAAAGATGCATTAAAAATGCAAGTTACACTTATCTAATGTGTGTATATATATATATATATATATATATATATATAGTACAGTGCTGCCATATGCTGTATATAATACAACAGTTTTTTTTTTTTATTCTCGCTGCACTAAGGTTAGACTCACATTGATGGGTGTTTTTCTAAGCATTATCACGTGTTGCCTTGGGACGGTCCGTTCACTTTAAGGCTGGGTTCACACTAGTGTGAACTGGATGTGGGTTTCCCCGCATCCAATTCGCATGACAGAAGATTGTGACTGGCTCTCAATGGAGCTGGTTCACACATCTCTGGAGGTGGCTGCGGAGCAAATTGAACAGGGGTCCTGTGCATCTTTGGCTCCATTTCAGGTCTGAATTCAGGCAAAAATTCAGGCCTGATTGGTCCCTGAAATGGAGAACAGGCACACACCAGACCCCTGCTCTCAGCCGTATCGGTATTAGATATGAACCCAGCCTAAAGGGCTGTCTGATACGCACAGAAAACACACTAACGTAATAAATGTAACTGTCTTTTTTTTTTTAAAACAGTAAACCACAACACATTACAATGTTGCTATGAGGTTGACTTACTAAACTGGAGAGTACAAAATCCGGTGCAGCTCTGCATAGAAATTAGAAGCTGATTGGCTACCATGCACAGCTGCACCAGATTTTGCACTCTTCACTTTTAGTAAATCAACCCCAATGTGTTGCAATGACATTTCCTTCAAATCCATGCAACGTTCACACAATGACATACGGTGCAGTGAGTTGTGCTGTGCAAAAAAGCAGCTGGTCTGCCTTTTTGCTCAATGTGCTGCAACACACCTCAACACAGTTTTGTGGAGTGAACAGGGCACATAGAAAACATTTGTTTTCCATGTGCTTTTGCATTGAGAATGCAGCTCATTGTAGATGGTGTGAATAAGCCCTAAAATGCAGAGACACAACCAATCCCAAACGCAATTAGTTCAAATAATCCTTCACTGGAAAACAACTGTTTAGCACAATAAAGCAAAATAAAACAAAACAAAAAAACACACAAAAAAAAGAGATTTTGACTGATGTTTTTCCATAAAACAATTGTCTACTATAGTTGAATCAATTTCTGATACAATCTTCTCATTAAAATGATCACAATATCTAATCATCATATAGGGTACATGTATGGCGAGCATTAAGCTCCAGAAATTAAGATTGCCATTTAAAATAGGATCTGTTAACTTTTTAAATACTCATCTTGTGGGCTGTAGTGACAATCACTTATAAGAAAAAAGTCATTGGTCAGTATCATAGTGACTGATGAGATTCTACCTTTAATTGCACATAATTGGATTGCATTCCAGAGTTTGGCCTCTCCCCTCAGAAGATGACATATCGTGACCTAAGTTGGGGTATGGACTAGCCAGGACCACTGTCAGTCCTTTCAGCTTGCTGTGCTAGCATGTTGGAATGTACTCTAAGATAACCAGCATTTAATTGTCTACCAACTTAAGTAATCAGCTTAAGGGTGCCTTTAGACAAGTTTAAGGGTACCTTTATACAAGCACTCAAACTGCACCAGTTAGAATTGAGATAGATGCCCCCAAAACCACCAAAAGAGTTCAACAACCTCTTTGAATAACACACTTGAAATGTGCACAGTTCACGTGGCCATTTAAATTACTTAAATTCATCACTAAGAAAGTGGACAGGACCAGGTCCTTCCAGCTCACATTGAGTTTTGCTTAATAAATGTTATGTAACTGTTTGCAGCTCTGCTCCTATGGTTAAATAAGCCCAAAAGGAAGTGATTGGGAGCACCAACCTAGCTGCACTTAGTGCAAAAGGGCAAATGATGCTATCAAAGAGCTCACCTACACCAACCCTAAACCTGATACCTTATAAAATATACAGACAAAAGTATGTGAAAACCCCTCCATATATTTGAGTTCATATCTGCAAAGCCAGGTCCATAAAGACATTGTTTGATGAGTTTGGTGTGGAGGCTGTTACAGCCATATTGTGGGGACCGACTCCATATTAATGCCAACGGCTTTGGAAGATGTCCAAATAGCTCATATAGGTGTGACAATCAGATAGCCACAAACTTTTTAGACCATATATAGTATGTCTGTAACAGAACAGGTCCCTGATTATCAAAGAGTTACCAAAACCTCCACCACCACAAAGTTATCAAATTCTTTAGAGGTCTTCTTAAAAATAACTTAAGAAATTCTAGCACATTGTTTTAGGTGTGGGGAGAATAGGGACTGGCTGAACCCAAGCTGCACTACATCTTTTTTTTATATTAGAACAAAAACTCATGTAAAAAGTGTTCAAACCTATTACTGAAATCAGCCAAAAGAAAAAAAAAACACCCCTTAAGTTTAGAGAAAACTCAATCAACAACCTAAAAAAAAATCTTTTATTTGGTATATTAGAACATTAAAAAAGACATGCTTGTATGAACAGATTAAAAATTAAACAATTAAATAAATATGTATAAAAAGGCATTTTTCAATGTCAGGCCTGAACATGGACATTCACTAATGAAAAAGATGTTAAGCATCATGATTATTCTGAAGACACTTGCTGCCACGTGTACCCCTAATAATACATTTGTTGCCATGGTAATACCTGGAAATGAAATGAGTCTGCATACAGTATTTAATAAATCAGAGCCTCAATGTCTGAAATAAGGAAACCATCACTTTGAGTATTTTTTAGCCACAAACTCACAAGGGTAGTTTAGCTGCTCATATGTGTGAAAAGGATTCGCTACGTAATGGGGCGATTGACATTCCCTTCAATATGACTAACATAAAACCTATCATAAAGCTTCTGAACTCAAACTGGTCATATGTTGAAGTTAATTTTAGTTTTATTAAAACATAGATTCAGTACCGAGATATTAGAAGCTAAAATTATATGCAATGTGATCTTTTCCTGTAAAAAGCAAGCTTTGTTTTTTTTTTTTATCCCACCTCCACAGATTCCCTATTGGCTCTTTTGAGTGATGGACAGTCACATTGACCAATAAGGGGGGCCAAGATCAACTTTCAAAAGTAAGCATTTGCACACAACTTCTACAGTACTTTTCATACTTCTGATCATTTTGACATGTTTTTATAGAAGGCAAACTCTGCTTATACATTTTTGGTATAGGCTCAGTTTTAATTGTTTAGGTTTTTGACACGTTACCTTGTAACGAATAAGCCAGTGTTATTTGTAGCAACCAGATAGCCCTAACAAAGGTACCAACTTTCCTGAATTTGCGGAGATATTCCCACATCTCTGTCCCAATGATGCTATGTGCCGGATTGTGTCCCAAGATCACAGCATCACCCTTATGTGAGTTACTAAGCATATGCTGTAACTCAAAAAAGGTATTAGCTGAGAATGTTGGGGTTACAAGTGGGCAGTTCCTGCCTAAATAATAATAGCACCTCCCAGATTGTTGGCTTGATCTGGACAGAATTACCCAGAAAGTGGGTGTGATCTGGGCAGGACCAGCCAGAAGGTGGGCATATCAAGTGTGGACCAAGGGCGGGCGTGACTATGACCCAGAGACAGAGATAAAGGTATAAATCTCAAACTGGCAGCCCTCCAGCTGTTGCGAAACTACAAGTTCCATCATGCCTCTGCCTGTGGAAGTCATGCTTGTAACTGTCAGTCTTGCAATGCCTCATGGGACTTGTAGTTTCGCAACAGCTGGAGGGCCACCAGTTTGAGACCCCTGCTCTAGGCAGAGTTATTAAAACTACCAACTATGCGGCAAAACACATAAAAAAGGCACTCGGATGCATCAAAAATACACATGTCCTGAAATGAGATGAAGAAAAACAATAGGGGAAAAAAATGCATAAAAACACATAAAAATGCACTGGAACGTACCCGGAACGTAGAAATTGTGGCGTAAACCAACCCTAAAAAAAACATGAACAGTAATGTTTCCTTAAATTAACCAATTAGCATTCTTCTTTAACTGGGACCATGAAACAATGATGCTAACTGGTTGCTGCTAGTAATGGCTCTTTTTTGCCTCCAGGGTCCTTTGCTTTTTTTCAGCGTCTTAAGTGAAAAATATTCTTACATCAGTAAATATATTTATTAATATATTTATATTTATTTTGTGATACAAAAACTAAGTATATAAAAATATGTGAGAGTGATTTAATACTGATGTATGTACAGGAGTCTTTTCTCAAATGCTTTATGGAGTTAGGGATTCAGTTTGTCGATTGTACTAAATGGTAATTTATTTTTTCCATTAATATGGCATAGACGAATTTTGAGGAAATGTATATACTCTGCATGGACCTTCAACATTAGTCCCTGCTGCCAAAGGTGCTTAAAACTTAAAGCCTTCATTAAAGTCATAAATTCATTATCAGAGTCAATTCTGGACAGAAGCCATGATACCTATCACTTTGTTTTTAGTTTGAATATAGGAACATACAAATTCCTTGCAATCATCATCCCCGTTGGCAAGTAAACCCCTGCACTGCATGGCACTACATGAATTTCCTTTTTATACCCCATATGTGTTTGTAGAAATATGTAAAACATTTTTTTGGAATGCAATTTGTAAATGGGTGTAAAACTTTCCCTCTGGTTAGGGAGCCATAAATTGTAGTTAATCCTTCCACTGAGATGTCAGCCCCAAGTAACCATGTTGATAATGCCTGAGACTAAAGGGAAATAATCATTCCTCTCTTCACTAGTGATGTTGTTGGTGGGAATTAGCAGTTTCTCTATGCTGCTGTTGGTAGCAATTTTGTTTTTGCCCTTGGCCGTCTAATCAGTCTCTGGACCCAGATTAAGGCTGTCAGGTTGTGTCAGTAGTTCCTCTGTGAGTGTTCACTAGACTACCTTTTATCCTGTGAGCCATACTCCAATGTCACATATGTCTCCAGGGAAAGCAGACTTCCTACTGGGAGCCTAAGACTGCAAAATGCCATCAAAAGGAATGGGGAAGAGAATGAAAGTCCTTTATAAACACGTGGATTTTATTTCAGAAAGGCCAGATATTAACTGCCCCTAGACAATGTGACTTTGGCCACCAGAAGGCAAAATGTACACTCACAATTATACACACTTCTTAAATATGAACAATTGCAGGAAGGGAAATTGTGAAATTCAGATATGTCAAATTATAAGTGTAAAATACTTATATTACAGTTTGTACAAGCCATGTACTCGTACTTTTCTATTTTATTTGGCCTCATTTATCATTTCCCTAAAGGATAATTGCACTTTTACTTCTTACTTTAGGCCCAATGCCTGGTCTACAGAGAGAAACTCTATGGCAGTGTCTGAGAAGTTTAGTATGACCTAGGAATAGGTGAGGTGGTACTAGGACTGGATACTGGAAGAAATGGCATTTGAGAAACAGTAGAGACCATGCACACGAGCCAAAGAACACTGTCCAAGCATTTTCTTAAGCTGTGTAAAGCCCAGACATCCCAAAAGCAACATACTAGGCTTGGCATTTGAAAAGAATTGTGCATTTCTGACAGTAGAGAGGCAGAAAATTTGCTTCTCTGTGTAGATAGCAGCTTGAGCGCTTGATCTCTGTAAAAAGGTTGTGTGAAGATGATAGGGTTGATTTACTAATGGCAAACAGGCTGTTTGCTTTGCAAGGGAATTTGCACTAGACTTCAGTGAATGCAGTGAAATTTCACTTTGCAAAAGAATACCCAATCACATGCAAGGAAAATGGAATGGAACATGGAAGTCAGCATAGCTTCACCAAGCTCTGGAGGTAATTTTCTTGCGAGGTGCTACATCCCTTCCAAAATGAACAGCCTATTTGGCTTTAGTAAATCAAGCCCAATATCTCAATATATGAAAAGTAGCCAAGATCTGCACCTGCTAGCTAAAAAATGTACCCAGCTAAAAAATAAAGGAAGAAAAAATAGTCTGTATTTTAGTTTTACTCCTGACCATAAGAAAATGAAAATATGTACAAAACCACTTTCCTTTGAAAGGCTTTTCCACTTGAAGCTAAAAGTAACACCTGAATAGAGAGTAAGTATAACACTGAAAGGTCTAAAGTTGAGGTCTTTGTATTTAAAAAAATACATTCCTTTAGCTGACATCCTTGTATATGTGGTTTTGGGTAATTACAAATGGTCTTTATGATATAGGATTGCAGTATAATTTGAAAAAGCCCATAACAGCAATAATAACGGCAATAATATTCAAGGAAAATATGACTGTACACACTATATGCTATTTCAACATTAGAAGAGATGAAACATTTAGCCTTGAACTTTTCCCTTTGTGGTTTCTTTTTGCAATATAATTAAATGAGCTAAATGACATTATTTTGCTTTGCCTAATTTGTTCTCATTAGTATGTCCAGAGCTGGTCCCAGAGACTGTATAATGTGAAGAATTAGGCAAGGAGCAAAGCACTAGAGCAGATTCATCAGCACATTGTTTGCAACACTTGTTAAAATGTCTTGCATTCCATTCATTTCTCCTTCCCATTGATGTCAATGCAACATTTCATGCTTGAAGAATCAATGGAGAGTGTGAAAAGTGTTTGATGGGGCTGGATTTCTTAAGAGCAATGAGATTAAGATAACTCCATACAACATGGTTTTATGCTAATGCTGAAAGCTATGCATTGATACAGAATGACTGCATTGCTTTAAACCGGATCACACAAATATTTGTTGTACAACAAGCAAGAATGTAAATCTGAAAAACAAATGTAAACAACATCTTAAGCCTTATTATGTTTGTCCAGTGACCACCAGGTACTGTAACTCCGAGCATTAGGGAACAGCTTTTCTACAGGCGTTCTTTATAAAGTAACCTACAGTTGGTAGACTTTTGAAACTGTTGGTGGCGGTCCCAATTTACAATTTCCTACAGTATCCATTTCCAACTTCTTTTTGAAAGTCCGTTCTTCGTAACGGTCAAATCAACCCTTCTCTAACTACTTTGCATGAGTATATATCAGACGTTGGGCTTTACAATATGCCCAAGCTTCTTTTTTGTTAGTGATGCATTAGTAGAGGAATAGTGTAGTGGAGAAAGGATGAAGACATGAACATGAACCATTAAAAAGAAGTTTAAAAAGACATTATCTACATGGAGTTTCTAGGTTCTGTCTATGTTTGTGTAGGCTTCCACTGAGTGGTTCCTTTCCTCTCGCAATCTAAAAGCATACTTGCAGGTTCATAGTCATACTCCATAATTGTCCTTATATAATGGATACTGTACCTCCATAATGAGTGTCGTAGGAATGTGATAAGAACAGATTGTGAAGTCTTACATTTACCTCTTCTGGCTATTGAGCGTGATGACATCATCCCTAGCATCCTTGGCTCTCCTGTCCTGGCCTGTCCAGTTAATCTCTGCCCCCCCCCCCCCCCCAATCAACAATCATCCCACTCATCACTCAAATTCATGTTTTAAAGCACTGTGCAAACTGTTGGCGCTATATAAATCCTACAAATCCTACATAATAATAATAACAACCCTTTTCTGAGTACTCTTTCCCATCCTCCGTTAGTTCTTCTGACAGCTCCCACCACTTCCAGGTGGCTTCTCCTGCCCTTGACTGGGTAGCGACCAGACAAGTAAATTCAGTGTATTGTGGGAGTTTGCACACATTCTTTTTTCCTGCATAGGATTAGTGGTGAATAGACCATATCATTCTTGCAGACTGTAATTGTAACTATAATTCATCTGCAAAGTCTGTATCATTAAAAAATAAGCCAAAAACAAACTCCAGGCAGTTGGCTGATTCTGAATGACCGCATACCAATATATTATTACAGTAGTAAAGTTTGTTTCAGAACAATAAAACAAAAAATACCATTATTACATATGTAGTCCAACCTCTAGAACAATAATGATTGCTGAGGCTCACAACCATCTGGAACACTATTGCCTCAGAAGTGCATCTTCTGGCTTCGCTGAGCCACGCAATCTGCCTTAAACAATGTCATCTAGCACCTTTCCAGACACTGCTTTTCTGGTTCTGCTTATATGAAGCAAACATAATGGATGACATCTTGAACCTGCTGAATTAACTACAGTTAAGATTTCTAAAAACAGATTTTTTGTGCATCTACTGTATATGAGCTGTAAATCTCTATAAATGTAAGGCTTCGTGTTATGTCAAGGATATGGATTAATTACATCTATATTTTGACACTTTTATTATTTAATTTGGAATTAAGTTTAGTGTTGCAATCATTTGAAGATCATCTGACGCATCAATTCAGTTGGGCCCAGCCTGACTATGGTTTAATGCTACGTTTATTCCTAATTTACTATTATTAAAATGCCTCCTATTTTTTTTTCTATGTCTGCCAGTTGCCTAAAACCCATCACCATGAGCAAATGATGAAGATGATCTGGTTGTTTAAAGTGCACCTGTTACATGCAGCCATGGCATCCATTTGGTGCACTGAACTATTTATAAGAAAGCAAAAGGTTTTTTTTGGGACTTTAAATGAGGTGCATGATACCCAGCACCTCCATCCCTAATTCAGAAATAAGAAATATGAAAGGGGTTTTTGGGACTTTAAGTTAGGCACAAGACATGTGGTAGGAGAAATTATAAAATTGTTTAATTGACATATGAACAAAGCATATCTCATAAACACATGATACATAGTTGAACATGAGTATTTTTATCTATATACAAGGCAATGGCATACAGAAAAGAAGGATTCATATATATCTATATACACATGCACGCATCTGAAATTGCATAGTATCCCATAGAAGTAATTCATGTAAAAAGCCAAATGCTTATTGAGTAATAGATACAAATGGGTTAAAGGATACAAGTGAATCACAGTTGAGGTCAAGTCATGTGTTGAGAACATGATGACATTGATAGGCTCTATGCGTTTCGTGGCCAGGTGCCACTCATCAGGAGAAAAACGCATAGCATATCTGAAAAGGCAATTAAAAAAAGGTACCAAATAGGATCTAATATTTTGCCCGGATGGTAAAAAATAATTAATTACATGGGATACTATGCGATTTCAGATGCGTGCATGTGTATATACATATATATGAAGCCTTATTTCCTGTATGCTATTGCTTTGTATATAGATAAATACTCATGTTCAACCATGTATCATATGTTTATGAGGTATGCTTTGTTCATATGTCAATTCAACAATTTTATAATTTGTCCTACCACGTGTCTTGTGCCTCACTTAAAGCCCCAAAAAAAACCCTTTCTTATTTATAAGAAAGAAGCAATTTTCTTGGAAATAAGGATGAGCCTTACGATTAACAAACATACAGAAAAGCTAATATTAGACAGTCACAGCAAAAATATGAATTCCAGATTTGTAAAGGAGTATACACTTGAAGAGTCCATTATTGATGGTAGAAAGCAGCTACTCTAAGTGAGATGTCAAGGGTTCAGTTATTTTCTTCACTTCAGTTAAATTGACTGTAAGCAAATATTTTATGAAGTTACATTACTCAAGATTAATCATAGGAATTGCTTTCGTCATCTTTAAAATGCATATTGGCATACCCTTAATCCAGTTCTGAAGCCTTTACTGTTTAATATAAAACTGCATCTACAACATTACAGGGACGCCTTAAGATAATTATTTTTCAATGTCAGGCTTACTCCCTCTGTATGACCTCAGCCCACTGCAGGTAGGCAAAACTTGGAACCCAATGGCACAGATTTCACTCCTGAATATAAACTAGCAAGAGATTCAAACCCAACAGCCTAAACCAAGGCCTAGTCATCAACTTGATTTGACTTTGCTTTAAAGTGATTCTAAAGCCTAAACATTTTTTACCTTAATGCATTTCTTGCATTAGGTAAAAAATATTTAGGTATTTGTATCCCCCTCACACCCCACCCTTTTTTTACTTACCTGATCCCTCATTCGATCCAGCACTGTGCCTGTCTGCAGCTCTTCTTTCCCCTCACTTAGTGGTTTCACTGGCTTTGGAGCCATAAACACAGACAGTGAGGCTCAGGAGCGAGTTCGCACGAGTGCCCCTAAAGTGGCTTCCTAAGGGGGCACTCGCCTTGGAGGAGGAGCCAGGAGCTCTGGAGGGGGTCCTGAGAAGAGAAGGTTTGGGCTGCTCTGTGCACTACCATTGCACAGAGCAGGTATGTAAAAACATGTTTGTGATTTAAAAAAATTATTTACAATCACTTTACAGTATGTACTTAAAGTTAATGTGTAGTCAAATGTATGTAATGTATGTAAAGTTAATGTAGAACCAAAACTAGGGTCAAAGCCCTGCATTGTTATGTTTTTATCTTTTTTTTGTTGTTGTGTGTACTATTAGGGAAAGTTCCCCTAACTTCCTGTTAAGACTAACTCAGCTAAACAGGAAGTTAGAGGAAATCTCCTAAAGGGCAGGGAATTCCCCAGTTGTCCCGTCACAGGTATCCTCACTAGATGATTTCCCCTCTGGTCTGTGTGCAGTCCTTCTTTCTCATCACGTATAATGCAGGGCTATTAACCCTACATTGTATGCAGAAGTGCCACCTTGGCCAGGGGGCACCTTAGAAAGCAGGCTTTGTGGGTTTGGTTGCACCACTGGATGTGTCCTGCTGAGGGGGGAAGAATAAGGTAAGTAATATATTCATGTCCCCGTAGACATAACAAGCACTTAACCCTTGCAGTATGTGTGTGTGTGGGTGGAGGGGGGGGGGGGGGGGGGGCAAGGGTTTTTTTTTTGTTGTTGTGCCTGGAGTGGGGCCTTAATTGTATTGAAGTATATACAGCCCCATCTTAATATCAGCAATCTGATTTAAAACCTAAACTACATTAAAATGACTGTTTTGTTTAGTACACTTGTATTTTTGACACTGAATATGACACGGCTATTTGCACACCATCAGAATTAATGTTCTGAAACTGATTTATAGAACATTTGCTGACACTTATTTTCAGATTGTCTTGCGGGACTTTTGGGCTCTAGATGAAAGCAATTGTGAAACAAAATATACAATGTGATAACATCTTATCTCCAAGACCGCTAATACAAATGGGCTTTTCTATGGGGCGTCAGTAATTTAAAAAAAATGAAACATAGCTCTGTTGTTTACAATTTGGCAGCTTTAGCAGTGAAGCTTCCTCCTCATTCTCTCTCTCTCTCTCTCTCTCTCTCTCTCTCTCTCTCTCTCTCTCTCTCTCTATATATATATATATGGTAAGATTGGGGTGATTAAACTCAAGCAGTAGGTGCATTTACAATGAGTTGCGCCAATTCAAAACTTTTATTTAAAGCAAGTCAAAGTTCATACAGTTAGCTATTCCCATGCAGGGGATTATCACCATCACTGCAAAGACATAACATTCAGCCCCCTGGCTCTCTTGTGGCAGCTTTACTGCTCCGAGTACCTCTGCAGGGTATTCCTGACCATCAAACACATCCCAGTGGTATGTGTAGACACTGAACTTTCCTTGCAGCTCCCTAGCTGCATTTGTCCCTCCTGGACTTCCTCTCAGGCTTGGGTCTTCCTCTGTCTCAACCTGACCTTGATGCATGGCAGCATCTAACATGGCTCCCCTCAGACACACTGACCTCCCTCAGGAGGGTGGGACCCTGATCTCTAACTCTGGCCCTTTTATGAATCTAGCATACACCTGACCACCTGAACCAGTATATAAATAGTAAGAAAGGGAGACCAGAACATTTTGGCCCCATAAAGGATGATGAAGGGAATTTGGTTACAAAAGACAGAGTGACGGCAAAGGTTTTGAATATATTCTTCTCCTCAGTCTTCACAAAAGAAACTGGGGGATACAGTAACCAAGACTGTAATGTTAATTTTCATAGCACATCACAGAAAGCACCCTCATGGCTAACAGAGGACAGAATGAGAAATAGACTTGAAAAGGGACAAGATGGCTTACACCCAAGGGTCCTTAAGGAACTCAGTCAGGTGATAGCCAGACCATTGTTCCTAATTTTTGTGGACAGTTTACTGACTGGAATGGTACCAGCTGATTGGAGAAAAGCCAATGTGGCATCAATATTTAAAAAAGGGCCGAGATATATTCCTGGGAACTACAGGCCAGTTAGCCTAACATTAATAGTCTGCAAGCTATTGGAGGGGATGATGAGGGATTATATCCAAGATTTCAGTAATGAAAACGGTATCATTTGCAGTAATCAGCATGCATTCGTGAAGAATCGTTCTTGCCAGACCAATCTATTAACCTTCTATGAAGAAGTTAGCTGCCATCTAGATAGAGGAAGCCCTGTGGATGTGGTGTATCTGGATTTTACAAAGGCATTCAATACAGTTCCCAACAAAAGTTTAGACCCCTTTCACACTGAGGCAGTTTTCAGGTGCTTTAGTGCTGGAAATTGCCTCTGCTAAGCATCTTAAAACCGCCTCTCATTCATTAAAGTGTGACTTTTCATACTGGGGCATTGCTCTTGGGGGACGTTCTGAAAAGTCATGCATGCAGCATCTTTGGGGCGGTTTGGGAGCGCTGTATTTAGCGCTCCCAAAATGCCCTGCCCATTGGAATGAATGGGCAGCGCTTCCGAAGCAACGGAAAAGTGCTTTGGAGGCGCGGCAACACAGTTTTTAACACCTTCTTTGGGTTTAAAAGCTCCCCGCTAGCGGCTGAAAAGCACAGCTTAATCAGCTAAAACGAGCGTCACTTTAGCGCCAACGTGGCCCCAGTGTGAAAGGGGTCTTACTGTACAAACTAAAGTATGTAGGCAT
The DNA here is from genome assembly GCF_042186555.1 of Aquarana catesbeiana. Classification (NCBI taxonomy): domain Eukaryota; kingdom Metazoa; phylum Chordata; class Amphibia; order Anura; family Ranidae; genus Aquarana; species Aquarana catesbeiana. The sequence continues at coordinate 863,618,370 of NC_133324.1, forward strand.
GGACCATAGGGTGAGTACCTGGATTGAAAACTGGCTACAGGGGCGATTCCAAAGGGTGGTGATAAATGACAAGTACTCAGAATGGTCTAGTGTAGAAAGTGGGGTCCCCAAAGATCTATCCTGGGACCAATCCTGTTTAATTTATTCATAAACGATCTAGAGGATGGGATAAACAGCTCAATCTCAGTATTTACGGAGGATACCAAGCTAAGCAGGGCAATAACTTCTACATAGAATGTGGAAACCTTGCAAGAAGACCTAAACAAGTTAATGGGGTGGGCAACTACATGACAAATGAGGTTTAATGTTGAAAAATGTAAGTTAATGCATTTGGGTGCCAAAAGTACGAATGCAAGTTACTCACTAGGGGGAGAACCTCTGGGGGAATCTAGGATGGAAAAGGACCTCTGGGTCCTAGTAGATGACAATGCCAGGTTGCTGCAAGCAAAGCCAACAGAATATTGGCATGCATTAAAAAGGGGATTCACTCCTGACATAAAACGATAACTCTCCCACTCTACAAGACTCTGGTCCGACCACATCTTGAGTATGCTGTCCAGTACTGGGCACCAGTTCTCAGGAGGGATATGTTGGAGCTGGAGAAAGTCCGGAGAAGAGCAACAAAGCTAATAAAGGGACTGGAGGACCTCAGCTATGGGGGAAGGCTACAAGCATTAAACTTATTCTCTCTGGAGAGGAGATATGATATCAATGTACAAATACCATACTGGTGACCCTAGCATAGGGAAAGAACTTTTCAGTGAAAGGGAATTTAAAAAGACACACAGCCATTCACTAAAATGAGAAGAGAAGTGGTTTAACCTCAAACTGCGTAGAGGGTTCTTTACTGTCAGAGCAGTAAGGATGTAGAATTCTCTTCCACAAGCAGTGGTATCAGCAGGGAGCATTGATAATTTCAAAAAACTATTAGAAGGGCACCTTAACAACCACAACATACAGGGATATACAATGTACTATTGACATAAACACACACTCACACACACAGGATGAACTGGATGGACTTGTGTCTTTTTTCAACCTCGCCAACATGTAACTATGTAACTATTAGTGCGTTTGCTTCTCCCAAAATCTGACGTAACCCACCATTCTACCGAGTAGCACGAGGACAATGTATACAGTATACTGTATATACACACACAGTGTATATACTGTATAAAGTACTTTATGTATACTACACACACACACACACACACACACACACACATATACACACCCATTTGATTTAATCATTACATTACGTGTACAGATGCTGCTTCCCACTTATCAGCTCCGCACAATGATTGTGCTTTACTGTACTTAGTCTATGGGTTTGGTCTGACTAAATGATAACCGTGGATGATCTATCAGTCTGATTAAACTGATCTCTGCAGCCCTCAAAGTGAACCTGTGGGAAATGTGGGCTTTTAAAGCTGCAGGCTTCAGGGTGGTCATCCTGATACCGGTTTCACTCCCTAGTGAGTCACTATAATAAGCATGCAGCCAGTGATATCTGAACTCCCACCCCACATAATAGTTGCACATCAGTGCAGTTACATTAGTGACTCATTAGGTAGTGAAGCCAAGACCACCTTGGAGTCTGCACTAACAACATTTTAGTGATGGCAGAAGTGATAAATAGTGTTCTATCACCATAGGAAGGATACTAATTACATTACTAGGTATAAAGATGAATCTTACAGAACACATGCACAAATCTCCATACAAAATGCAATATAAAAATACAGAACAAGAAGTAGACATGAGAAGTGTTTAAAAATGAATACTAATCCTTTACAAAAAAAAAATCTACAGAAGAACAGAGAAGAGGGACAACATTCAAAATACAACAGTCATCTAAGTCATTAAAATAAAGCTCCAAAACATGTCAACATCATACAAAAGATGATTTCAAATCCATTCTGTCTGGAGGAAAAGGATCGGCAGCTGGGCTAATTAATTTAGATTACAGATAGCTTAAAATATGCAGTAAACAATTAATAAAACAATAGCGCTTTGCTTCTAGCAGAGGCTCCAGCATTCCATATTTTACAAATGTCAAGGAATATAAAAGTTAAAAAGGAACATTATTGAAGAAAGCAGTTTATTGATTAACCCGCACGGCACCAAAACCGGGGGGCAAGATTTGAATGGTCACTGCTGCCTCAGCACTAGTGTAGACTAGATTTTAAATCAAGCAAATAATTAAATGTGTTCTCAGTAAAAATCCTGACATGCAGCAGTGCCCAGCTTCATTTTAAAATGTGATGGTTAATTAATTATTTGCAGTGTCCAGAAGAGAAACAGAGTGTCTTGTACCTGACTCCGCAGAGTGCTCTGCTATTGAATTAGACATAGAAATACAGGAGACCAAAATTATTCATTTTAGCAATGCTGATTGCCCAGCAACAGCATCTGAAATGTAAAAGTAGTTTATACATTCTTAAACAGAAATGCTTAGTATACATTGGGGTTAATTTAGGGCTCATTCCCACTGCAGCAGTTTTGCCAAGTTGGTCTGCAAAGATCTATGCAGGATCAGCACAAGGGCACATAGAAAACAACTACTTTCTATGTGCCATGTTCCGATCAGAACGCTGCGCTGAGGTGTGTTGTGGTGCATTGGGTAAAATTTGCTGCATTTCTACAGTACATTGCACATCCTACAGTACAGTCGATCATTGCAACTCGCCACATGCTCTGATAAATAGAGTTGAATGAAGTGTCATTTAGTGACACTTCAATAAAGTTAAAAAAAGGTAAACTACTTTTTTTGTAGGTTATGTTCCTACATACAATGGGGCCATGGAGAACAAACGTAGCCACCCACCAGGGTGGAGGGTGGCTACGAGTTAAGAAGACATACTCATTTTTTTTTTTAACCAGAGTTTAGTGTTACTTTCATTTTCACTTTTTAAAGGCAAAAAAGTCCTTATTTCCTAATCAACCCCACTGTCATCAAAAGGGGGTGGCCTTCAGAAGTTGGGTCTGAAACGGTGTATTATCCTGAACAGTGCAATACACACTAGTAATTTGCAGCGAATTAAAATCCATGACCTCTACAACATCTGGATCTGTACGTCTCTGTAGGCCAAATCTCTTTTCTTTTCTCTACCCAGAAAGTCAGACCAATAGCGGCCATTCTTGCTGGATGGGCTCCTGTACAGGCATACCCCACTTTTAAGTACACAATGGCGTTTATTTACTAACACTGGAAAGTGCAAAATCAGGCTCCCTTCTGCATAGAAACCAATGAGCTTCCAGGTTTTATTACCAAAGCTTAATTGAACAAGCTGGGGTTAGAAGCTCATTGGTTTCTATGCAGAAGTGAGCCTGATTTTGCACTTTCCAGCTTTAGTAAATAAACCCCATTGTGTACTTAAAAGTGGGGTATGCCTGTATCTAGAAACACATGTATATGAGGCATTAGATGTAAACCCTTTGACTGCAACTACTCAAAGAAAGAATTCTAAGTGGGGGAGTGTCCTCTGGTCTGATGTAAATATGTTGCAAGTAAAGTAGTATCATACGTTTCGGGACGCTACTACTATATAGACTTCCCAATTTATTAATAAATACTACATTACAATTGTGTATTTACTATACCTTGACGTAGAGAGGCTGGTTATTTGTTTTTTTTTTATTTTTTATTTATTGCTCTGTAGTTTTAACACAATGCATTTGTTTCTACTTTTTTACAAGGTTAGCCTTTTTTTTAAAAATGATTTATTCCCTTACCCCTTTTCTTTTATCTCCCTAATGGCGGGGAACAGGGAAAAGGTTGTGGCCTATATATGTGTCACACTTACCTATTCAATGACGCATATTACATGTCTTTTTTATGTGAAATTAGAAAACTGTTCACAAGCAAGGAACTGTGTATAATGATCATTGGTCTAACTATAACACTGTATTTCAGAAACATACTTATTTCTTGTTGTTACATTATACCTATAATATATAATATGTACAACTTTGAACACATGTATAGGCCCCCACTTTTTTTTGTATGAAAAACTTAATAAAAAAGGATCTGATAAAAACAAAAACAAAAAAAAACCTAAAAAAAATAATATATTGACTACTGTCAATAGGAATAAAAACCAGGTTACAGTAGATGCATTAGCAAAATCCAACAAATCCTAAAGCCTTGTACACACGATCGGATTGTTGGCCAACAAAACTGTGGAATTTTGCCTGAAGGGCGTTGGCCCAAACTTGTCTTGCATACACATGGCCACACAATTGTTGGGCAACAATTACAAACGTAGTGACATACTACGTTGTTTTTCAGCTCTTTAGGGCCACCCTTTGGGCTCCTTCTGCTAATTTTGTGTTAGTAGAAGTCTGGTGAGTGTTGATTCGTGCTTTTCGTTTCGCGCTTTTCATTTTGCGCTTTTCGGTTCTGAAACAGCCATTCGTCAACCAGCCATGTTGCGAATCAGAGGAGATAATGTGTTATTTATTATTGGCCTTGGAGTTATTGCTTTGACATTATTTTTTTGGTTGAATAATGATTTGATTTGGTATATTTTCTATATTTTTGGATGCATAGAATGTACTTTTTGGTTAAGTTCTATTGGCAGACAGCATGTCTAATTTTATTTGTTTTCTTTTTTTTAATGCACAATAAAATTGTGGAGAATAATACTTGGCTATGTGTTTTACTTCAAATAACAGTTTGGGAGTAGGCAGTTACATTTAAAAAAAATACAATGTAAAATTGACAAGGGACACCAACATAGTTGTATCTTTGATCTTAAAAATTACGGGATAATGGTGTTGTGGTAACTTGCCCCCAAAAAAATAAAAAATAATATTATTCTAGATATCACTAAAAAAAAAAAAAAGCCTTTGAAAATTTGTTTGCAATAACTCCATCAGTATCACCAGCAACGCAGCTTCATTATTATCCCATTAAAGAAGAAGAGAATTGTGCGCTGCATTTCGAGATGCCATAATTTGCCACATCACAAATGTTAATTCTCCATTACGAACGCTAGTTTACAAGACCGACCGTTTCTGGCTCGTCCTTGATTCAAGCATGCGTGTTTGTACTTTGGACTTTTGTCCGACGGACTTGTGTACACACGATCAGAAAATCCGGCAACACACATTTGTTGGCGGAAAATGTGAAAACCTGCTAGCCAACATTTGCTGGCAGAAAGTCCGACAACAGTTGTCCGATGGAGCATACACACGGTCAGATTTACAGCCAACAGGCTGACATCGAACATTTCCCGTTGGATCCGATCGTGTGTAGGAGGCATTAGAGTTAGGTAGCCAACACACCTACAACAACTACTGCTGTATTGCACGTGCACGGTTATTATTCATTGAAGATCCTTGTACCTTTTTATAGATTATTTAAATTAAACTTATTGAAAAATACATGTACAGGATCAATTTTAGCTTTCAAAGTATTTGGTAACTGATCTCCAAGTGTTTACATTTAAAGAAGTTGCAAAGTCTCAGGGTTTTTTACCTTAATGCATTCTATGCAATAAGGTAAAAAACCTTGTGTGCTGCAGCTGCCCCCAAGAGCTCCCCTTTTTCTTACTTGAACCTGATCGTTCCAGCGATGAGCACGAGCCCAGCATCCCCAGCCGCTGTCTCGAGTCCTCATCAATCGATAGATTGATAGCAGCAGGAGACATTGGCTTTGCTGCTGTCAATCAAATCCAGTGACACGGGAGCCATGGGCGGGGCCTAATCCTGTTGTCTGTGTCAACGGATGCAGCAGCAGGACTCAGGACCACATCTGCACGGGTGCCCCCATGGAATGTGGCTCTCCGCGGGGGCACTCGCCGAAGAGGAGGGGCCAGGAGCACCACCAGGGGACCCCAGAAAAGGAGGATCGGGGCCGCACTGTGCAAAACCCTTGCACAGAGGAGGTAAGTAAAACATGTTTGTTATTTAAAAAAATAAAAATTGAACCTTTACAATCACTTTAACACATTAACAAAAAGAACACATAAAAAAAAAAATTTAAATTCACATTAAGAAACTATTTAACAGGAAAACGTCAAAATATGTTCTGAAATACACTAAACTTTCCCCTATAATGAATAATGGATTGATGGAGGTTTACATTATCTGCCTGGATATCAGTACTAAAGTGCATCTAAACACTGGAACAAAAACTTAATATAATGGACCTTACAAGTCCCTAAAAATTCTGGCTGCATTTGTTTTCTTTTCATTTTTACCTAGTGATCCTGCCAGTAACACACTTTCTGTACTGGGGGGCAACACTCACTCAATGTACTGTATCTATAAAGGAGAGTTGTCACCCTAGGCCACCCTAGGACAGAAGGCTTGTTAGGAGTAAAGAACACCTCATCTCCTTGTCTCCATAGTATGGGGGGGGGGGGGGGGGGGCTTATGGTTCAAAGAAGTAAAGTAACCTGGGCAGGGTCGATAACACTACTTGTGCTGAGTAGACAGAGTTCAGAGGGAGTTAGGAGCTCACTAAACTTCTGGAAGCATCAACAGATTTTTTTTCGTCACCTATCGGACAGATGCCATAGCATAATGGTATATTTAACTGACCAAATGAGAGAAGCTCATTGTTGGAGATCCCATACACTTCAGCGTACTTCCAATATTCATACAATGCTGTCAAATTCCATACTACCTAACAAAGTGCATAGAGCCTTTCACATCCGTCCCTGGCCTAGTGAAGTGGACAATCTAATATCCCTATCAGAGTCATGCTTACAATTCAGTAATAATGACTCTACCATTATGTTATTAGACTGCTGGAGGCACTGAGTGACAATTATCTCAATTATTAACACCCTTTGACTCAGTGCAGTCTTTGGGGTAACAATAAAAACCATCATTCATAAAACTGGAAATTCTAGTCAGGAAAAGTAGAGGAAAAAAAAGAACATTTATGCAACTTTTCTTAAGCTTTATAGGGTAAACACCACTCCATTACTCAGAAAGACATAGGTCATTGAATGAGATTTATATAAACTAGATGGCACATATACAGGGCATCAAAGTGCACTGGGATGAATGATCCCTGAGTACAAAGTCTGTAAAAATTTTCAGAAACTAAAGTCACTCTTGCACTTACTATGAAAACATGCACGGACCTATGCCGTTGACAGCTCTTTCTAAAGCACTTTCACAGTGGCGGATCATTCATGGGTTTTGATTTCAGAAAATGAAGACAGACGCCACAAAAAGGTAGGCCAAATGTTACATTACTCTAGGCTAAAATTAAAACAGCTTGGATAGGTAGAGCGTAGCCAGAGCAAAAACAGCAACAGGTACTCATAAATCATTAAACGCAAGACAAGAATACAGGAAAATCCCTGGAAAATCTTGTTAAAAATTAAATGGTAACGGCAGTGGACTGAACAAGCATTTTAGTCATGCTATGAAAATCATCATTGTTTTTTTAGTATACATGTCCTGATGCAGAAATTGTCAAAATTAGCAAACCTACTGTCATTTTTAAATTCAGTTCAATTCAATGTGTATTCACTGTCTTGTGTTCGTCCAGGAGAAGTCTATAAATATCAAGTACAAATGTGTTATGGGCTTTATGAAAATCAGTATTTGCATAAGGCTAGATAGCCCCACACCTCTCCTGATGACTAAGCACTGTCAAGTATGGAATATATCATGGTTCTGCAAGAGCACTGCCAATGTGTGTGCATTTTGGTTTGTTCGTTGTTCTGGTTGAGGACATGGCAGCACCAAGGCAAAGCTGGTGCGCTATGTACAGAGTGCAGAGTTCATGGGTGTGCTGTGCACAGAGTGCAGGGTGTGCAACTTCCCAAAGCTTCCTCGCATCGTTCTCTCCCTCAGATTCTGGAGATCTGTTCCCCGTAAAGCCCCACCATGTGCACATGATCTAATAGATCCGGGAGCCGCTGAGCAAAGCTGTCCCTTGTAAACACAGAAGGCTTTTGTGTTTACAAGTGACATCGGGGAGTGGGAGCAGAAGGTGAGAGCCAGAAGTGGTGGAATGTTTTCTGCCACATTCTGGCTGTAAAACGGAGTGCGAGGGCCACATGACAAGGCCTGGAGGGCTAGATTCGCCCCACGGGTCTTGTGTTTGACATATGTGCATTAATAGCACCATTATTGCACTCAAGTTTAACTGACTTGGTGCTCAGAATAAAAAACTTTTTGAAAGCCTCCTCTGCAAACAAAAGCACTACTATTTGCTTGTACGGCTATCTGATATTTGTTCTTTTGAAGAGCTAGGGATTTTCAACTTCCAACATACTTTTGGTTGTGTTGGATGCTCGGACCTGTGTTGTATGCATGATTCCTTCAGCTGGCCCCTACATAACTACTGTGTCCTGTAGTGACATAACAGCCAACTGAAGGAACCACAGAAAATAGCATGGGAACCAGGCATCTGATGCCTCAAGAAGTGCATGTGGAAAGGCAAAACTTTTTTTTGTCACAGAAAGGCTACAGGAAGTAAAAATAAATCTCTACAAACTGAGGGAAATTCCTTTCTTAGACAGTTGTCACTGGAACAAGTGAAGATTTACTCTAAAGCCTCATACACACGATCGGACTTTCCGACGGGAAATGTTCAATGACAGACTGTTGGCGGTAAAACCGACCGTTTGTATGCTCCATCGAACAATTGTTGTTGGATTTTCTGCAGACAAATGTTGGCTAGCAGTTTTTTAAATTTTCCGTGGATAAATGTGTGTTGTCGGATTTTCCAAGCGTGTGTACACAAATCCGTCGAAAAAAAGTACAAACAAGCATGCTCGGAAGCAAGGACGAGCCAGAAGCGGTCGGTCTTGTAAACTAGCGCTCGTAATGGAGAATTAACATTCATGACGTGGCAAATTATGAAATCTCAAAATGCAGCGCACAATTCTCTTCTTCTTTAATGGAATAATAATGAGGCTGCTTTGCTGGTGATACTGATGGAGTTATTGCAAACAAATTTTAAAAGGGTTTTTCTAGTGATATTAAGATTATTATTATGCTTTTGTTTTATTTGGGCAAGTTACCACAACAATTATCCCGTAGTTTTTAAGATCAAAGATACAACTATGTTGGTGTCCCTTGTTAATTTTACATTGTATTTTTTAAAATATAACTGCCTACTCCCAAATTGTCATTTGAAGTAAAACACAAAGCCAAGTATTATTCTACATAATTTTTTTTATTGTGCATTAAAAAAAAAAACAAATAAAATTAGACATGCTATCTGCCAATAGAACTTAACCAAAAAGTGCATTCTATGCATCCAAAAATATAGAAAATATACCAAATCAAATCATTATTCAACCAAAAAAATAATGTAAAAGCAATAACTCCAAGGCCAATAATAAATAACACGTTATCTACTCTGATTCCGCAACATGTCTGGTTGACGAATGGCCGTTCAGAAACAAACTGAAAAGCACGAAATGAAAAGTGTGAAATGAAAAGCGTGAAATGAAAAGTGTGAAATGAAAAGCGCAAATCAACATTCACCAAACTTCTACTAACACGAAATTAGCAGACGGAGTCCAAAGGGTGGCGCTAAAGAGTTGAAAAACAACGTAGTACGTCTAGTGCGTCACTACGTTCGTAATTGTTGGCCAACAATTGTGTGGCCGTGTGGTATGCAAGACAAGTTTGGGCCAATGCCCTTCTGACAAAATTCCACGGTTTTGTTGGCCAACAATCCGATCATTTGTACAAGGTGTTACATCTGGTCTCAACTCAGAAATTTGGATTTCTTGTCTCTGTGACAATAGTAAACAGAAAATAGAGAGGGTGGGGGTAGATTTACTAAAACTGGAGAGTGCAAAATCTGGTGCAGCTCTGCATTGAAGCCAATCAGCTTCCAGTTTTTTTTTTTGCCAAAGCTTAATTGAACAAGCTAAAATTAGAAGCTGATTGGCTACAATGCACAGCTGCACCAGATTTGGCACACTCCAGTTTTAGTAAATCAACCCCGGTGAGTCTTCCCACTGGGGAAAAAGACAGTATTAAAAACCCTGACCTAGGTCCTACACCATCCCTATTCTTGCCAATTCTAAAAAAATTTAAAAGTTTCTTTACATACATTTTAAGGCACCGGAGAGTGTCTACTATATATGGGGAAATTTGGGTTATGTTTTCTTTCAATATGGGATTACCTCAAGAAGAGTTTAGCACCTGTTTTACTGACTTTACTCTAAAACATTTAATTAGCTATACCATTTTGATAACCTTTTTTATCTAAAAAAACAAAACAAAAAACAAAACAGCAACTGCAACAGGATAAAAACTAAATAACACAAGAATTTCACAGGATTTTTTTAAAGAATATTTACTTTTCTTGGACTGAACACCTTTGATAATCTATATATTTTGGCTCCAAATAAATTTTAAAGCAGATTTCTGTCCACTTGCTGAAATGGATATGCTTCATTTGGGCTTGTTTAGAAAAACTAATAGTTTGATGGTGTCTAGATCTATTACGGATCATAATCCAGGCTGATTTAAGCACTGCCATCAGATAAGCACAAGAATGAGGGGATATGGCTGTCACATTACATTTGTACACTCGATCAATGTCAGATGTTTGCACACTAGAAATTTGATTACAATGTAGAGTTTCTAATTTACTTTGCTGGGTCTTTTCACATGGGCTGTCTGCAAATCAGGCAAAAGTCCATAGCCGTTAACTGGCCCTGATCTTTAGAGACAAAGCAAAAACGTATTTTTAGATTTGTTACTGGAAATGTCCCTGATGTAGACCAGCTTTATAATGAAATTCCCCTTGTTATAATTAATGTATTCCAATAACTTGTACAGCACTGCCACATAAAGTTCACAATGATATACTAGCCAGTGTTATTTATCCTCCAAGAGTGTAGCCCAAAGGAGCTTGCAATCTAAAAGAAGGGGTAGATACAAAATAAATCTCGGCATAGATATGTTCTAGATAACAGCAGATAGGAAAATTATGCATTTAAAACTAAAGCTATCCATATACAATAGATACAGACACTGGATGATCAATTGAAGGCTAATATACTTCCCAACAAGCAAAATGTCACAGATTGCTCAGTAAAGGGAAGTACTAGGAGATCTGCACTCTACTATGAGGAAAAATGAGTGCATTCAACAAAAACTAAATGTAGGCACTATTTTCCCATTTTTTTGTAAATGATCGAATACAATTAGGGGAAGCCAACATGTATCAGAGATCTGTACCCCTTTCTTCAGGGCTAGCAATAAACATATTATCTGTTCAGTTAGACCAGTGTACAGTAAATGATAGTCCTACAATCAGGTTTAGCTTGGTGATGTAATGTCCACATGGCGGACCCCATCAGTCCCAAATGGTTGCTCTCAGTGACAACAGGATTTGGAGAGGTTAGAAATTCTTGTCTGATTGCTATCGTCTCCCACCCAATTAACCCAGCATTGGGGCTGTCTGCTCTTCCCCTTTCCCTTTCCCCATGCACTGCCTAATACAGAGAATCTCATGCCCACAAAGTAATTCCTGTGTAGGAAGACACTTGACCAATATGTATTGTAAGATGGTCAGATCACTCATACATGTCCAACTGCTTTCCATCGTCTATGGCCAGCAATAGACCTTGTGTCAATAGACTTTATGAACCCTGAGCTAATTTAACATGTCTAGGCAAGTGTACAGTACTACCTGATTTTGAGAAGCATTTCACCGAAGTGCAGGGGTTGCATTTGATATGCTTTTTGCCTTGGACTGAGGCAGGAATATAAGACGCAGGAATGTATCATTGACATTTCTGACCTGTCCTGAAAATGCTGGTTGCATGGCTCTCATGTTGATGCGTTGACTTCAATACTTTGTGAATCACTTACCTAGAACAGTTATAGAAATAAGGAACTCTGATTTTCTCTGACTTTCATTTACTGCATGTTTGTTCCAGATCAGTGACTCAGAAATACTAAAACCAGACACAGTTGGTTCATATTAACTTGTGTGTTAATTAATATTTAAAGATATATTGAGATAGCAATATAAAAACGCTAGTAAAGTATTTTACTGCATCGTTCAGTATTTAATAAAAAATAGATTCTGCACTACTCAAAGACAGTATCATGAGTAACAAGAGAAGGTACTCTAGCCGTAGTGTTTCTGGAAATTGTTTCATACCGCTGGCAACTTTGAAAGCTGGGTTATGAGAAAAGACAGAATATATGTGTTTTTGAATATATCAAATGACTCATTCTGTGGCTGCTTTTCCTGGATGGAAATAAGATGACATATATAATTTTTTATGTGGAAAATATTAATATATGCAAGCATCAGTTCACAACAGCATAACGCATGCAGTATTTTCATTACCGTGCGTTATTTGCTTAGGGTTATCAGGGAAAGCAATTAGAAAAAATTATGCCATTACAACTCTGTTCTCTTCACTGGTTGGTACCTCATTATTGAAGGCTTCAGGTCCCTGTAAGAACTCTCTGATGGGATTTGTAGATGTGATGTGGGTGCTGTGGACCAGGCCATCCCACACTACAGTCAGGACAAAGATGACCTGGAGCCCTGCATGTCATGTGACTGCAGTTTTAGGTAAATAATTGGGGCTTTTAAATATTTTTTATTAAAAAAAAAAACATTAATTTAATAAGGGGGTTGGGATGGGAAGGTTTTTTTTCTTTTTCCCTAGTTGATGAGCTTTGATGAGATTAGATACCATTTCATGATAAAGGCTTGTAAACCCTACATACAGCAATGTCTGGTACACACTACTATTTTTTTATTGTGTAATCCAGAGGGTTGAACGAAAAAAAAAAAAACCTGACAGCTCCAGTCGGAGCTGCTGTATTAATGATCCAAGATTTGTACAGCAATCTCCCCCGCTGAGAACACGCTGATCAGCGCTCTCAGCCATTGGCTGGGAGCGATGATTGGGAGTCGGTCAGCTGCTGTTTTTTCAGCATGCTTGTTCGACAGAAGCCGGCCAAGCAGTAAAGATTGCACATTTATGTGATAGGTAGTTGAATTGAATGTTTCATAAGAAAATTATTAGGTAAAATAACAAACATAGAATACCTAGTACATCTTATTGAATTGACACTATAGTGAGCCATGCATATTGCAGGACAGTTAACCCAAAACTGCCATTATCTCATAGCCAATACTGACTAGTAGTATTAGCATGTAAAATATATTGAATAAAGTGAATATGTGTTCACTTAGTCTCCAATCAAGTGCAAGAAAAATTGAAAAAAAAATATATTTTACATGATTGGATGTTTGAAGTTTGAATTTGCTTTGCAAGTGAACACTCACTACTCCTTTAGTAAATCAACCCCAATGTGTTGTTCCTTGCAATCAGTCATATTAGGCTGAGCTGTGTCTGCTTGCATGATCTTTCAATTATATTGTTAGGTATGTAAGGATTGCTTTTTCTTGCTGAATAATAAAACCATGCATTTAAACTTTTAAGGCCCGTTCATGAGTGTTCCCGCTATGCAATTTTGTTGAGCAATTTCCACATGATTTAGCGTGTTGCATAGAGCCAGCCTATTTACTTAAATGTGCCTTTGTTGGACGAAAAGAAGCTCCTGTTCCTTTTTGGCACGACAAGTTTCATGCGAATTTAAAAGGCGCTTTTTGCCGCGACTGCCGTGGTATTCTATTGCACACAAATCACATCACTTTTGGGGTGCCATTAAGAGATAATGGCACCCAAGCATGTGCTGCATGATGTGCAGCGTTTGCCATGCGATTTGGAATCGTGGGCAGAGTGGCACCAATTCTGCCCACGATTCCAAATCACGAAGTGTAAATGGAGCCTAAAAGTTTTAAACCCAGAACACATCCTGCTCCGATTTACCAAATGTGGAGAGACCACTCCTATGTTTGATTATCCCCACCCCAGAGGTACTGATGATCATGTTGGGAGGTATTTTTCTTTAGCTAGCTGAAGTTTTCATTTCCATATGCAGTTTCCTGGTAAATTGGTAACTGTTCTTGTATCCAGTATAGAGAAATCTAGTTTTTAATAATATTCTTCTTCAAATACAACTTGTTAAATAGTTTGGTTATGTTAAACTGTTTACAGCTAAAACCTTCTGCAAAATCAGTAACGTTCTAAAATGCTCTGTAGGGACCGTGGAAAAATGTACACACAGGCTCAGATATTCACATGGGCAGTGATGTCATAAGGAAACTTATAAAGATAACACCTGCTCTTCAAGTCTCAGGCTCCCTGAAGTTTGGGAAACGAAGGAAGAATAGAAAAGCCATTCTGCCTAATGACTGTCAATTACATGGAAAATATTTTGGTTTTCTTAACAGTTGACTCGAAAAGATCAATCTGGATTGCCTAATTCTTCTATTAGCACTTGTTTTAAGGATAACAGTGTGGGAAAGTTAATTCAGTCTGACAAAAACAAAATCTGTGCCATTTCATGCATGCGGATATTTCAGCGTGTGTTCGAAACCAGCTGTACAGTATAGGAACAAGGGAGCATTTATCAGATGCCATGGGACAAAAATAATTTTACATACATGTACAATACATTACTGACTCATAGGTAAAGAATTAGGAACATTGCTGCCCACATACATTACTATCTACTGTCAAAAAACAACTAAGTAATGGTTTTAAAGGAAAATTAGAGGTCTTTATGGAGCTGTATTTGTTTAATGTGCTGGTCATTGCTGCCCATCAGAGAATTTGCAGCATTTCTAAAGAACATCTGCCCACATGTTCGCCAACAGACTTTTTCACCACTGTTGGTCCAACCTCTGATTTCCAATACTTTAGATCTCATTATTCTCATTGAACAATGTTACATTCTCTGAATGCAATCCCTTGTACACATTTGCCACTTTCGAATGACCAATAATGGGTTTCTGTGGAATACCCACTCTACAGATTCTTGCTGTACATGTTCATAGCAATACAAGCTGTAGCTGTACAAATCATAGCTATGATTAAGCACTGTCTGTAGTGTGAAATGCGTACGTTTTTTGTCCGTTCTGCTGTGGCATGTATTTTTGACTAAATTTTTGTAGCCTCCCTGGCGGTTTTCCCGAGTGTGGCTCGGGGTTCAAATTCAGTCCCATTAGCGGTAACCCCGAGCCACACTCGGGATTACATTGCAGGATCTTGATGCGGCGTTACTTACCTTGTCCCCGGGATCCTGCGATGTCACCCGCAGTGTCCATGGGCTCTGTCTCCTCTGAAGCCTCTCCTTGCCAGGCTCCGTTCCCTGTGATCGTCGCGATGCACGGGGGCGGAGCCTGGCAGCAAATTCAAAAATTTGTAAAAATCATAACACATACAGTACTGTGATCTTACAGATTACAGTACTGTATGAAATCATTTCACATCCCTTTTGTCCCCAGTGCTTTGTCCAGTGCCCTGCATGCAGTTTTATATTATATATAATGTTCTTTCTGCCTGGAAACTGGAGATTGTCCATAGCAACCAAAAAGTGTCCCTTTACATCAAAAGTGGCTTTAGACCAGCTAGAAAACAGCGATAGTAAATTAGAACACTTGCAGAATTGAGCGATAGTGATCGTGGGGAAATTTATTTCATTATTATTATATATTTTTTTTTTTTTTTTTTTAATTTATTATATTATAATTTATGTTTTTGTGTTTCAAACATTATCATACCCGGGATATCTACTAGACTCTTGTTTGGACAGATTTAAGTGTGTTATTGTTAAGAATTACAGGCCTACAATATAAAACGCCAAATTTCCATGCAAAATAATTGTACCGCTTTCAGCACCTAAAATCCGAAATAATCATACCGCCAGGGAGGTTAATAAAAGGCAAAAACTTTTTGGGAGTGCAGCTGTCCAGAACTTCTTCCGGTTTTAATGGGGAACATGGTCATGTGGCTTAGCACATTGTAACACAACCGTGCAAAAGATTCCCCCTCTACTGACATTCTGGTGACAACTTAAAATGTAGGATTTTCTCTTATGATGACAATGGTCAACGGGGTAACTAAAGATAGAAAAAAACGCCCCAATGGGAAAACAGACAAAAAAGAAAAGCAGGTTACACAATAAAATAGGGTATCTGGTAGGCTGTTACAATCAACAAACCATATAGTTTTCATTCCTGGGTGTTAATATGTTTCCAGTCTCAGTTTGCAAGAGGTACTGTCACAAAAGATATTTAAATGTCTCCAGCAGACCTGGTTAGACTTAAAAAGCACCTGTCAATAATTAACAGCAACAGCCAACAATCTCTGTATCCGCACAATGCTAGTCAGGGTTGCCAGAAGCAATTAAAAAATTGTCAACATGGTTCAGAACTAGACAAAATCTATTTCAGAGGGGGTAAGCTCCAAATAAACTCACATACATTTTGTTTACATCTGTGTAAAAGCATTTAATCAATACTAATTGGCTGAAAACCAGTCAACCTGGAAATCCTGATGTTGGCGTTTTCCGGTGACAAAATAAAATCCAACAAGAAGTGTTGTTAGCATTAGCAGATTGATGGACGTGCTGGGTGGGAGAAGAAGACAAATATATTCCACAAAAACATCAAAAGAATTCCCATGGTCTCTCCAAACCAGTTTAACATCTTTATTACATTGAAAATAACTACCACTCAAAGTTTGCATTTGGAAACATTATTTGCAAATGGAAACGTTGTTTCTGATAAAAAGAAAGATAAAAAAGATTGATGTGTGGAAAGCGAGATCCATACACAGTGAACACAAGTAAATTTATAATAGTAATCGTCAAAATCATGAGTTTCTCTTTTGACAAAAATGTGGACTGATGAAGAAAAATCCACTGCTTTAATGTGTGTCTAAAGGCATTTTTGTAGTTTTGGAGTATGGAAGGATTACAACGCCTGTCAGGTTTTTTGCTGTCTGTGTCCCAGCTGGGAAAATTCACTCTGTCGTTCCTGGTGACCATTATCCCTGGGACAGAAAGGGATGGGAAATGCTTAATTTTAAATTTGCAACCAAGAGTAGGTGAGAGGAAAACTTTCCATGGGGACACCTGTTACAGAAACAATCGTAAGAGGGGATTCATTTGGAGAGTTTTGCCCTCACTTCTGTTCATAGTCCCAAGGCAGGAAGTAAAGGGAATTCTCTCCTATGGACCAGAAAAAACCCTGATAAAGATTTTAAAGTGTGCCTTGCATGAAAATGCCAGGTCTGCTTATTAGGTAGTCCCCCAAGTTCAGAAATGGAAAAAAAATAGATTAACCCCTTTTTTTTACTAGTAATGGCGATCAGCGACTTATAGTGGAACTGCAGCATTGCAGCAGACAAATCAGCCACTAAGTAACACTTTTTGGGGGACCAGTGACACTTATACATTGATGAGTGCTAGAAATATGCACTGTCATTGTACTAATGACACTAGCGGGGAAAGGGTTAACATTGGGGCGATTAAAGGGTTGAATGTGTTCCTAAGGAGTGCTTGCTAACTGTGTGGGGGAGGTGCTTTCACTGTGGGAAGGCATGTTCCTGTTTTGTAGGAACACAGGATCACAGCCTTCCCCTCACACAGAACGGTGATCTGCCTTATTTACACAGGTAGACTGCCATTCTGCCTGTCTCCCGAATGATCAGTGGATCCCGGTGGACATCGCGTCCGCCGGACCCGATGAATGGCTCCTGCTGTGTCCAATCACAACGGGAGTGGGTTGCTGCTGACCCGAAAATGCAGGATTAAAAGGATTTAAAGGATAAGTTCACTTTAAAAAAAAATAATAAATACACATCTTTTTTGCAGGTAAAAATATGTGCATTTATTATTATTTTACCTCATACAGGCAGACAGATGCACACTAAAAGGAAGCCGCAAAGGCTGTTGGAAATTGTAGTTTCACATTCACAGAGCACTGTGAATGAATGATGTGGCCAGGCAGGTGGAGCCCCGCACGGCCAAGTTATTTTCAAACAGTGACAGTGGGAGCTTAGAGAAGCTTCTCGCCTGCTTTCACTGGGGAGGGGGGGAGGGGGAGAGAGACTGCAGCTGCTGGAACAGGTGCCAATGGCTGCGCTTCTATCAATCTATCCAATCAAGAGCCGAGAACCCCGGGCAGAAGTGAGCGCGTCTCCGCCGAGGAAACAAACAGGGTCAGGTGAGTAAAATGGGGGGGCTAGGGGGGCGGTCACTGTCAGAAGTTTTTTCACCTTAAGGCATAGGATGCCTCAAGGTGAAAAAAACACGAGGGGTTACAACCCCTTTAAGTATAGTACACACTAGTAGCTTGTACTGACAGCTAGGGATGGGCGAACGGTTCGGCCCGAGCATAAGTTCGGGCCGAACTTTCATTGTTCGGACATTCGGCGAACAGCAGGTTGTTCGGCCCCCCTAACTGACCACAATGCATTGCGGCACTGAGCAGTGCATTGCAAGCCTTGATTGGCTGAAGCAGTGAAAGCATCAGCCAATCAGGACACAGAGCACTGTCAGAGTCATGACTGGACACTG
Source organism: Aquarana catesbeiana (assembly GCF_042186555.1). NCBI lineage: Eukaryota > Metazoa > Chordata > Amphibia > Anura > Ranidae > Aquarana > Aquarana catesbeiana. The sequence goes on from NC_133324.1 coordinate 863,636,769, forward strand.
TCATCATGACTTTATCCAATCATGGCTCATTCCCACCCTACAGTATAAAAGTATTCTTTCAATGGAAGCCGTTTTCAATGTGATTTTGGCGTGGAGACAGATAGAACAGAGCTCTGTTCAGTGCTATTAGTTAGTTAGTGTGCTATACTGTTTGACAGGTGCATATCATTGCAATTTTTTACAGCAAGGCCAATTCTTGCTTTCGTCAAGAGTACCTCTATAGGGTTATGGTGGGAAGGTGCCAACACCCAAAGACCAATTTTTCTGCACCTGTTTGACAGGTGCATGTCATTGCAATTTTTTACAGCAAGGCCAAGTCTTGCTTTTATCAAGATTACCTCTGCAGGGTTATGGTGGGAAGGGGCCACCAACACTCAAAGACCAATTTTTATTTTTACGCACCCGTTACTTCTATCTAAAGTCAAAGTGACACCAGAATGGATCAAAAAAATCTTTAATCTTGTTCCCCGTGCACTACATTGTGGCCTCATTATTATTATTATACAGGATTTATATAGTGCCAACAGTTTGCGCACCGCTTTACAACATCGGGGAAGACAGTAAAATTACAATACAATTCAATACAGGAGGGATCAGAGGGCTCTGCTTGTTAGAGCTTACAGTCTAGAAGGGAGGGTCAAGTGGAACAAAGGGTAGTAGCTGTGGGGGATGATCGGATGGACAAAATGAAAATACAGTTGTTAGGTGTGGGTAAGATAGGCTTCTCTGAAGAGGAGGGTTTTCAGGGATCGTCTAAAAGCTAATAGAGTAGGAGATAGATGGACAGATTGGGGTAAGGAGTTCCGAAGGCTTGGAGAGGCTCTGCAAAAGTCTTGGAGATGAACATGGGAGGAGGTGATGAGAGAGCTAGAGAGCAGGAGGTCTTGAGAAGAACGAAGAGAACGGTTAAGTTGGTATTTTGAGACTAGGTGAGTGATGTAGCTGGGGGCAGAGTTGTGGATGGCTTTGTAGGTAGTTGTTAGTATTTTGAATTTAATTTGTTGTGTGAGTGAAAGCCAGTGGAGGGACTGACAGAGAGAAGTAGTAGAGACAGAGCGGTTGGTAAGGTGGATGAGTCTGGCAGCAGCATTCATGATGGACTGAAGGGGGGATAGAGTATGCAGAGGTAAGCCAATAAGGAGGGAGTTGCAGTAACCAGGCGAGAGATGACCAGGGAGTGAATTAAGAGCTTTGTTGCGTCATTGGTTAGAAAGGGGCATATTTTAGAGATGTTCCGGAGGTTGAGGCGGCAAGATTTGGACAGTGATTGGACACTGGGGCTTAAAGGAGAATTCAGAGTCCAAGACTACTCCTGGCCTCATCATACACACTGGCTCCCAAGCTGTTGCTGAGCAAAATAAAGGCAGCTTACAGGGAAAATGTCTTTTTTTTTTTGGCTTTATAAATGCAATTATTGCAGATTCTAGTCATGGTACAGATCTGCCACTTTACAGGTAGACTAAGGGGAACCCCCGGGCACTATATTGGAAAGAATTTTTCATTTTTATGCTTTCACTTTAAAAATAAAAAAACACTGCTCATTTAAAAATTACCGTATTTATCGGCATATAACACGCACCCCAATTTAGGAGGGAATTTTAAGGAAAAAAAAACTTTTAGGAGGGAAGTTGAAGGGAAAAAAACTTACATTTAAATGCCCATCATTGCAGCCTTCTCAGTGCAGCCTTGCCCCAGTGCAGCCATGTCAGTGCAGCCATGTCAGTGCAGCCTTCCCCAGTGCAGCCTTCCCCAGTGCAGCCTTCCCCAGTGCAGCCTTCCCCAGTGCAGCCTTGCCCCAGTGGAGCCTTGCCCCAGTGCAGCCTTCCCCAGTGTAGCCTTCCCAAGTGCAGCCTGGGCTTCAAAATTGCCGACCTAGTCGAGTAGGTTCGGACAGCTCCGCTCGGGGCCACGAGTGGAGCCGAAAGTGAACGAGAGCCGCCGAGAAGAGCCGAGGACCGGCTCTGTGTATTTCGGCGCCATTTTCAAATCGCGGTCGGCGATTTTGAAGATGTGACAGCTCGGGATCACATGGGATCGGCGTATAACACGCACCTGTGATTTTCCCCTGATTTTAAGGGGAAAAAAGTGCGTGTTATACGCCGATAAATATGGTACGTTTTTCACAAACTTTTTTTTTATTGATACATGTCCCCCAGGGCAGGACCCAAACCCCTATAACCATTGTATGCCCAATTACTTGCATATAAGCCTTCAAAATGGGCACTTGATTTTTGACGTTGGGGTCCTATTGGCTTTAATGGGCTTCATTATTTGGATCCGAACTTTCGCAGTGTTCGAAAATTCTGGTGCAAACCGAACAGGGGTCCGTTCGGCCCATCCCTACTGACAGCTCAGGGGGAGCCACTGAACTAACTATCAAATGTTAGTACAGCAATCTCCCCTGCTGTGCTATTGTGTTCTGACAGGGGGATGCCCCCACCCCCTAACGCCCCCCGCCAGATCACTCAGTGTTCTCAGCTATTGACTGAGAGGGCTGATCGGGAGCCGATCGCCAGACTATTTCCGGTCATGCCCTGTTGACAGAAGCTGGCCGGTTTCTATTAAACCAACCGATGAGGCCTGACATTCGGCCCATGTGTACTAGGCTTTAGGTCACCACCTTCAAGAAAGACAAGTATTTATCTTCTTTTGCAGGAAGGTCTTTGCCTGATTTGGTGCACTAAGTAGAAGGGCAGCTGCAAGCACCAAAAAACTCATTCAGCATTTAAAGAATGTGTTTTACAAGACCAAAATCCATCCTGACTGCAGGCTTTTTGCAATCATGCAACTGTCATCATGGCAGGTACTATAACAAAGACCGCTGCCTACTTGTAGCTAGAAGCAGTGTTCCTGTGTGGCCAATCACTGGACAAAAAATGACAGGAAAGTTGCAGAAAAGTAGAAAATCTTCAAAGTCATAATTTCACAGATACTGGAGCTGACATGTCTGAATGTTTGGCAATTTTTGTGGCATTTTTCACTACATCTATCTTGATCGGCAGTCAGCCTTCACATTAACACCTGCACAGCTCTCAGCCGCTCGCCTTTCAACATTCGCGTTCACAGGTGTTAGCAATTTAACGACGGCTATTTCGGCCTGTTTGTGGCAGTCCCTTATTGTGTTTGATATCTTGTTTTATTACTCAGCAAGCAAAAGTCCCTTCTAATTTCATCTCAGTTTACTTTCGACATTTACTAAAGTTCCATTTTTTTTTTTTCTTTTTCTTTTGACATGTCATAGATATCGCCCATGCCACAGACTTGGTATACGATTCCCACTGCGTAAATTCCTCACCACAAGGGCGTAATCGACACAAAGTAACCTATGATTTGCACAAGGGTTTGTGTTTGTTTAAAACAATTAGGTGTTGCAATTTTGGACACATATTCATTGGATCAGATACCCTATTTCTTAGAAAACACTAGCTATTAAGGGCAATTATGTAAACAACCCCCTATTATTAGGACTGTGTAAAGGCAGCTGCAAAATGTGTAAAAAACAAAAAGACAAAATCTGTGTGCTCTGCTACTTTCTAAACTTTTTACAAAATGTGCTTACGGACCCAAAAAAATGCTTTAGGCAAACAATTTAGTGGCGTATCTAAGAAAGATGCTTAAGCCTAAATTAGGGTGTCCGAGCAGAATTGCGATTTAAGGACAGGGCTGTTATTACAGAGTAATCATGAAACACAAAAAGTAACACCTTCAATAAATTGTTAAGCCTTTTAAACAGTAGCTCAGAATGACTTCTTGTCTATTCTGATTTACTGGGTGGTAAAGAGCAGATTGTTTAAATATTTCCTGTATTTATATTGCAGCAGTATAATACATTGTTGGAAGATTAGAATACAGTATGGAATAGTATTTAAATGGTCAATAGAATTCAAAATGTGTGTTTGAAAGGAAGTCTATTACAAGGACCTTCATTGCTGGGTCAACAAGAATTATTTTATTGATCGCTGCAGATTGAAATAACAGAAAACACATTAAGAAATCATTTTAATAATCAGAAATACACACTTTTGAGGCCTCATTCACACGGGCAGGTGGCCATGGTTGTAGGGGAATTGTTGCTGGCACAGAAACAGCTCACTGCACATGTAATAGCACAATCACCTGTACAAATAAATGGCTCGTACGGCTAAGGTTTGCATATAACCGCTTTTCAAAGTGTTTGTGTGTGAATAGAGCCCCTCACGTGCCCTGGATAGTTTGCATTGGGACAGGTTTCTGTCCACATACAAACTGGTCGCAGTTGAACGACCAGTATTTACAGTGCGTCTGGAAAGTATTCACAGCGCTTCACTTTTTCAACATTTTGTTATGTTACAGTCTTAATCCAAAATTTATTAATTTAATTTCTTCAAAATTCTACAAACAATACCCCATAATGACAACGTGAAAGAAGTTTGTTTTAAATCTTTGCAAATTTATAAAAAAAAAAAAAATTCCATGTACATAAGTATCACGGCCTTTGCTCAATACTTTGTTGAAGTACCTTTGGCACCAATTACATCCTCAAATCTTTTTGAGTATGATTCTACAAGCTTGGAACACCTATTTATGGGCAGTTTCTCCCATTCTTCCTTGCAGGACCTCTCAAGCTCCATCAGGTTGGATGGGGAGTGTCGGTGTACAGCCATTTTCAGATCTCTCCAGAGATGTTCAATCGTGTTCAAGTTTGGGCTCTGGCTGGGCCACTCAAGGATATTCACAGTTGTCCCGTAACCACTCCTTTGTTATCTTGGCTGTGTGCTTAGGATTGTTGTCCTGTTGGAAGATGAACCTTCGGCCCAGTCTGAGGTCCAGAGCGCTCTAGAGCAGGTTTTCATCAAGGATGTTTCTGTACATTGCTGCATTCATCTTTCCCTCAATCCTGACTAGTCTCCCAGTTCCTGCCACTGAAAAACATCCCCACAGCATGATGCTGCCACCACCATGGGATGTATTGGCCAGGTGATGAGTGGTATTTGTTTTCCTCCAGACATGACGCTTGCTATTCAGGCCAATGAGTTCAATCTTTGTTTCATCAGACCAGAGAATTTTGTTTCCCACGGTCGGAGAGTCCTTCAGGTGCCTCCGGGGGGGGGGGGGGGCGTTATGTGCCTTTTGCTGAGGAGTGGCTTCCATCTGGCCACTCTACCATACAGGCCTTATTGGTGGAGTGCTGCAGAGATGGTTGTTCTTCTGGAATGTTCTCTTCTCTCCACAGAGAAACACTGGAGCTCTGTCAGACTGACCACCGGGTTCTTGGTCACCTCCTTGACTAAGGCTCTTTTTCCCCGATCACTCAGTTTGACTGGGCAGCCCGCTCTAGGAACAGTCCTGGTGGTTCCGAACTTCTTCTATTTACGGATGATGGAGGCCACTGTCCTCATTGGGACCTTCAATGCTGCAGAAATTTTTCTGTACCCTTCCCCAGATCTGTGCCTCAATACAATGCTGTCTCAGAGGTTTACAGACAATTCCTTGGACTTCATGGCTTGGTTTGTGTTCTGACATGCACTGTTACCTGTGTGACCTTATATATCAACTGAATTTACCACAGGTGGACGATCAATGGAAACAGGATGCACCTGAGCTCAATTTTGAGTGCCATGGCAAAGGCTGTGAATACTTATGTACATGTGATTTTTTCGTTTTTTATTTTTAATAAATTTGAATAGATTTCAAACAAACTTCTTTCACATTGTCATTATGGGGTATTGTTTGCAGAATTTTGAGGGGAAAAAGATGAATTTAATCCATTTTGAAATAAGGCTGTAACATAACAAAATGTGGAAAAAGTGAAGCGCTGTGAATACTTTCAGGATGCACTATAGAGTGCACAGAGAGTGCTGCTGCATCCAGGGGTGCAATTATCCTATCTGCCCTCATTTGTTTGTCTGAATGAGGTCTAAAAGGAAAAATGCATATGCTCTGAATTCACAGCAGTGTAAGTCTATTTGCATACAAAGTCAGGAGGGCCTAAATACTGCAAAGCACATCAGTACAACCAGTCCTACAAATACAGATGCCTTACAAAACTGTAACTGCAGTGAGTAACATCTTACTCCCCCTAGCACTAGCCCAATTCCCTCCGCTTTACACAGTTCCATTAATCCTTGTACCACGACTCCCTGGGAAGCAATTGACTGTAAGTCCCTCTAAAATGCATTAATGGTTAAGTCAGATGTGCCAGCTACTGTGTGCACACTGCTCACTAATTTACATCTCTACTGAGATTTATCTCTGACATATGTGTTTGGGGTCATCCGGTCTGAGTTTTTTAGCTTTTTCTCACCTTCAAGCTTTACCTTGCACAATTTCTTATGTGTTCCAGATGTTCCCATTATTACGTATGACAGCTTCTGAAACAGAACTGTAACAAGGCTTAGAGCTCGCACCATTCAACTGTCAGTTCAATAAAACTGATCCTTGCTTCTATGGTTAACATTTCCTAGCTGTACTTTCTTTATTGAATATCTCAAGCTGTGCTTCACTGTTTGTATGCTTGAGTCAAGTTAGTGATCCACTAGGGAAGTCGCCATTGGGATGTTGGCCATTTAAAAAGGAGCTCCAGGTTTGCGAGTCCATAACCTGCTTTCCCTATCTGAAGCCCCTGCCCAGTATACACACACACACACATATATATCTTTATACAGTACGTGCACTAGTAGCACCATCATGTGCTATTATATTTAATAATACAAATATAAAATATATATATCATATATATTTATTTCTTTTTAATCCATCCATACATACTTTAAATCTGTACTGTTTTTCAAACAAAAAATACTGACACAATTTCCCCATCCACACATTCAATGTGGATGGGGGATTCCTCCCCGCTGAGCTATTGTATTCTGTCAATGACTTCCCAGTCATCAGAATAAACTGGGCAGGGAAAATCCAACAGGACGGTTGTACAGAAGTTGATTGGCAGATACACTTCTGTACAGCCACCCTGCCCATACATGTTGAATTTTCGATCCATGTATTGCCGGCTTAACTCATAACTGATCGCAAGTAGTATGTCCAAAAACTGAATCCATTGTCATTTGCCACTTCCATTCATCCAGTGATCCACATGAGGTTCTCATTCAAATATTCTGAGTGACAGAAATCTTTCAATTCCCCCATCCATGGTAAACAGCATGGATGGAGAGGTGTCTCCCCTGCTGCCTCTTGCATTCTGAAGCCAGCCACCAGCTGGCTCTAATCTAATTGGATGCAGCCACTGATTGGCCAAAAATTTTCCCTCTGGAGCCTTTGATTTGTCAGGCAAAAGGACACCGACAGGGATACCCATGATGGTTCATCAGGAACTGGCCAATTTGTGCTCCATGTATAGCTAGCTTTACTTGCCGTGGTGAACACTGTTCTTGGAAAAGAAATGTCAGCAGTATAAAAAAAAAAAAAAAATTTTAATTATTGCAATTGATGTCACCATTGGAAAAAAAATTCTGTTTTGGTGTCCTTCATATTTAAGGGTATTAATGGAAAGCAAGTGAAGGTGGATCTGAACTAAATAAAAGTGAAGATATTTCCAGGAACCTATCAAAATAAAAATACTTGTGCCTAAGCAGTGCCCTGAAAAAGTACCTTTTTGTTTAGAGTTCTTCCTTAGAAAAAATAGTGTGAGGGTGCCTAGGCACTCCTGTATCTACAGCCTCATGGTTGTATATCTGCAATGTAAGATCTAAGGCACGACTGCCTCGGACTGCTAGTGTCAGGGGAGATTGAAGGTAGATTTGACTATGTACAGTGAGGGAAAAAAGTATTTGATCCGCTGCTCATTTGGAGCAGGAGGAATGCTGCTTATGACACCAAGAACGCCATACCCACCACCGTCAAACATGGAGATGGAAACATTATGCTTTGGGGGTGTTTTCTTCTAAGGGGACAGGACAATTTCACTGCATCAAAGGGACGATGAACAGGGCCATGTACCATCAAATCTAGGGTGAGAACCTCCTTCCCTCAGCCAGGGCATTGAAAATGAATGGTGGATGGGTATTCCAGCATGACAATGACCCAAAAACACACAGCCGAGGCTCAAAAAGAAGCACATTAAGGTCCTGGAATGGCCTAGCCAGTCTCCAGACCTTAATCCCATAGAAAATATGAGGAGGGAGCTGAAGGTTTGAGTTACCAAACGTCATCCTTGACATCTTAATGACTTGGAGAGGATTTGCACAGAGGAGTAGGACAAAATACCTCCTGAGATGTGTGCAAACCTGGTGGCCAACTACAAGAAACATCTGACCTCTGTGATTGCCAACAAGGTTTTTGCCACCAAGTACTAAGTCATGTTTTGCGTAGGGGTCAAATACTTATTTCACTCATTAAAATGCAAATCAATTTTTTAACTTTTTTGAAATGTGTTTTTCTAGATATTTTTGTTGTTCTGTCTCTCACTGTTAAAATAAACCTACCATTAAAATGATAGACTGATCACACATAAAGCCTGGTACACACTGAGTTTTTGTTTATTCAACCCAGCGGGCTGAACAAAAAGAAAAACTGAAGAGCTCAGGAGGAGCTGCTGTACTAGCAATCTGATGTTAGTACAACAATCTCCCCCAATGAGCTATTGAGTTCTGACTGGGGGATGGCCCTCCATCAGAACACACCAGTCAATGGCTGAGAGAGCTGATTGGAAGCCAATCATGGGGATCCTTTTTGATCATGCCCTTTGGACCGGCTGCTGTACACACGAGCTAAAAAGTTGTCTGATGCCGCCTGACATTTAGCCTGTGTGTACGGCCCTTGAGGAAACAAAACCCTGCCTTCTATGTATGCTTCAACACAGAGACACAGTGACATAGCAAGTCGGTAATGGGGAAAAGATCCGTTGCTTATGACTAATTCTTTGCCCTCTTCTTGACTTCAGGACACAGCTTCCAGTCTTTCTTTAAGTTCTTTGCAAGTGGGGTAAAGATAGTAAAAACTCAACAGAGATTCAAACCCTTCTCTACCTAAATCAACATCCCCCAAACTGTATGTGGCAGGAACATCAGACTTCAAACTACTCCAAGAGATGAGAATGATGTAAATAGTTGAAGGTTATCTATAAAGCATCATGTAATAAGTTAGCACCATATAAATGAGTAACTGCATAAGTATGCCCTAAATGAGCATATTATTGATAGAAAAGATGGAGATGTTTTAGTCCTAGACATTTTTACAGCACTTTACATCGCAAGTAAACTGGGTGGCTGTCAAGATTCTCTCTGAAAGCAGATTAGGTTACAGAGCATTACAAAAAGCTGTTCTCTGGTTAACTTTATGGGACTACGCAGATTTATCATGACCTTCCCTGTCTGCTTCTCTTTATAAAGAGATCACTGCAATATTGCCTTAAGGTTATGCATGCCTGTTAGAAAAATGTGCTGTTTAACCTGTTAATTGATTTCAGGGCATTTCCAAGTGTAGTCAGTGGGATACTGCATTCCATCCAGGTTTGATCTCCACCCAAAAGAATCATTTTGTGGATTATCACACACTGAGTCACTTGGCTTCCTGTAATCTACGACATAGTTGTGAAAGGATTTATGTTACCGAAGCCACATGCCAAATTTATGTTTGCACTTACATGGGTCTTCCTCCAAAGGCTTTGTAATTAAACATTTAACGCTTTCCATGGAAAGCAGAAGTCACGTTCACCTTGTGCATACAATGAGCGACTTTTTATTGATCAGCAGTGGTTTGATATCTGTGTTTGTTGTAATGGGATACACATGTTTAGTAGTGCAGACTCCAGGCAAACAGCAAAATACACAACTGAAATACATACAGTATATGCGACTGGTTTTCCCTGCCAAAATATTTGTAATTCTGTTTAGCTAGTCCTGTAATCCAGACAACCCTGCCAGATGGCACAATCAGATCCTAGACCTCCCTGCAGACGATACTTCAATCAAAGTGTGGGTCAAGGCAACATTTTAAAAAGAAAAACAATGTATGCAGTGCAGATGCAGATGCTGCCAGAGACTAGCATTGTTGACCCACCCCTTCATCAGTGGTTGCTAGGATGATGGTGGCTGCAATGCAGCATCATTGGTTATGGTGCAGATTGTTGTCCACACCATGACAACCAATGATGATGCTGTGCATGCAGGGAGCTGACATACACTGAAAATGGAGTGACTGGTATGAACACTCCAGCCTCAGTGCCACCCTCCCAATTTGCCTCCATGTGTGTTACCCGAGGCAGTTGCTTCAATTGGCCTTATGGGTGCCACAGCCCTAAGCACATTTCTGCAATATATGCACAATTCCCCATATTTTCTCAGTTTAAAGACCCTGCTAGTACAGAAGAATACCTATTGATCTGCCAGAAAGGCACTTATTACATAGATCCTGTTATGGGCTTATACTACACAGCATTCATGGTAAGTGGTGTCAGCCCTGCCTAGTTGTCACTTGCCAAGACACTCAAACACACCTACTCTCAGATCTCTACAAAATAAAGGTTAATCATTCTGTAGTCCAAAAAAAGAACTAGAAGGGCTCTTTGAAAAAAAAAAACACTGTCTGCTGACAGTTCATAGCGCTGTTAAAAACTGTCAGCCTTTATCAAGCGCTGACATAGGTCCCCTATTGCATCTCATTGTGCTTCTAGTAATGTCCACTGCTCAATTTCTGTGGAAGGGGGATGCTTTCCCCCAAAATGCATTGGCTTTATTTAATGTTTTTAATTGAACCTTCAAAAAGGCCTCTGATTGATATGAATGTATGTACTAGGTGCTCAATACTCACCCTTGAGATAACACCAGAAGTGTGCAAAGGACGGTTGAAAGGCTCCGAAATTCTGACAAGATATTTTATGTATTTTTTTTGCACTTATCGAACAGATAAACACTTCCAATGGTATATTTAACAGACTAAAAAGGACCAAATAAGAGAAATTCATTCATCATCATCAGGACTGGGCTAGGACCCCTAACCTGTGATTGGACAAAGAAGACAGCATATCAATGTTCACATCTCTCTGTACTAGTCTGAGTATGGCTGCTCAGGGGATCACGGAGGACTAATAAGATGACAGATTCAGATACGTGTTCACATTCTATGTAAAAATACATGTACTATTTAATGAATACATAACTGGATTAAATTACACTTTTAGCTATAACTCTATTACCAACATGCTGATCCATTACAGTTGGAGCCATGGACAGCATAATTCCAGAGAGCTTTCATGCCACAAATAATAAATGTCTATGTAAGTTAGTCATTAACTTTCTGCTCTCAGAGGCCTTGTGCGAAAACTCTCCTTACTCTGCTGTCCAGTATACATGCATAGTGATTACACATATGATGGTGTAGAAATATAGATTAGTAAACTCTGTATAAGGGGGAAGCTGCTGACTTTATGGGACTACAAATAGACAGAAACCAATAAGCAAATAGTAGGTCTTCGTTCAGGGGATAAACAAAAGGGAAATATATACTTTTTTTATGTATATAATTGCGCTTTTTTGTGTGTTTGCACCACCCGCACCAAACCACGTTCAAAATGATATGCAACAGTTTCTATTACTTGGCATGCATGAAAATTAGCAAGCACTTGCATCAATGTTCTATGTTAAAAATTGTTGTAAAATGTCCACCATTACCACAGTGGTATAAATACTGCATTGAGGAGGGGTGGTCAACGAGGAGCAGCAATGCAGGAGGGAGAGGAGAGTTGGGTGACAGCACGCCATTACCATGCAATGAATTTAAATTGTCATGCAACACTTTTATTTATTTGCATATAGAAGCTGTTGCATGTTCTTCCGCAGGCCGATCTTTGTTAATCCCCCCATATGTGTCCTTGCATCTCCCACATATCAGCCTGCACATGATTAGGGCAAGGAAAGCTCCCACTGAATAATGGGGACAGAAGGCTTTTTTTTATGTTAAAGCTAAACTTCAGGCAAACCACTACATGGTTGACAGATATATGTAACCTGCTTTTTTTGTCAGACCTTTCTGTTTCACTTCAACTTTTTCCTTGGTTAATGTTACAGCTTCCCGTTTCACTTGTTTGTTGACTAGCAAGAAGCGATATTGCCGGTTCATTGTCCAATGAGCAGGTGGGAGCTGGAGAAGTGACACTGGAAGTTGCATAGCTGAACTAGGAAATATTCTGGCTGTGTAGTGCAACAGAGGTCTGTAAAGACCGCCTAAAACCGAATTATCATATACGGATTTTAACTGGGTATTTATTTACCTGCCTGAAGTTTGGCTTAAAAATCTGTTCAGAAGTGGTGGTTTATATGGTTAAAAACATTGAAACGTTTGCCCTTGATGTTTAATAATCAAACTAATGGTGGTAAATTTCAATTTCCCTTTTTTTTGTTCTGGATTTCTTTTGTTTAATTTATTTTGATTTTTCTTCTTAGTATGACTTTTCCTAATTATATATTCCCCTACCTTATTGTTACCTTTATTTTATGACTAAAATCAAACGATTTGTCTCCTTCCATAGCAGATTAGTACTGTGTAAATATACTCACTCAAAAGGCCTCTGAGCCTTCGAGCCATGCTTGGCAACTGTCTTACTGTCATATATGATCGGATATTGTCAAGTGTCCTTCTGTATTTTGTTAAATTCTACTCTTTAATAAAAAAACTATTGAATGAAATGTTTGCCCTGGTTTCTGACAGTGAGAGCCATGGGAACACCATATAAAGATCATTTTACTTTATAGACACCTATATGTTTCCCCTATAATTGTAGTGGGGGTAACTGAGATTATGTATACAGAAGATATACATTAGGACTTAGCAGGGTTGTTTAATACTTGGTTGTGAAAATGCTACTAGAAGGTACCATTAGAAGAATGTCACAGAAAAGTCAAAAGTCTGCACTGAAACAAAGAATTGAACCAAGAGTGCCAACATGCCAAGCAAATAGCATTTTAAAAAAGAGAGCTTAGCAATGACATCCTCCATGTTTCCTCATAACAAGTTACTGGAGCTGAAACCCAGGCAGATATAAATGACTCAAATGAATGCTGATCTATATCCAGTAATACAGCAGTGCATTTATTTATTTTTTAAATACAAGCAGTGTTGCTACCCAAATTTGGCTTGATATCAGCCTCTTGCAATCCCCATACAGCACAACTGAGACTGGAGGTGGGAGTAGCAGCACAAGGAACCAATCAGGTGCACTGTAGCTCTAAAGTGCTAACAAGAACATTGACCAATATTGACCAGAACATTGACCAATTCCCCATTGAAAACGTCACATATGATGAAACATGTCTGGAGGAGGATACCTGCTGACGTCACCACGCTGTCTCGCTAGGATGAGTTTTGTTTGCAGCCGGCCGGCTCTGCTGTTTATGTGCGATTTTACTTTAAGTGTAAGTGCAATACTTATTTTTTAATAAATATTGTTTAAGGCAATATTATGCTATGGTTGGTCTTCTCTCCTTATGCATGGCTGAGGTACTGAGCTTTTTTGTCTGAGTCGTACAGCACCTGGAGCGTTTGGAGAATTCATGCAGTTATCCAATCAAAGCTTGCCAGACAATCTTCCACACAAGCAAAGGCCTTGGCTGGGCTATAGCCATCTGCCAGGTTTCGCTTGCCAGCTGGTAAGCGAGTTTTTCTTAAGGTGGTGGCACGTTTTGTTGATCAAGCTCACTTTGGTGTCTGTTTTGGATCATAACTGCATAGCAATCAGTGTAGCGCTGGACATAAAAAATGTGACTAGTGACTAAAAAAATAGTGCACAATCTCTAATATTACTAAGATATAATGTCAAAAACAGTATAAACACACGTAGATTATTCATCTAAGGCTTATATCTAAATATGATACATAGTGAAGTATTCATGAGTGATATTCCTTATAAATGTAGGTCCATGCCCAAAATAGAAGTAAATATAACATGAATAGTGAAATAAAAAGTTCAAAAAAAGTGTCCCAAATAACAATGTGTTAATTCCACAGACATCCCAAAAAAATGTATTGCAGGGTTCGGGAATACTTGATCCACCTCTCGTGCAGCCCACCACCAAATGTTAAAATTGGAGGCTTACCGAAAAACCTGCGACCGCCCTTACTCAGGGGGGTCAAAACAGGCTTAGTTGTGGAAATATCCAGGGATGATGGACCCTCCGAGCCCTCTCTCACTTCATCGGACAGGCAGCCCACAGCAACGGGGACCCCGATGTGGAAGTATGCTCCCAGGAATTCCTTCAATATTTCTTCTCGGAAAAGGTCAAGTATAGGTAAACCACAGCTCCAAAGAAAAAATAGAACAGGGCTCCAATAGTGTAGATTGAAAAATATGGGGGCGATTTATTAAAGCCAGAATGCATTAAAAGCAATTGTAGCAAAATGAGAGAGGGCTCGGAGGGTCCATCATCCCTGGATATTTCCACAACTAAGCCTGTTTTGACCCCCCTGAGTAAGGGCGGTCGCAGGTTTTTCGGTAAGCCTCCAATTTTAACATTTGGTGGTGGGCTGCACGAGAGGTGGATCAAGTATTCCCGAACCCTGCAATACATTTTTTTGGGATGTCTGTGGAATTAACACATTGTTATTTGGGACACTTTTTTTGAACTTTTTATTTCACTATTCATGTTATATTTCTATTTTGGGCATGGACGCACATTTATAAGGAATATCACTCATGAATACTTCACTATGTATCATATTTAGATATAAGCCTTAGATGAATAATCTACGTGTGTTTATACTGTTTTTGACATTATATCTTAGTAATATTAGAGATTGTGCACTATTTTTTTAGTCACTAGTCACATTTTTTATGTCCAGCGCAACACTGATTGCCATGTACTTGATCTTTGCCTTATATCAAGGTTATTGTGTTTAGCAGCAGGATTTTCTTCAAATTTGGTCACTCACGATTTACTTATTTTATGTTTTCACATTTATGCACGTAGCGCGGTTCTTTATTTATTTTTAGTTTGGATCATAATTGAACTGTCATTTCATCACACATTTTTTACTTACAAGGAATTGTTTGGATTTACCTTAAAGCAGCGCAGCTTCTCCTTTCCATACTTTGTTTTGTGTATATCTCACATTAAGCTGCTGCTCATTGGACTGTTTTCTATTATGATTTTTTGACATATTTATTTCATTATTATTTTTTACTGAGCGCAGTTTTTCCCCTTCACTAACAAGAACAATGCTGATGGGTAGAGAGTGGCAGAGCGATGTACTCCTCAGTCTTGTGCTTCTTTTCCCTGTCCAATCACAAGCTGGGAGAGAGACAAGACCTGTAAGCGACAGTATATGTGGAGGAACTGTGTAAATCTCAGGTATGTATGGACAGAAATACAAATCCTTTAGTGGGTAAAACAACTCCCATACACGGCATGTATTATTTTTGGTGTATTCAGCTGTAAGCACTTCCTGTGGAAGAAGCTAAAGCCCTACCCAGGTTTGACTAAACCCCTATTAGAACCTCCCAGCCACACCCACCTCTTAGTAAATCTGTGCCTTCTATGGTCCAAGGACAGAGACTGTCTAACCCAGTCATTCTCAACCAGGGCTCTATGGAAATCTATGGTTCCTCCAGAGGTTACTAAGAGTTCATTGACCAATGAGCCAATTTGCTGCCTCTCAGATTAGGTTCATTGACACCAATGATTTTTTTTGTTAGCCATTTGTATGGTTTGGTGGGGTTTGGGGTTCCACTAACCAAAAATGAAAGGTTGAGGAAAGTTGAAAAGTAGTGCTGGACCCGTAAGGTTCTCTCACAGATATTGATATCTTAAAGTATTGACATTGATGTAAATGATCTGGTTTCTGGGCAAACAGCTTCTACACCCCAGAGGATCTCCACAGTCTCATTGGCTTGTAGTGTAATGTAACAAAAATGCAAACAAAAGTGGCACAACACTGCTAAGAGGTGCAGATAAAACTGTATTCCAATAAAAGTCAGGGGGACAATCTAAAAAGTACCTAATGCTTTTTAGGGGTCCAAGAGTGCCCCGTACAGCAGGACTTGATTGACAACAATAGAAATAGACCAGACGCAAACTGGACTTTTAATGTTGTTTCTTTCAGTGTGATTGCAAGAACAGGCCTTGTCAGCTGCTGGTTTGGCAAATGAAAGGTAATTATTAGCAGGGATTCCTTGAGACCGGAAAATTATTTAAAAGGTTTCTCCAAGAGAGAAAGGGTGGTCTAAGCAGTAAAGAAATAGAAGCAGGTTAACACATCTTATAACGATGAAGATGAAACTATTAATTTCATGGAATCGTCCATTATTAACCCTGCTGGCCACACTATGTTATCACTTTTGCCTTGAAGCTTCAAACCTCTATACAAAATGCACACCAGATGACCAAATTGTGATTCTATTCACATTTTATCAATGCAATAGGGAGAAGCCTATTCTTCTACTGAGGATGTTTAGTCTGTTATCAGAGATGTTTCAGAGATTAGAAAACAACATTACAACAAATTATCTACGTCTTACAAACTCCCATGACCTCTGAATTTTAGAATATCTAGAACATTGAACATGATCCTTCATAGTTACATTATATTTAGACTCTATAATTATATTTTATCAGATTAGATTTGCTCCTGGCTTTATTCGATTATCGGATCCACAGATTCATCCACCCCATAGCTCTGTGCAGTGTCAAGAAGGGTAGGCTGTCTCCCTGTATTATCTATCCAAATACCATCAATCCTAGAGTTTATGTAAATAAATAAGAATGGGCCACTGAACTCCAATCATTTAATCATATTTGGCAAATACCTGTTCTGCTTTACTGACATCTCTATTGGAGTATGAAAGGAGACCTAACTGCGGTTACATGTATCATCTGACAATGGGGATGCCCAGTTACAAAACAAACAGCGCATTGCCACAGGGGCAGCGATGCATCACGGCTGAATATTCTCTAATGTACACAAATGCCAGCCAGCGGCTAATGTATCAAACCACACAATAGACAAAGTCATTCTGTAACACTATAGCATATGGCAGATTTACATTACGACATTCCCCAAGACTCTCCTACGAAAAGGTCAGTTCTGATAAAGAATACACAACTTGGTAGTTTTTAATTTATTTATTTTTTGCCCAGTGATACAATAAAGGCCGTTCATTAAATCTGCACTGAAGCCAGGTTGATACAAAGTAGGTAGATTAAAGTGTAACTTACATGCCACATGGAAGGTCTGTTTTTTTGCAAGCCTCATGCCCCTCCAACACAAATGGCATTAAAAGGCCATCTGTAAAAAAACAGATCGCCTGGGGAAAAAAAAAAAAAAAAGTCTTACTCTAGGCCTTTTATGCTTTTGTGAGACCTATTACAAGAGAGTCCAGCCATTCCAGGAGGCAGTGGCAAGCACAGTGGTCAGTGTGGCTAGCTGTAGTATGTATGGACCAATAGTGAGTAGGGATAAAATTTAAACCAAAAATTGGCAGGTTTTCCACCAGAGAGTGCAGAACCTTTGTCCCTGGACTTGGGTTGGCTCAAAGCACCATGTTGTTAGTGTGTGTTGGAGCATTGGTACATGTTTGCAATGTCAGTGTGCAGCTTCTCATGCCGTTTATTTGATAATATCATACAATGGCCAAAACTGAACAAGTTTCAACCCCCATAGGTTTCAATGGGGTTCCTAAAAAAGTTTACGACCTTCGAGCAAACTATGCAAAACAGTTTGCGAACCGAACCAAAGCAGATGAGCTTATGGTAGATATAGTTGCTGGTGGATACAAGCTTGACCTCAGGAATTGTAGTAGAGATTGTATAATATAGCATCTAGGTTTTAGGGCTCCAAGTGCTTTGGTGGATCTATAAAGGCACACAAAGACACCTCTTTAAAGTCATGTTTTGCCAAGCTGTCCAAAATCCACATACTCCAGAGATCCTGCACAGCCTGCAGTGACATGCTACGAACAGTCTTCCCGGAAAGACAAATGTGATAAGAGAACAAACTCTTCCCAAAACAGAATTAATCCTGGGCCATCTGTATATTATGTCCCTATTTTCCTTACCAAATAAAAGTCAATCAGGTTTAATAAAGATAAAGCAGAGTTTTAAAACTGCAGCAACTCATAGGAACCAACCACTAGTGATTCACTGTTTTGACTGCTTTAAACTCTAGCTTTGCATAATAGTTTTAAGGACAAGCTTTCAGGGGCCTACCACCTTAGTCTAAGGTCCAAGTAGTGCTTGGGCCTTTAAAGAAGGGGTTAGACCCTCCATTGCTTGTCCTGATAATTTAGTCATTATAAACAGTATTCACCAAAAGTATTATAGACAGTATTCACCAATAAGACTCTGGTTACTCTGGTTTCCTCCCACACTCCAAAGACATGCTGGCTGTCTAAATTGGCGCTAGTATGTGAATGTATGAATGTGAGTTAGGGATCCTTAGATTGTAATCTCTTTGAAGGCAGGGACTGATGTGAATGTACTATATATGTATATGTAAAGCAATGTGTAAATTGATGACTTTATAAAAGTACCTGTAATAAATAAATAATAAAAGAAGAAATTGCAGGCCAAGCACCCATTTAAAGAGAAGGGGTGCAGGAGGGGATTAACTGCCCCTTAGAATCACAGGAAGAAAGAAGGGGGAAACAGGGGCCAGTTATGGGACACTCTGAGGACTTGTACTAGACGTTTGTCATAGACAGCCGAAACTGGTCCTCCTCCCACATTTCTCCCAGATACAAGGGTACTGGGAACTTAGTTCCCAAGATGCATACCTCTATTTTCAAATAACGTAAGAGAGTCAGAGTTACCTTAAGTAGTAAATATGTTACTGTCTAGATCAGAAGATACAAGACAAATTCTTCACCAAGGACCCCTTTGTTTTTGTTGTCTGTACTTTGGAACAGAAGTCTGTTTGTTGTGCCTGACCTGGCTTCTCTGGTCCATCACCATGAAATGTTCCAAAGCTATAATTGCCGTTCTCATTGTGGGTGTTCACAGACCAGTATTCATAACATTTTTATTTTTGCAGCTCACCACTTTCTTGGATAACAAGGGGAGACCAGTTCTCTGAATGGCCATACTCTACAAGATGCCAAGCTCAAACTGCCCATCATTATGCAGGAAAAAGATATACAAAGGGAGTACTTTTCATGGTGAGTGATAGCACTACAACCTGAATTAAGCATAAACCTTAGTTCCCAAAGATTTATATGGGTTTTGGATAAATCTATGGGTACTATTGCATTTCCTTCCCTTTCAGTAGAGAAACATAGAAGTTGCCATTTCTGACTTTTTATTCTGAAAATTCCAGCTGCCTGACTGACAAGCTAACCCTATTACTTCAAAACTTTGAGTCACTAACCCAGATCAAAAATTCAGGTGGGATATTCTGCTTTTTTCGTTATGTATACTTGACTCAGAAAGTACTAAAGTAATAGCCAAGTAATTAGCATTTTCAGGGGGTGAGCAATGGCAGCCCCCATTCTTCTCTCAGGGAAGGTTTACTTAAAATATTTCCAGGAATGGTCTCTGAATGTGCTCTCTGAACAAAAGCTTTTTTAACTACGGTAATTAAAATATGATTTCAGTTAGTGTGGACGTTTGTAGTCTACCATTCTTCCATATATCAACCAAAGTAAGGAAAAGAACATTCACCTCTAAGTAATCACACTTAATCGGTCAATAAAACTGCGAGCGGTGGAGCACACATACATTGAGACCTGCGGCCATTTCAGCAGAATATATGTTCTCTTGTTCAGGAACTTGCTGAACCCGGCAGAAATGATTTCAACGATTCCTTTTAGAATGTCAAGCAAATAAAAAGGAGAACCCTGTCCTTTTTTCAAGCTGTGTGATTCTGAATAACGGCAATGGGCAGAAAAGGACAGAGCATTCATGGCTCACTTCACCAGCCTGAACAAGCTAGTTCAGCAGAATTCATCATTTCAATGGGCACTGCTGAAAAATAATGGACCTGTCTTATTGTAAACAGCAAGTGATATACAGAATTTCCAGCTATTGTCTCCTAATGCTAGGGAACACTGAATATTTGGTTTTGGTTGGGTGCTAGTGATTTATATCACTTCCTAGCTTATTATATACTGTATCCCACAGATTTCAATGTTCATCCTTACATTGAAGTACTTTATTTCCCCACCCATATATCACAAGACGATAGGGTGTTGTGATCCTGTGGCTAGATTACCTTTATTTTGGCTTTGTATTGGCTGCAGCAGTTGAGACTTCTTGCAAGGACGTCTTGCCAAAAAACAAGCAAGAATCCACCATGTGGGTTAACCTGTCAGTGGCCATGCTAAAATAAAATATGAATTATCTTTTAGGTTTTCTTTAGAATGTAGACCTCAGGTATCCAGAGTTGAAACCGAGTTGTAAAGCTGGCAATACACATTTGGATTTCTAACTTATTAGATTCCTCCAGCCACACTAGACAGTATGGATTAAAGAATCTCCTGTGCCCGATTCTGTATTGACAGACAGGTGGCACCAACTGCATCTGATTGGATGCAATGTTTGGCCAAAAATGTCCACCTAGTTCCAACTGACAAATTGACTTTTGTTGAGCCAGGTTGTGTGCACAGGGCAACCTATTGGCTTTTTGGCTGATTCTCCAGGAAAATGACTGACATTTGTTACCAAAAAAGGTTGTGAGAATTCCCCATGGGGTTTTTTAGCAGCAATTATCAAAATAGAAAAATTGTTTTTGTAAAAGATGTTTTTATTAGAAAAATACTCCGAAGATAGTTTAAAGGATATAGAAATTTAAAATATGAGCTCCGGCTTCACACATAGCAAGACATATTGGGTACATAAACCAATCAAGCAAATAATTTATCACATGGTAAATTGCTGGGAGTGTATAGGTACTACTACTCCAAGTAATGTTATTTGTAATTATGGTAGTGCTTGCCAATAGTAGAGGACTGACATTTGAGCCATGCTTGGCAGGCTTAAGAGAACCTTACTTCAGTCATCCGTAGACTTGACATCTTGAAAGAAGGATGGATGGATGGCACTAGGAGGTTCCAAGTGGAAGAATGGACTATGAGTTTGAGTGGAATTAAGATTGGCCTTCATGGTTACCATTCCCCCACTAAACTATACCATTCTGTGTCTGCTAAAATTATGTGGTGGGCGTTAGCTCCATATTTATATAACTTTTTAAATTACTGTGTATTTACAGAACTCGTTTCTCTGTATACCTTAACACACTACCATTCATTTCTGTGTAACACTGGTATTAATGTGAACAAACAGTACCGCACTAAAAAAATGCAGAGGTGTGAATGTACCCTTGGCCTGCTCAGGCTGACGAAAAACAGAAGACTCCCTACAATTCTGATTAGCGATGAGCTCAGGTGGCTTCAAACTAGGCGCTTATCACATGGCTGAACTCATCCCTGGTACTGATTTGTCAAGCTACAACTGAAAATCAAGGGTGCCAACTAGCACTTAGCGCATGCTAATTTGACATGCAATAATAAAGACTGAGAGACCTTATTAACATGCTTTGAGTACACTTAATGTGCCCTAAATGCCCCAGTAGTTTGATGGAACAGGGCTTATGTGCCTTAGGCCCCATTCACATGGATGTCTTCTGTTTAGTCACATTTTTGCTAAGAAAAACGAATTGCGTAGGGATGATCCTACTAACCGGATATTATATCTATTTTGCTCTCTTTCGATTCCTATACTGAAACCCCACCTTCAGAAACTTCCATCCAAGGTAAATAGCTTTATTTGGAGCTCTGAAGGATTCCGCTGCCCTAAAAGTGTCCTCTTTAGAAGCCGTACTTAAGGAGGGTTAGGAGTTCCTCACCTTTGAAAATATTATCAAGCAACCCAGTTGGCTTTGTTCTCAATCATTTACTCCCAAGGGCATACTATAGATTATCTGACTCGGATCCCTCCTAAGCAGAGTTCCTCGATATTAACTCCTACGCTGTCTCACTCTATGGCCCTATGTGACTCTCTCTATAAATCCAAGACTAACCTCTGACCTTAGGCCACTGACGCATCGGTTTCATAATCCTCTCTTCCCCCCGGACAGGATATTAGGGCATTTTTAAATGGTGGACAAACAAGGGGCTATTCAGAATGTGACATTTCCTCTCCTCTGTGGTCCCTTTGATGGTGTTCCATTGCACTAGCAAATTGGAGAAGCCCCAATCTGAAAGAGTCAGACTGCACCAAATTAGACACTTTATCCTCTCACTTTGGAGCTCTAACCCAGATCTCCCACGTATCACAGCTTATGAGCAGTGGTGCGCTGGAGTCCGGGTCCAGAAGGGTGGTATCTCTTTGATTTACGCAGCTTTGGCAGAGACCTCTGAAAACCCTTGTATGCACTGAGTTGGGAAAGGGACTTGGAATCCAGCTGGGAGGTTGACACATGGTATAGTTTATTCTGTAGGTCCTTTAAGGCAATAGTGAAAGTCACTCTTATGGAAGCGAGTGTCAAATTATTCATTCGCTGGTACCGGGTTCCCTCCCGGCTGGCAATTATTTTCCCGGCTTGTCCCCTTTTTGTTTCAGGGGATGTGGCCATGTGGGTTCTCTATTTCATACTTGGTGGGAATGTACACACTATTAGGGGCTTCTATAATATAATTTTTCGTTTGCTGAGCAAGGTCAGCGGCCTTGCAATCCCTAAAACTACTGAAATTGCCTTGTTAAATAGAAAGCCATTCGGATGCTCAAAACCCCTTCTAAAATGTACTCACTTTAAACTGCTACGTGCCAAGATGACCTTAGGATGAGCATAGAAGCAACCAACGGTGTCATTTGCTGCAGTCAAACGAAAAAATTTCATGGATAATGATCCAGGAGAAGACAATTAGCATCCTCCTGAACACTTCTAATGCATTTGAGGCAGTGTGGGAACAGTGGAGTGTATATATACACGTCAGCCACCAAGCTAATATTTTCTCAGTGAGAAACCCTGATGCCTATATTCTTTCTAATCTATATATTCCTTCTCTTTTCTCTATATTTTTTAGGTCTGTTTCTCTCCTCAAATTCTCTTCAAGTTTTTATTGTTGGATTACTTTTTCTTTGTATCTTTGATAATTTTATTTTGGGACATGTCTTTGGGTGTCTTGGGCTGGTTCTCCTATAGTTGTGAGCTAACTGGGATTATGGTTTTGACTCCCGTTAGGAGGGGTGTTCTATTTCTCAATAATTGAACCAGTATTCCCATGTTCCTTTTGCTTTTTTGATCAAGTGAACATCCAAGACATAAATTTTTGCTATTATTTATGTGATATATGGACTTTTTAACCTCTTGGTTGGTTTAATCTGTTCACGATTTCATGACGCTAATTATGACACACTGTCCATTTCTGTAATTATATCTATTTATTTAAAATACAAATGTATTGAAAGTAAAAAAAAAAAACTGATACGTTTACATCAGTTTTCTTCTGTTTACAGCCGTTTTTCATCTGCTTACATTTTTTTGAAGTGGAACAAAACTGCAAACTTGTTCTCTTTTAAAAAAATGGACCTGAACAGAAGCTGACAAGAAATCTATGTAAAACAGAAGATATCCATTTACCTCAGTTTGCCCAAAGAAATGCATTGCTGTCCGTTTTTCATCCATCAACATATGGATGAAAAATGGACAGACGAAACGCCCATGTGAATGGGGCCTTTTTCTATAAACTCACATAACCATAGAATATACATGGAGCCACTAGAGGGAGACTCTACAAACTTTCATAAGAAATTTGAATATAAAATATGAAACAGTAAGCATATAAACATGTGAAAGTCATAATAAAAAGTGAAAAAAAAAATGTACACACGCTGAAAGTAGTCTATAGTTTGCCTTTAAAGCTTTCCAGTTATAAAAAGGAAAATAGAAATGTGAGAGAATAAAATGTCTGCTTTGGTAATAAAACACATTATTAACAGAGCTTTTAAATGCTTCCAGCTATTTCCCTGAAGCTGCTGCCGCCAGATTATTTAGTCCTGACACCAACAAACAGGCCAAAAAGCCCGGCCTGGAATGTATAAACAAATAGGAAACACATTCTTCAGGTTTTCACGTGACGGAGCGTGTTACATCCTTATTACTGTACTACAGCATCCATCATCCGCGGCCTACTAATGAGCAGACAGCTAGGCCTGAATGGGTCACACATCTTCTGGGGCGTGTATACGAATCCCTTCACATATCAATATTAGGTTAGCTGACATGTTAAATGAAAAACAAGCAAACATTTATCTAGTTTTCTCTTTTTTCTCTTTTTACAAGGTAATTGCTTTCTCCCTCCAGCTGAGTGCCATTATTTAGCCAACAAGGCACCCCGCGGATAACTGCAGTGTGCGTTCAATAAATAGAGGCCTGCAATCTTCTCTCACTACTGTGTGGAGCTGCACGGGGTTTCTCCACAGGACCATGGAGTAGGCAGACGTTATCGGCTTCACTACCACAGGAAATGTGCCTAGACTATAGCGTTTAAAGTCCAAGTGTGACTAACAAATATTCTGCTTATTTTTCTATTAATGGAGCTAAATAAGACCACATGTTGTGCTTTTAAGCCATGTTTAGCATTCTTTTAAAAAAGGATCTGCTGAAGACCACTGGGAGAGTAGCTAATATGTAGTCCTGGACCTGAAAAATTTTGTTCTATGACAATTGTCTTAACTACATCATCATGCTGAGATCACAATGAGCAAAAAAGGAAAAGCTTGCAATGCAGGATTTCTCAACTGGGGTTCAGTGAAACTTAGGGTTCCACGAGTGGTCCCCAAGGATTTTGCCCTGCTGCACATTTACATTGTACGCCCAGCCAGGGCAACCTGGCGTTTGCATAGTGGGAACCCCTCTCCTGCCCAGACTCGGTCAGAGGGAAGAAAAGTGTGGGAAGTGAGAAAGTGCAGGCAGCACACAACCCTGAAGGAGTGAGGCAAGTGGATAGGCTGTCTGGACCTGACACCCTTAGAAATATTGTGGCTGTGCAAATACTCTTAATGGCACCATGCTGAGATCACAATGGACAGAAAAGGGAAAATTTAAATTGCAGGGTTTCTAAACTGGGGTTCAGTAAACCTTAGGGTTCCGTGAGAGGCCCCATGGGTTCCACTATCACTGCAGTGGATTTATAACTGCCCAATGGATTCACTATTCCTCCTGCAGCTACCGCTAATTTACTACCACCTATTGATATCAAGGTGACATCACCAGAGAGTTGGAACTATAAACACAAGCTTATAGTTCTGTTTTTTTGGTTATGTCACGCCAAACATCCCCATCTCCCTGACAACCAACTCCTTCCAGAGTCCTTACGAATTTACATTTTACTCCCAGCCCAGGCAGCCCATATAGTTCCCGGTGCTTGGCCTGTGGGAGCCCTTCTACTGTCTGGATCACAGCAGAGAGAAGAAACATGTGGGAAATGGGAAGGGGCAGGCAGCACACAACCATGGAAAGTGAAAGGGGACTGGAGGGCCCCCTGAACCTGACATCCTCAAAAATGTTGAGACTGTCCCAATTCTCACTGCATCATGCTTAGATCACAATAATCAAGAAAGTAAAAGCTTCTAATGCAGAGTTTCTTGAATGGGGTTCAGCAAACCCTAGGGTTCCATGAGTGGTCCCCAGGGGTTCAGCTGCCATTGTGCGGGTTTATATCCACCTAAAAGTGGCTTCATTTTTACCCCTGCAGCTACCACTATTTTACTACCTCTCATTGGTATTGGGGTCACATCATCAGAGATCTGTGCCTAGAAGCATAACCTTGTGCGGTCCCCTTTGCTTGCACAGTGGAAGCCCCTCTACTGTTTGTACCTGGGTAGAGGGAAGAACAGTGCAGGAGGTGAAAAGGTGCAGGCTGTGCAAAACCATGGAAAGTGTGATGAGAGTGAAGAGTCCTCATGTGACAGCTGATGGGTTGAGGAAGGCTGGTCTAAAGCACTAAGCTTTTTTACCTGGGTCAGACCTTCCCAGGTACAACAGTCCAAAAAGGAAGAGGGGTCACACACAAGTTCTTTTTATCTAACTTTTTCCACATATACAAAGATGTGTGAATACCATAAATAGCATGTTTTTCAGACTGCAATCATAAAGGCTTGACAAGTATATAATTTTGCCAAGCCTAACAAGAGCTAAAAAGAAAAGCTTTGGCTGGAGTTGTGCTTTAAAGGAAACTTCTTAAGATAAAAGAAAACTTCTTAAGATAAAGAGTCAGTCATTGCTGACTTGGTTGTGCAGGCATAAGCTCTAAGGCTGTTATCTTTATCCTTTATTATATTGTGACACACCACTACATGACTCCAGGACACAATAGTGATGTTGGGATCAAAGGCCAGGACCACAGTGAGCGGTTGGGGAAATAAACATACAACTCTTGTGGAAGTGTCAAATGCTGAAGTTTTCCACTGAAATGAAGGGAGACATAGGCCCCCAAAAAAGGGGAGTATAATACATTTTCTGTTGCAGGGAGCACCTTTTTTTTATAGAATCCCAGGGGCTGATTTACTAAAATTGGTGCAGCTCTGCATAGAAACCAATCAGCTTCCAGTTGTTTTTTTTTTTTTGTCAAAGCCTAATTGAACAAGCTGAAGTTAGAAGCTGATTGGCTACCATGCACAACTGCACCAGATTTTGCAATCTACAAACTTTAGTATATCACAGAGTCGCTAAAAGGTGATTTTTTGCGGCAGTACACATTTTGAGTTAAAATGGTAGCATTTCATATGCTTGCTTGCTGTATACTATTTTCATTATTGTATTTCATTTAAAGATTTGACAATGCTCCCTACGTAGGGCATTTGGATATCAAAGAATTAAATTAGCATTCTTGCCCAATGCCTGCGGAGATAAACTTACTTTAGCTGCCCATATATGGATCAAAATTTGTCCGGTTCAGCAGGCACAGTCTGAATTTCGATCCGTCTATGACCATTTCTGCTCAACAGAAACCAATCTAATAATCGACTTCTGTCAAATGGGACTGCTGGAAAACTTTTGTCGAAAACCTTGCAGTGGCTGATCAGTGTATTATGACAGTGGAGGAGCCCTGCTGTGAGAATACAATGGCACAATGGGAAGGATTTCCTTCATCCACCACAATTGTGTGGATGGGGGAACCAGTTGTTTTTTTTTTTTTTTTAATCAGACTTATGGCTGTTAGAAAAAAAAAAAAATTGCAAGGCATCTAGGCCAGTCTTAGCCTAAAGCTGGCCATTCACAGCTCAAATTTTGTCCTATTCCTACTAAATCAGCCAAGTTTCAAACTGTAGGTGGCTCTGTTGGCTGAAAAATCGAAGAACTGGATGGAAAATGGTTGACTGAACAGAGAGTGCATCCTAGTCACTTATACATTCAACAAATCCCCCCCCAAAAAAGACAATAATTTCCCTTTAATAATAAACATATCATTTTTAGGGCATGTAGTCAAGAGTATGAATAACAGCTTATTTGCTCTATGTAGAACCTAATAATCCTGCATTCTTCGTGTTTGTAGCCTTTATATCTAAACTATGCATTAAGATTTTCTGTGAACAACACAGAACAAACCACCAAGGTTCCTGAAATGCAGAGAATCCTATAAGCAGCTTTTCTCTGACAAGGTTATATTATTTGTGCAAGAAATAATATCGTCAAGCGCTTTACAATGACCTTTACTCCAGTGAGGCTTGTATGTACATCAGAATATTCTAAAAAAAAATTACGACAATGTGGATAGACAATGAAAAGAGACTTCCTGGGGCGCCGGACGCTCCTCTGCGCCCCCCAGGTTACGCCATTGGTACAAATGGGTTAATGGCAAAGGTTGATGATTGTTTAAAAAAAAAATTTGCATTACCAAAGCGGATTACATTGCATCTACTGAGGGGATCAACAATGTAAGCCTACACTGGACCATTATTGCAGAAACAAAGCTTTCATTTTAAGCCTTTGATAACAAGCATAAAATGGACAAAAGAAAAAATTCTTCTGAAGTAAGAACAAGGCAAACACTACATGCTTTTCATACAGGCTCGTTTTCCAAAGTCGCGCAACATGCACGGGCTATCGACAAACTGTCTCCGCCAAACAGCCCCCACTTAGAGTTCTGTAGAATCAGCAAGAAGAAAAGGATGGTCAATATCAAAAAACATCACTGCAGGTTATTAAAGTGCATCAGGCAAACCTTTTCACTATATGCTGGGTTTGTAATTTGGTTTTATTTTAAATATTTTTTTTTTGCTTGGAGCTGAGTAAATGAATGCCTCATGATGTAAGAATGCATTCTTTTGTTCATCCTTTATGATAAAATTGAAACCCCTCAGGCAAGGTTACGGTGAAGAGAATGAAGAGAAACAGGTCAATGTTCCAAGCAAGACAAGACACTGGCTGTACACACTGCAGTCATCCGAAGAGAAAGGACTGGGACAAAACAAGATTAAAATCTCATTTGTTTTCCTTTTTTCCTGCCCTTAAATGAAATAAACCTAAGCTGGCAGGCATGAGGGTACTCATGACTTCTTGTTGAGCTGAAATAAAGTAGATTTAGTCATGTTCTGCTATTGAAGTTATTAAAGTTATTGAACCTGCAGCATAATCACAGAAGGTTGACAGCAGATAACAGGATCTGACTGGTCTACCTATTCTATCCATTAAATCATTTCAAGAATACAGTGAATTCTGCATATCGAAAATTGGTCAATTTTTTCCTTATTTGCCTGATTAGATGCAAAGCAAGGACCACATTAATTCATGAATCTGCCAGTTCATGAACAGTCCAAACACTGCACGGCTTTTATAGTTTACAGTCTTATGTCTCGAACCAGTCCCCCAGGCATCTCCAGGGCCCATTCCAGTTCAGTCCAAAAAGGTCAGTAAAGAGAACTTGCTAAAAAAATTGAATCTAGCTATTTATTCCATATTTTTATCTTTCCCAATCAATAGCAGGTCATCTGTATAACTAATAAATGACCACCTACGTCGTTATACATCATTTTGGGTCTTTACAATCCTTTTAAAGTCTAAAAAAGATATTCAATAGAAGTGCCAGAGTTGAAAATCAATTTGCTTATCACTACTTATCCACAGCTTGTTTTAAGATATCCATAAACAGGATCCAGCGTATGTGCATGGATCACATCAGACATTAGTTGACATCTGATGAATCACCATGTGAAAAGTCAATTTCTTGGGTCAGCTGGGTGTCTGATGTACATGTAGATGTGCATGCCTGCCCTCCAGACCTTCTGAAATATTGTTTGTATATTGGCTGGATGGCTTCTTGACATTCAACCACTGGCTCACACTCAACAGAGTTGTTTTTTTAGTTTTCTCATGATGTCTTTGCAAAGATGATTCTCTGACCTCCTAACCACCACCTTACCAGTGCCCCCACCACTACCAATCCAACCTCCATCTCAGTGGGCCAAAAACAGCCCATTCATTTTGAATAGGCTATTTACCAAAAGCAACACAAGGCATGTCAATGCATGACCGTGCGTAGGGCTAAGTCATGTCTGATGAGGGAGAGATTGAAAACTAACCCTTCAGACAACAATAAAGCTTGTTGCAAATCAGCAAAAAAAAACGAAGCGGCATTCGGCTTATGTGTTTGCAGCGCACAACCTTTAGTGAAAACCAAATGTCAAACAGTAAGTGCATCCAAGGTTACAGACAGCTTAAAGTGGTTGTATACCCGCAGAAACAAAAATGTAAAAAAAAAAAAAAAAAAAAAAAAAACCTGTAAGGCAATGAGCTCATTATGAATTATTTACCTTAGAATGAGGCGTCGGTATCTAATCCCGGACCACGCTGAGGGAGCTGACCATCAGCCGGGCATTCACATCGCATGCGCCGCTGACGTCATGCAAAGTGAATATCTCCTAAACCGTACAGGTTTAGGAGATTTTCATTTTACCTACAGGTAAGCCTTATTATAGGCTTACCTGTAGGTAAAAATTGAAAAAATGGATATACAACCACTTTAAGTGATATTCAAAAATCAGTTGCAGCTGTCAAGCTTTGCCCATGCACCCTCTCCATCTATTTATCAATCAGACCTCTCATCTTATTAAGGCTACTTTCACATTGAGGCGCTTTACAGACGCTATATCGCTAAAAATAGCGCCTGCAAAGTGCCTGTAAAGCACCTCTCCTGTCACTCCAGTGTGAAAGCCTGAGTGCTTTCACACTGGAGCGGTGCGCTGGCAAGACGCTAAAAAAGTCCTGCGAGCAGCATCTTTGAGGTGCTTTAAGAGCGGTGTATACACCGCTCCTAAAGCACCCTGCCCATTGAAATCAATGGGCAGCGCTGACGAAGTGTCGCTGCAGCGGCGCTTTGCCAGCGCTTTTAACTGCTTTAACCCTTTTTCCGCCGCCGGGTTAAAAGTGGCTGAAAATAGCAGTGCTTTACCGCTGACGCCCCCAACGCACCAGTGTGAAAGTGCCCTAAATACGAATAAGAATAAGAAGGCTCAGAAAGTAGGAGCATGGGGACAACTGCAACTTTTACAGGTCGACATGTATTTTTTTATTTTAAGCTGAATTTTAATTGTCAAGTCTGTGATAGTAGAAGAAAAGAATGTGGGCTGAGGTTGTTATGGACTTTCATGGTACCGTACAAAGGCTGGGCATACACAGGGTAAGTATAAAATACATTTTTATTCCAAAAACATATTAAAAACATACATACATCTAAAAAAGACACCAAAATGTGTCTTTAACATTAAGCTCTATAAAACCACAGATGGGATGACACTAGGAAATAACCATAGTCAGTTAGTGTATACCATCTCTGAGTATGGATGCTCAACATGTTTTGTGGGTAAACCACCACTTCTTCAGGAGCTTTTATATGTTTTATTATAAAGCAAACATCACTATCAATTCTATAAATGAAAAAGAAAGAAGAAAATAAAAATTATAACATTCATAAAAAATACAAATAATGCACACAACTGTGGTGATATCCAGTGCATGTAATCTTACCGAGGACAAAGTCATGTGCGCAGGCCCATATGATACAAGTCTGTGATAGGTTGACTTAAAGGTGACAAAATACCCTAATTTTAGAAGTACAGTTAGCATCCCAAAAAGGTACTTTTTTTTTAGAATATTCTGATGTGCGTGACCCCAGAATCCACAACTAACCAAAATACCCTGACATTGAATGCTTTGGATGGAAAAATAAGTTCTTGTATAGCTAGATCAGCAGATTTATGCAATTACATATATTCTTCTACTGTACCCAATGCCATCACCTGGAACCTCAGGCATCTTACTGGTCATGTTTTAAAATTTGCATTCATCAGATGCTTCAGTAAGCAATCTGAGAAATGATAACACCATCTTAGAACTGGGTAGAGCAGATTGCCCTTTTTCTTCATACGGACATGTTTCATTCTCAGTAGCGCCAGGAAAGACACAGTCCAAGAATCTGATTAGTGTAAGACACATCCATTGTCTTTCCATCTGGTGGGTTTGATTCCCACGCAGCTGAAAATTGCTACATACAAAAATATGTTGTTTTCCCCAAGATGTCTCGTCCTGATAGGCCAATTATCAAATTCACGTTTGTGATAAGGAAGAATAAAGAAAGGAACATTTTATATGAAAATTTACAGTAGTGAAAAAAAAAAATCTATCTAGAATATTCACATCATGGGAAAAAATTAACGATAAAATAAATTTGGTAAGCCATGGAAGGAAGTACAGTGACTGCTGACATCCAGTGAGAGATCATGTTTATTTATTTCTTTCTTTTTTTGTGAACCCTAATTAGATTTAAAAAAAAAAAAAAAAAATATATATATATATATATATATATATATATATATATATATATATATATATATATATATATATATATATATATATATATATAAAATAATTAAGGGTAACAACACATAATTGCTCTCTGCAAATACTGAATAAAATGTGCAGTTGTTACAGTTACCTGTAGCAACCAGATTTCAGATTACTTTAGACAAATGATGAAAAAGATGAAACCTTGCTGGTTGCAATAGGTTGGAAATTCCTTGGTGATTGTCAAAGAAAAAGGCTAGCTTTCCGATTGCCACAGAAGGAAACCTTGCCGATTGCCATAGATTGGGGTTATCTTGCAAATTGCCTCAAGATAGTTGCTGTGCTGATTGACTGAGGTTATGGAAACCTTGCTGCTTACGTTCTACGTGGAATTTTGCCTGGTCAAGGACACGTGCCCAGCTTGGACAGTGAAGCTGCAGTAACACACTGTCGACTCATTGGCTGTTCTAATACATTTAGTTCTTTTTTTTTTTTTTTTTTTTTTACGAATATGGCATTATAGTGGTAGTCTTCGTTTAGGAGATATTCACATTAGCTCTAGCTGATGACATCACTGCACATGTGCAGTGACACTCTGCATTTCGGGCACACTAAGCATGCCCAGAATGCAGCGCGATCTGCCGTAATGTCGACTCCCACGTGCTTGCAAATGGCCAGAGAGCACAAACTTGGAAGGAAGACTGGGGCGAAGATGGGAGCGCCATCAGCGGTGACAGCACAATGCAAGAAGGCTCTGTTTTAAAAGGTAAGTTAGAGGGTAAGTCAGTCTTAATGCACCGCATACTAGCACATTATGGCATAACCATACCTCCTAACTTTCTAAAATGGGAATGAGGGACACCTATTACCCTGTTTCCCCGAAAATAAGACCTAGCGTGATTGTCGGTGATGGCTGCAATATAAGCTCTACCCCCCAAATAAGCCCTACCCTGTTTCTCCGAAAATAAGCCCTACCCTGAAAAGACAACCTACAAGTACTTTAACTAGGGTTTATTTGGGGGGTAGGGCTTATATTGCAGCCATCATCGACAATCACGCTAGGTCTTATTTTCGGGGAAACAGGGTAGCAAAAGTATGTAGGCATAGGACACACCCCCTGTCACGCCCCCTCTAAAGGAGAATTGTACAAAAAAAGTTTAGTTAAACTCACAAGTGCTTTTTTTACCACTACTATTCATTTATATTGGCTTTTGGAATTTATAAATACAGCCATTTAAAAATTGAATGAAAGGTTTAGCACTGGAAAACACTTTTTGATAGATAAATAGATACATTTTATATATAACTTTATAGATCAGACCAAAATGAGGGACAAATGAGGGGGAAAGAGGGACAGAGGGACATTGTTCCAAATCGGGGACAGTCCCTCGAAATCAGGGACAGTTGGGAGGGATGGCATAACGATGCAGGAGGCCATTTAAAAGAAAAAAGGTTGTAGACGTTATTGCTGCTTTAACAAATCCAACCAGAGCCCAGCTTTAAAAGAAGCATGAATTTAGAGAAATGCGTAGGCTTCTACTGCTGGGGTCTCATTTGGAAAATGCTTGTTGCCTGGCTGCAGTGCTGACAATCTAGCTTTGGTGCTCTAAATCTTTAGCTCAGGACAAGTTTGCAAATAATGACTAGTCTAGTATGTGAATAAGGACTAGTTGTTCTAATTGAGTCATTTTACCAATGGAAGGGTGTAGGCATAACAGCCAGGCCAGGCATTTTCAAATGCAAATCAGCAGTGGAAGTCCCAAATTTTTTCTACAATACTTTTCTCTAAAGGCACTGGTGCAGGTTTTTCCCTCATTTTACAGTGGGGGGATGGGGGGCACATATTGTATATCCAGCTGCAGGCATTCAACACAAGCATATTTTGGCTTGGTATTATGCGCACATATTGGTTTACCAGTTTACTTTTTTTAACCTAAATTGTCACAAAATGGCATTTAATTAAAAACTCTACGCACCACAGTATGCAGCCATGCATTGCAATGGGCTACATGAAAATGCAACTGGTCCTATTTTTTTCAGCGCATTGGTGTAAACTCAAAACAACAGGACCTAAAGCTAACTTGCCTTGCCTAGTGCTAGAATTGTGCTGGGCAATGCGGCCGATTGGGTCTTGTGTGAATGAGCTCTAACACATTTGTACCTATCAATTAACCATAAACTGCAGCATAGAGACCTTTGTAAGAATGCACAGCACTATACTGCACAGGGGTGGAGGAGTGAATGAATGAAAGAACTACGTCTTGATTGTCTTAGGCCATGCTGGCGATAGCTACTGTACATACCTCAAACTAATTTAACTATAACATGAGCATGTGGTGACAAACATCCGTAAATGGTTTGAATGTTTGCTTTGTGTTATAGATGTGCTTTCTTTGTACAGTAATTTCCTGCCACTAGAAACGGTCTATGGCAGACGCACTGCCAACATACGGTGTCTTCACAGAAACTATGATGACAACCGCTATACAAACAAATCACTCAAAGTACACAAACATTCCAATATGCAAGCCGCTTTCCGTCTTCTACGTATACGTGACTCACTAACACAATGCAAACTGTAATAGTTACCCATAGGGACCAATCACAGAGCAGAAGCCTGCATAATAAGCAGCTCCAGTCAATATATGAAATCAGTCAATGAACTAACAGTGCTAAAAATGAATCTGTGTTGGTGAGTGGTTTGCAAGCTCTTGTCTCATGATTCTGTGATCCAACCTCCTTCTCTCAAATGACAGCAAGGAGACTGGAAAGGGTGGAAATTAAAGTGGTTGTAACCTCCCCCACACCCCCCCCATAAAAAAACATTAAGACTATCCCAATAATTTACCATATCTCCATACTCTTATGCCGCGTACAAACAACCGGTTTTGCCATCGGAATAAACTCCGAAGGTTTCTACGACGGAACTCCAACGGAATTCCATTCAAGCGGTCTTGCCTACACATGGTCAAACCAAAGTCCGACCAAAGTCTGACTGTCCAGAACAAGGTGACGTACAGCAGGTACGACGGGACTAGAAAAAGGAAGTTCAATAGCCAGTAGCCAATAGCTTCCGTCTCGTACTTGCTTCAGAGCATGTGTCGTTTTTAGTCCGTCGGAGCAGCATACAGACGAGCGATTTTCCCGATAGGAATTGGTTCCATCGGAAATATTTAGAACATGTTCTATTTCTAAGTCTGTCAGAATTTTCAAAATAAAAAGTCAGATGAGGTAAACACACAATCAGAATAGACAATGAAAAGCTTCCGTCTGACTTTTCTGTCGGACATTCCGCTCATGTGTACGCGGCTTTAGTTTAACTCTAAAACTAACTGTTGAACCAGATATTTATTAGGATTTCCTTCTTCTTAGTGGCAATGATCTACAGGTTCATAGAGTCTCTGCAGAGTTGCCACCAGATAGTGCATGCCTCCCTGCTGGTAAGTAAGCTTAGTTATTTGACATGGCTTACTTCTTAGGTCAAATGATTGCTCTTAATACCCTTAGTTTTCCTCTAAAAAGGAACTGTTGATCCTGACATTTATTGGGACTTCCTCCTACTTGATGGCTCAATATTTACTAAACATGGCTTACCTCTTGGGTCACGTGACCATGATTTTTTTTCTCTACGGTTCAACAATGCCTGGGTTGGGGGCTAGTCTTTGCTGCGGTGTGCCACCTGTCCTGGCGATGTCACAAAATTTTTTTTTATGTCCTCTCTTCCTGGCCATGCAAAGCAGAGTGAACAGTCAGCCAAGCAGAGTGGGATGGATTCGATGCTTCACTGACAATGGAGGGGAAGGGAAAGCATGAAATAGCTGAAGTGTCACTAGGACATGTGGTTTGCTGCAGCCTAGCCCAGCCCCTGATAGATACCGTAGCGCAGGGTCAACCACTATTTCTCTTAGCCCAGCCCCTGACCTAGGCAGTTTTGGACTGTAAAGAAGAAACATGGTCTTGTGACGCAAGAAATGAAGATAAGGTAATATCATCACAATTTTTGTAGCATTTGCTCTATAAAATTTCAATTGGTGCCGGTGTGCCCTATTCATACAAGATGCGCAATCATGACTCAGCAACTGGTGTTCACAAAACATCATATTACTACCAGGTAGGCAATTTAAAGTAATAAGCACACATGCTCTCCTTCTAGTAAGTAAGTCATGTATTACTTACAAGACATGGCTGACTACTTAGGTCATTTAAATACTACAACAATGCCCGGGTTGGGAGCTGGGCTCATCCATAATGCATCACATGCCCTGGTGACAAATCGCTTCAGCTTTTTCACACCATCCCTTTAAACCCGAGCAGAGCAGAGCAGAGGGTGCTGTTGGTCAAGCACATCAAGTCTAGGTGGACCATATTCTTGGCTTAACAGTACATTCTGCTCTAAATGGCCTAGAGGAGAGGGCATGAAATGGTTGAAGTGATGTCACCAGGCAGGGAATGCTCGTTCACGCCATGTTCATTGAGCTGCCTTGATCTGCATGAATTAATGCAGACTGCAAGGGCACACAGAAAACAATTGTTTTCTAGGGTCCTTGTCACCCCACAATGCTGCTTTGGGGAGTAATACAGTGCTCAGCAAATCTGCATTGAAATGCAGAGCAACACACGGCATATCACAGGACATAGCTCAATCTATAATTCACTTTTAACAAGAGGAAGAAACATTAGGAGAGGTGTTACTCTTAGTAGCCAATAGGGTTCAAGATATTGTTTTTTCAGTTCAGGGTAGAAAAAAAAAAAGGAACATCTGATTGGTTGCTCTAAACAACATAGATTCTTCCCTCTGGGAATATATCAGTGAACATAAATAATGAAAAAGGCAAATCTAGGATGAGGGCATGAAATATAAATAAGAAATAGGGAGTCACTGCCTTCAGTTTACAGTATGAACAGCATGTGGGAAATCTCAAATGCCTCTAATACATGCCGGTTTACTGGAAACTGGCAGAACCATAATATGGTTTCTAAAACATTTCCTCCTATCACTTCTATGCCATCACAATGAAAAACAACAACAAGGAACTGTTTACATCTTCAGCATGTAAGACCGACTACTGCACAAGAAATAGAGACACATGTCAAGCAAGGTCATAAACCAGCAGACTGGGCAGGAGCCCAAATGCTGCAGCAAACCCGTCACTGTTTTTTTTTTTTTCATAGCAACATAAATAAAGCAGCCAGCACCTGCAATATGGCCTGGAACGTGCTAATGCAATTTTATAGAAGATGGAGAAAGAATTCATTCCACAGATGTTTTATTTCCAATATGCTTGCAGGTATCAATAGAAATTCTAAGAGCACGCCACGAATTCTCGAATGGTACTTTGCAAAAGGATTTTATGCTTGGGCAGCAAGAATTTCCATCATCCTGGAACATTTTCGTGAGAGTTGCTACAAATTATAATTGCTTTGAAGGTCGGTTCACACTAGAATATGCTTGTTCCCGTGCGTTCCGGTTTTGACAACCTATTTATTTCAATGGGCTGCCAAACATACCAGAACGTGGGAAAAAGTAGTGCAAGCACTACTTTTTCAGATTGTACCACACCAAACCGCACTGGTACTGTGGTACCATGATGTTTGGGGGATGCAAACTTGCTGCACTTGTGAGATACCTTTTGGGTGTCAATAACAATTAATGGCACCTGTACGTGTCTCGTAGGAGCAGCGTATCCATGTGTGGTGTGGGAAACGCCCACGGAATGCATCTTTCCCCAACCAGATTCCAGTGTGAACTTTAAAGTCCTTCCTGGGCAAACTATGACCTCCCCCTCCATTCACTCCCCACACTCCTCTCTAACCCATGCCACAAACTTTCCTTCTTTTTTAACCAGCTCAAAGGCCAAGTTCACCTTTAGTAAAAAAATAATAAATGTACATGATTTTGCAGGTAAAAAAAAAGTGTATTTTTTATTTTTTAATTTTGTAGCCTGCAAAGCATTGCACCCATGATCAGTGGATCGCAGGTGCAATGTCAGCCACCTGCAGACACTCCTGACCATACCCTCCGTCTGTACGTACAGACAGTTATAGACAGTTATTCAGCTGCAGGAAGTATAAGTGAACAACGGGGGTGCTGATGAGTACCCTGGTACTTCACTGAGAACTATAAGCTGTCTGCTTCAGTGGAAGATGGGACTTGTAGTTTTATTCATTCACAGATCTCTGTAAGTTAATGACGTGGCTGTGTGAGGGGAGCACCAAACAGGCTCTCTGTGACAGCGGGTGTGGGGTGAAGAACCCCCCCCCGCTGTCATGAGGTCGGGGGGTGAACAGGGGTGTTGCATTAGTAACATGTTACACCCCAAATACAGATGTAATATGTAACATATTACTAAAAGTGAACTTATCTATAAACGTAGTATTAGTGATTTTTTTAGCTCAACACATTAGGCACAATGAGAGACAACTCTAGACCCTGGTTCTATAGGATGCTACAAGAGAAAGGCAACCTGGGACAGAAGTCATGGCACCAGCCTAAACCCCACGTGTGGAGGACTAATATAGTGCTGCAAACCGCTGGTCCCCTACACTTCCTCCAATGGTGTCACTCCTCTTCTGGATCGCAAGACAATTGTGCCAATGGACAGCCAATAGAAAGTGTCCACACCATAAAGGACCCTGCAAGAAGTAAACAGAAGAGGAGAGAAAGCTCAGGGTTCAAGTGCCATGTGACTACTTCAGTGATCAATTAGAGTGGAATGGGAGGCAGTGAATTTATTTACTGCATTTAACTGAATTTATTTACCTTCTGACAGGCAGGCCTTTTTTTATGATAGAAGTTGTGTACATTACTTCTGTTATAGATGCTTCTACCTGCCTGTCAGAACGTTTGTCTAAGTGTATACTGAGCCACGCACACTCAGCTAAGTGTACAGTCTCAGCATAGGCGTGCGCACAGGGTGTGCCAAGTGTGCCTGGGCACACCCTAATCACCCTGTGCTGCGAAGATTTCCCCTGCTGCTTGGCTGCAGAGAAAGGGACTGGGGAATCTCTGTCCTCAGTCCCTTTCTCTGTCTCAAAAGTGAGATATCAGGGGTCTGTTTAGACCCAATGGGGCTCCTAAAAAATTGTAAAAAAAAAATCAATAATAATTATTGTAAAAAATAATTAAAAAATACAAATGTAAAAAAGTAAAAATAAAAAAAAATAATAAAAATAGTGACACCAATCTCTGCCCTACTGACATCGTCCATTGCTCTATCGACACTGTCAATTGCCCTACTGCTATATAATTACATATATATATACACACACACACACACACACACACACACACTATATATATACATACATACATACATACACACACACACACACACACACACACACACACACACACACACACACACACACTCACACACACACTCACACACACACTCACACACACACTCACACACACACACGCGCGCATGTGTTTGAGCTTTGGGGTGCACACCATAATACAGTAGGCTGCGTACACCTTTGAGTCTCGGTATGACTCTGTGCCAGGATGACGTAACTTCCATGTGCAGGAGTTATGTCACCCAGCTAATGAGAAGGACAAAGACTCCTAACCCAGAAGAAGACCAGGAGAAGATCTCAATGACAGAGAAGAGTGCTGACATCATGACACTGGAGGGAAGCACCATAATCTGCCATAATGTGGCAATAATATGCTGTACATGCTTGGGTGAACGCTGGCTGAACAGCAGATGAATGTGATTGAATACAGCCAAATCGGACAAAATTTGTATGGCCATCCCTTTCAGGATTCAAGCTTCAGGGCTTGTGTCATGTGCTGAATTCTGATTAGTCTGTGGTTGTGGTCAATCAGAAGCCAGCATTTGCAGTCCAATGGCCTGGAAATGGAAATTTCCATTGAAGTCCGGAGTGAAAATTTATAAGGAGGCCACCTCACACATTGGAACATGCTGCCAACAAGCTTAAAAACATGGGGAGGTTTGTGGCCCCTCTTGTTGTCAATTGCATTCTCACATTAAAAATAACAATAAAGGAAAAAAAAACACAGGGAAGCAAGATGCAGATTCTATGACCAGCTCTTGCAATAATTCACTAATGCCCTGTAGACACGGTCGGACTTTCTGATGGAATATGTGAGATCGGAGCTTGTTGCCGGAAATTCCGACCGTGTGTGGGCTCCATCGGACTTTTTCCATTGGAATTTCCGACACACAAAGTTTGAGAGCAGGCTATAAAATTTTCCGACAACAAAATCCGTTCGAGTAAATTCCGATCGTGTGTGGACAATTCCGACGCACAAAGTGCCACGCATGCTCAGAATAAATTAAGTGACGAAAGCTATTGGCTACTGCCCTGTTTATAGTCCCGACGTACGTGTTTTATGTCACCGCGTTCAGAACGATCGGATTTTCCGACAACTTTGTGCGACCGTGTGTATGCAAAACAAGTTTGAGCCAACATCCGTCAGAAAAAATCCATGGATTTTGTTGTCGGAATGTCTGATCAATGTCCGATTGTGTGTACAGGGCATCACACTGTTCCATCGTTACCTCTTTTGTTGGGTTAAACAATGTACAAACATTTTAAGTTCTTGAGAAATCCATCCAAAGCCAGGCTTGATTGCCAGGTATGGCATTTGCCAGAAGGGTCAATGAGCCTGAGAGCTCCAGAGGTGGGTGTGAAGTCTCTAGGGCTGTCTCAATGTTCATTACAGCCTATAAAAAGATTCCACACTTGGGTCTCCGGAACGGACAAATGTGGTGCCAGACGATAAGCATTTATTACTCCTATGTGTTTAGTAAGTTTTAGTCCATGTATTACTACGACCACCCAGCCTATAAAACCATGCAGTAGTAAAGTTTATTTAATAGCCTGCAGAGATGCACTGTAAATTGCCTAAATAATCAATTATGTATTTACGATTTCTAGGAAATGTTTTCTGTTTTGTCTGCACCAGTCTGCTTTGCAATTGCAATCTTTATAGTCATTTAATTATTTATTTCTTTATCTTAGATATACACCTGAAAGAGAGGAGTTTTATATAGATTGTGTGCATTAACCTTTAATTTTTTTATGTACGGTATATATAAATGTATGCAGACATTGATTCCCGCTGTCGCTCAGTGTTTCTGCCCTGGTGATGCATTTTCAAATTTTATTTAATTTAAATTTCTTTTAAAAAATCAAAGTGCTTTTATCTGCTGTTGGGGCAGATTGTGAGGCCCCATACACACTATTAGATTTTCTGCAGATTTTTGTCTTCAGATTTACAAAACCATGTAGTGCAAGGGCCTGCCTGATTGCATACAAATTGAAACTCTTAAGGTTTGACCTCATATCATGTGGTTTTGGTAAATCTGAAGACAAAAATCAGCAGAAAATCTAATAGTGTGTATGGGGCTTGAGACTGCCATCTTGGGCTGAGTAGCATGTCTTTAGGCCGGCCATAGATAGTTCGAACCAGCCGAGATTGGAACCATGTATGGGCAGGCTGAATGTTCCAAGTTGAGCGATCAACTTGGGTACAACCAGCCTACCAGATTTTACTTGTAATTATCGCCAGTGGCTGCCTTTAGCAGTGTTTCTCAACTCCAGTCTTCAAGGCACACCAACAGGTCATGTTTTCAGGCTCTCCATTATTTTGCACAGGTGATTTAAACAGTTTCACTAACTTAGTAATTACCACAGCCATTTCATCTGAGGGAAATCCCAAAAACATGACCTGAGGGCTGGAGTTGAGAAACACTGTGCTATAGTCACTAGCAATAATCACTGTCTTCTCTCTGCGGGAGACCATAGGTTGCAGGAAAAAAATTTGCACAGTCTATGGCCAGCCTTTGAGTGAGGGAAGAAACTCAAGTGAACACAAGGAGAACATGCACCCTTCATGCAGATAGTGTCCTGACCAGGACAGGAACCAAAGACCCCAGTGCTTCGGGCAGAGGTGCCAACTGCTAAGCCACAGTACTCTTAGCTTGATTTAAAAATACAAGAACTGGTCTGTTTCATTAAAAATTATAGACTTTCTGTAGTCATTAATGAATTGAAAACTTGCACTATGCTCCTGATAGCCAGGGGCCATGTGATCTTCTGCATGGACGTTAGGGAAATTGGAAGCAACATGGAATAGGTCCGCTTCACTGAAAAAAAAACCAATGGATTCTGTAATACTGATGAAGGCTCTAATGATTCTTCTGAATTTTAATTATTGGTCTACTTTAATCCATGGAATCTCACCAGAGTCAGTAAACAGTGGTATACAGTCCAGTCATTCATAAGTATTCCAATCATCAAAGTTGACATTTACTATGTAGCTCAATTCCTAAAGAGGAAATTCTGCTTATACTATGCTGCTTTCAAACAATGCAAAGAGCTAGGACTACTTTATGGACTATATCACTCTCATGCATTTTGCCAAAAAAATGTGCTGGGCAAACTTCTCATTCCTGGAGGGATGAGCAAAATTTGGATTTTTTATTGGGTAAATTTCAGGAAAAAGTAATAGTATCACTTATAGAAAAAAAATTTTTTTGGGCTGAATTTGGACCTGAAATGGACCAAAAGACGCACAGGTCTCCTGTGCAAATTCGCACCAAAGCCACATTGGAGATATGTGAACTGACCAAAAAAAAAAAAAAAAAACTTTCTTCAGAGAGTAAATATCTGTCAGCAGATTTACACTTTGCTGATGGATGTGGTCACGTAACATGCGGCAGTGCGGCATGAAGCAGCATGTATGATGTGTGAGGAGCACATAGTTTACACAATGACCACGCAATGACCTTTCAATCAAAGGGAAGCTCCTCCTGAAGCTGAGCCCGGCAGGGGATCCCCTTTGAAGTAAAGCACGTGTTATTGGTCATGCTGCACTAAGCTCAGCAAGTGCACATATGGTGCATCCAAACGACACCATTCTTCCCAAGATGGTCAAGGCACATTCTGCTGGTTCCTTACATCAACCAAACGGATCCATATCAGAAACATAAAAACATTAAAAATGCTGTCAGCAGATAATTTTAATATTCCACCTCAGGTACCTTCAAATAAAGTCCATCAAGATATGAATCAGTTTTAGAAAAAAATGAACATGAAAGATGTACACGGGGGTGCAGATGATGTAATTGGACTCATAAAAGTATTGGAGTCCATACATACCTACACCACACCCCACCTCTCCCTAAAAGACAGCCAGGTCATCTAATCCAGTGGTCATCAACCCTGTCCTCAGGGCCCACTAACAGGCCAGGTTTGCAAGATAACTGAAATACATCACAGGTGATATCATTTGCTGCTCAGTGATTGCAGTATTCTAGTCTGCATCTCCCCAAGGTAATACATAAAACCTGGCCTGTTAGTGGGCCCTAAGGACAGGGTTGATGACCACTGATCTAATCCACCTGTCAGGTGTTCTAATCCACCTGCACTCTATCCAAAACTTAAAAAATATGTTTTTTCTTTAGATATACACTCCTGCCCCCAAGCTAAATTGGGTTTGGGCTGGGGTCCATTGTGCAGGGGCCAAGCTGTGCTTGATGACCTGGGGTAACATGAAGTGAAGGGAGGTGAGTTGCGAAAAAAAGCCATGCCATGTTATGTTATGGTGTGAGCAGGGCACATAGAACACAATTGCATTGAGCCCACTTTTTTGTTGTTGTGTGCAAATCAACGTAGCTCAATGAATGTGGTGTGAAGGAGCCCTTGAAAATACATTTCATTTTCATAATGTAATGGCAAAAATTAGTGCTTTTTTCATATCTGTCTAGAGTTAAGTGTTAGGGGTCATGCACACTGGGCATTCAAATTTCTCCACTGATGCATTTTTACTCCTGGCAGGAAAAAACAGCTTTAAAAATGCACTGAAAAATGAGTTTAGCTGTGTGTGAAAATGGATGTCCCTGTAGCCGCACATCAAAGCAAGCCCGCTCGTGATAGTATATGGCAGTCTCAACCTGGGCTCTAGTCAGGCCAGGCCAGGCCATGTCCCCAACATGTTTCGCTCCGCTCCTCAGACCTTAATCATGGGGATCAGCCCATGATAGAGTTTAGCCGTGTTTAGGCACATCAAGCCTTTTTTGTCCAAAAGCTCCTTTCCTAAATTGCTGGTGATGGCTTTTTTTTTTTTTTTTTTTTAGTCTGTAAACGCTCCTATTCTAATACACCTGTAAATTTGTGAATGGACACATAGACTAAGGTGATTTACAGGCTGCGAAAAATAAAAAATGTAACATGTTCCAGCATCTGCAGCCAATTATGATGATTTCCCCCACTCTGCGACAGCGGACGAGGTATCTTCTCCCCCTACCCGCTGTCACTATTTGACAAGAACACGGTCATGCGGGACTCCACACACACGGCCATGTCATTCAGTCAGTTTCCTGTGAATAAATTAACTACAACTACTGTCAGCCATTGCGACTGACGGCTTGTAATTCTCAATGAACTACAAGTCAGTGAGCACCTTCATAGTTAATTCATTCTTCCTGCTCTCAAGTAACTGCCTGCCCACACAAGGTATGGGCAGACAGTTATTTTGAGAGTCTGCACTAGCTCTGCATAGCACCCATGATCTGCTGCTGATCATGGGTACAATGGTCTGCAGGCTCCCTAGAAAAAAATAATAAGTGCACATTTTTTTACCTGCAAAAAAAAATGTGCATTTATTATTTTTTATGAAAAGGTGAACTTATCCTTTAAGAGTTATCTACAACAAGCTGAGACTTTTGCTTCCAAAGTCACTTTGTAAAACCTTGATTAAAAAAAAAAAATGTCAGCTCCCTTTATTAAGTTATGACACCAAAGGAAATTTTC
Organism: Aquarana catesbeiana; assembly: GCF_042186555.1. Lineage (NCBI taxonomy): Eukaryota > Metazoa > Chordata > Amphibia > Anura > Ranidae > Aquarana > Aquarana catesbeiana. Next base: position 863,681,253 of record NC_133324.1, read on the forward strand.
TGCTCGATAAACTATACAGAAATCCTTTATCCCAGAGAGGTAAAATCGGAGTTGCACATAGATTATAGACTTTATGTAAAATGAATGATCTTTGTGCTCACATAAAGTAATGGAATGACCTCTAAAATACGTCTTTGCAACTTGTCAAAAGACTTTTGTGCCTGGGTGATCCCACTTAGGCTGAGCTTGTTGGAACTTGCTCAGCCACTGAGGAGATTAGAATTTTCATACTCCCACCTGGAGGGCTCTGCCGTATTAATGGGGCAGAATGTGCCGAGAGAATAAAACAAACATCTACAGTACTGGGACAGGCAGAAAACCCCTTCTGACAGCTTGTCTCCCGTCACCAAAATACAAGACATTCTAAACACTCTGGCATTTCACCTATGTGAACATTCATCTAATCATCTTCATGAAATAGGCCATAATTAGACAACCTGGGAGGACACAGTGGTATAATAATTGAAAAATCCACCAAAACCTGCCAATAAGCTGACTATCAAGCTTTAATCTAATATGGTATACCAATTAAAATAAATTCTAAAATACTTTGAAATCTGAACTCCAACGGGTAAAAAGACATATGGATATGTAATTCTGTCCAGCCATATTTAAGATTCATACACCTCTGCTAGACAGCAAAGCTGTCCACTGAGCAGGGCCACTGTAACCCCTTCGCTGTTATCGTTGTGTAAAGCCTCGTGCAAACTATAATTTTTTTTTTTGGTTCAACCGAGCGGGTTGAACCAAAAAAAACGACAGCTCAGGTCAGAGCTGCTGTACTAACAATCCAATGTTAGTACAGCTTTCTCTCCTTCTGAGCTACTATTGGCTGAGAGTGCTGTTTGGGAGCCGGTCGGCTGCTGGTTTTCCAGCATGCTCGCCCAAAAGACCCTGGTCGAATAGCCAGCTGCTGTCGGACCAGCTGCCATACACATGGGCCGAATGTTGGCTGGTATTTCTTGAACCGGCCGATGTCACCTGACATTCGGCCTGTGTGTACTGGGCTTAAAGGTGTTGTCAAGGGCAGAAGGTTTTTTTATCACCCAAAAATGGAACTTCCGCTTTAAGTGATGGTGACCCCCTGACATGCCAAATTTGGCATGTCATTTTTTGTGTGGGGGCGGATACCATCTTTTTAAGGGCATCCAGCTCCCACTTCCTATTGGGCCCCGCGGCACCGAAAGGAAGTTCACCTCCCCCCTCCCTCCCTGCAATCTTCTGGGACACGTCACAGGTCCCAGAAGATCGGGCGGCACAGTGGTGCAGTGGTAGCACTCTCGCCTAGCAGTAAGAAGGGTCACTGGTTCGAATCCCAACCACGACACTACCTGCTTGGAGTTTGCATGTTCTCCCTGTGCCTGCGTGGGTTTCCTCCGGGTACTCCGGTTTCCTCCCACACTCCAAAGACATGCTGGTAGGTTAATTGGATCCTGTCTAAATTGTCCCTAGTACGTATGAATGTGAGTTAGGGACCTTAGATTGTAAGCCCCTTGAGGGTAGGGACTGATGTGACTGTACAATGTATATGTAAAGCGCTGCGTAAATTGACGGCGCTATATAAGTACCTTAAATAAATAAATAAATAAAATTGCCCGGCCATTCACAGCGCGCATCGTGGCTCACGCATGCGCAGTGCCTGCCCGGCTGTGAAGCCACAGCCGGGCGCCCACAGCAAGAATGCCAGCGTCGTGGAGAGGAGGGAGAGAGGAACGGGGCTTCGTACGCCCGCATCACTGGACTGTGGGACAGGTGAGTGTCCGATTATTAAAAGTCAGCAGCTACACTTTTTGTAGCTGCTGACTTTAATTTTTTATTTTTTTTGGCGGAACTCCGCTTTAATGCATTCTATGCATTAAGATAAAGAGCCTTCTGTGTGCAGCAGCCCCCCTCAGCCCCTCTAACAGGTCCCTCTCTGTCCAGCGATGTCCACGAGTGTCTGAGCCATCCGAGATTCTCCCTCCTGGTTGGCTGAAACACACAAGTGGCGCAATTGGCTGCCCCTGCTGTCAATCAAAATCAAAGTCAGCTAGTCAATCAGGGGAGAGAGGGGACGGGGGTCGGGTCGGGGCTTCGTGTCTGACTGGACACAGGGAGCTGTGACTAGGCTTGGGTGCCCCCATAGCAAGCTGCTTGGTGTGGGGACACTGAACAAGAGGGAGGGGCCAGGAGCACAGAAGAGGGACCCAAGAAGAGGAGGAGCAAATCCACTGCGACAGAGCAGGTAAGTATAACATCTTTGTTGTTTTTATAGGGAAAAAAAACAAGACTTTACAATCACTTTAACTGTTCTGCCTACCTTTATATTGTAAAGCACTGCACAAACTGTCGGGAGCTAAATAAATGAACAAAAATATTATAATAGTAATACTATATAAATAATATTAATAATAATAATAATAATAATAATAACAATACTACTAATAATGTGTTAATCTAAAAATAATAATAAAAATAATGTATATCCAATTCCAAAAACAAAAAATCTAATATATTGTGACTACTGGTCTGTATGTGATGGCTGCATTAGTTTTTTTTTGTTTTTTTTTTAAGGGCTGCTTTACCTTTATATTCACCTGGTGATACTGCCAGTAACACACGTCAGCTACATTTTCTCTTGCCCCAGACTGTCCCCCTTATGCTGCAAAGGCAGCTGGATAGGGTTGTGCATTTGCCACAGTCATGATGCTTTGCTCCGCGGTATGGCAGGACTTATACTCCTGTTGCATCCACCAAATACTACCTAATCAAATAAATGGGGCCAAACTGCAACTGCCCTGCAGGCGGTTCAGACGTGGTTTAGGAATTAAAACAGGCAGTGAGGAGGTTGCCTCCTCGCCCCCTGTCAAACGCCCCCCTGAAAAGCGATACAGCATGGACCTTAGATTGTAAGCTCCTTGAGAGCAGGGAATGATGTGAATGTATAATTTGTAAAGTTCTGTTAAATTGATAACTCTGTATAAATACCTGTCATAAAATATACTACAAGAAATATAGTGGAGCTTGCTGATTGGACAACGAAGGAGCAGCAACACACTGACAAATCTTCTGCTATCAAAACAGATGGAGTTAGGCGTATGTAAAAATACATTTAATAATAATAATAATAATAAACTATTATTATTATATACTAATAATTTATTATTATTTAAATAAGTGCACACCTGTATTTTAATCTAAATAATGTTGTTTAAATATCTGCCCGGAGTTCCACTTTAAAAGATCTATCAGGTTTAAGTAGCTGGTTCGAATCCCAACCACGACACTACCTGCCTGGAGTTTACATGTTCTCCCTGTGCCTGCGTGGGTTTCCTCCTGGTACTCAGGTTTCCTCCCACACTACAAAGACATGCTGGTAGATTAATTGGCTTCTGTCTAAATTGGCCCTAGTATATGAATGTGAGTTAGGGACCTTAGATTGTAAGCTCCTTGAGAGTAGAGACCGATGTAAATGTACAATGTATATGTAAAGCGCTGCGCAAAATTGACGGCGCTATATTTAAATATCTTAAATATTAAGTAAGAAGTGTAAATTCCCCATGAATATCAAAGTCCACCGGTGTGATCTGACCCTGGTGTCTACTTCATAACTGCAAAGGGTAAAGAAATTAAAATCAGACGAGCCATTAATTAATATATTACAGGACCCTCAGTGCAAAAGGCAAGCTGCCAGAATGAGAGACTGATGGTGTAATAAGTAGTGGCTGACCACAGACGACACACATTACAGATCTCTGCGTTAATCACAGAATACGACTGCTTCGTCTTATCGCCAAGATGGCACTGAACTCCCAGCACAAATATACACATCTGCTTGGCACGGCAGGCTGGTACTTGTATAATGATTGAGCCTGGGAATACTGTATTGCCAATCTCCCTCTTCAATGAAGCCGACAGCTTTGCGGTAACCTCAGAGGCTCTTCGGCGAGGTGAGCCCAATCTAGACTCTAGTGTTTGTTTAATCTGACTGTGGGCAAGCTACTTTATCCTCCTGTACCTTCGAGGGGGGAGAAAAATCGATTACCAATTGTAAAGCTCCGGAACCATAAACAGTAAAGAGTACAGCGGCCCTATGCTGACTCCAGACTTGTTTCCAGTAATTGTCTTTAAAGCTGCAGTGATTGCTATTTCCCCAAGAAAAGAGCTCTGAGATCTCACCAGTGACAATGACACTGATATATGGAATGTCTGCTTCTATCTTGCTTTAAAGGGAACCTGTCAAGGCAGCCGTTTCCTATCACAGCCAAAACTCCAGTGCTGGACTGGAAGGGAACCTCTGCTGAGACACATAAGGACTGTCCTGACAGGTTCCCTTTACAAGTTGAGGTTAAAGGGTAACTTCATTGGAAAAAAAAATATATATATTGCATAAATAATTGCTACAGAAGCCATATTGTAATTGGATGTTATTAAAAAATTACATTTCCTTTTCAATCTGCAGCATTGTAATTTATTATTTATTCTTACAGGTACTTATATAGTGCATTATATATACACTATATTGTCAAAAGTATTGGGACGCCTGCCTTTACATGAACTTTAATGGCATCCCAGTCTTAGTCCGTAGGGTTCAATATTGGGTTGGCTCACCCTTTGCAGCTATAACAGCTTCTACTCTTCTGGGAAGGCTGTCCACAAGGAGTGTGACTATAGGAATGTTTGACCATTTTTCCAGAAGCGCATTTGTGATGTCAGGCACTGATGTTGGACGAGAAGACCTGGCTCGCAGGCTCCACTCCACTGATTCATTCCCAAAGGTGTTCTATCGAGTTGAGGTCAGGACTGTGCATGCCAGTCAAGTTCCTCCACCCCAAACTTGCTCATCCACACTATAGTGCCAAAAGTATTGGCCACCCCTCCAAATCATTTGATGGAGGGGGATTATGGTGTGAGGTTGTTTTTTAGGGGTTGGACTTGGCCCCTTAGTTCCAGTGAAGGGAACTCTTAAGGCGTCAGCATACCAAGACATTTTGGACAATATCATGCTCCTCACTCATGTGGGAACAGTTTGGGGACGGCCCCTTCCTGTTCCAACATGACTGCACACCAGTGTACAAAGCAAGGTCCATAAAGTCATTGATGAGCTAGTTTGGGGTGGAGGACTTGACTGGCCTGCACAAAGTCGTGACTTCAACCTGATAGAGCACCTATCAGGTTTTGTTCCTCTGAAACAAAAATTTCATTTTTTGCGAGATACTCCAAAAGGGTTTATTATTTTACAAGGAACGCAGACCCTGCAACTTTGACCCCTTTCACACTGAGACGCTTTGCAGGTGCTATAGCATTAAAAATAGGGCCTGCAAAGCGCCCTGAAACAGCGGCTCCATTCACTCCAGTGTGAAAGCCCGGGCGGTTTTAACCCTTTTTTGGCCGCTAGCGGGGGTTAAAAGTGCCCCGCTAGCGGCTGAATATTGCCGCAAAAACGACGGTAGAGCACCGCTAAAAATAACAGCGTTTTACCACCAACGCCCAGGGCAGCTCAGTGTGAAAGGGCTTTTAATTGCACAAATTAAAGCTGAACTCCAGCTAACACTTTTAAGCAGTTACAGTAATAGTCTTTTGGCACATTGACATAATCAAACATACAGCTTTTTCTTCAGAGCAAAAACAGGTAGAACTCTGCAACAATGTTTTCTAAAATCCTTGATCGCCCTCAGGGAATTGTTTTTTTCTCAACAAAAGTGGAATCATACTTTAAAGTGTAAAACAAAAATGGAATATATAGTATTGCAGCTGACCAGTTCTTAGATGAAGTGACTGTGTTCGTTTTCTTTCTCAGGCTTTTCTTCCTTCTAACACACTTCCTGTCCCTAGGTGGCTATGCTTACTTCTGCACTGAATTTATGGAGGGAGCCATGCTCTTCTCACTGGCTGGACTTTAAATACGTCTAAGTTGTTCATCTCCATTAAATGGTGGATTAATGGGAGTTTACAATAGAAAGATAACATTGTTGAAAATGACAAGGAAACTGCATTTCTGGCAGGATCAGCAGGGATTTCTTGTACTTGCTGGAAATGTCCTTAGCCTGAAAAATGAAAGCTATTGCAGTCACCACATCTAAGACTGGCAGACTGCAATATATGAAGTTTTTGTTTTTGGATTTAGATAACATTTAGATTTAAAGATTGGAATAGGGCTAGTGGACTGGAGTGCAGATTTCAGCTCTAGGGTAGGGCTCATTTAGACCTTTGTGCTGAAAATCTTTTTTTTTTCTTCTTCAAAATGAGGTAATAAGGACACCACAGGCAGTAAACAATACAGCAAAACATAAATATTCAGCTGCTGGCTGTGTCTCTATTGATGTAGAAGATTTACGGCATCCTATGCTTTGCACTGGACCTCAACACAGAGATATTGGTGACAAATTATTATTACTTTATGAGGCTTAACAAAGCTCGGGGGTCACTCTGACAAGCAGTAATTCCTCTATCTACTCTTATAAAATACGAGCAATATTTAATCATTTCCCACTAAGCAAAATGGATACGTCAAGACTCCAGAGCTTTATGAGCACAAGGTTGTAAAAGGTAGGTCACAAACACTGTTTACACCGTTGTTTTGCTGCTAAGCCTTTCAATATAAATTTTGTCAGGAAGGTGGTGTTAAACTATCAGAACCCTATTCACACCTGAGCGTTTGGTCAAGTCATTCCTGAAGACCAACAGAGCTTTCTTGGGGCAGATCCATAGACTTATATGGGCATTTTTTTTTTTCCCCAAGAAAAGGAAGTGCTTTGTAGTCGCGTACTAGTGTGACAATGCTGTTCCTCCAAAGCGTACGGTAAGTGAGCGTTGTCACTCTAGGACAAAATGTGTATTACTGGCAACATCACCAGGTAAAAAAAAAAAATTAAAACCAAACCAATGGCAACACCGCATCTAAAGTCTGAACTTTAATGGGATCCCAGTCTTATGCCCCATACACACGGTCGGATTTTCCGGTGGAAAATGTGTGATAGGACCTTGTTGTCGGAAATTCCGACCATGTGTAGGCTCCATCACACATTTTCCATCGGATTTTCCGACACACAAAGTTTGAGAGCAGGATATAAAATTTTCCGACAACAAAATACATTGTTGGAAATTCCGATCGTGTGTACACAAATCCGACACACAAAGTGCCACGCATGCTCAGAATAAATTAAGAAACGAAAGCTATTGGCTACTGCCCCGTTTATAGTCCCGACATACGTGTTTTACGTCACCACGTTCAGAACGATCGGATTTTTCTACAACTTTGTGTGACCGTGTGTATGCAAGACAAGTTCGAGCCAACATCCGTCGGAAAAAATCCATGGATTTTGTTGTCGGAATGTCCGAACAAAGTCCGACCGTGTGTACAGGGCATTAGTCCGTAGGGTTCAATATTGAGTTGGCTCACCCTTTGCAGCTATAACAGCTTCAACTCTTCTGGGAAGGCTGTCCACAAGGTTTAGGAGTGTGTCTATGGGAATGTTTGACCATTCTTCCAGAAGTGCATTTGTGAGGTCAGGCACTAATGTTGGAAGAGAAGGCCTGGCTCACAGTCTCCACTCTAATTCATCCCAAAGGTGTGCTATCGGGTTGAGTTCAGGACTCGCTTTGTGCACTGGTCCAAATCATTTGGTGGAGGGGGGATTATGGTGGGGGGTGGTTTTTCAGGGGTTGGGTTTGGCCCCTTAGTTCCAGTGAAGGGAACACTTAAGGCATAGCTCCCAACTGTCCCTGATTTTAAAAGGGACTGTCCCTGATTTGGAGCAATGTCCCTCAGTCCTTCATTCCTCCTCATTTGTCCCTCATTTTGGTTTGATCTGTATAGAGGTATATAAAATGCATGTTTTATCTATCAAAAAGTGTTTTTCAGTGCTAAACCTTTCATCTGATTTCTAAATTGCTGAAATTGTAAATTCCAAAAGCTAATATAAAGGAATAGTAGTGGTGAAAAAAGCACTTGTGAGTTTACCCAATCTTGTTTTTTATACAATTCTCCTTTAAGGGGGCGTGGCAATGGGGTGTGTCCTATGCCTACATACTTTTGCTGATAGGTGTCCCTCATTCCCATCTCAAAAAGTTGGGAGGTATGCTTAAGGCGTCAGCATACCAAGACATTTTGTACAATTTCATGCTACCATCTTTGTGGGAACAGTTTGGGGATGGCCCCTTCCTGTTCCAACATGACTGCGAACCAGTGCACAAAGCAAGGTCCATAAAGACACAGAGTTTGGGGTGGAGGAACTTGTCTGGCCTGCACAGAGTCCTGACCTCAACCCTATAGAACATCTTTGGAATGAATCAGAGTGGAGCCTGCGAGCCAGGTCTTCTCGTCCACATCAGTGCCTGACCTCACAAATGCGCTTCTGAAAGAATAGAAAACATTCCCATAGACACACTCCTAAACCTTGTGGACAGTCTTCTCAGAAGAGTTGAAGCTGTTATAGCTGTAAAGTGTGGGCCAACTTAATATTGAACCCTATGGACTGAGATGCCATTAAAGTTCATGTGTGTGTAAAGGCATGCGTCCCAATACTTTTAGGACTATAGTGTATCTTGGTTCACACTACTGCAATGTGATTTTAACCCAATTTTTAGTGTGATTATGTAGTGCAACTTTGATGCGAGTTTGCACATTCTATAGGGCCAAATCGCACTATAGATCACAACAAAGTGGTGCAGGAACCTTATCCAAAGCCGCACTGTGTGTGGGAGTGATGCATTGAGAATGGGCACCATTAAATATAATGTGTTTTCCCTTGTCGTGCGACTTTGTGCAACTCAAGTCGCATCAGAAGTCACACTAGTGTAAACCAGCAGTAAAAGTGGACCTTCACACAAAAACTCGGCCTCATTCTAGTACTCCCACTTCCCTGGTACACAATCATATGCCTTTTTTGTTTTGAAACAAGAATGGTGTAGCCCGTGGCCACCCACAGCTGTCTTGGATACTATGTCACATCCAAGGAGGCTTCAGGAAAGTCTCCCTGCAGTCTGCTAATCTCACGCATGCGCAGCAGTGCACCAGATGACTGGGAGTGATGCGACTTTTGAATCTAAGATGGCTAAAAAAGCTGCAAAGACTTTTGATGAGTGGAAGAAAGCACTGGACATTATGGGCTGGTAAGTATGTGTTTCTTAAAAGTCAGCAACTTCAGTACTTGAAGCCTTTTTGTTTTGGAGACACAGGAAGTTACTCTAAGTTTAGGTTTCTCGGGTTTAGGCACACTTTAATTAGTAGAGTTTTTGAGAGTGTTTATAGGACATGTAAATTGCATTTAAGACATTTAGCCCATAGAGTTCAATGAAACAATAGGACTGAGCTTTATTTTGAAGAGGGGACTCAAAACATCCTGAGCGGGCCATCTGTCAGTGCTGTCTGACGCTGCGGTTTTCTCCCTTGACACTAGATCATATAACAAAATGGCAGATTTGCTTTAGACTAGTGTAGATTTCCTGTAGGATCCTGTGACTTGTGGCGGTTGTCTGAATGCTGAGAAGACAGAACACAAGAGGCTCAATTGTCAAAGCTTTAAAGTGGTTCTAAAGGCTCAAGGTTTTTTACCTTCATGCATGCTATGCATGAAGGTAAAAAAAAAACCCTTCTGTGTGCAGCAACCTCACCAGCCCCCCAAATGCTTACCTGAGCCCCATCGCGTTCCAACGATGTGCATGAAAGTTTCGTCTCTCCGGGGACTCTCCCTCCTCATTGGCTGATACAGCAGCGGGAGTCAGTGAGCCAATGAGACGAGAAAGGGGGCAGGGCTAAGCCGTGGCTCCGTGTCTGAATGGGCACGCAGAGCAGCTGCTTGGGAGTGAGCTTACTCGGGTGAACCAACAGCAAGCGGTTTGCTGTGGGGGCACTTGGCAGGAGGGTGGAGCCAGGAGCACCGGCGGGGGGCCTGGGAAGAGGAGGATCGGGGCAGGTAAGTATAACAAAAAAATGACTTTGATATCACTTTAAGACAAAAGGTAAGGCTCTCTTATTTAGAAATGTGACTGTCATTTTCAAGCCTTTGCAACAACAGCATTGCCACTGATTACCATTGAAAAGTGTGTGTGTGTGTGTGTGTGTGTGTGTGTGTGTGACCACCAACGTGGGTGTTATTATTGCAGTCACGGAAACCAATTCAATGCAAGAGGTTAACAGCATTACCATTGACTACCATTGAAAGGGGGGGGGGGGTTAAATAACAGAATACTGACCACCAACATTGGTGTTACTATTGCAGTCACTGACACCAGTTCTGGGAGTTATTTTGGTCACTAGCACAAGTGCTTGGCTTTATTGCGGTCACTGGGGCAAATTCTAGGGTTTATTGCAGTCATTGACACCAACGCTGGTGGTTATTGCAGTCACTGACACCGGTGCTGGTTATTGCAGTCACTGGTACCAATGCTGGGGGTTATTGCAGTCACTGATACCAATGCTGGGGGTTATTGAAGTCACTGGTACCAATGCTGGGGGTTATTGAAGTCACTGGTACCAATGCTGGGGGTTATTGCAGTCGCTGGTACCAATGCTGGGGGTTATTGAAGTCACTGGTACCAATGCTGGGGGTTATTGCAGTCGTTGTACCAATGCTGGGGGTTATTGCAGTCGCTGGTACCAATGCTGGGGGTTATTGCAGTCGCTGGTACCAATGCTGGGGGTTATTGCAGTCGCTGGTACCAATGCTGGGGGTTATTGCAGTCGCTGGTACCAATGCTGGGGGTTATTGCAGTCGCTGGTACCAATGCTGGGGGTTATTGCAGTCGCTGGTACCAATGCTGGGGGTTATTGCAGTCACTGGTACCAATGCTGGGGGTTATTGCAGTCACTGGTACCAATGCTGGGGGTTATTGCAGTCACTGGTACCAATGCTGGGGGTTTTTGCAGTCAAGACATAGACAGGCAGAGGTTGACCGCACTCCAATAGTCAGAAAAATGTGAACTTTATTGTGAAAAATCCATACACAAAAACATCACAGTTCCTAGATACAAGATGACAGCAGTTGTTGAACGTTTTGCAGTCACTGGCACCAGTTCTGGGGCTTACATCAGTCACTGACATGAATGTTGGGGGTTATTGCAGTCACTGGCACTGACCCCAATGCATTATTATACTACACCTATTTTTATGCGCCCTGCAAACAATGGCTACTCTTTGCTGCAATGCACACCCAGTTTTCTTTTTCTCTAGAAAGAGGACCCAACTTATGATCTTTCACACTGCATTCAGAAAATTCCCCTGTGTGTTTCCCCGTATCTGGAACCTAAACTGGCTTTGACAAGCTGCAGCAGAGGATCCAGGTGGCAGGCGAGCATAGTAGGCTTTAAAGTAAATTTTTTGCACTACTCCCTATCAAGCAAATCAAGTGCAAATCAAGTGCATTTTGCCCGAGCAACCAGTCAAAATAAGGGGAGAAACAACGTTTTAGCAATACAGTGCGCTGCAGTAACATTACGTGTCATTCATTTTGAAGCTTGTTGTACTTGAAATCCATACAGTAATATTAAAGTAGTACTAAACCCTAGATACCAAAATGACCATTACATTTATCCTATGTTCATAAATAGCCTTCTATTTTATTAAAATCACTTTAAAATGTTTGTGTTACCTTGTCCAAATTCCTTCGCTGTAATTCAGCACACCTTGCAACATTTGGTCGGGAAGCACACACACAAACTCTCTCTCCCATGATAAAATACGCATGTGATATGTATTTTACACAGTTTCATTCAATAATGAATGATAATACATAGTTTGATTCAATGCTAAAACTCAATGAAGTTTTGGCATGTCAATCAATGAGCTGGGCAGAGTGGTGGGCTGGTCATAAGGCCTCATAATTTCTAGCCGCTGTGTGCGTCACACCATGGTTGCATATAGCTGTGTAGTCCTTGGAGGGGAGTGTGCACTCTGCAGTGGCTCTATAAAGACACCACCAGTGATAGGAGCCACCTTTAGTGATAGGAGCCAAAAGTTCAGCAAAATAAAATAATGATGCCGTACTGAATGCAACTGACTGAAAAGCATTAGAATAAAAGCATCCACATAGGTGTAGATTTTTCTAGATAAGTTCCTTTCTATTAATTTGATTCAATAACACTTTAACCTTCTTTGCCAAATTTGACCATTCACAATTGTTCTTTCACAAAACCAATGTATGGCAAACACATCTTCACTTCCCAAAGAAACCATGCTGTCCACAGAATGTATATATCATTTTTAAAGATCTGAAATGGACAATAGATTGATAGAAGAGATTTTAGGGCTAAATGGCTTTATGTGGGGTGCACCCTACATAAAGCCATTTAGCCCTGAAAAATCACTTCTTCCTTACCTTGACCACTATTGTGATTTTAATGCACGTTTTAAAATTGAAGTGAAAAAAAAAAAAAAAAACAAAAAAAAACTATAATGCAGCAATAATGCTAAATAAAAAAAGAACAAAAAGACAAAAAATAAAAGGAAGTACCATGGTAACATTTGTTCCACCTTACACAACAAAAATGCTGGCGACTTTGAAGGCATAAGAGGCACAATGCACTCTCCTTCAACATTAAAAAGTGGTTCAATCAACAGAAAGCCCCACAGGGCACTCAGTATAATTTGACTTTCCCTGCATGATGGGACTCTACAGTGGCGGTGTGATGTGGAAATTTATTATAAAGCCTTAACCATTAGGCAGCCTCTATCAGTTTACAGTAACACGGCAGAGATCAAAGCCAGTGTACATATCAAAGAGTGGCTACAAACAAACATAAAGCAGATTTTTTTGAGCGCGTAACATCACACTTATTCAGGAAACGGCAAGATAACAGCTATAATCCACATTACAAATAAAAAAAAATCTTATTGGACATGGCTGCAACAATGCAAGGTATAATAATATAGTTGTCCATATCTGACTGTCTACAAAACATTAGGCTAGACATCTTCCTTGTCAACAATAGCCAAGGATTAGCTGGCATCTCGGTGCCAGATCCGAGCCCCCTTCTAATCATACTTTGTGTTTCCCTTCCCTTTTTATCTTATTATTGTAACGCGTCTCCTATTCATTTTTAATCTGATCTGGAACCGCTGGCTATTTGTTGATGTTTCCACGGAGGAAGCAGCTATCTAGGTGTCTGCCTTTGCAATAGGTCCACATGAAAATCTGGGAGCTGCCAAATTCTTCCTGCGTACTTTGTTCTGACAGTGGACACTAGGGTGATGGCACTCCCATCTCAGTGGACCCGCAAGAGCAGACAAGCATCATCATGAAGTCATTATCAGTTTTTTTGCTTTTTCTTTTTTTGGTGTGTGTTTTGTGGCAAAGTCTCTTAAGGAAAGTCCCCAGTGTCCTGCCGCCGCCTTCACTGCCTTCCATTTCATTAATTATGTATAGCATATTTATTGCATATCAGTAGCAGAGAGTCCTTGGCTATACTGACTGCAAAAAAAAAAAAAAATGTATACATTAAAGAAACAGCCAAACATTTCTTATAGGGTTTGAAGGGTGTGCAAAAAGGAAACATGATGGGCACAATGCAGTAATCCATAGCAACCAATCCAACTTCAGCTCCCAAAATCAGTAACAGGCAAATGATTTTTAATTAGCTAAAAGAGGTTAATGCACTTTCACACTGTTTTTTTCTTTGTTAACACATACACCCACCCTCTCAAAGCACGGTGTCTTCTACGGTGTTATTCTGGGAGATCAGATGAACAATTTTGTTCCTAAATTTGGAAGGCTGCTCCTATGTAAATTAGCTGATTTTTATCAGATCCTCATTATAGCTTGTTGTCTGCGCCCTCTATGCCCGTCTTCATGTAAGATCATTGGGTGTCAATAGAAGCTAAGCCACGGTCTGTGGCTGGCATTGCCACAGGCATCTGTGATATAAAAGGGAAGAAGTCATCTCCACACACCACTCTTAGTTTTTTTTTTTAATTATTCTTTCACATGTGTGTGGTTGTTGAAGGTATAAGAACCCCATAAAAAAGAAGTGTTTTTTTTTTCACAGAAATAGATGTTATGCCTTTTATGACTCTAGGGTTGCATTGTATTACCTGGCTAGATGCAGTATTTGAGAAGAATGTCATATAAGCAGTAAGTTTACTTAAAAGGTAAATATCAAACGCTCTCAAGAGACTGCCAAAACAAACCACAGACAAAAGATAATAATCTGACCATTCCAGTGGCACTCCTAACTTTCTAACATTATGCTCAGCCAATACAAGCCTCCATGTTTGTGTACTTGTCGGGTTGCAGTGGTCCTTAAAGTTGGGATGCACACGCATGTTTGACCACCTTTAGATATCCACTGACACCCGTATGGTTAACATGGTGTCCAGAAATTTCAGCTTTACTCAGTGGAGTTTGTTTTTATACTGTTGACCCAATTTTCAACATGTTTCATAGTCAAAAAGGCCAGAGAGAAGCTACAGAAAGAAAGGGGTAGCCAACATATTGGCTCTGGCAGAGTGTCTTATCTTCTTAGTGGGGGGGGGGGGGGGCAACTCTATTTATTCCTAAATATGGCATTTGGAAAGGGTCATTAATGATCAGTTCTGAGATGCCCTTTATCTCTATATTAATGGACTCCAACCAATCAAACTGGACATATGTCTACTGTGAAATTGTATTGGTTAACTACCAAAAAATACCCCTAATTGATGATAAAACCCGATCATTAAATTAAACAAAAAAAAATTAAATTTAACATTAAATTATCAGACTGTGTACACTAATATCAATTAGGGGGTAGGCAATCTTGGTAGCAGCTCTTGGGCATCTTTCCCAGAACTAGGGTGCTCCATAAATAAACACTCAGTGCTTCTTTACAGTCCAACTTTGTTGGTGTACAACAATAAAACCAAGCTTACCTTTGTGAATGAATCTGCCCATAAACTACACTCTTTATTTAATCCATTTATTTCATTCATAGTTTACCGTATTTATTGTTTGGAAAACCATCATGCTACAGAAAAAAGGATTACATTGGAACAGCATGAACCAATATTGGTTTGTCCTTTTTCTGTATTCATACTAGAGCCTTTAGAGCCCATTTACCAGGTGTGAAGCTTGACACTTAATTTCTTAAGGTAGCAGAAAACAAACAGGCACAGTGACACTAAACAAACACTGCAACAGTTGGGCTTTTGACTTGCTTATTCAATGAAGGCCACCAAGTTGGCCATACCTAGAAAGAGACTGATGTACAACATCACAAAAGACAATCTATTGTCTATGGAAAGCAAACAACTGTACACTGGGACCAACAATGCAGCCAACAAAGAGATCCAACTGGGAAGAAAATCTTAGTGTTTTTTTCTTTCATGACAAAAGTAGGCCAAAAATGGTCAGCAGCTTAAAATAAGCATGCAGATTAGGATTTCTGATGTCAATGGTTGCATGCTTGTTCTGGTTCAGTAAACCAGAAATTACCAAGTCAACTAGGCAACTGGCATTTTCAACTTACCTCGTTCTTAAAAGGAGACCAGCCTTCATTTTTTCTCGATACAGATTTTCTTAAAAAGGACACTTACTGGAATGTTGGTGGGTTTATAGGTCTAAGTCTTCATCCCCATTAACTAAATCAGAGAGGCACATAGAGAGTGTTTTTTTGTTCGCTCATAAACATTAACAGCAGAAACCTTGTAGTACCTGCTTTTGGATGGGGCTTTCATTTGTAAACGTTTAAACTAGTTGAAAGTTATGATTTAAAGTAACTCCATCAAAGAATAAAACATTAAAAATAAAGCAGGTAACTAAAAAGGGGACTGTAAATACCTACCTCTCCTGCTGTTTGGACTGCCAAATTCTGCCCCACATCTGCTTGGAAAACAGTTTCTTAAGTATCAAAAGCTCAGTGGTTCCACTTGCCTACCTTCATGTCACTATAGGAGACAGCAGTGATGTGGAGGTCAGCAGGAGGAAACAGTGAGCATAATGGGAACACTGGGGATTGACACTCCTGGGAGTGCCAGTTTCCCAGCAGACCTCAAGGGACGGATACTTAGCAACTGAGTGGCATACGGTAGTGTGGACAGCAGCATAGGTAAGTATTCACACTCTTCTTTTTGTGCAAGAGCTTTATTTTGAATTTCATATGGGTGACATGGAAGCTTTCATTTTTCCATATGTGTATGGCCATTAGACAGTATATAGGTCTTTAAAGAAAGGGTATTTCGTTTATTAATTTTTTTACAGACACTGAGCTGCATTTACCAGAAATGATCAGTGCTCATTTGTTACACAACACACACAGGAAGACGGCGTCTCATGAAATACTGCTGCTTAGTCAACATCGACTCGGAAGGATTTCGCCCAGTGTCTTTCATCGCAGCAATAGACTTTACAGACAGACATGCACAGCCTATTGTTCTAGTGCAACTCTAGATTTTGAAAGACAAGGCAAGCAGGAAAAGAGCAGGTATTCATGTTCGCCATCATCACAGCCAGGGTCCAATACTGAGTTCACACTTCTAGCTGTGGATCCAGTTACACAGTGCACAGGAATCTGTGGAATTTCTATGATAATATCTCTAATGTCATTCCCAACTCAGCCATCAGTCAGGTCACAAAGTTAACACTTCCCTGAATTTTTAATTTGGGGAATGATGTTTAATGCACAATGTACGCCTGCAGGCCCCACACTTTTTATGACCAGTCTGAATTCTAGGATTATAAAGTGTAAACTATGGCACTGAAGTTAAGGTCATAGGGACAGCTACAGTAGCTGCAGATAGCAAAGACTGAGAACTCTAACTGAAAAATACTATAAGCATATTGTTTAAGAACCGGTAGCTGTAACAAAAAAAAAAGGACTAAATATAAAAATGAACAGGTGACCCATACAGAGCAAAGCAACCAGTTCACTTTAAATTATAATAAAGATAATAACAAGCCATTAATTCTAATATCCAATAGGATGGCATATGGGGATGAGTTTATGAGGATATAAAGGGATCTAGATGGAAAAGGAGTTTTAAAGGCTCAACCCACCCAAAAGTGCTACTGCAGTTGTAAGAAGATGCTGGTGGACTGAAACATGTCTTGGCTCACTACAACGATTTAAAACTTTGTAAAAATAATTAGGAATCTAGAAGAAAAAAAAGAAGGCTCTTTGCACTGGCTATGACAAGTAGGCAGATCTGAAAAACAAAGTGCAAAGGTTTTCCTGGCAAAATCTAACCCGATTGTCCTGCAACCACAGTAAGTGGGTTGAATGATGCTGGGTTCAGTTAACCCTGGAAGAAGAACCCGAGATGGACAATGCTGAGTCTGCAGGGGACAAGACACCAACTGGAGATGGATGACTACATTTTTTATAAAGGTTAAAAGTTGGGATTTATCCGTAATCTAACCCCAAAAAACCCTAATATTTATTCTTATTCTTGTAATGAAGAGGGCCAGGAAGAAGAGGGCGGGGAACACACTAATGTTTTTTTAATTTTAAGTTAATTGCACCTGTCTACTATCCCCTAACTCCTAACCCTTAACTGTAATTTAACCCTGGCAGACCCATACTTACTTTTTCCTGTACTGGAGAGATCAATCCAAGAATTCCTGAAAGCTTTTGATCCTACCCCAAAAACTGAGCCAAGAAAATAGCAGATTCGTTTACGATTATCAGCAAAGCCAAAGAATGACGAATACTGCTCATTACAATACTGAATGCATCACAGATAGACTGAAAAGACTAAAATTAATTTCTATTGTATATTGAACAGAACAGCTAAAGCTGCACCCTTAATCATCTCCGACATCTTATAAAAAGAACTGCCAGTATTTAAAATTCATTATTTAGCCATTTGCAATTTCTCATAAGCAAGTCCTAGCCAACCTCGGGAGGGTTTTCTAAACGTATGGCTGAGTTATGATGGCTTTTGCCAACTGGAAGAAGACTGTATATCTTTAGACAGCTCTTCATAAATAATCCATTGTTTTTATAAACCGGTGCGCACGTGGCTCACACTATGCAACAAATGAAGCGTCCTTGCGCGCACACTCTCCATTATGTCTGAGGATGAATCATTTCCCAAGTGAGAAGATCACTGTCTACCTCCAGTGGAACATTCACTTACCACTGAATGCATAGGGAAAGCCATTATATGTGTGAGCTGATTTAATTAGTCATGTAGTACAAATCACTGGCTGCCACGATGACCCTGGAGAGAGAAGGCAGCTGGCTGTGCATTGAGCATCACCCTACTTTTCAGCTCATCAATAGAACATTAGCGGCATAATGACCATCGTGGAATTGATGGCTACAGCTAATACACTTAACAGTGACACTTGCTGTAGAAGTGCTGGCCCAGCATCTGACACTTGACAGCTGAGGCAGCACCTTGGGTCATAAAGTCAGTTTAGTGCTAATGACTATATGTTGTCCATACTTCAACAACTGTGGCAACATACAGCCATAATGGTTAACCAGAAAGAAACATACAGGTGTCTATATAAACACAGAATGAAACTAGAGGTGTAGCCAAAAGCTGATATTGCAGCCAAACCACTATATTAATATCATAATACAGGATTTATATAGCGCCAGCAGTTTATGCAGCGCTTTACAATATAAAGGGGGATAGTATGAATACAGAAAGAATAGGAGGGCCCTGCTCGTGGAGCTTACACTCTAAAGGATAGACATTTTTAAATACATATATGTAGCCAGCTTAAAGATTTGTAATGCATATTTTAAAAGCATAACTAAATTGGACTATGAGTCAGAGCCGCCAGCAACCACTGGGAGCCAGTACCCCAAGTCGGAGCCGCCAACAACCACTGGGAGCCAGTACCCTGAGTTGGAGGATTAAGGGAGAAATGCATGCCTGTAGTGGAACAGTATCTTTTGTACCATACATTATGCATAAAGTTTGCATGGGTCTCATCTGGGTACTCTGGTTTCCTCCCACACTCCAAAGGTAGGTTAAATGGTTACGGTTTAAATTGTCCCTAGCATGTGTATATATGCATGTGAGGTAGGGACTTTAGATTGTAAGCTCCTTGAGGGCAGGGGATGTGAATATAATATATCTATCTATATTACATGCATACACTGTATATATATATATATATACACACACACATATATATATACACATACATACACACACACACACACACACACAGTCGTGTGAAAAAGTATTTGCCCCCTTTCTGATTTTTTTTTTTTTAATTTGCATACTTTCACACTTAAATGACTAATGACTCAGAACATGAAACAAATTTAATTACTACACAAAGATAGCCCAAGTAAATAAAAAATGCCGTTTTTAAATGATGGTTTCATTTATGAAGGCAAAAAAGCTGTCCAAACCTGGCTGGCTTTATGTGAAAAAGTAATTGACCCCAAACCTAATAACTGGTTGTGCCACACTTGGCGACAACAACTGCAATCAAGCATTTGCGATAACTGCCAATGAGTCTTTCACATTGCTGTGGAGCAATTGTGGCCCACTCTTCTTTGCAGAATTGTTTTAATTCAGCCACATTGGAGGGTTTTCCAGCATGAACGGCCTGTCTAAGGTTATGATACAGCATCTCAATTTAAATATTGGCTTTGACTAGGCCACTCCAAAACGTAAATTTTGCTTTGTTTGAACCATTTGGAGGTGGACTTGCTCTTGTGTTTCGGATCATTGTCCTGCTGCATAACCCAAGTGCACTTGAGTTTGAGGTCAGAAACTGATGGCCGGACATTCTCCTTTAGGATTTTCTGGTAGAGCTCAGAATTCATGGTTCCATCAATTATGGTAAGTCATCCTGGTCCTGAAGCTGCAAAGCAGCCCCAGACCATCACGCTACCACCACCATGTCTGACTGTTGGTATGATGTTCTTGTTATGAAATGCTATATTCGTTTTATTCCAGATGTAATGGGATGCACACCTTCCAAAAAGTAAAATTTTTGTCTGATCCGTCCACAGAATATTTGCCTAGTCTTGGGGATAATCAAGATGTTTTTTGGTAAATGTAAGATGAGCCTTTGTGTTTTTTTTTTTGGCCAGTGACTTTGGCCTTGGAACTCTTCCGTGGATGCCATTTTTACCCAGTCTCTTTCTTATTGTTGAATCATGAACCCTGATTTTACCTGAGGCAAGTGAGGCCTGCAGTTCTTTAGACGTTCTGTGTTCTTTTATGACCTCCTGGATGAGTCGTCGTCATGCTCTTGGAGTAGTTTTTGTAGGTCACCTACTCCTGGGAAGGTTCACCACTGTTCCAAGTTATGTCCATTTGTGGATAATGGCTCTCCCCCCGTGGTTCACTAGAGTTCCACAGCCTTAGAAATTGCTTTGGAACCCTGCCTAGACTGATATATGTACATTACTTTGTTTCTAATCTGTTCTTGAATTGTTTTAGATTGTGGCATGATGTGTGGCTTTCTGTGATCTGTTAGCGTGCTTCTCTTTGTCAGACAGCTTCTATTTGATTTCTTGATTCAACAAGTCTGGCAATAATCAGTCCTGGGTGTGGCAAGTGAAATTTAACGCAGCTTTCCAAAAAATTGTGGTAAATCACAGTTCATTCATGATTCAGCATGAGAGGGGGCAATTACTTTTTCACATAAGGCCAGGCAGGTTTGAACAGCTTTTTTCCCTTAATAAATTAAATAATAATTTTAAAACTGCATCTTGGATTTACTCGGGTTATCTTTGTGTAATAATAAAACTTGTTTGAGGATCTGAATCATTTAATTGTGAGAAATATGCAAACAAAAAAAACAAAAAAAAAAAATCAGGAAGGGGGCACACAACTGTGTGTGTATATATATATATATATATATATATATATATATATATATATATATATATATATACACACACACACACACACACACACACACACACACACATACATCATTTATATATATATATATATATATATATATATATATATATATATATATATATATATATATATATATATATATATATATATATATATATAAAAATGTTGGCGTCATATCAATTCCTGTAATATACAACTGAAAATTAAGGAAAAAACTGTGCCACCTGCCTGGCTCTGCAATATGGCAGATGCGTGCAAATGCAACACTGTGTTACTACGTGGTAATAATGCAGATTTACTCTCCAGCTACTGGTAACTAACCTTGAGCTCAGGTTCAGGCTTGGTTCACACTGGTGCGATCTAAAAACCCTGCAAATCCAGTGCGGCTTCCCACATCGCACCTGAATCGCACAGTGGTTCACACTGAGATCTGCAAACCGCTGGGGGTGTCAATGTAAAGTTAATGACACCCCAAATCGGTTCACATGTAGCAGTACGAACTGCGAAATGGTGCAGGAATCGGATCGCATAGGAGTAAACACCCATGCGATCCTAAAAAGGATTCTCTACCCTCTCTGATGAAGCCGAAGTTTCCATGTTAGCCTCTCATCTCTCACAATATTTTAAGGAAAATAAACCCTCTGACACCTCTCCCTCTGTTGTGTGGGAAGCCCACAAGGCTACTATTAGGGGTCGTCTTATTGAGCTCGGGGCTAGGAAAAAAAGGGAGCATGGTCAACAGATTGATCAGGTCCTACAGCAGATAGCGGCTCTAGATAAACAACACAAACTCTCCATGCATATTGAGCACCTTCAATCCCTCACACTCAAACGTGAAGAACTAAAATCCCTTCTCAATTTAGATACTAAAAGAAAATTCCAACGTTTATCACAGAAATTTTATGAATGGGGTAACAAACCAAGCAAGCTGCTAGCCAGGTCTTTAAAGACTAAACAATCACAGTCCTTTATTTCCAAAATCAAACTTCCAACAGGGGAATTAGCCCATGCAACCCCAGATATTGCTAAGGCCTTTAGAGAGTACTACGAAGACCTATATAATGTTAAAAATGACCTGTCTTCTCTACCACAAAAAGAGAGAAGAAGCCGCCTGCTCTCCTACTTGAGAGCAGCTAACCTACCCAAATTGCCCATATCTGCCCTCAAAGAAATGGAAGAGGATTTCTCGGTAGAGGAGTTCCTGGTAGAATTGAAATCATCCCCATCCGGCAAAGCTCCTGGACCGGATGGGTTCACCATTTTATACTATAAAACATTCAGCGACATTCTGCTCCCTCGTCTCACCGCTTATGCAAACTCTATATCTCACTCTTCAGGTCTACGCCCAGAATCTCTATCAACTCATATCACTGTCATCCCTAAACCCGATAAGGATCCCACCCTATGTAACAGTTTTAGGCCAATATCACTAATTAACGTTGACATCAAACTTTTTGCTAAAGTAATCGCAAACCGGCTGCTCCCTCTTTTTCCCAGCTGGATATCAGCAGACCAATCAGGATTCATACCCAATAGAGAAGCAAAAGACAATTCACTTCGTGCAATATCCCTAATCCAATACGTTCGGAGATGCGCCCAGCCCACCCTACTTCTCTCCACTGATGCTGAAAAAGCTTTCGATAGGGTGGACTGGGAATATCTTAAGATGACCTTACGCCACTTTGGGCTGGGACCTAGGATGTTCCACCGAATCTCATCCCTTTATTCTAACCCCTCAGCACAAATTAGAATTAATGGGACGTTGAGTGACCCCTTTGTCTTACATAATGGAACCAGACAAGGCTGCCCTCTCTCCCCTCTCCTCTTTGCTATCACCTTAGAACCCTTCCTAGCTACAATTAGGCATAATGTTAATATCAAAGGCATACAAATATCCAAATCTGAAATTTTAAACATCAATATTTCCAAGTCCGAAGTTCTCTCCCTTAAGCCCCTGTTTCCCTTTAAATGGGTATTGAAAAGCATGAAATACCTAGGTATATATCTGACTCCCAATCTCCATTCTTTATTTCGACATAATTATATTCCCTTGCTAAATAGGATCAGGGAGGATCTACGAAAATGGTCCAACTTATCACACACATGGTTGGGGAAAGTGAACATAATCAAAATGAACATACTACCCCGCATCCTTTTTCTCTTTCAAATGCTTCCAATGGGAGTACCAGTGGGGTTCTTCACTATATTACAAACTCTGATTTCCAGATTTATCTGGAAGGGCGGTCACTCCAGGATATCGAGAGAGCTACTATTCCGCTCCAAATGCTCAGGCGGTCTGGCACTTCCTAATTTTAAGGCATACTATCAAGCAGTTATATTGTCCAGGCTGGCTGATTGGAAATACGCTCTTAAATCGAAACTATGGGTACAAATTGAATACTTTTTAAGTGGAGTGGATCTCTCGGTAGCCCCCTGGATACCCCGTTCTTGTAGGAACCTAGCTCGATCTACCTCGACTCTCACTATATCCTACTTAGATATTTGGGACGCCCTACACAAAAAATTCTCATGGAAGTATGATTCTCCTCTATTACCTCTCCTCAATCATAAATATTTCTTACCGGGTTTATTAGATCCAGGCTTTAAATCATGGGGAACGGAAGAACCTCTTCTATTACATCATGTCCTCCGTGACAACATACTTAAACCATTACACATGATACTTGCTCCTAAACCCACCCCATTTCTAGATAAATGGAGATATCACCAATTACAACATTTCTTAGGATCCCTTCCCAACCCGCTTAGAGGTCTGAGTGAATTAAATACCATAGAAGAAATATTCTACCCAAAAGACCCCCCTTTACATGGAATTTCTCTATTTTACAAAGCTCTCATTACACTTCAAAACCCCAACTTCCCACCATTCTTGGCTAAATGGGAGTATGACTTAGATTCTTCCCTTACAGATAATCAAAAGGAAAAGATCCTCAAATTAGCCCACACTTCCTCATTGGCCTCAAAAATGTCAGAGGTCAATTATAAATTGCTTACTAGATGGCATTATACCCCAGCCAGATTACAACAAATGTTCCCCGCCAGTTCCCCATTATGCTGGAAGAACTGTGGGAACAAAGCCACTCACGCACACATCTGGTGGTTTTGCCCACTCATCCGACCTTATTGGGATACCATCCGCAATCTAATATTACAGATCTCGGATGTCAATATACCCAATGACCCGTGGACTATCCTTTTTCATTCTACCAAAACTCCCATAAGAATATATAAACGTTCAATTATTCCTCATTTACTAAACACTGCCAAAGCTTTAATTCCTACTTTATGGGGTCAACCAACAATCCCTTCTACAAGAGTTTGGTTACAAATGGTCGATAAGGTACATCTTATGGAGAGCATCACCCACGACATTAGAGGTACCTCTAAGAAACATTCTCTAACCTGGGATTCTTGGAAAAAATTTCAATCCACATCTGTTTATAAGGAACTTATAACGCAAACCTCTTAAACCTCTTGTCTAAGCTTAGCCAACTACACCTTAACATATCATTCCCTTTTGGTGTGTAGACATGCATGCCAGCAACAATCCCCCCCCCCATACCCCCCCCTCCTACCCTCTGTTTTCTTACCTTTCTTATTCTCCTACTCTCTCCTCTTTCATATAACTTCTCTTAATTTTATTTCTTCTGCTTTTATTTATCTCTCAGTTTCTATATACCAAAGTAAGGATTTTTCCTTTTTATATTAATTTTGTTTTGTTTCAAGTGCTCACAAAGTATTAACCCTATGCTATACTAACACTTTGTTAAGCTTCTGAGCCAATTATTGGAGGGTTAGCTTATAACTACTCATTGAAATCTGTGAGTGCTGAAACTCTTGTTGCTGTGTTTTTTAAGAATGCATTCATTCTGAGATATATGTATATCTTTGTTATACTTCACTTTAATAAAAATATATTAAACAAAAAAAAAAAGGGATTCTCTACCATTGTGGTGCGAATGTGATGCGATTTTAGCTGTACAGTTTGTATGGCTGAAATCGCATTGCACAGACATCGCATGTGATCTTCACAGCAATGCGGTGCGAATCACATGCAATGTCTGGCACTTCACTAGTGTGAACCGGGCCTCACACTAGTGCACTCTCAGACATCGCATGTGATTCGCACCCACACTGCGGTGCCGATCACATGCGATGTCTGAGCAATGCGAGTTCAGCCATAAAGTTGTATGGCTGAACTCGCATTGGATTTGCATAGAAAAAAAAGGGTGCAGGGACTTTTTTTTTCCCCCCCGCATTGAAATTGGATCGGATTGCATGAGTGTTTTCACCCATCTGATTCCTGATCGAATCCACAGTTCGCACTACGATCTGTGAACTGATCTGGAGGTGTCATTAACATTGTATTGACACCCGCAGCGGTTCACAGAAGGCAGTGTGAGCTGCCTGCGGGAGAGATGCGATGCGGGAACCGGCGCTGGAATCGTACCGGTTCACGCATCGCACAAGTGTGAACCTAGGCTGAGCAAAAAATGATCCTTTAGGATTGGGGTGTGAACTTTGTTCCCTCTTGACCATGGGTCTTAGCAGCTGCATTGGGCTGCTAAGTTGCCAATGGGCAAGAGAGAAGAGAATTCCGATGACATTACTTCTTCCTTTAACTGTAGCGGACGACAGCTCCGTTTTCCCTATAAAATTATTTTTTTAGACCTAACACTTTGTATCTGTCATGAAATATAGCTTTCAGGTTCATATCATTTTACACTGGATTAGCACCCAATAAGCCCAAATGTTTCTACACCTGAGAATAATCAGCGGCTATACCTTGCCAGTCCGGCTCTGTAATTAACATTACACACACACACATACACACTGCACAGAATAGGAGCGCTGCGAGCCTGCTGCTTTGGCTTGCCGAGTGATTCATATTAAACTTGGCTCTGCGACTCGACTACTGAAGCCATATAAAATATATCTGTATTATCACAGACATTATTATTGGAAGGGCAGTAGAGGATTAAAGTTTTCTCATGACCCCGTAGTTATATGATCTACAATGAGAACCTCAATAGGGAAGGCACAGCCTGCATGAATTTGCATGGTTGTCAGTGTGCCAGAATTTTCATACACATGCCTGTTGGAACAAAACTGTTTATCAATCTGTGCAACAAAAACATCCATAGCAAAAAAAAAAAATAAAAATAAAAAAAGCCGATGCTAGATTAAAAATCATTCTTCATACAAGGCTGCACGCTATTCATTCAGGAACTTTATTGAATAAAGACAATCACTTCTGGGCCAAAATTTAATTGAAAGCAACATATCACATTATTTTTAGAAGGATATTATTAGCATTCACCAAGGAGTTCAATAAATTTATCGATGTACAGACCTCACCGAACTCTGCTCCAGATCCCGACATCCTTCATTTATTGCCGAAAGTGAATTACTTGTTATAAATGTATAAAACCTGAAATCCTGAACAAAGTGTGACAGACATTCTAGGACATAGGGAAGTGGAGGAACAGTCAGTGGGATAGAAGCTATGCTGACATTGTAGAAATCTTTACTCATTTTGGGGCAAAGGGTTTCTCAAAAATGAGAAGCGTTTGGATACTACAACCACCCATGAATATCGTGACAGCAGGCGGATCCTACTGTCAGGGCCAGGACAAGGGGTGGGCAGGAGGGGCGGCTTCCCTGGGCACTGTGGTATCATGTGGGGTTCGGGGGCACCACAGGGAGATTGGGGGGAGGCGATTTGTGTTGGGAGGGGAAATTTGGGGAGGTGTGCTAAGAGTGGTGATTTGTGTTGAGAAGGGAGGAGATGAGGTGAGGCGGAGTTGTGCTAGGATGGATAATCGGGGGGCATTTGTGATAAGAGAGGAAATTGGGGGGGGGGGGGGATTTGTGTTAGGATAGCGAAATGAGGGAGGGGAAGAATGAAGATTAGCGCTAGATTTTTTTGGGGGGGGATTTTTGCTGACACATAATGCTTATACATCTTGGGGAGCGCAGTTTGGTATCCTCACCCTGGGCTCTAGATGACCTTGTCCCCGCACTGCCTACTATGATGGTACAAGGAGCCAAATTTAAACATTTAACAGTTCTATTGCCACAAATATTTGAACTGTCAAGTTGCATAACAAGTCGCACTGGTGTGAACCAGAGTTAAAAGTAGTTAAATCTATTGAACCAAAAGGGCCAGGCCAGGAGGGCTGGGGAGGAATACCTAGATGATGCTGGATGTCCTCAAGGCAAGAAATGAGGCAGGCATTGTATCTGACACACTGAAGCTTCTAATGCACAAAGTGAGCTTCTCACAGTGTCTGCAATCAAAATAGAGTACATTTCAGTACAGGAGAAGAGTCTGTACAACTGTTCAACAGTTAGGATAAAACCGGAGTTTAGCTTTAAAGTTCTATACAGATTTAATTTACAGGAACTGCCATAGGCACTTTACAGTGAAGTTGTATAGTTTGGTAATAGTTATTTAGAGGGTTTTCTCCACTTAAAAAAAAAAAAAGGAATTCGGATCTCATTTTCTTGTCCTCTGGATTGGAAGCGCTATATACAGTGTTCCCAAAACGCCCCTGCCCATTGGAATGAATAGGCAGCGCTTTCAAATCGCCTTAAAAGCGCTTTGGAAGCACCGCAAAATGGGAGGTTTTAACTCCTTATTTTGGGATTAAAAGCGCCCCACTAACGGCTGAAAAGTATAAACAGCGGTAAAGCGCCGCTAAAATGAGCGGCGCTTTAGCGCTAACGTGGCTGCGGCCCCAGTGTGAATGGGGTCTAACTCACATTCACACAAACTGGGGCCAATTTAGACAGGAGCCAATGAACAGCATGTCTTTTTTTCTTAAAGCCCAATTGAACTTTCAATTTTTATTTTAATATATTCCAGGTCCATCAAAAGAAAAAGGTGTGCAAAGCCTTATGCAGCATACACACGATCAGACATTCCGACAACAAAATCCTGGATTTATTTCCGACGGATGCTGGCTCATACTTGTCTTGCATACACACGGTCACACAAATCTTGTTGGAAATTCCGAATGCCAAGAACACAGTGACGTACAACACGTACGACGAGCCGAGAAAAATGAAGTTCAATAGCCAGTTCGGCTCTTCTGCTTGATTGCTATTACACATGATCGGAATTTCCGACAACAGATTTTGTTGTCGGAAAATTTGAGAACCAGCTCCCAAATTTTTGTTGTCGGAAATTCCGACAAAAAATCCGATGGAGCCTACACACACGGTCAGAATTTCCGACAACGAGCTCCCATCGAACATTTGTTGTTGGAAATTCCGAACGTGTGTACGCAGCATTACAGTTTTTTCTCTTTTTTTTATATCACAGACACAGCCTAAATATAAAGTCATACCAAAATGCTGCAGACTGGCACCTATGTTCTCTAAGTGGAAGCAGTGATCTGTCTGACGTGCCCCCTGCTGAGTCAGGAGGAGTGTTGGACTTCTGCAATGAGACCACTGCTTGCACACACATACAGCAAGATCCCACTCTGCAGCTGCTGGGATAGGCTTTTCCCCTCTGCTTGTAGTTGCTTTAGAAGGAAAACAAATTGGAAGACACTGAACACCTTTTGATGCACCTGAAATGTGTTTAGCTGATTTAAACTGAAGGTTCAATTGGGGAGTAATAATTTTCCTAGGGTATGTTTCAGGCATTTTGGCAAATTCTGAACTTGAAGCCTCTTGTACTCTTTCCTATTGGACATTTGTTTGACTTACCCTGGAGGTGCCCAATGTCTAAACCTGTTACACAGGCATAGTTGCCAACAGTCCCGATTTTCCCGGGACAATCCCGATTTTGGGACCCTCGTCGCGATTGGAGGCTGTCCCGAGTCGGGATTTTCCATAAGGAAAATCGGGAATGTTGTTTTTTTTATTTTTGGAGCAGCTGGCTCCAGCAAAATGGCGGCCGGCACCGCCACTCGATCTTTCCCCTAGTGTTGAGTAAGTGGAGAGAGGAAGGGGGCTCGATCCCAGCCAATGGGCTTCTTTAGCTGCACGGCCCCTCCCCTCTCCACTGAAGCAGAAGACACGGCGCTGCTGTCGCCGTGTCTTGCCGAAAAGTTCCCCAGCCCCATACTGCGTAAGCGCTGCGCAGTACAGGGGGTCCTTACATGCCGAGGGGAACTTTCTCGGCAGAACACCAGCCGCTGCTGCACTGAGCGGGGGTGGGCTGCACTGAGGGGGGGCTGCACTAATTGAGGGGGGGTCTGCACTAATAGAGGGGGTCTGCACTAATAGAGGGGGGTCTTGCACTAATAGAGGGGGGCTGAACTAATTGAGGGGGTTCTGCACTAATAGGGGGGGGGCTGCACTGAGGGGGGGTCTGCACCAATAGAGGGGGGCTGCACTAATAGAGGGGGGGTCTGCACTGATGGAGGGGGTCTGCACTGATGGAGGGGGTCTGCACTGAGGGGGTCTATACAGACTCTGTCGGGGGCACCTGATGCAGGGACAGACTCTGCCGGGGGTACCTGATGCAAGGACAGACTCTGCCGGAGGCACCTGATGCAAGGACAGACTCTGCTGGTGGCACCTGATGCAAGGACAGACTCTGCTGGTGGCAGGCGACGTGGCAGGTGACATGCTCAGGGATCCCACTGAGTCGGCATTATGGTGAGTTGAATGATTTAATTTTATATTACAATGTAATAATAGAAATAATGCGCTTCAATCATCCTGACACCATAACAACCATGATGCCTGGATGATTGAAGCGTTGACACCAGGTGTTTGGAGTATCTTTATCTGCTGATTGTTAAACTTTCTAGAATACACATATTTCTATTGTGTAGGATCTGGGGCTGCTGTCCCGTCATTCCCCTCTGCCCCTTTCCTTCTCCCCCTTTTCCTCTCCATCCCTCATTCATCTCAGACTCTAACCACACACCCCTGAACCACGCCAATTTAAGCCACACCCATTTTCCCCGCAAGCCACGCCCATTTTCCGACACTTGTATTTTTGCTAAGCCACGCCTACAAACAAATGCCCCGCCCCTAATTATTGTACGGCTCCGCCTACAGCCAAAAAAGTGTCCCACATATTTTTTTTGCAATGTTGGCAACTATGCACAGGTCATATGATCAACTACACAACTGAGTTCAATTAAATCTATAAGTGAATGAATGTGGATGCTAACAGTACTGTTTGAAAGACCTGGCAATTGGATAATGGTGTGCTGCTCTGTCGGGTGGGAAGTCCTACGTGGAGATCCTCCGAGGCATCAGTGGAAACCAACATTGCAGCCTGCATTCAATCTAGGGCTTTCTTTCTGAACCTTTTTATTACAGAGGAACCCCTAAAATAATTTTCAGGTCTCGGGGAACACATACTAATCACTTCTTTTGGGGTCAATGGGAAAAATGCCCCTTACACCAATGGTTAGTAGGAACAATGCAATCCTTACAGTGGTGGTCTGAATGGTGATAAAAAGGGAACGGATATCATGCTGCTGGCTTTGCCATGACACCCATCAGAACTTTGCAGACACCCATCAGATAGGAGGTCAGTCAGCCAAAGATCAAGGAACCCCTAGCAACTTCTTGATGAACCCTAGGGTTCCACAATACCCTGGTTGAGAACAGATGATCTATGGTGATGCCTTTCCAAACATATGCTCAGCTGAAGCCTAGTATCTAATGAGGCATGTGGCTACACACACTTTTCACAACACGTGCTGAGCATTCCCTTTCGGTCCTGTTGTGTCCCAGCCTTAAGGCCCGACAGTTATCTCCTTTGCCTTTGCTTACAAACAGAACATAAAGGTTTTACTATGGTAACTCTTTAAAGTGCGATTGTTTGATGTTCCTCAGAGAAAGAAAGAGTCTTACATCACTTCATTCACACAGGAAACACACTGTGTTTTTAATGCCAAAGCAGATCATGTCACGGTTACAAACACATGGAGATATTTTGACAAATACGAGCATTAGTGAGACTGCAAGAGACATGACAATCACAGGATAGAGCGTAAAGGAAAGAAAAAGCTGACTCGTAACGCTCCCAGATCCCCAAATCTCACCACATGTAAAATTCATTGAGGCCTGACATTACAGATCAGCCAGCTCCAAGCGCTTTGTCTCTTTGCTGTTTTCAGAGAGTACATAAATTCCTTTTGTGAGTCCTCTAAAGGAAATTTCCGACAATGAGGATATTAAAACTCCCAGGATACTGACAATAAAAGCTTCTGAGGATTTCACGAGTTTTTCCTGGTGTTAATTAAATGATCATTTAACACCAAAATGTAAACAGTGCCATTTCTTTTTAGTGACAGCGATGCCTATTATACATCCAGTGCAATAAAGGACAGCGTGCTAATTCTCTGCATTAAGTTCCCACCACACTTTAGGATGCCTTATCGTGTCTAAGGTTAAGCATCTCAACACAAAACAAAGATAAGGCCCTACTCAACTTCCAGTTTGGTTTTCCCATCGCTCAGTGACCTAGGTAACACTTGGAGGGAGAAAGAATAAATTTAATTTCTGCAGCATTTTGTAAGGATTAGGAACAATTGTTGGCCCACAATGACTTTTTACCCTCTCTCTTTCTCCTTTGGATGCCACATTCCCCGAGTTCTAAGAGAAAATTCTGTTGGTTTAAGGCGTAGAACAAACAGGACTTTCAAATAGGGGACTTTCAATTATCTGCGGCAAAGCAATCAACCTCTCTTTTGGGATTTTCACAGCTATTCAGGAGAACTCTTAAATCTCTTTTTTTCCTCTCACCACAAGAAAAAAATGGTAGAAATGGTCACAAAAAATTTTGTATACATGTGCAGAATTAATCTTTGAGATAATGGACTTCCGTTCTATAAGTTGACTGCAAGGGATGGCTGCAGCCAAGAAAGGTCTGGTTCTTGCCACATCAGATCTATAAACCTAATCTATTGCAAAAAAGATATGAATACCAGGATGACACTAAATGACTCCACAATCAGCCTAAAATGGCTTATAACAATGAATAGAAGTTTCCCTGAGCTACATAATCAAGATCTTTATACAGAGATCGGCTCAGGAAGCTTTTTTTTTTTTTTTTTGTCTTTTTTTTTATATTCTAGAGAACATGAAACCCTTGTCTTTTTTTTTCATCTATGGCACCATTTGGGAAAATGTTCTCTCACTTCCTGTTCCATTGACAGAGTTTTACTTAGGACAGCAAGTGAGGGAAAAGCTCTCTAACAGGGACACAATTATAAAAAAAAATATTTTTTATTTTAGGATGGAGAAAGGCTAAATCCACTTTTTATTGCAGTGTCCCCTTTACATATATTACAGTTATTAAAGGACACGTTCAAGAAAGTAAGATTTTTTCAGCAATGTTTGACAGCCATTTACCACATTAAACAATTATACCTCTTGGCAGCATGGGTCTACAAACCATCCATGGACATTAGGAGTTTCCACTTCCCCTGCTGGATTTTGTATTTAAATAGTATTGTGGACAATGCAACAGGAGGTACTGGAGGATACAAATATGTGCTGAAATACCCAAAACTCTGGGGAGACAGAAATGATTGCAGGGAGATCTCATTGTTGGAGTATGCAAGAAAGATAGGAGGCCAGGGATTGATGGATCCACCAGACTCAATCTCTAATTAATATGACACTTTTAGGTGGAATTGGACCTTTAACCGATGAGTGTGAGCTCTAACTGATTCGGACACTGGGTAGTACTACTGTATGCCAGAAACCAAAGGGAATGGTCAAGGATCCGTGCAGTATGATGACAGCAATGCCAATATGCTACTCCCAAGGAAAAGCACTGATTACCTTTTGTTTTTAACAAACTTCATGCATGCCAAGCACCATAGGTTCGTGAGAACTGGACTGATATAAGATAAGGCATTTTACCAAGCCCTGTCTCAATGCACCTGGTGTGAACAGGCCCCAAAACTATTTTCTATGAAGTGTTGCAGAAAAAAAGTGATATTTCTACATAAATTAGATAATGAAGTACTTCCAAACATTTTTGTAGTAGACAGCTTGTGTGTTCAGGTTTAGTGGCCCTTTAATTTAGTTTTACAACTCAACCTCTGCAGGTAAAAGCGAGTCCATATAATCATCAAATTGGAATAGTGAGAAATTTTCAGCGGTATTAAATACCTTTTTTACTAAGCCTAATAATGCCAGCTGATTACATTTGACATGGCCCTTGCTTTTCCACCGCTTCCATCATCAGGATTCTGTTTCCTACTTAACTGAAAGTCCGTGGTTTCCGATATCACAGGAAAGACAAAACCTTAAAATGCCTGGAGCCCTCTTTGGATTGTTGGACTTACATGTCCGGGCTGTGTAGTAAAATATGGATGCTACAAACTTCAGAGACTGCACAAGGTCAACAAGGAAAATAAAATCAGCACAATTAACTTGTGCACTAAACCAGGTGCTTTCCTGCTTGTATTAAACTACAGGAAAAAGTTTTCTTCAATGTGTTAAACAAAAAGAGGTTTGTTCAGCAATGCATGACAGCGATTAACCCTCCCCTCTGGATTTCTATATCAATGCTGCTCATAACAGTATACGTAAAAAGAAAGAACGTAAGTCAGCTGTAGTCAACTTACTTAAAACAAGGGGCCTCAAGCACAGCCCCTGACATTACAAAGTTGGCACAGATTATATTCAGTGACTGTAATGCTACAGAAACTGGCCAGAGACTGCAGACGTGCAACAGGAGATGGTCAGTGACTATGAGCATGCTAATAGAGAGGGTCTGAGACTGCAGACATGTAACAGGAGGAGATAGTCAGTGATCTTGGACATGATGCAAGAGAGGATCTGAAACTGCAGACATGCAACAGGAGATGGTCAATGACTATGGGCATGATGCAAGAGAGGGTCTGAGACTGCAGACGTGCAACAGAAGATGGTCAATGACTATGGGCATGCTACAAGAGAGGTTCAGAGACTGCAGACATTACAGTATATATGTACAATATATACACTGCCAACAGTTTGCGCAGTGCTTTACAATATAAAGGGGGACGCTCAAATGTTTTTCAGCTGGCACTTGAATACACCAGACTATGCTTAACATGCAAAATCCTATTCTTTCTTGTTATCCTTGTTCACACTTATATGGTCGGTTGCCCTATGCTCAGAGGAGTACATGAGCTTTTTATTAAGCGTATTCAGCCATTTTTGCCCATGTGGACTTTAACAGGTGCACCTAGACACACGTGATACATGCGTTTGGACACGTTTTTGTCCCTGGAAAAACTCCTCTCCTTTTCTAGAACTGCTTTCCTCCCCTTGCCCAGCCCAAGAAACAAAAGCCTGAAGCTTAGGATCTCATGCACACTGGGCATTTGAATTTCTCCTTTTACTCCTGGCAGGAAAATTCAGCTTAAAAAAAAGTGCCTAAAGCCGTGTATACGCTCGTCAAGTGTTTGAACGTTTAGGGATTCGATTGGCCAGAATACCAATTTATTCTGGCCATTGGAATGAATAAACGCTTACACACAGGAGCGTGACTTGGCCCCACCCCCCACTTTCTCCTCGTTTTCTCACTGGCTGTGATTGACAGCAGCAGAAGCCAATAGCTCCCATTGCTGGATGAGCCATTAAGGAGCAAGAGACCTGGGAGAGCCCCATAAGGTTTTTTTACCTTAAAGAGGAGCTCCAGGCTCCTTCAGAAAAGTAAATTCCTTGAGCAAAAAATACTGTAAGCTGCTGACCCTTAATATTAGGACACTTGCCTATCCAGGAATCCAACGGTATCCTCACCCGAGCCGATTTCAATCGGCTGTCAGGTGCCGGTGCCCCCATCAGTTCGCTGCGGTGAACTGAGCCGGAAGTTCGGGCCCCCCCTCCTTCCCTCACAGCCGGCCCATTAAATAAGCACAGCGAGCTTCACTCATGCGCAGTAGGGAACCGGGTGTGAAGCCGCAAGGCTTCAACGCCGGTTTCCCTTGGGCAAGATGGCGGCACTGGCACCTGACAGCCGATTGAAATTGGCTTGGGTGAGGACACCGCTGGATTCCTGGATAGGCAAGTGCCCTAATATTAAAAGTTAGCAGCTACAGTATTTGTTGCTGAAGGAAGTTACTTTTCTGAAGGAGCTTGGAACTCTTCTTTAAGGTAAAAAAAACCTTATGATGCTCTCCCAGGTCTTTCGCTCCTTAATGATCACACAGCAATGGGAGCCATTGGCTCCTGCTGCTGTCAATCACAGCCAGTGAGCCAATGAGGAGAAAGTGGAGGGGTGGGGCCAAGTCATGGTCTGTGTGTGAATGGACACACAGAGCACAGTGCAGGAGCAAGCATGCTAAACTGCCCCCATTGCAAGAGGCTTGCTGTAGGAGCACTGGGCAGGGGGGAGAAGCCAGGACCACCAGTGGGGGACCCAAAAAGAAGAAGAGAATTGGGGCTGCTCTGTGCAAAGCCATTACACAGAACAGCATGTTTGTTATTTAAAGAAAAAAAAAATGTTCCTTTAGAATCACTTTATATTAAACACAGGTGTGTATTGGCCAAAAAACACATTAGAAACAGGCTTTCTGATTTAGACAGAAATGGATTGTACACATAAATTGTGGGTAGATCTTCTGAGGCCAACAATCACATTCATATTTAGGCCAAGCTATGTTTTTGCACTGTCACTGGAATACCTTCAATGTGGGAAGCAAGGTATTTTCCCTAACGTGTTTGTACAATGTGATTACTCATAATGTAAAGGAACAATTGTGGCAGAGTAGCTTGTTCCCAGCCTATGTACTGAGCGAGCTTTGAAGTGTCAGCAGGCCCCCCTTGGGCTTTCCTCGGGTAACATAAACCACTGACAGTAATGGAAGATTATCAGTTACAATTGCTGATTTATCTTACACGGCTATGCCGATTGTTCTTGGTAACTAGAAACCACCATCCTACATGTACTCACATACATTAGCAGATTGTCATTGTAATCTCTGTGATTGTGCCAGGATCAGACAGTGAGATACCAGAAGTAAACCACTGTGGGAAATATCCCAGCTGCATGAGTTGCCATTTTTCTGCCATTGTCCTGTATTTGAACAGAGGTCCAACTTCAGTCATGTCTTTTAGTGGGTTTAGTCCACTTTATCTGTGTGCATTTACTACACTTTAAAGCAGAACTTCACCCAAAAGGGGAAATTCCGCTTTCCTGCCTCTCCCCTCCAATCACATTGGGATACATTTTTTTTTTTGAGGGAGGGTATCTGGTTTTGGCAATCTGAGCAGAAGTTCGCCTCAACACACTCTTTGCCTGCAGCCTTCTTGGACACTGGCTTGCGCATGTGCAGTGTGAAACCAGTTGTGAGGCCACAAGGTGTCACAGCCGGCTTCCCTTAGTAAACAAGCTGGCACCGGGGACCCGAAGGCCAGTGATGAACAAGCTCGGGTGAGGATGGTGTTGGATCCCTGGACAGGTAAGTGTCCTTTTATTAAAAGTCAGCTACTATAGTATTTGTAGTGGCTGACTTTTTTTCATACAGCGTGAAGATCCTTTTTAAGTGTTCATGACCCTGGACATAAATTTTCATTGAACCCTTGCAGTACATGGGTAGACACACTGCAATGTTTTTTTTTCTTATTTTGTTCCCACCCCCCCTTTTCTCTCCCCCCCCCCCTTTTCTCTCCCCCCCCCACACTTATGTTTGTTTGTGATGAGCAGAACAGTTTCGGTCATGAGCTCTGCTTTATGCAACGCCCGTAGTCCATAGTCCCTAGTCCACCTTGTGAGCAAGCAAGAGAGGATGGCTAAATACAGTCGGACCATGGAGAATGAATGTAGTTACCCTCTAACAGGAAGTAAAATTGCAGCAGCACAAAAAAAAAAAAAAGAAGAAGAATTTGGAGATTCGGAGGCTGAGAGTAATAAAAGGGCCTTTTTTGAGTTAAGAATACATACTTCAATAATACTTTTATTTGGTCTGGGAAGACCAGTGTCCTGCTGTTTCTCTTCCCCTAGCTCACTGAGCTTCTTATTCAGCTGCAACCAGAGGGTATGTGACCACCTATAAATATTTTTTTTAAAAACGGGGAAAAGGGTATTTATACATTTTTTTTTTTATATGTATACACAAATGTTCTGCTTTTCATTTCTATTTTAAACTGAATGGGTTGTTTTACAAGGTAAATGTTCACATATACTTTAAATCTTTAATAGTTCCCGACTGCCCTGCGCAGGATCACACTAATATATATATATATATATATATATATATATATATATATATATATATATATATATATATATATATATATATATATATATATATATATATATATACATATACATATACATATACACACACACACACACTGCACTTCTGTGTATCTGTGCCACTTCCACTGTGATTGTACGCCAGCGGGACCTGATGTCCGCCGGCACCCGTTGATCTTTAAGGATGATGTAAACAAGGCAGATCGCCGTTCGGTCAGCAAGGAAGGCATGGATTCTTTGTTCCTGCAAAGCAGGGACACAGATCTATGCCGTCCCCTAGTAAAAGCACCAACCAAACTACACTAATACACTAGCTAGGCACATAGTTAACCCCTTGATAACCCCTGATGTTAACCCCTTCCCAGTCAGTGTCATTAGTACAGTGACAGTGCATATTTTTAGCACTCCACCCCAGATGATGTCTTATTGAGACAAAACTGGTTGGGACGGGCTCTGCTGATGCCACTGCGGTATTTGATTTTACTTACATGCCGTTTAATGCCTTCGCAAATGTGAGTGACCATTTTACTTATTTCAATAAAATGCCTTTTATGTAAATGAAATCACACTATGTGGCCCAATTTTTTTTCCTTTTACCATATATAATACTGGGAGGATCTGTTCTTGATCTTTGGTCACTGTTCCCTTGGTGGATACCCATTGATGTTATACATTGTGACGGACCCCTGCCTGATTTGTCTACATCGGAAACCGTGTATGCTGATTTTCTTCCCTGGGTGTGTTACACCACAAGCTCTGTTGACTCATCAGGCGTATGCCTAGTTGGGTTCAACTTGTCTGGTAAGCCTCTTTCCTTTTGGTGGTGGATTATCAACAGACAACTAGTACACAGATTTATCTTGCAAGTCACTTTATATATTGGAGTCACTTAATGGACTTTCATTCTAATATATATATGCACTGTTGGTTTATGTAAACATCATTATTGTTGTATTAGAGTAATATTGTATGCATTTTTTCATGGTTTACGCACATCAGTAATGGTTTGTTACTAGTTTGATCCCGTCAGGGAAATCTCACTTGCACCTTCACTTTTAGTGCTGCACTTTACCACTTTCCCATTTGTTCACATATTCACAGATTTCTTTTGTGCTGGCAGCTATTATTTATCACTTTAAGACAGCGCGTTTTTTTTTTTTTCTTTTCTTTTTTCCGCATATTTTTAGCATTGATAACTGTACTAGTTTCACTGGGCACCAGAAAAGTGTCAAAAGTGTCAGTTAGTGTTTAATTTGTCTGCCGCAATATCACAGTCACGCTATAAGTCGCTGATCGCCACCATTACTAGTAAAAAATAAATAAAAATTCCATAAAAATATCCCATATTTTGTAGACGCTATAACTTTTTTGCAAACCAATTAATATATGCTTACTGGGATTTTTTTTAACCAAAAATATGTAGCAAAATACATATTGGCCTAAATTGATGAAGAAATTAGACTTTTTTCACATTTTTATTGGATATGTTTTATAGCAGAAAGTAAACAGTATTGTTTGTTTTTTTTTTAAATTGTTGGTCGTTTTTTGTTTATAGCGCAAAAAATAAAAAAAAAAACAAAAAAAAAAACGCAGAGGTGTTCAAATATCACCAAAAGAAAGCTCTATTTGTGGGAAAAAAATGACATACGATTTATTTGGGTACATAGTTGCACGACCGCGCAATTGGCATTAAAGTAAAGCAGTACCATATAGCAAAAAAGACCTGGTCGGGAAGGTGGGGGGGGGTAAATCTTTTCCGGAACTGAAGTGGTTAAGTCTGAAATCAGGTTACTTAGATGAAATCAAACAAAGCACATTTAGGGAACAGCAACAATGAAAGTTTAAATATATGAACCATAGCAACCAATCAGAATATATTCATCCTTGATTTGACTTCAGCATAAAGGCAAATCTAAGAGGTTGCTATAGATACACTATTATGCATATCAGCCTTTTTTTTTGGTATATTTGTTATTTAAAGTTTAACAGCAAGTGTTAAAATTGCTGTCTATGACAAGGTGCTCTAACAAGGAACAGGAGGAGGCAGTGGGGAAGACAAACTATCATCACCTTCAAAAGCAAAATAAAACGTTAAATAAATTAGACTCCACATAAAATGTAACCTCAGATCTGGATGTGACCTAGCCGACATATGATGGCAAATTACCTTGTACAATTTACCAATGAAACAAACTATGTTGTTGAGCAAATGGTAAACAACCTGTCACTGAAGAATTAAGTAAGGATCATGCAAATATGCCGTTAGGAATAAATGTGTATTGAGCATCTCCGCACCAACCAAGACAAAGGAAAACAAATTAACTACAGTATGTTGGTTTTTGGCAATCAGGAAGCACAAAACACATGCCCAGAAATCAAGAAGGCCTGTAGATTAATGCCTGTTAGAGACAGTCCACTGGTTTCAAATATGCCAAAAAATGTACATTTATTACAATAAAAACGTAGCAGGGAATAAAAATGAGCAACACTAATCCAACCAGAAAACCATTGCCCTATTTATTTTTTAATACTGAAAATAAAATAGCGGGTTGGTTTAGCACTACAACCATCTGGCTCTGGACCATGGTACTTTTAGAAAGTAAAATGGCAGGAGAAGCTGCAGATGAAAGATTCCATTGCCTGAACAGCCAGTTATGCTGCATGTATTGAATCTGAATAGGTACATCCTACTCCAGAACTAGTACTTAGTTTATCTGTGAATGGCAACCTTGATCTCACTGGTGACAGGTCCCCTTCATTTTGTGGGATCACCTAAAGAGCTAGTCTATTGCCAATGAACCAGCAGCCTCTGTAAAAAATAAAATAAAAATTGTACACATAAGATATTAATAAGCTATAAGAATTTGAACTTCCTCTATCAAAGTGCATCAAATAATTGAGATGAAAGTGGGGCACATTGGAGCATACTTGTCATTTGAGAGAACAGTGTAAAACGTCATGGACAAAAAATGCCATCACTATATGTTGCCCATACATACTTTCCTTTTAATCATTGTGGTACTCCTAAGAGCCCAATGGCCTCCAAATCACCTATGGATTTCCTGCTGTAAGAGTACAATCATGATTCCCCCAGCATTCCATATTGCAGGTCTGGGACCTTAGCAATCCAATGAAAAGGTCTGCATCATGGGATGGAGCACTTGGCTCCAACATTCAGGTTGGTAATCATTTGGTGGGTTTGGGGAATACTAGGGCACCATGAAGGAATGGGACACAAAATAATGAAAACAAGACATATGTTTTATGCTGCCTGTCCTTTCAGCTCCACCATGATCTGCTTAAAGTCCCCCCTAATTCAATCCTATAGCAACAGACAATGCTCATGTTTTCCATTCCCCACCAGCATCTAGCATTTAGTACAACTGTTTACCCAATACATAAGAAGAACATGGGAAGAGAAATGACTTGCAATGTGCCAACAATCAGGACAGGCAACTCAGCGGTCAGACACAGGTCAGTATATTCCAGGAAGAATGGTTGAGAACCCTCTAATGCACATGTGTCAAACACAAGGTCCCCCGGCTGAATCGGGCCCCTCAGGCCATTTCATGTGGCCCTCGCACCTCTTATGCAGCTGCGACACCCCCTCTTCTCTGCCCCCACCTTCTCTCAGGAGTTGGCAGCAGAGAAGAGGACAGAACTCCTCCGCCAGATCCTGTGGTCCTTTGTGCAGCTGCATAGAGGCTTGTCTCTGCTACCCTGCCTTGTCTTAGCAGTCAGCAGCAGGGAAGTGGACCGAACTGCTCCTACAGATCTTGCACCTCTATGAGCAGCCGCAGCACCCTCTTGTCTCCACCTCCTCTGGTCTCAGCATTTAGCAGACTCCAGCCCTCCTCTGATCATCCTCTAGACCCTGCACTTTCTGCCTCCCAGCTCTACCCCCACCTCCCCCCCGGCAGCAGCACAGGGTAAGGGGGGTGCACTGTGATGTAAGGGGGGGGGGGAATCATTGAAGTCAGTAGTACCTTACCTTGGCAAAAATTGCTTAATGCTCAAGGAACCCCTAGCAACCTCTGGAGGACCCCTATAGTTCCACAGGACCATGGTTGAGAAAGACATCTCTAAAGAATTAATACAGGCTTAGTACAGGGCAAAGTGCCCATATTTAAATGAGATTCAAGGACTAGCTTGAAAATAAGACATCAATTTTGGCTCTAGCACATCTTTAATTTATCAGCTAAAGAAATGAACAGGGAGATAATAGTACAATGATTCTTCATAGACTTCCTAGAGTGCAGCTGCATATGTATATTAGTCAAGGGAATCTCTTTATTCCTTCGTCAGCAATGCAGATCTATGCTGGAAAGAGACTATTTTTTCATCACTGACCTGCAGTCGGTAGAGAAATAATGTATTTCTATAGAGGAGGATTAATATGTCTTCAGAAATAAACAGACAGCACAAGGCATGTAAGCCTCAATAAGCCATCAAATGCCCTTGTTGGCCCAAGTGCAGCATGCTTGTTTAGTCTCCTCTCGTAACTTTCAGGAACAATAACTTTGCAAAGAGATAAATTATTGATTGCCACGGAGAAACTCAGTAGGAAAAATAAAACAACAAAGTTCTGCTTTATAGAGGACTCTTATAACTCAGCATGGGGGAACCTTCTGCTGACTCTCAACCACACTGCAAGGGAAAACATATGGGAGGTTTTATCCTATCCTCATGTGTGACAATATACATTCACTGGGGCTTTTTTCTTACATGGTATAGTAACCGATCTAAAAATCAGCTTTTACTAAGAGCCATGAGAGCCCTAAGGCTAGCTATACAAGCATAGATTTCTCTTGTTTAGCCCTTGTTTAATTAATCCTCCATCCACATTAAAGGGCATGGGTGGAGAAATCTGCACAGTTGGCTACTATATTCAGACAGAAGTAACAGCTGCGGCTGTCTGAATACCCGAACAGTAACTACATCCCTATTAGAGTGTAAGCTTTAATGAGCAGGGTCCTCCTAACCATCTTGTATTGAATTGTATTGTAACTGTACTGTCTTCAATTATATAGTAAAGCACTGCACAAACAGTTGGCTATAGAAAAAAAAAAAAAAACTGTATAATAATAATATAAAAATAATAAATAATAAAAATATATCTGACAGGATTCAATGTTCAACAGATAAATTTTCCACAGGGCTCGGTCGGGGCACACGTTTCTGAGCACATGGGGCCCTATCAGTGGCGGCTCGTGCTCAATATTTTTGGGGGGGGGTGTCAAACAAACCTGGCCCCCTCACTCACACTACCCCCGGATGGGTAAGACAGGAAGGCGGCAATAAATGGCCTTACCTTAGGAGGATGATGATGAGTTGGTGGTGTTGGGGCTGGATCCGGGGTAGGGCTCCTTGAATCTGGAAGAGGCTGTTGCTGCCCCTTCGCCCCTCCACCTGCTGCTCCTCACTGCACATGGCCTGCAGCTTGCCGAGGGAGGACTCCCTGGCCAATCGGGTCTCAGGACCCGCTTCAAGATCGGGAGCAG
Organism: Aquarana catesbeiana; assembly: GCF_042186555.1. Classification (NCBI taxonomy): domain Eukaryota; kingdom Metazoa; phylum Chordata; class Amphibia; order Anura; family Ranidae; genus Aquarana; species Aquarana catesbeiana. Next base: position 863,723,693 of record NC_133324.1, read on the forward strand.
AAGCAGGAAGACATTAGTGAATATTCATTCTCTAATGTCGCACCACTGGGTGGGAACAGGGCACCGTGCACAGAGCCCACCCTTTTTGAAGTCAATTAGAGCCTCAGGCTCTAATCATGGGCTTCAATAAAAAAATGCATGGAGATTAGGGGCCGTGCGCATGAATTGGGGGGGGGGGGGCTGCGCCCCTGTGCCCCTAATGGAGCGGCCGCCACTTGGCCCTATACGCAAGTAAAATTTGGCACAGAATCTAGCAATGTCTAGCTGCAGTGTATTTCAGCCTGTCATAGACTTTGACGGGCGACAGGCAGTAGGGCTGGATGCCCAGTGTTCATGAGACCTTAGGCCGGCCAATCACGATTCAAATCTGAACGGTTCAAAACGATTTGAACAGTTAATGGGCAGGCTGAATGTACCAAGTTGACCAATCAACTTGGGTACATCCAGCCTGCCGGATTCACTTGCGATTATCGCTAGTGGCTGCTATAGCCGCTAGCAATAATCACTGCCCGACAACGCCCAACCCCCGCCAACCCCCAAGCCGGGAGCAGTAAATGGCTTGGCATGAGGGATTCCCCTGTTAGCACTGTCTGTGTTGATGAGGGAACCGTGCAAATGTCTTTCCTGCAACCCGTGGTTGCAGGAAAGAAATTTGCAGTGTATGGCCTGCCTTAGTCACACAAAAAGGGAAAGCAGTAAAAATCTGTTGGGGGTTTTAACACTCCCACACTCAATCCAAAACGAAAACAATAATTTATAACATTGCATTATATTAGCAATAAGTTGACGCTAAATAATAATTTTCAGACAGTTTTATTTTATGTGATATACAAGACTTTCTTTGGATAGCTTCACCAGGTGGCTTAAACAGTTACATCTAAGAATGTTCGTGCTCGTTATACCGTGCCTCATTCTGTGCTTTATGTTTAGCAGCTCTTTAAATAAAAAGTAATGCTCCTCTCTACCCAGTAAGAAATCAGATAGAGGATTTATGCTTCGCTCCCACTAACAATATACATTTCATCTGCAATAAATGGTGGCCGCTCAACCATGAAGCTTTTGGGCTTACTGTTTCATTGTTTTTGGAAGAATATATACGAAAGAAAAATAAATCCAATTATATATATATTTTTTTATTCCTTCAAAACAGTAGAAAAGATTCACAATGAAGGCAAATGGATGAGTCATGTATTTTATATAAAATAAAGGTTTTCCTGGAAGGTTGTCATATGGTAGAAAGCTACAGCAAATAAACTGATAGATGAGAACCTTTCCATGGCTTCGCATTTAATAAGACAATTTGACTTGACAGTGTCAGTAAAGCTACGCACTGGACCTGATTTACTAAGACTGTAGGTAGGGGACTGTTGAAACCAGTCACATTGCATCTAATATTTAGCTACAAATAGAAAATAAAATAAAAAAAGAAAGAATAGGGCTTGGTTTACTAAAACTGCAAAATCCAGAGCAGCCTCGATGGTAGCCAATCAGCTTTCGAACTTCAGTTTGTTCAATTAAGCTTTTGAAAAAAATAAATAAATAAATATCTGAAGCAGATTGGTTTCTATGAAGAACTGCACCAGATTTTGCACTCTCCAGTAGTAAATCAACCCAATAAATGTATTTTGGATAGAAGAGTTAGAACCTTTTACAAGTTTTTGAATTAAAAAAAAAAAAAAAAAGAGTTAGGTCATTTTACAAGTTTTTGACTATTTTCACTGAGATAGAAAGTGAGGAGAAATCCAAAATGTTGTCACTAAAGCAAGAAGCAGTGAAAAATCATCCAATAGGGACACCTATTCCTATGTCAACAAAGTAAGCATACCTCCCAACTTTCTGAGATGGGAAAGAGGGACACCGATTAGCAAAAGTATAAAGGCATGATATATTGTTTCTGGTTTTTCTTTTCCATGGTTGGTAAGATTTGCTGTTAAACAATGGTAAAAGATTTCCTGAATAAAGAATGCAAAAAAAAAAGTATATAGGCATAGGACACACCCCCCGCCACTCCCCCTTAAAGGAGAATTATACAAAAAAATTATTAGTTAAACCCACAAGTGCATTTTTTTACCACTACTAATCCTTTATATTGGCTAGGAACTGGATTAAAGGTGTGAAACAATATTTGAAAAATAAATGGTGCTTTTTATATACAACTACATAGCTCAGACCAGAATGAGAGACAAATGAGAAGGAAAGAGTGACAGATGAGTGACAGTCCCAAATCAGGGACAATCTCTCAAGATTAGGGACAGTTGGGAGCTATGAGTAAGGGAAGGTTTAAATCACCATCTAAAGCTAAAGAAAAACGCTTGGGTTTTTGAGTCAATATGGCACCCCTTGTGCACATATGGAATTACAAACTATGTACAAAATTTACATGAAACACACATTAATAACATTATTTCCATTTAGCCAATTTCTTTCTCATACACACCTAAGCAAAACTTTGAAATGTATTAAAAAAAAACAAAAAAAACAACATTATTTTTAAAGGATCTGCCATGTTGGGTATATGCTAGAAAGCTGAAGCGCTAACTCACTGCTTTTATTTCTACTACTACTAGTAGGTTGAAAACAAAAAAAAAAAAAAACTACTTCAACCACTTAAAGTGGACATATACAGTAAATGTAGGTTTCCCTTGGGAAAGTAATAAATAGAAAAGGCACAGAGAGGTCAAAAATGCTCACCTTTGCCTTGGAACTGAATTCTTTTCTCTTTCAGTTCCCGTTAAATGACTAAATTCTGGAACCTTGCTCACATGACTTCAGCTGATGGGGAATGAGGGAGTCATTCTCTGGCTAGACAGTACTTTTTCCTAAACTCTGATCCTCTTTTGTCTGTCTTTCAATCAGTCCTGCGTATACAGCAGTACTCAGACTGGAAGAAGCAGATGTAGAACAGAGAGAGGACTCATAATTCTGCTGCTGATCCTTCACTGCCCAGTCACAGGCTGGGGGCTGAGAGGTGACCAACCTGTTTTACTTGCTGCAGAAGAGTGAGGCCACCAACCTGGCTGTGCATGTGAAGGCTGAATGAACACAATTACAAACACTTTGTAAAGTAAAACAGTTCTTAAAGTATATATGTATGTATTTTTTTAACAATAAAGATTTTACTTAAACTGAAAACAGCACACGTGTGTACAAATGTATTATGACTGTATACTTAGCAGACTGCCTGAAGGTCAGCATTTCGTGCAATTTCTCTGCACCCATGTTCCTAACAACTCTTATATGCTGTACACAGGGACTCTTGGTGTTGAGTTTTCAAGCTATTCAAAATGTTAGCTGAGACTTTTCCCATGTATCTAAGGGAAGAACCTTGTAGGAACCATTATTTAGGAACACCTCTGGGGAGAACTCCCTGCTGGTGTTGCCAAAACATATGAAAATCATTGACTAGTCCAACACACCAGGTTGTGCAGACTTTCTTTATAGTAAAAGTGTCCTCAGAAAAATATGTGTAAAAACACGGGAGCCCTTAACTTCAAGCATTAAAAAGGTGTCAAGACATGCCTAAAGGTCTTCACACCAGCCTACCAGAGCTCCCTACAAACCTTCTGAACTATGTATGTAAAGAACTAGTTTTATAACGAAGGCAAAGAGGCACCTTCCCCTTCCCTAGCCAAAAGCACCTTGGGATGCACGGTGCACAATTGTATTTCAACTACAAGGACATGAAGGGTTGTCACTGAATGCAAAAAAGTGGAAAAGTGGTTTTCGGTTTTCTATAAGTTTCTATGGATCACTACCCTGTGCACCATAGTATTTAAGTGAAACGGTCACATACTGAGCAAGATCATGATACGGAAATTGTTAAATTCATCACAGAGTAGTTCCAAACTGGAGGTTCTAGCAATTTCATTTAAGTCCCTGACCTTCTAGCAGAAGGCTGCATAGAGTCAGATCTCTTAGCAGTGCTCTGTGCCTGGATGCTGCACATAATTAATCACAATACTTGCGGTCAGTCAGAGCAAATTTAACTTTAGGTTCTAACATTAATCCGGACTCCGGCAGACTCAGGGAAAACGTGTTACTTTATCTAGTGAACTGCTGTGTTGGATCCCTCAAAGCCCATATATTTCCTTGCAAGAAAAGATTTTACTTTGAAAATGTACAGACTACTACACAACATGCTGGCATTTGCAAAGTAGCAAGTAGACAATTCTCTTTAATTACATAAAAATAATAGATTGCCATCTTGCAGTTTGAAAAAGGTCTTTAGTGTCCTCTTCAGAGAGCAGAATCAGCGGTAGCTATCATGGCAGATCACTGTATGACTAATGATGTCAATCTGTCGGACAACGGTAACCGTAGCAACAGTAACCTGCAATTCCAGTGGTACTGTTGTTGAATTTATTGTGGCAGGGGCCAAGCGGGCCTGTGGAATAATGAAGCCGAGCACTATAATATGTGACACATCCACTTCCCCGTGCTGTAATCGGAGCTGGCACAGTGAATTCAGGAATGTTTGTATTTTAAATTGTTTAAACGTATACATCAACATAACAAGAGGAAAAGAAATTTCGTTCTCACTCGCAGATGATCAAATGCATTTAAAAGCAAACAAATGTCAAAGAGTGAAAAAAAAAAGTAATACAATATCATAGAAAAAGACTGCAAGCAGCAAAGGCCACTCTGAAAGTTAAAATAAGTTGATACAGTCATCATAAAGCCTTGTTCTGGTTCATATCACATGCTGTGCACCGTATAAAGATCTGCGTATATTACCAAAATCAATGTGTCCTTTATTTATACAAGGAAGAATGGGAAAAAGTCAAAATATGTATAGATGGCAAGTCGTTAATCAAGAATCCAACAATCTTCACTGCTTACATTTATTTTCCCAAGGTTTGGTAAAATATACAGATCATAGCAATGAGATTAGAGGCATTTAGATAGCACTAACATACTCTGCTTCATTTGCCAGACTACTTAGGATCACTCACATCAGTAAAGATAGAACAAATTAATTTGGGATTCCCTGCAAACCAAGCTGAATAGGCACATCCCACTGGGCAAATCAGAATTTGTGGCTTATTTTTTTTTATAATGCACACATTGATAGACCTTTATCTGTTAAAATGGACCTATCTCCCCACCACAGTCAAAATCAGAGGTGCATGCAGGAGTGCATCATCTATGTTTGTATGTTAAAAAAAAAAGATGACTGGCAGCTATACTAAAAGAAAATTAGATTGCACTTCCTGGCCTTTAGAAGCACTGGTGACATAGTCAGGATCTCAGAGATGCATCACCAGTACTTTCTCTAGAGGTCTTGTAGGTAAACTATATGAGATCTCAGGAAAAAGCTCTCCAGCAGGCCACAAGCATGCAATGACCTGATAGGGGTTTAAACCCTTCCCCTACTATACTTCAATCTAAAGAAAAAAGCTTGGGGCTATATATATATATATATATATAGCAAGCAAATATGGCATCCCTTGTGAAAATACAGTATATAATCACAAGCTATGTAATTCTATATATGCACAAGGGATGTCATGTTCTCTTCAATTCTTCTAGGTGAACTACGTGAGATCTTAGGAAAAATCCCATTCTATCCTTTTTTTTCTACACAGATCTGGGGCAGATGTCATCGATGGGCCGAAACAGGGAAACGGGAAGAAGAAGCTGGCTAATGACTATTGAAGACACATTCAGTAGCAATGTGTCAAACTATGAAGAATAGGGAACTTAGATAAGTGCACTTGTGTCGCTAACTACCTTTATGCAGCTTTCACCATTCTTGGAGGGGGACAGGTCCATTTTAAGGTAAACCTGTAAAAAGTTAACAAAAACTGTTTTATTTGGAAGTCATTTACCGTGGCACCTGGGCAATTACCTGGATTCTGTGAATCCTAAACAAGACTTCAATTTGGAGCTTCGGCATCCACACTGTTTATTGTAAATGTAGGACGCTATTAAATCTCTATTGTTCAGCCCGCACAAATAGATGTCTATATGTGTATGGCTAACACAAAATCAAACTCTGTTCACATGATGGACGCCAAAAGTTCACTATACAGACGATCCAGCACACAGAGGAGAAAACACCCAACCTCTCTTAGATTGTAAGCTCTTATGAGCAGGGCCCTCATAACCCTCTTGTATGTTATTGTATTGTAACTGTACTGTCTCCCTTTTATATTGTAAAGTGCTGTGTAAACTGTTGGCACTATATAAATCCTGTATAATAATAATATTAAAACTGTCCTTTTTATCCCCAAATACGCTCAAGGTGTTTGGCCTGAGGGAGGAGCATGTTACACTCTGAAACATTCCTCAAAAATACTTGGAGAACATGCGGTCTCCTTGAAAATGCCATTGCTGTGTGAATTGAACCCAGTACCCCAATGCCTGATGGTATCACAGAACCACTGAATGTATGTTTGCTACATTCCAAATGACCCAATTACTGCTAACAAATGTTAAAGCATGAATACCATCCTAAAGCAGCGCTACAAAGCAAACGTGGCTAAAAATTGGATTCTATATACAGTAAACATTGGCCATAAACATCCAAATAAAACATAATGAAACACTCCATACTTTTGTTCCAAAATTTTAAAGGATAGCTAAACCCAAGACCAAAAATAAATATGTTGCAGCTTACAGTTAGATGTTGTGACTGCATCTTATACATGAAAGTAAAAACCTTCTGTGTGCGGTAGCCCACCCAAAACTTACCTGAGCCCGATCCAGATCCCGATCCAGTGATGTGAACAAGAGCCTCGGCTCTCCCATGTCTCTCCCTCCTCATTGGCTGAGACAGCAGCTGTAGCCATCGGCTCCTGCTACTGCCAATCACAGCCAATGAGCCAATGAGAAGAGAGCAGGAACAGGGCCGAGCCATACTGTGTGTGAATGGACACACAGAGTAGCGGCTCGGGAGTGAGCCTGCTCAGGTGCCCCCTAGCAAGCAGCTTGCTAGGGGGGCACAGGGAAGGAGGGAGGGACCAGGAGTGCCAGCAGGGGACCCAATAAGGGGAGGATCAGGGCTGCTCTGTGCAAAATCACTGCACAGAGCAGGTAAATATGACATGTTTATTTTTAAACAAAAAAAATATCTGCCTTTAATATCCCTTTAAAGGGGTTGTAAACCCTCATGTTTTTTCACCTTAATGCATCCTATGCATTAAGGTGAAAAAACTTCTGTCACTGACCAGCTCCTCAGCCCCCCCGTTTTACTCACCTGAGTCCTGAAATTCACACGCCGGAGACACGCTCTTCCCCTCTGCCTGTTGTCTCAGCTCTTGATTGGATAGATTGATAGCAGCGCAGCCATTGGCTCGCTCCTGCTGCTGTCAATCAAATCCAATGATGCGGGCGCCAGGGTTGGGGCAGAGTCTGGCATTCTGCATTTACAGATGCAAATACAGGACTCGGGAGCACACCCGCAAGGTAACCCCCCGGGAGAGCGCTTCTCCTAAGGGTTATACAATGCAGGGAGGAGCTACCAGCGCAGCCGGTGGACCCTAGAAGTCGAGGATTGGGGCCATTCTGCAAAACAAACTGCACAGTGGAGGTAAGATACGGTATGATAAGGTATGATATATGTGTATGACATTTGTCATTTAAAAAAAAAAAACTAAGCCTTACAATCACTTTATGCAAATATCTGTTGATCTAGCCAGAAATGCAGTGTCCTTGTCACTTCCTGTGAGCTACAATTAAGAATTTCTTACTTCCTAGCCATCTTTTGTAATCTACCAACTGCCCTGTCCCCCATGTAATGCAGATGAAGGTATACGGATATGTTAGGAGTCCATATCAGAAGAGCAGCCATGGGTGACAACCATGGCTCTCTCCATAGATACAGTAGAGGATTGACGTAGCCACCCAAGGACAGAAAGTGTGTTATGTGCAGGATGACCAGGTTAAAATAAAGCAAAAGACCCTAAAAAAATGCAGCTACCACACCAAAACTAGTAATCTGCAATATATTACATTTTTAGTTTTTGGCTTTGATACACTTTAACATATCTTGCCAATGTTACTAACAGTTTAGGCTGTTGTCTCCAAGTCCTCAACTTGTCATTCCTTCACATGTAACATTAAGCACAAACATTAGGGCTGCTTGTAAGTTTCATTACAATAGTCTCCATTTCAAAACATCAAATCAATCTTAGATAGAGTGCTCACAAGTACATTGCTCTGAGAGGGCTATACTTACATATATACATTTATTTGGACAAAGCTGTCTGTGTAATTAGGTATAAAAATACTTCTGAGTGACTTTTATTTAAAAAAAAAAAAAATCCACTGTCCCATTTAAACTGAAACCATTTTGCTTCTCTGTTACTTACGCCCTCCTATCTGTCAACAAGTGCTTGTGATTTTATTACACTGTCCTGTAGTTTATGCAGAGTTGGTATTATTTTACAGAGTTCTGTTAATGGACTGGATAAATGGAAATGCTATTTAAACTGGTCTCCAGATCCAACAAACACAGCTGCAACCGTACTTCTATTTCTATGCGAGCGTCTTGACCTGACCATGCGGTGCTCTGTGAGCCAGTCCAAAGAGAAACCGGAGCAGGCAGCAAAGGGAAAGTATAGTAGACCGCTGGCGGCAACCGACCGTGCCTAATCATAATTCATATACACTGAAGCCTCTTTTGCTTTCATATTGCTCTTAGGCTAGGAAACAAGCATGCAGCCCCTTTCACCTGGCATCTCATTTACAACTAGAGGTCAAATAATAATTAGTATGCACAGAAGCTGGGGGAGCGGAGCTGCACTCGGCATCCATTAGAGCAGGTCACCGAGGAGAGACGCAGTCTCTCCTTTACTTTCTGAGGTGTTCTGGCATACACTTATGCATTGCTTGTAACCGTCCCACTTTAAGACCTGAATCCAACTATCTTACCTCCACAGATGTTTGCCTTCTAGGAGTTCTGTATAGATTTGTGTTGAATGCACTTAAGGCATATCTATACCCAAGAACAAAAAGTCTATATATTGCAGCTTACCATCCTCAGATATGGTGACTGCCTTTGTTTTCAGGCCAAGAAAATTTTTGGCAAATACAGAAAATACTCATTGATATTTCCAGAGCCACAATGTCCTTGGTACATCCGGTGAGCCAAAATGAAAGCACTGCTAACCCCCCTTCTCCCAACCATGTCGTGGAAATGAAGGGAAGATATGTTTAAAGCCCAGCCCGAGTGTCAACCAAGGCTCTCTACACAACCACCCTAAGGTAGGAAGTGTGTTATTTACAGGATTAACAGGAAAAAAATAAAGGAATACAAGCCTAAAAGCAATGTCAGCACCTCATCTAAAGACTGGTAAGCTGGAACATATTACATTTTTGTTTTGGGTTTAGATACACTTTAAAGTATATGTAATCTTTTACATTGTAAAACAACCCATTCAGTTTAGAATCAAAATGAAAGGCATACCATTTGTTTATAAAATGATTATAAATACCTTTTTTTCCCCTTTTTTTAGAAGTGATCACATTCCCTCTGTTCCCAGCTGCATAAGGAGCTCAAAGAGCTGGGGGAGTAGAAACAGCAGCACGCTGGTCTTTCCAGTAAATGGCTGTAAAGGGGGGGGGGCATTGGAGGAGTCTCGGCTGAGTTCCCAGCATAGCTAGAGAACTGACCACACTGTGGTCACTTTTTAAATGGGAAAACAGAGGGACTGGCAGGAACAATAGGGGTTTCACAGAAAAGAAGCAATACAAAGAGAACAGGATCATTATTCATACAAGTACATGGTACAGCAGGCACATATTAGGAATATGAAATGTTGGGTTTACACATTCTTTAACTCCAGGTAGACTGCTAAATGTACAGTTAAAGAGATATGGGAGTTATTTTACCTTCCAAATTATTTCAAATTTTGCCCAGCCATTTTGTCCTGTCAACTCTTCGTGACCTGACCCTTGGTTTTGTCATCTCCTTGCCCCTAGCCTGTGACTGGACAATGGAGGAGCAGCAGCAAGGAGATTTCTCCTTCCTTACCCTTTGGCAACATGTTCCTTGACATGACATGTGTAGGCAGCAGAGCCCAAACTGGCAGAGCACTGGCTCCAGGAGTCATCATCTTTATATTGAACACCCTGGCCTTGTAAATGAAGGCGCCTTTGGGTGTGCACCTTTATGTTCCTGTCTACTTAACCTGCTTAGAAAAATGACTGCTTTAATATAAATGATCTTTTTTGTGCTCTGTTTCTATTTTATGTGTCTGTGTATGAAAATATATGGTTTCGGCATCATTCTTTTTTTTCTGCTTTTTTTATTGACTTGTTCTTTTAAAGATGAAAACCAAGACTGTACAAGCCTGTAAAAAATAAATATAATGGTTCCTCGCTTTTCCAAGCTGGGTCTTGTGTCGATGTAACAATGATTACTATACTGCATGCCCTAGCTAGTCCACTATCATTTAGTACTAATTTGTATCTAAATGCCCTCATGATTTCGTGTTACTTTAAAGCTGTAATGAACCCAAAACCAAAAATGTAATATATTGCAGCTTACCAATCATTAGATATGGTGGCTGCATTAATTTTCTTTTCTTAGGCTTTTTCCCTGTTTTCACCTGGTGATCTGGCCAGTAACACACCTCCTCTATTAGAGTGCCCCCACTCTCGAAGAAGTACCACAGGGGCGCCTTTGGACAATGGAATTGTCAGGCTGTAGGGTTAAGTGGGGGTGGTTAAAAGCAGTTACAACAACAGTTTTGTTCCTTTTTGGGATAAAGGCAGGGGTGCATCTACTGCGAGGCAAACAAGACTTTTGCCTTGGGTGGCATTTTTCAGGGGGGCGGCACTGCCCCCAGGCAGAAGGGACACTACCAGGACTGCAGAGGCGTCGCTAAAGGGGTGCAGACCACACCCGGGTGACACCCGAAAGAGGGTGACACCAGGGGCGGCTGTGGACTGACCGTTCGGTGACAAGGACGCGAAGTGGAAGCAGGAGGTGGTGGTGGCTGCAGCCTCTGATCTCTGAAGTAGCTCAATTGGCAGAGCAAGTTGGAGTCATGGGCTGTGATCGTGCCTTGGTACTACACACAGCTAGTAAAAATGAGTCGGTGGGCTGTGTGAAGGTGAGAGTCCGGTGTAGTTTTTTTTTGGGGGGGTGGGAGAGTCCTCTGGTGTAGTATGGGGGATGGGGAAGCCACCCTCTCTCACCCCCCTCTCTCTCTGTCTTTCTCTCAACACCCTCCCCTCTCTCTCAACCCTTCTCTATAAACCAACCCACTCCCCTCTCTCTCAACCCCCCCTCTCTCAACCCCTCTCTCTCCCAACCCCCTCCACTCTCTCTCTAAACCCCTCTCTCCCCAACCCCCTTCCCTCTCTCTAAACCCCTCTCTCTCTCCCAACCCTCTCTCTCAACCCCTCTCTCTCCCCAACCCCCTTACCTCTCTCTCAACCCCTCTCTGTTCCAACCCCCTTCCCTCTCTCTCTCAACCCCTCTCTCTCTTAACCCCCTCCCCTCTCTCTCTTAACCCCCCTCAATCTTAACCCCCTCCCCTCTCTCTCTCAACCAATCTCTCTCCCAAACCCCTCCCCTCTCTCTCTCAACCCCTCTCTCTCTTAACCCCCCTCTCTCTTAACCCCCCCTCTCTATCAACCCCCCTATCTCCCAACCCCCTCCCCTCTCTCTTAACCCCTCTCTCCCCAACCCCCTCTCTCTCTCCCAACCCCCTTCACTCTCTCTCTCAACCCCTCTCTCTCCCCAACCCCCTTACCTCTCTCTCAACCCCTCTCTGTTCCAACCCCCTTCCCTCTCTCTCTCAACCAATCTCTCTCTTAACCCCCTCCCCTCTCTCTCTCTCAACCCCTCTCTCTCTTAACCCCTCTCTCTTAACCCCCCCCTCTCTCTCTCAACCCCCCTCTCTCTTAACCCCCCCTCTCTATCAACCCCCCTATCTCCCAACCCCCTCCCCTCTCTCTTAACCCCTCTCTCCCCAACCCCCTCTCTCTCAACCCCTCTCTCTCTCCCAACCCCCTTCACTCTTTCTCTCAACCCCTCTCTCTCCCCAACCCCCTTACCTCTCTCTCAACCCCTCTCTGTTCCAACCCCCTTCCCTCTCTCTCTCAACCAATCTCTCTCTTAACCCCCTCCCCTCTCTCTCTCTCAACCCCTCTCTCTTTTAACCCCCTCTCTCTTAACCCCCCCTCTCTCTCTCAACCCCCCTCTCTCTTAACCCCCCCTCTCTATCAACCCCCCTATCTCCCAACCCCCTCCCCTCTCTCTTAACCCCTCTCTCCCCAAAGCCCTCCCCTCTCTCTCAACCCCTCTCTCTCTCCCAACCCCCTTCACTCTCTCTCTCAAACCCTCTCTATCCTCAACCCATTTTACTCTCTCTCTCTCAACCCCCCTCTCTCCCCAACCCCCTTCCCTCTCTCTCAACCCCTCTCTCTCTTAACCCCCTCCCCTCTCTCTCTCTCTCTCAACCCCCCTATCTCCCAACCCCCTCCCCTCTCTCTTAACCCCTCTCTCTCTCCCCAACTCCCTCCCCTCTCTCTCAACCCCTCTCTCCCCAACCCCCTCCCCTCTCTCTCAACCCCTCTCTCTCTCCCCAACCCCCTCCACTCTCTCTCAACACCTCTCTATCCTCAACCCCCTTCACTCTCTCTCTCTCTCAACCCCCCAACCCCCTTCCCTCTCTCAACCCCTCTCTCTCCCAACCCCCTCTCCTCTCTCTCACCCTCCACTTGAGAACGAAAAAGGTAGGACAAATTTAGATGGTGGGGGGGGCACCCAATTTAACTCTTGCCTAGGGCAGCACAAAACCAAAATACACCACTGGATAAAGGTTTTACATTCATAAATAAAAGCGGATGATTGTAAGCACTCCTGTCAGTGGTAAATGATTTGTCTTGTCCCTGTAAACAAATACATTTGCAGCAGAGCTCGTTCTTTTGAAAAGCAACAGACTTACTGGCTGGATCACCAGATAAAAATAGAAAACAAAAAAAAGCCTAAAAAATAAAACTAATGCAGCCATCACATCTAAGAATAGGTAAACTGCAATATAATAAATGTTTTCTTTTGGATTAAATACTGCTTTTATTTAAAATATGTAACAACCCTTTCTTTGAAAAATACTTATTTTTTTCTAATGTCCTTACCTCTATGTAAACTATGTACATGAGCAGGGGAAATTACTCCTACCTATACAGAGAGAAGTACATAGGCAGCCAATACTGACCTGTTCTTCTAAAATCTTAGATGTCTGGCTGTTAAGGTTTCAGGAGTCAATGATGTTAAAGGGGGTAAGCAAAGTTGGATGATGCCTACTTGCCATGGGTTACTGACTCAAATGTACTGCAGCTATCTTATCAGCATGATGGCCAGTCAGATAGCATTTTCGGAAAGGAGGTCAGCCTATATATTGCTTTCAGTACAGATCTCCTTTTCATATCTGGATTTGTCAGAAATGCAAATCTGTCCGTCAGACATAATGCTGGAAACAGACAGGCTCTTTTTACTGCCAGTGAAGGTCTGTGTGTCTTTCACAGCAGTAGCCTTCTTATAACAGAAGGCAGGCACAAATCCTCACTTCCTCACAAACTCTAAAGTACAGGGATTTATTCTTCTCCTAAGGAACTGTGGGCGAGGACATTATTTTATGCCTCTGCTGTCAACCGTACATCCAGAACTACTGATATGCTGCACAATAAATCCATACTTGGCTGCCTCTCTGGACTTTATTTGGCAAAAGGCCCTTGTGGTCCATTGCCTAGGGCATCAGGGAGACGAGAGGTCCTACTAAACTACAATATCTCCAATAGATGTGTACTTTAATTATTGCCGTTCCTGGCAAGTTCTGGATGTATAGAAATGCAGAACTAACTCCAAGCCCTCTTTTACACGGGCTGCAGTTTCTCTTGCCCCAGCAGAGGGTGATAAAGCAGCGGCCTCCAGGCATTCTGAAGGTGATCCTGCATGTATGTGTGTTTCTTTTTTTGGGGCTTATTTTCAATCCTAAAGGAGATGGCGTACTGAAATACAGCTTTGTAACCACAAAGCAAGCGTTTGGCTTATGGTTGAGGCCATAGATGTGCGTAGCCAATTGCATTAGGGTGTGCATCCCAAAGCTCAAACACACATGCCTTTCTCTGCAGCCTCAGCTACACAGGGAAGTGAATGAATGGGAAGTGCACTGTGCTGAGTGGCTTACTATTCATTCATAAATTGGAGCATAGTAGACCGTTTGCTATGCTTCAGTTATGAATGAAAACAGTGAGTGTGTTTATGGTTTTCATTACAAAAAAAGGAAGGCACTGGTAAATGACATATTTACTAGCCCCCTCCCCTGATCTCCATCCTGAAACATCCCTGCGGGGCAGCCAACACAGGGATCGGCACTGCATGTAGTGATTACGGTGTGCCCAGGCACACCCCCTGCGCACGCCTATGGTTGAGGCACATTCCCATTGATTTAAAACTCAACAAGCCAAGGTAAATGTGCTGTGGCCATGGCATGTGTAGCACCCCCTGGCTGCCATGGTATGCTCTAGGTGGGCAGTCAGAACAGTAAAAAACACAGAACAACTTCCTGTTTTTACTGCCCTTTTGCCCCCCTCCCGGCATAAAAAAGGGGAATAAAGGGAACAGGAGGGGGAAGCTACAAGGAAGCAGGGCCGGTGCTACCACTAGGCAATCTAGGAAGCCGCCTAGGGTGCACTGCTGCCTAGGGGCTCCCAGCCGCTGGTTTCCTCCGCGTCTGCAGGCTGCAGCATGTAACGAACTCAGTCCGACCGGTAGTGTAATTAGAGATGCAGCACTGGAGCCAGTGCTAGAGGAAGCAGAGTCGATGCTTCCTGTATAGTGACACCTTCTGTCACATGGCAGGGCAAAAGGGGCTGGGGCAAAAGGGGCTGGAGCCAATGGGGCAGCAAAATGAGGTTTAGCCTAGGGTGTCAAAATCCTTGCACCAGTCCTGCAAGGAAGGATCACAAGACTTTCCTCAACTAAGCCTATATATACCTTATTTTGCTCTGCAGACTCTTAAATGGTGACAATACAGTTCATTGGCTGCTTTTTACAGAAATCTGGCATCTTGCTGCTTTTTAAAAACGCATTCTTTATTATTTATCTTATTGCAAACAGGTGGAACATTACAAAGAGCATCTCTGTTCACATTTGCTTGTGACGGCATAACATTAAATGCTAAACAACAGGAAAATGTCTAAATGCACATAAGCGAGCTATTTTACCTGCCAAAGAATTTGGATTCAATCCGTTTTGAGATTTACACAGCTCTACTAAACCACACATTTCTCTCTGCTGTAGTTTAGTAATGCTTACAGGTTTCCTCTCTACACCCTCCCTTTAACTAGACAGTGAAAGGAGGAGCAGCAGACTGTTAAACTCAGCTCTCTGTCACTCTGCTCTTTCCTCCCATCAGCATGCTCTTTGCACTGCAGCACAACTGATCTCCACTGTACAGAGATTGTAAGAAGTAGATACCAAGTCAAATACAGGTACTTACCCTGCTTACAATTAAAAACAATACACTTAAAAGCAGAGATCCACCCAAAAGGGGAAGCTCTGCTTGGTCTCACCCTTCACTGCCACATTTGGCACTTTTTTTGGGGAGGTGGGTACCTGGTTTTGAAAGGTACCCGCTCTCACTTCCAGGTAATATTGCAGATTAGCAATATACATTTCTGGCCCCTCCTCCTTCCCCCCGCTGCCTTCTGGGACACACACAGGTCGCAGAAGATGGCTGCGCAGTAGATTTCCGTTACTAACAATGCCGGTGCCTGCACCTGAAGCTGATTAACAAATCGGCTCAGTTGCCGACATCGGCGGACCCCTGGACAGGTAAGTGACTTTATATTTAAACTTTGTAGTTACAGACAGGAGCTCCTCCTAAAAGGCGTTGTGACCCCACATGCCACAAATAGGAAACACTGACATATCTTAGTAGTCTGTACCATAAGCAAGGAAATTGCATTGTTTCTACCTTTGTATGTCATTCTGTCTTCCCATTCCTGACGGCCTAACATCTCCGATCCATGGGCGTGTCGACGGCCTGAAGTTCGGGAGGCGGAGTCCTGACATCACTGGACTACCCTCCCAGCTGTACACACCCACACAAATCTCCCTGGCTCGGCAAAGCAGCACAGTGGTGTAGTTAGGGGGGAGGGATATTTGTGGATGCTGCTGCTTGAGACACGCCCCCTTCTCATGCTAGATATTACTATTTTAGTCTTGCAGTCACAGGAGGGGGGGGGGCGTGGCGACACTTTTTTTTTTTTTTTAACGGTGTCGGATTTTTTCACTGAAGGATTCCAAGGGGGGTTTCAGATGACTGGCTGCTCCTTTTGCGGCCAGACTGGGGACAGGTGACTTCTGCTGAATAAGGTAGTGTGTTCATTTTAATTGGATTTTTTGGGTTTGCAACCACTTTAATGATGTATTAACGAACACAGAGCTGCATAAATTGTATCTTTTCTATCTGCCTGGATTTCAGCTTTAAATACAGCCTTGTTCACTTTATTTAGACGTTATCTGCTTAATCCAAGAAGGGTTTTCTGCCAGACAGCGTGCATCCGGAAATGTAGATTGATTTAAAGATCTGGACAGAGTGATTATGTATTCTCAATTGAAATATAAACTGTACACTTGTCTGACATGTGTAAAATGCCCATCAGACCGAGCACATCATACAAATCCATCAACGTCAGCCCGGGTCCATGCGGTCTTTCAGCAAAGAGTGCACTTTACATGGACTCTTGTGATAGCTACGGTTTCTCTCTTAAGAGTGGTTTTGTGTGGCGTAGGTAATAAGTCATCGATTCTGCTATCTTTTCAAAAGAGTTAATGCATTTCTAAAAGCATGGATGTGCTTTTAGTAGATATTCATTTTATGGTCTGATCAGCAATAAGCCCTGGGCAGGTGAAATCTAACACTGCAGATGCCATGGCGCTGTACCCTCTTTACACACCAAATCCCCTTTAATGTGCTCTCGCATGCAGCACTGAAAAGCATTATGAAATACAATATGAGCTTCTAGCCACACCTGATGTCAGCACATTGGAAGCCAATTATTCAGCGAGTATTTCATACCAACATTGTTGTTTTTAGATTTTGGATTTCCTTCCAAGCTAGCCCCACATCAGACGATCTGACATAACTATAGTAGATTAAATAATCTTCCTCCTAATTTTTTAGGTTTTAAAGTTATGCAGGCACATTTTTTCTAACACTTTGGAAAAGAATAAAAAAAAAAAAAAAAAAAAAAAAAAAGAAGAAAAGGTGATCATGCAATCCTTCCAGTAACTATCATATCTAAAAACAACTGCGTGCCTACAGATGCCCAATGATCTGCCTAGCCATCCCGTTGTTGGGAGAAAATGTTTTATTTTTTTTTTTTATAAGAATACATTTTCCCAGACGATGCTTTTATCCCAGTGAGAAAATATCAGCACATAGGGGTGCCGTAATGCAACATGTTTATTATTATTATACGGGATATATATAGCGCCAACAGTTTGCGCAAGGCTTTACAACATGAAGGCAGACAGTACAGTTACAATACAATATGGGAGGAATCAGAGGCGCCCAGCTCTATAGGAATTTCAATCCAGAAGGGAGAGTCAAGTAATACAAATGGTAATAACTGAGGGGGGTGAGCTGATGGAGAAAATGAAAATACAGTTGTTAGGTAGGGGCAGGATAGGCTTCTCTGAAGAGGGTTTTCAGGGATCGTCTAAAAGCTAAAAGAGTAGGAAATAATTGTACAGATTGGGGTAAGGAGTTCCATAGGATGGGAGAGGCTCTGGGAAAGTCCTGGAGGCGAACATGGGAGGAGGTTATGAGGGAGCTAGAGAGAAGGAGGTCTTAAAAGGAACGAAGAGAATGATTAGGTTGGTATTTTGAAACTAGGCTAGTGATCTAGCTAGGGCTGAGTTGCTTGTGGCTTAGTAAGTTATTGTTAGTATTTTGGATTCAATTTGTTGGATGAGCGTTTAGGGAACAACATAATATAAAAGAACCTGTGCTACATGTAAACAATATCAATTGGGCTACTGCTGCTCATACAGGGTACACTATCCCTGTCATTTTCTGATTCACGTGTCTAGGGAACAACTGTGGAGCTGGATCTAGCATTAAGGACCATAAGCCTGGGTCTATAAGCTGCAGAGGCAAAGGGACAACATATTACTTGTATAGTTAGCTTATTCTTATTCACTAGTAATAATACATGTCACAAAAAATGTATTTCACAGTTTCATAATATCCTAAGCAAGGTTAAAACCAGAAAAATAACAAAATGGTCTTTGCAAAAGATGATCCTATGCTGTTGCCTTAGGTGTCAAATGTGGCTTGCCTACAGATGATACAATTTTGGACCACCATTGCATGTCTATGGCTAGCCTTAGAACTGTCATCTCTTACATGAGGAACAAATGTCTTATTAATGAACTGATCTAGACTCTTGAACCAGAACAAGAGAAAGCAGTAATGCTGAAAACGTGAAAAGTGCAGTGACAGAAGCCTATGAGAGCGAGCCTAAAATGGTCCAATCATGTTCTCATAAACTTTTGACACAGCAATACTGTCTGCTTGACATTTACCATACATTCATCCTTTGGTTAAAAGTTCTACATGTATTGCCTTGTTCATAGGCTTAACATCACTGGACTTGCTTAAAACTGCATCCACGCTTTTGTTCCAATATACCTGTTCTAACAGCATTGCTGAATGCTAACCTTTGTCCTAGATCTTCAATTGTCCCGTGAGGAATGCAGATAAGAATCGAGGAAAAAGACGTGGGGGATTAAAAAATGAATTTATCTAATATGAGCTCATCACTCAGATATTATTACAATGCTAGCAAAGAATTCAGTTCATTTTTTATGGGGAGGAGTTTTACTTAAAAGGCCAATCATCTTAAAATAAGAGCTGACAAAACACTATAAAGAACATTTACAGAGATTTAGGAGGATGTTTAAATAGAGGCACACCTGTTATTAACACTAAGCGAATGATGAAATTTTTAGTGTAATTTAGTATAATTTCTAAAAGATCTGGTTAAAGTGCAACTTCTTAAATTCCCAACTTTTGCATTGTGGCAGATGAGTTTATATAAATAATACCTACATTCATGAAACCAATGCAAAGTTCTAGCCTTGGGAGGTTGTATCCCCACCTATGTCACTCTGCAGCCACCCATCTGTCAAAGAAATCGCCATAGACTAAGTCATCCAGCAACCAACCAGTATATGGTGGATATTAAAAGACAAGTAAAGCCAAAGCTCGTTTGGCTGTACTTTTTGTTGGATCACAGGAGTGCAGTTCATTCTGCACTCCTGTAACCCGTTTTCAGCAGACAGCGGGCTGAAGTCCACTGTCTGCTGATGTCACAGATCAGTCAACCTGTCAACATCGAGACAATGGAGTCAGGATCTGCCCACATGCCTGGACCAGCACCCAGCTCAGACTCTCAGCCAGCCGCCGAGAGCCTGAGCCGGTTGTTTCGCCCCCTCCACAGCCCAGTGCTCCAGTGAGCATGGGGCCCCCTCCACAGCCCAGCATTCAAGTGAGCATGGGAGGGGGGCAGAGCAGAGACCTGCTGACTGACAGTCACCAGCTCTCTGCTCGGGGAGCTGTGAGAACGGAGCGATCTGCGGTGTTCAATCGCTCTGTTCTCAGTCTTATCGGACCGATGCTGCATCCAGCTAGGCAAGTATGATTCAAGAAAAAACACAATTCCCATACATCTCTTTTATGTTAAAGCAGAGCCAAAGGCAAAACATTTTTTTTTTTTCATTTTGCCATCTGTGTCCAACAGGGGAGATTTTCCTTCACTTTCTATCCCATAGCCAAAACAGGAAGTGAGAGAAAATCCCTTCCAAGTGAGGAAATCCCGAGGTGTAAGCAGGGTAACCAGAACTTGTTTCCTCATTTAAGATGTTCCCTCTATTACTTTTCTGTGTCAACCCAAAATTTGGGATTTTCTTTTACTTTCACTTTCGATGAAGATGGTTAACAGGAAAAATGGAGGTGGTGAAGCTCTCTAAATGGGGACACAGACAGCAATAAAATCTGAAAGGTGTTCTAACCCTCTCCACTCTATCCAAAACTAAACAAAAAAAACAAAGATGTTTAACTCTATTCTTGTCCTTGTGCCTCCATGTTGTTGGTCTGTTAATATAGAGTCTTTTCAAAAAGCTTTAGGTATATAGATAGACCTGTCATTCTGCATCTCAGAACATTAATGCAAGTAACACCTAACACTGTTAGGAGCACATGTACAGTTTGCAGCAACTGCTTTTTGAAGCTATAAATGATGTGATTAAAAGGCGACCATTGTAAGCACCCCTTGTGGAGCTATAGTTTATACTGACCCTGTAACTAGACAGCTCAGCCTGCATGCAAACGTGGAGAAAATACAAAAATAAAAAGGAAAACATATTCTTAATATTATCATGATCTGTATTAACTACACACAGCTATAAAACTACAAGCAAAAACCTTATATAAGACCCATATAAAACTGACTTGTCTGTTCCTCTTAGTCACATCTTTTCAGATTGGTTGCAGGTGTACATGGAAAAAATATACCGATTAAAAAATGGTCACCCAAGAGAAGAAGGGATATCCTGCAAAGGATAATCAGTAAAAAGAAAATGAAAACTTTGCAGCTACTAACATAAGTATTTTACCTCTCGGAGTAACAAAAAATAATTATGTAATCATTTGTTTCTATAGCATCATCTGAATATCTGTATAAATATATGTATGGCATCAGAAATCTGGGAGACCTATTGGCCTACCAGTAATGGTAAGAGACAAAAGGGGCCTTATTTAATAAAGAGCTTTTATTTGTTAACGCTGTGATCCACAACAATCAGTGGTAATCGGACTGCTCTGTACTGAATAAGGCTGCAAATCAATAATGTAAAAAAAAAAAAAAAACTCCAGACATGTCGACCATATCAAACAATTAGTTTGCCGTTGTTTGTTTTGTATGAGCAACTAATACAATTTCCTTTCCTCCATTTTTTATTACCAACGTAATACCTCGATCTTGTGTAGCACACGGTTCAATAGTTGATATCCACCTTATTAGTTCTGATGAATTACCATGTCTGATGAATATGCCTCAAGGATAAGTGTCTCCAACAGGTACTGTGTGTATTGCATTATAGCATTGATGCCGAAGATATTCTTCAAAGCTTGTAACTAAAGTATATTTAGTTAACCTATAAACAAGATCACTTCTGTATTTAGTTTCTGGCTTTCATCACCTCAAATGTGTGTCTGAGTTCTCTTGACTTCAGAGGAAGACCTGCCACCTTGCCAACTTGTTGGGCCGTACAGGCATAATGCAGGAATGGGATGGATTTAAAGTAAGGCAATATAGGATAGATCTCAATGAAGCTAAGATCAGGTAAATATAATCTATTGAAAAAATACTCAGCATGAGAAGTAGTGGCCATTCTAGTCTAAAAATGCACTTGTTAATTGCAAGGTGCAACTCTATACCATATATAATAATTCATGTTCAAAATGCAATATGCAAACATTTAGCGGCAAATTAATTTTTCAGATTTTTTTTTTTTCAGAAACTAGCACATAACCTAAAGGACTAATAAACAAAACAAGACAAAGTAAGTGCAAATTGAAGGGTGCTGTAACCGACAGCAACTGTTGGCTTTTTCTTAACAGTGGTCAGGCCCGAGAAAAATTAGGTCTGGTTGCTGTGGGTTTGTGCACATTGTTTTAATAAATAAATAATCCCAATAAAATTCTTGAACATTAAAACCATGGAATTGAGACATGAAAACTCAAATTTCCTTATATTCATTCATATGCATTGGTTTTTAAAGCACTATTTTCTATCCTCTTAGCAGCACTTTTGGAGTCTGCATTCTCAAAGTTTTAATTTAGTCAACAAATTGGTGAGATTCAAAATGGCCTCCAATATTTCAAATTGTTAGCAATGGCCAAAAACAGAGAGACCAAGATCAAATATTGATATAGATTTTGTGAATGCATTTATTTTTGAATGATACAAGTAAAACTATTTAGCAAAGACAATTTTGCCTACAACACCTTCAATATGGATAAACCCTTTTTTAGCATTAAAAGGATAAATCATACTTATGTCTCAAAAAGCATTGTCCTTCTTTACAATTCGATGCATAACATTAGCACCACTCATTCTTGAAGGCAAAAAACAAGCGATTACACCAACTAGACATACTATGCTTAGAACAGTGACAAGCCACAAAATGCAATGTCCTCTTGTACTTACAGTCTGTAGAGCTTCGGAGTCGTCAGAAAAAGCAATTCCGGAAACACCTGAAGATTATTTCGATTCAAACGTCTGAAACAAAACAAATATAACCAATTACCAATTATTAGAAGCTGATCCAACTGACTCCTTAAAAGTGTAGAAAAGAAAATGAAAACAAAAGTGGGTCAAAAGTTCAAAATAATATTCAAAGATAAAGTTCTGATTGTGACAAAAAATACTTTTGCAATACAAAGTAATTTAATATCACTAAAGTCTGCAGTCATTGCATTTTTGCCTAAACCAGAAAACAGTGGTCAATTAAAGGAACAACTGTTTGACTTTGGCCTACCCCTGTCTGTATAGAAACCTTAAGTCGACTGATCTTGGAGAATAATTATTAACCCATCCCATCCAAATATTCTTATTCCCTGTAAGATCAGTGCTGGGAGGGTCTACATACATACAAATCATAACAATATATAGTCAGCTGATTTTGACGTTTATGCCATGATCATTTCATAAAAAGATTGTACATACAAGCAGATGAACTAAATAGCGACAACTCATATACAAGAGCTTTTGGTTATTCAAGTACAAAAGTATCAAGGCCATGGAGGGACAAAAACAGAAGTGTGAAAAAGTCAAAGTAAAACAAAAGACCGTTGTGGATATTTCTGTGTAATCAGCAAATCCGTGTCCTATTCAAGATGCACCCCATCATGAAAAGGCTTTATAGCAGATATAGGAATTATTATTAGTCAACTATACAGTCAGAGAACAATGCATCCTAAAAAATGTGAGGAATGTGAGAGTGGAATCCACCCTCCAGCTAAACTCAGAGGTAAACTATGGAGCAGAGAGGGAAAAAAGAAGCAAAATGTAGAAATAGGAAAATTCAAGTTACACCAGGTAAAAGTGTTTTATCGCAATCCATTATAGACTGTAAGGAGCAACAAGTAAGTGCCATCAGGGAAGGATGCGTACAAAAATAGACATGGGAAAAATAAACAGCCCTACTGGCTGGGAATTTGTGAAAAGGTCTGCAAAGACTTTCTCACCATCATTTCAAATTAATGTCCACAGAAGGAGTTCTATTAGTCTCCATGGCATATTGTCCTATATGCTTCAAATTTTAAAGAGCTGCTCTGATTGATGTTAATGGTTTAAACATTTATTTAGCTAGTGAGGCATTCCGACAATATATTGAAAGCAACAACCCACAGAAGCAGTAGAAGGGTCTAGCCAATGTAGACCTGGAGATGGTCAGAAGTGAAACAATAAGAATAAGAACTCCAGCAGGCTGGAAATAACTTGAACTATGGGACTCTGCAGTGTACATGGAGAGATGTATGGGAGGTATACTGCTGGCCACATTTTATTTCTTCAGACTTGTACCAGAACTCACCAAAAACTCAAAGTGAAAAACTTTGACACGGAAACTGTCAGTGGTAATGGGAGCATGATGTTCAGATGATTGTTTGAATACTACACCAATGCATAGCAACCAAGTTTACCCATTACCTGGTTGCCACATGTAAAGGGCCCACCAGAAGGGGTATTTTTATCCACGAGTGTGGGTCAATTGTGTGTGCTGAGTAGACAGAGATACCTGTGCAAATTATTATAATTAGTATGGTAGTTTAATGGATTTCTAGCATATGAAGCTTAAAGAACATAGCTGAATTGGGTGCCAGAATGTTTTACAGCATTTATATAGGTTTTATTCTTTTACATTATGGTAAAAACATGGTTATTTCTACAATTTTGATATCTTGAAAATAACGTTAAGAAGACTATTTTTGTTAAAATAATGGGTCACTGGTCTGTTGGATAGAAGATAATAACTACTTTAGAAAATAATTAATCAATCAGGCTTCATTATGAAAAATTCTGCTGACTGGCTGTGTACAAATGCCCCTATTTATCATAAAAAAGCACTGATTTTTACTTATCCTTAACTTTATGCCAAAATGTTACACAAGTGAGAATAAAATTGTAAATGTAGCCTATAGTGACCAACCAGACATCGTCATTATTTAATGCATCAGATTGGTTACCACTGGCAACAACTCATTTGTTTTGGTTTTCCTTTATCCAGTTTTAATAAACAGGCCCCTTAGACTCTCCATACAGATTAACTTTATTAGAGTTACAAAATGATTTGTAGTGAGAAAGATCCTACCATGGGCTATTGTTCACTACATTCGGTCATAATTTGCTCATGGAAAAAGTTGAGAGGCTTGTCTTTTCACTAGGGAATAACAACTAGGTCTCTTCTCGATGTCCCTTGTTTGGTCAGTTCATGAAAGAAACTATATTTGCAATGTATCTGCAGGTTGCCTTAGAAATGCTTCGAAATTCCAGGGTCCAAGGCGATGAATTGGTTGTCAGATAACAATGTACCTCCATCAGATGGACTTGGCAGTTGTAAACAAAAGGGATTCTTTCAACTTTTCCTCACAAATATGAAATATTTACTCTTGGCCAACAGCTGGGGACGATTATAAAAGAACTGTTCATATAGAACTTGGTCCCTGTTCAAAAAGACCAAAATCTTCTGTCCTCCTACTCCACAATTCTCAGACAGAAACTTCTTAAACAGATCTGAGCAGACATCTCAACAAAAGAATGGCGACCCCACTATGCTACATGCTACTAGAGAGCGATATAATTCAGCTTGTAAAATGAAGCCTGCATGAAAGTGAATCAAAAATGAGCAGACAGTCTGCTTCAGACTGAATCAAATGCAAATCTGTGCAAATTTTTTAATCACTGGCCATAGAAGCAACATGATTGTTTTCCAGTCCAGTTGATTTAATGTTCATATACAACAACAAACATCCCCATCAGGGGAAATAGTGAGCAAACTTAAAAAAAAAAATATTTTCCCATTTCTTCCCTTCAAGATGGATCCGTGCCAGACACTTGTACCCGCTCTTTCCTTCTCCACTCACTCAACGTGAACACTTGGGCAATCAAAGCATGAATATTATGAGGATTACAGAGACAAAAAGCAATCAAAGTTAAAAAGACATAGAGCTTCTAAAATAGGACAGATAGGAAGATTCATATGGATTTGGTCAAATTGTAGACTGGAGTCTAAACAATCTTTTTAAAAACTGTTCTTAAAATGAGATGTATGCTTTGTGGTCTGAACTTTCATTTTTTTTTCAACAACATCACCTTTTAGAACTCCACTAGTAGTGGCAGTTAGTTATCACATGACTCAAACTTCTTTAAACATTTCTACACATAAGGCTAAATTTAAAATGCTTAAACATAAAGACAAGACTTTCTAATTTAGGTATGTGCCTGTCATTTTTAAATTTCACTGGATTCAGCTTAAAGCCCAACTCCAGGAAAACAAAAAATTCCTCACCTGCGGTAGGGCTTCATCCTCATTGCAAGAGTTAGCTGCTTGCTTCTGTATAGGGAATGGGAAAAGCACTTTTGTTTACCTGATTCTTTGTCCCCCCGCAAATTGCGCCTTCCTACACTTTGACAGAGGATTGTTCCAATTAGTCCTCATATCCAATGCACTTCCATAGTCCTTACATCAGTCTGGATGACTCCAGAACACCTTAGAATGTAAGAGCATAGGGGAGAAGATGCTACAGGGAGAATCAGGTAAGTACAACTGCTGTACTTGGTCCCCCTAGACATAAATGAGAAGTTAACCCTCGCAGTGTGAACAAAACTTCACTGCAGGGACAGTCCAACAAGGTCGGCACATGGTAGCATCTTACAAACATATAAAGGCTTTATTTCAACATAGGGTTAAAACTCAAGCCATCTACTACTGCAAGAGAGGACTTTTTATTTTCCTAAAGTCCAGTTTCAAACAACTGTCACTTTTCCAAAAAAAAGGATACTTATACTAGTGTGGTAGCTTTGTGGACTGAGGCTATAGTCAGTTGAAAGAGGCTGGGACATACTGATATTAGAAGACTTCAAGCAGACCGCAGCAATGCATGTTATATCCATCAAATGTAACACATGTGAGCTTTGTCAAATAGGAATGCAGAGATCAATGAGAGGTGCCAAAGTGCATGGACCAATAGCAACCAGATTCCCAGTTACAACAGTTATATCAGAAAAAACAAACATTCCGATTGGCTACTATAAGCTACTGCACCCTACTAAAAGAATACAAGGTAAATTGATAACTATCTTGGCAGCCATTTTGACAGTACACAAAATGGTTGTAACCAATGTATAAATTAAAAGTTGCACTGAACTTTATATAGTAGGATGTTTAAGTTTTGAGAACAACTAATTAAAAAAAAAAAAAAAAGCATTGCAAATTCAGAAGAAAATGATATGGAATGTAGGACTGCACATAAATCAGCTAACGTCAAATCATTTTACCTCACAAACAGCTGGAACTCCACAGGTTGCTGTGGAAAAAAACAGATGGGCCAAACACTTGGGCCTATCAAGTAATAAAGACACTTATGAGGGAAGCCTACAAGTAGGACTAGCTGGCAGACATTGTCCAGGCCACTTCATTTGACTGACCTGCCTATGTGTGAAACACATGAAAAAGCTCTGGGAGCTTAACGCTGAACTGCACAATAACGAGCAGCGGGAGATAGGCCATGTATCAACCAGGACAGTGCACGCTCAGAAACTCTAATTTCCTGACAACAGGCCTGCCTTATGAACTGTGAAGTATGCATAAAAAAAAAAAAAAAAAGAAGTTGACTACCAGAGAACTGCCAATAAAGATATACTATTTCAGCAAAGATGCAATGGCTTAAAGCACTAACTGAAATCTTAGTATATCAGAGGTCAGTTTATAGTCTCAGGCTTTCAGGATAGGCTGTAGCTTGTAGTTCACACATAACATAGAATTCTACATTTTACATTGGACCTTATAAACACTGAAAGAACAGATCTCTGTCAGTGGTACCCTCAGCAACCAATACGATATTAGTTTTCATTTAATAGCCTGAATCAGATCCCAACAATTTTACTTTTGATCCCTCTACCTTTATTATATGATGTACATGTATGTTGCAGTTCCTTATGTGAAATGTAACAGGCAATATTATAGCCATTTGCCACTAGAGGGAGCTCTTGTTGGATCAGAGCATTAAAGAGATGTTGTCACCTTGCTCATGCAGGACAATGTGACAGTGTCATGGCAAAGCAATACCAAATCTTGCTTGAAGCAGGCGAAATGTAAATTAGAGGGAGGTTAACTGCAAATCAAATGCACCTGTCAATGAATTCTGAATGGTCTCAGAAGCATCTCAAATTGTCATTGACACAAACTCAACACAGGCCCTTATACTTACCTTGCCTGTGCTTCCTTTGCTGTTCCTTCACAGCCAACCATGATATCAATTCTTCTTGGTATGGAGGTGCATGTGACCTCCTCCCCATATTGCTTATGGTTCACAGCCAATCACTAGGCCCGAGCATTGTCACATGACTGGAAGGAAATGTTTATGCTCCTCCAGGTCACCGACAAGTCTTTTCAGTGCCTTCTGACGCTAAAATGACTGGTAAATTCTACATGTTGGCAACAGAGTTTACTTTTTTTAAAGCTTTAAATACAATACGTATGCTGGTGTCAGATCCTAAATTATGTACACACAGGCAGAAGGCTATAAAGGTGTTGTCTATTGAGAAATCCAGCTTGCCAGGATCTAATAGACAAATTACCTTGTCCTATGTATTTGTACCCTCTCTAGTGAGTGAGATTCTGCTCTAATGCAGACCATCAAGGGAGCAACTCCATTAGGGTAAGTGGTTCCTTCACCTGGATGATTCTGCTGCTCATGCTGACTCATTCTTGTAGTGTGGCCTCATATACAGTACATGTTTACAGGAGTGCTTTAATCAATTAAAAATATTCTCCTTTGGCCCATGAGAAAATAATCTCGGGGAAAGAAGGGGAACAAAGGAAGGGGATTGGGCAGAAAGACAGATATGAAAACAAAGTTTAGTGAATATATATACACCTCAGGCACATCTATACTTACTGTAGGAGCTACATGTGGGCTTATATGTCATGGTCCACAAAGTGAAAAAGAATTATGCACCTGGTTATTTTATGGATGGCACGAGAAATCTCCCCTCCAGCATAAAAATACCCCTATAGAAGGATATATATTTTGAAAACAAAAGGCTTCAGGAATTTGCTCAGAGATAACCACACGGAAAGGTTGTTGAGCATCAGAAAACAAGCAATCTCTTACTTCATAGTTTTATCTTTGATTCACAAGGTTTCAAATAAGCCAGATTTGATTGCAGTTTTACTATTGTTGTGTAATATATATATATATATATATATATATATATATATATATATATATATATATATATATATATATATATATATATATATATATATTCCATCCAAGAAATACAATATGTTCATAGCATTCAATATTCAGCGCTGGACTCTGTGGAGAGGATCTGCATCCAAGCGTGTAATACAAACATTACTGATAAATAACACAATGCTTTTCAGGGATTTTGTATTTGGCAATTGGGTATATAAGTAGCCCAACATGTATGCTAGTCTTATACAGGTACATTATTTATTTAGTAAGCTGTTCTGTGCAATTTTAGCCGAGTACCCTATAGCAGCTGCAATGCATTCATGTGTATATATGCCATGTTTTTTTTTCTGCTTGTTTTTCAATACAATGTCATAGGCTATCCACTTGGTTATATACTGTTTTTGCAAATTCAGATTCAAGTCTAATAGAGATTCTATTCCTCAGGAACTAAAAATGCTCAGTGTGCTGTATTTTTTGTAGTCAAATTTGAAAATAAAACAGCACACTAAAAGTTTAGCTGAGGAAAAAAAATAATTAGCAGAAACAGTATCTAACCAAACAAACATTTTTCCCATTAATAATGGCTGAATCTTTCTTCGCTGTAAAAACTTGCCTCTTGCATGACCAACAATCAGGTTAAAAAGCATTTTTTTCCCCAGTTTCCTGGCCACAGACATTAAGAATTGGTAGAATATGATCATTCGCTAATTCTCTAACCCTCACACACCAAATGTTTTACAGGTAACAGAACCCCAAAAAAACAGCGAGTTTTAACAAAGATAATCTCTAGTACACTCTGCTAATGATTATGTGGCCTCAATATTGACTCCTTTTAGGAATTCCAGTTTCTTCAACCACTGACCTAAGGTGCCTATAGACAGCCCTAAACAACCCCAGATTTTCTACATTAGAAAATGTTCACAAAAAAGAACCACAACACTTTTAGGTTAAAAAAAATTCTAGACCCAACATGATGATTAAAATAACCAACTGTTCTATAAGTCTGTAATAACTTATGCATTATTTCTTCAGCCAGGCATGCATGTTTATGCATTGTGTAGACCAGTGATGGTGAACCTTGGCACCCCAGATGTTTTGAAACTACATTTCCCATGATGCTCAACTACACTGTAGAGTGCATGAGCATCATGGGAAATGTAATTCCAAAACATCTGGGGTGCCAAGGTTCGCCATCACTGGTGTAGACCAGCCTTATCCTGGAAGAAGAATAGTGACCATAAGGGAAATGCACTTTGGGTCATCATTTTTACCTCAGAGTACAGAATGCCAACAAAGGTATGATTGTTCTCCAACCCAACTGTTATTATCTAGATTGGACAATGTTTGGTTTAAGTCCATGAGTGCCCTATAACTACCTTAGTTTACAATACAATTAGTCATTATACTTTGTTGTAATGGTAGAGGAGCTTCAAATTGTTTTTGTTAAAAAAAAAAAAAAAAAGTAAGTAGACTTCACACTTGCAAGTCAAAACACTTGGACTGCAAAACAAAATGGGTGTTAATAAAGAAAAAACACCCCCATGAAAAGCAATACAGCTGGTAGAACACCCACTGAACTGCAGGCACTGGTAATCTTTCATACAGACATTATCATTTTGGGAATCACCTTGTACAGTCATTTATGACCCTTATCTGGGATGCCACAGCTATATCTGAATTTAAACAGTCCTAGAATGATGTAACTACTCTAAATAAAAGGAGACGGAAATAAACACCAAGGAAAACAAACATATACATGACGACACTGCCCCCAGAACAACTGCCACAAACAGGCCCATACAACCTTCAACAATGTTATTCAATTCAGTAGAGCCAAAAACTTCAGCAAAACTCTGCTTGATGAATGTGCGTGACTGTTGCTTAAACCATTGCAGTTTGAATAATGAGATACCAGCCTCAAACATTTTTGCTTTATTGTGTCTAGCAGCCAAATATACATATTGTGGGCAGTATATGGTATAGAATTTGAAGGAATTATCTACTTTGATGGCTGATAATAAAGTGTTGGTCACTTCACTCAAATTATCAGCAATAGGCCTAGTTGGAAAAAGGACGGAATGGAAACCTCTTGGCCTTTTTGAATGACATTGCTCCAATTCTAGAAACTAATTTTTCAACCTAACCATACAAACATGGATCTAAATACTGTATTTATTGGCGTATAACACTCACTTTTTCACCCTAAAAATTGGGTGCAAATAGCACGTGCATGTTATACGCCAATACTTCAATTTTAGATGCCTCGGAGGGGACAGGGAGGGGGGCGGGATGAGCGCTGTCAGCTTACATACAGTGAGAATCTCCTGTTTACTTGGCAGCCTCTGTAATAGGAAGTCCCGTATCCTGGGCCGCCATTGGACCACAGTTCTGTCTATCATAGGAGATTCTCACTGTATATAATCTTTCGGCGCTCGTCCAGTCCCCCTCCCTGTCCCCTCTAGGCTGCAAATGGGCATTGATCAGGCTGCACTGATGGCAATGGTGAGGCTGCTGCATTGATGGCAATGGTGAGGCTGCTGCATTGATGTGGACTGATGAGGTCGCATTGATGGCACTTGTGAGACTGCAGATGGGCATTGATGGGGCTGCATTGGTAGCAATGGTGAGACTGCAGATGGGCACTGACCCTTATTTTGCTTCAAAGTTCCTTATTTAAAATTTTATTTTTTTTCCCTGAAACTTCCCTCTTAAAATTAATGTGCATGTTATACACCTGTGCGTGTTATACGCCGATAAATACGGTATTCACTCCAGGAGATCATCAACATATGAGGCAGTAATAATCAATGCCACTTAATGCCTCGTGTGTGATTTTTCATGAGTTTCCTCCACCAGCAATGAAAACAAAATCAGGAAAAAAACCCAACCTGTCAAATCCCTTGCAGTGCTGGCCTCTTGAGGTCATAATTAACAGATACACAGTCAGATCATGATGCGCTTGCATGGCCAATTTATGGCAGCACCAATACCATATAACAAGCACCATACTGAGTTACTTTAAGGTACAATGCATATTGATAATGTGCCTCAATCAGGCTGAAGAAACTGTAAAAAAGGATTCAACAAATAAACTACCTAATCCATATAGGCTACATAGTATCTCTAAAGAATGGCAATTCCTTGGAAGGATGCCTTTAACTAAACTAGTTATTTATCTTTACATAATGACTAATGATAGCTTCATAATGACTCCGCAAACAGCACAACAGCAAAGATTATTGGCAAACCTGCTAATCGCCAATAGACAATGAGTAGAATTATGCAAACTGTTTTCTTGCCCGAGGCAGCTATTTTACATAAGAACGTGTGACTTGGTTTCTGTGAAAACTCAACTTTCACTGAGAAACAGTTTCTTGCCACAGGTCAAAAAATAGGGTTATAGTAAATAAAAGTAGCTGAATTTCTCCTCCTGTTTTTGTTTGCCCATTATATATGAACCAATTAAGTTTTTGGCAAAAAAACATAATGCAATAAAAAAAAAAAAAAAATGAATTTACAATCTACAAATCTAGACTATTCTGTTTCCAAATGCGCTATGACACACACAAAATAACATTTCTATTTAAGCCACCATTAAAAATACTTACAATCTATCCAGCTCTTTCAGATCTTGAAACGCTCCCCTTTCAATGGTGCTAATCTTGTTCTCCATAAGCTGCCTGAAATTTAGAAAGCAAAGACGCTTTTTCATACAACTGATTATGCAGGCACCGATAACTGTCTTTATTCAATGACAAAGTAGGGAACAACTTACTTTCAAAAGTTTAAGTCCACTTCCATGATTAAAGTTCAGCTAAAATAATGAAAACTCTGACCTTTCTGATCATGGTACTCAACACGAAGAAATAAGAAGTGGATAAAGAAACCCCTTTAGTTGTCTTCTTATATTACACAATTTTAAAATGATAGGCTATGAAAACTTTCTTTTTAAAAGTTATGTTCTTAATTCATATACTACATAATACATACATGTGTAAAAAGAAGGTCTGTCTGAAGTTATCACTAACTTTGTTTATTGAGTAAAAAGATTTTTTTTTAGTTTTTTCTTTTCTTAAACTACACTGTTTGTATTAAAAAGTTGAGTTGTGTGCCAAGGGCCAATTCCAACACATGCATATAGTAATGGGTAATAAACATCCTGATTAATTAAAGGAAGTGTTAACACTTGTGAAAATCTAGTGGATCATACCCTGCATAACATACGAGAAAACACAGCTACAGTCCAGAATAAGTAACTTTATTCTTTCCAACTAAAGTATTGTTTTCTAATAGGACAATAGTTGACTGAGCTGAGACAAAACAGAAGTACCCTCCAATTTCACAAATGTGTGTGAAAACATTGACAATTATAACTAATTACTTGCAGATGACAGTTTTTACTTTAATACAATGCATAACTCGCATAACTAAGTTTTTAAGTCTTTCAAGCTGCTTCTAGAGCTGGAAAAAGATTACCAGTACCACATTTTTAACAAACTGCTCGCAGATCTTCATTTTGACACATTTTTTATGTTTGTGGAATAATATAAAACACGCTGTAAATGAATTTGTAATATTATATATTTGACCATTTTAGACACTTGAGTCCCTTGTTTAAAATTTATTTTGGCATATGTGCAGCAATAAATAAATAACCACTGAAAATCATTGCACAATAATAAAAAATACTTACAAAACACGAAGATGTCGCAGACCAGCAAAGTCTGTCTTGGTTATTCTTGTGAGATTGTTACCATTCAAATCTCTGGAAATTGGAAAAAAAAGAAGGTTAAATGAAAAATATTTAGAACCAGAAAAGTACATTTTCTTTACCTATTTAGTACATTTATTTAAAAAAAGATAAAAAAAGTCCAATAAACTATTTGCAACAGATCGTCATTATCTGAAAAGATAACACTGTTCCAAACTTCATTTGATAAAGCAACAAATTCATGAGTCTTATCTCAAATGAGCCTTCAAAAGTGTCTTATGTTGATTTTGGAAAAGAACATCATAAACTAATTTTAGTTAGACATTACGCAAATGTAAACATCATAGTACAACCATTAAAGTTTTTTTTACTTTTTTTAAAATCAAAGCCTAGGCTAATGGTATCACCATAAATTACATATGTTTGCATCATTTTTACAACCTGACAATATTTACAAAAAAATTTCAAACACTATGTGCACAGAAAACTCCCAGCTTAGATATAACAATAAATCATTTATTATACAACATGGGAACTAGTAAAAAAAACACAAAAAAAAAACTTCTGCACTTATTAATGAAATTCAATCATGCATGA
The DNA here is from genome assembly GCF_042186555.1 of Aquarana catesbeiana. Lineage (NCBI taxonomy): Eukaryota > Metazoa > Chordata > Amphibia > Anura > Ranidae > Aquarana > Aquarana catesbeiana. The sequence continues at coordinate 863,757,515 of NC_133324.1, forward strand.
AGACTTTAGATAGAGTATAATTGACCAATTTCCTAATGCAAACATAACTAGGTTAAAAAAATGTCAATATTAAGACTTTGAACTTCAAAAGATCCACGTTATGGCGCAATTTAAAAAATTTAGATGCCAGAATATTAAACCTGCACTTTTTTTTTTTTTATGGAAACAAGTGGGATGCTAATCACAGTGGATTATTTTTGTTATCATTTGAACATTAATATATCTCCTTGGATAGTTATAATTTAGCTGCTATCTGAGTTCAGCATCTGAAATTAACCTTGCCCTCATGAGGGCCAGTTCAGCTAAGCAGGGATTTGAGTTAAAATTGCTGCTGGTGACCAAAAAAAAGTCACAACAAACTTTTTAAAACTTTGGAAAACAAAACAAAAAAATGTTGTTTTCACATCTGTTCCTACTTGCCATTACCTACTCTTAAAATAATTGGCACCACCTAATAAGAAATATACAATTATACCGTCCTACAAAAATAAAATTTTTGATGTGCAACCTTTCTTTGATTAGAAATGCCAGAACAAAACTGAGGTTTTAAACATAGAAAAAGTTATGTCATCTGAATAAAAACTAAAGCAGACAAGGACAGGTAGTGACATATTTTTAGTACACTATTGCTTAGGGCTTCTGTCTAGATGGCAGTGTGTTCAGTGTAATGTTTGCCTAAACTTTGGCTTGTCAACACTTGGAGATGGAATGAGATCTCTCAACAGTCTGCTAGGTTGATTGTAGTTTGAACCACTTCTCTGGTTCTGATCAGTGATAACACCAGATGTAAAAAACATAATTAAAAAAACACCTTTTTATCTGGACCCGGATAATAGATAGAGAAACACTATAGTAATCTGAAGACTTTGTATGTATATTGGTACAAAGGTTAAAACGAATTGAAGATATTGCTAACATATATTGTAGGACTGCTTTGTTTAAATTTGAAAAGGTGGTGGTTCAAAGTCTTAAATAATCTGAAGACCTTGTATTACAAAAGTTAAAACATACAACTCATCGGAAATACCAGCAACATTTATTAAAGGATTGCTTTGTTTAAATTTAAAAAGGTGATGGTTCAAAGTCTTGAATGCAGTAACCCAGCCTGCACTACAAGTGAAACTGACAGATTGAGATAAGATCAAGGAGAAGTTCTCCCTCTCTCTCAGCCTACTATATCCTGCATGGTCTCCTTTCTTTCATCAACGTTATGTGTACTGTAGCAGTTGTTCCTTAATAAATAAAAATCATCATCATTTGTAAAACCAATATGGCCAAGCAAAGTGATGCTAATAACACAGCCACTTTCTCGCTGCACTCCTGACGTCATCTACGCTGTGTAATGGACTGTATGCTCTGCTGAGGTTTAAAGTGCTGTTACAGTGTGGTGGTTCAGCTCCAGCCAAGGCTTGGAAATGTTACATCCAGGCACAGTAGGAAATAGTTTCAGGATGGATGAGCATGCTTTCCATGGCCAGAGAAAAGTGGTGATGAAATCCTGAACCTAGCAGGCACTGATGAAGGCAATTGCGCCACTGATTATGTCACATCATGCATAAATATTGATGAACATTGAGCTTGAGAGTCTGTGTAGAAAGGACAGCATGGTCTACTGAACAGAGGAACTGGCATTTCAATATAGGGAAATGCTGCCACTTGCTAAGTGAACTGTGTACATGCAAGGCTGTCTTAAGACTTTGACCATAAGCTTTCAGATGTCCTATACTGCTTTGTAGGTGTAGTCGAATACTAGATACATGTTAGCAGAAATTTTAGATGTCACTGTTGTGCATTACAGGAACATGACATATATGTATTAACATGAACATGAAATATATACTGTAACGATCAGCAATCACGTAGAGATATACTCACAGCCTTTCCGTGTTCCGGGGAATGTTGCGTGGCACGCTACGCAAAGATAACCCATGGCAGTCCACCGTGGTCCCACTACAAGTGCACTGAGTCGGGCACGGTTGAGGTGCCACCTCGCTCAAGATCACCAACACTAACCCCACCGAGATGGAAAGCTTCCAGAAACCAACGCCACACATTTTCTTCTTCACAAATCCCACAAACATTCGTAAAACCAACCAGACAATGCCAAGGAGAACAGAAGCCAAGAAAGAAAACAATAAAACAAAAACAAAAAATGTAGTTTTCACCAAGCTGGTGATACCAGCCGGCCAATCTGGGGCTCGCCGATTTTGAAGAACTTGTTAAAATTCTCAAGTTTGAAATCTGGCGGACATGGAGCGCTAGTCGTTTATCCAAAATGCATGGTGGCTGCACCAATCCGAGGACCCAAAGCAACTTCTCTCTTTTATTTTCTGAGCACCAAGCTTTTATATTCCCGTCAGAGACCAAGTGAGTTGATTGTTATTCCTGCCTTCAGCGTCCAGAGCAATCCTCCAGGCAGTGAATGAATTTCTGCATCTCCGTCTGTGCCGCCTCTGTATTGCTGTGATATCCCTTCAGCTCAGTGTATGCAGTTGAAAGCAGACAGGTATCTGCACAGTAAGTTTTATTCCCTGCAAAAGCTTGTCACTCCAGCCTTGTTGTATACACAGAGAATAGCCTGTGCATGCTGCTTTGCAGAGCCTGTCTGCTAACTAACTGCACATTGTAGCCTGAGAGAGGAGGAGGAGGAGGTTCTAAACAAACATACTGCCCTTAAAGGCACAGCACCTTGCTCCCTTCGCTTCTAAATCCAATAGCACAGTCCCACTTAAAACACACAAAACCACAGTTCTTTAGAGCTGAATGCCTCCTACAGGGCTGCAATGCAATCCTCCACCACCATAAGAAGATCCTGTCTATTGAAGGCACAAGAGGGGGGAATTCTGATAGGGAGCAGACTTGTCTCAGTACATAGTCATTTTTATTATGCCTGGCTCTACAGCACATTATCCATCTGCCACTCCAAAGTCAACAATCGCCAGCTCTGCAGTGCTATGGTCTCCCTCTCGCAGGCTGATCAATGAAACAATCTGTAGATGTCTGCTGATCATCAGACGTCTATCTATTCCACAAAAGATATGCTGGGGTCAGCACTGATAAAAAAAAAAAGTGTCCTTTTGAACTGCTGGGGCCAGCTCTGTGGTCTTCAAGTATCTCTCCATCTTTAAAGTAGATGTAAACTCAATCATTATGATCTTATATAATCTTTAACATGTGAAAGCAGAACTGCACTGCATTTGAGCACTACAAACCAAACCTATTTATTTCATTTTTAATATTCAAAGCAAACTCACCCATCCATCCATGTCTCTATGCTTTATTTTTCTGAGAAATCACTGAAAGAACAACCCTTAGGATTTCCTTAGCATTAATGTCCTGGAATCTATCTGCCCTTAGCCCAGGCATGCATGTAGGAGAGTGTGCTTAGTTGAGAAAACCCTTCCTGAAGACTCCTGGAATAGATGTCATCATTTGCTTAGATCTGGAAACCAGTAGTTATCTGAAATGAAAAAAAAGGAGTTCATAACAAGTAAATATGATACACTTTCATATCAATTTACTAATGCTAGCATTATAAGCATTAAAAAATAGTCAATGTGGATTAGGAGAGTGAAATTCCACTTTAACCACTTGCCGACCGGCTCACGCCGCATGTCACTCCATCATTGGCGGCTAGCAGGCATGTGCATGCCGCCGGCTGCGCGTACGCACCTGCCACGGGAGCGTGCCCGCGGGTCCCGTCGGTGGTCCGCGATCGTGGCACGGAGAGGCAGAATGGGGAGTTGTAAACAAGGCATTTCCCTGTTCTGCCTAGCAACATGACAGGGATCTACTGCTCCCAGTGACTGGGAGAAGTGATCTGTCATGTTCTAGTGAGCCCATCCCTCCTACATTTAGAACACACTGAGGGAACACACTTAACCCCTTGATTGACCCCTAGTGTTTAACCCCTTCCCTGCCAGTGACATTTACACAGTAATCAGTGCTTTTTTATAGCACTGATCGTTGTATAAATGTTAATGCTCCCAAAATAGTGTCAAAAGTGTCCGATCTATCTGCCACAATGTCGCAGTCACGAGAAAATTAAAAAAAAAAAAACAAAAAAAAAAAAAACGCAGATCACTGCCATTACTAATAACAAGAAATGAATAATAAAAATGCCATAAATGAGAGAGGTGATCAAATACCATAAAAAGAAAGCTCTATTTGTGGGGGAAAAAGGGACATCAAATTTTTTTCGGTACATTGTTGCACGACCACGCAATTGTCAGTTAAAATGATGCAGTGCTGTATCACAATAAAGGGCTTGGTCAGGAAGGGGGTAAATCCTTCCGGGGCTGAAGTGGTTAATGTCATTTCAAAATTAATTTTTAATCTTTGTCAAGCTACAGCTTTCATTGAGGGCTGGTTCCCACCAGAACACGGTGTAGGAAATATGCGTTCCATGAGCGTTTAGCATATCATATTCAAAGTGCACTGAAGTTGTGATCTGCAGAGGGTGTCAATAATAAGTTAACCCCTTGCTTACTGGGCACTTATACCCCCTTCCTGACCAGGCTAATTTTCAGCTGTCAGCGCTGTTGCACTTTAAATGGCAATTGTGCGGTCATGCAACCAGTAGTGTATTTAGGTTTTGTGCTGCCCTAGGCCTGACTAAACTCGTGCACCCCCTAATTTAAATATGACCCACCCCTTCCTGTTAAGGCCACACCCCTTGTTGTTTAAGACCCGCCCTGAAATTTTTGAGTGGGGACACTAGTTCTGGGGGCCTGGGGGGGGGGGGGGATGGATTCCCTTAATTTGCATAGATTTCCTCTTACTTCCTGTTTGGCTATGGGTCAGGAAGTGAAGGGAAATCTCTGCAATGGGACAGGGATGGTAAAAAATAAACTGACACTCTATCCAAAATGAAAAAAAAAAAAGTGTTGCCTATGGTTCTACTTTAAGTACAAATTTCTGATAATTTTATGGAGAGGACTAAGAAGATCTAACCATGCCAATGGTGCAGCAGAAAACATAGAGCTCAGTGAGGAAGGTTTGTGGTCCAGGATGAGAGAACAGTCAAAATTAGAAGCAGAGCACACCCATCCTCACAGTTGTGGAATGCCAGCCGCCCGCATACAGGAAGCAGTGAGGCCGTTTTATGGGGGCGCTAGACTCATTTTCCTTTCAGCCCAGTCTGCCCCATAAGACTGGCGCTACAGTGTAGCGAAAGCGGGCGGGGACTCTTTCCGTGCTACCCCCCTGCAAAGTGCTGCCCTAGTCCTGGGCCTTGTCGGCCTAGGCTAGGATACAGCATCGCATGCAACACTGTACCCTAATAACATTTTTAGCATTTTTTTGATAGAGAAAAATAGATAGAGCTTTCTTTTGGTGGTATTTAATCACCACTGGGTTTTTCTTAGTTTCTGTTATAAAGTTTTGCAAATAAGTAATTTTTCCCCTTCACTGATGAGGCTGCACTGATAGGCAGCACTGATGAAGAGGCACTAATGAGGAGGCACTGATAGGCGGGACTAATGGGCACTGATAGGTGGCACTAATAGCCAACACTAATGGCCACTGATAGCCAGCACTGGTCATCAGGATACGGATGATCAGTGCCCTGATTATCTGTGTACATGTCCCCTGTCAGGATTGCCAGTTACCGCCTCTCCTCGCCTCACGCTGTGACAGCACGTGAGGAAAGGTATGCCGACAACCGGCAAGTCTGTTTACACTGTGATTGGACACGTGGTAAAGGGCCGCTGTGATTGGCCCTTTACTAGGATCTGTTATTGGCTGTGATCACAGAGCGCACCGGATGTGCGCACCACACAATGGTGTGAACTAACAGGAAACTGAACCAAGCTTTTTGCCTTGTCTTGCATCAGGACTTTGCAGTCCTAATGCATCTGGTATAAATGGGACCTAAAACAATACCCACTGACACCTCTATGAAGATTCTGGTTCAGACAATTCCTATTATGAAATGAGAACACCCAGTCCCTGTCACTTAGACTTGGTTCACACCTACAGGTGCGACCAAACACGGGTACATTCCTGCACGTCAAGCGTAGGGCAGCCCAATAATTTCGATGGACTGCTCTATGCTCCAGAAAAAGACGTTCCTCACTCTTTTAAAAAAATGCATCAAACTGTGGCACCATGAACATTGGTTTGGTGCTTGCGTTTGCAGATGTGTAGGGGTGCTATTAACAATATTAGCCCCCTGTCTGGTTTTATTTGCCATCGTGTCCCTGCAATGATGACAAATTATAGAAAATCTCTCAAAAGGAGACAAAGACAAAAATAAAAACACCTTTTAATATAGTGCAGAAGGGTTAGAACATCCAATGAAGTTTTGTTTTCTGTGCCTTCCTGACACCCCTCCTATTTCTTGCATGAATGTCACTAAAAGAGGAATTAAGGTCAAATCTCCCCAATGGGTACAGAAATAAGGAAAAAAAAAAATAGGGCAGGAATGTAAACTCTTGCCCACTCTACCAAAAACTGAAAAGAAAAAGGTTGTTTGGAGTTCAGCTGGCCATTCACGTTTATTTTTACCACTGACTAAATAAAAAAAGCTAACATATTTCTCAATCTACCTAGTTTGCGCGGAAACCCCCGCCGGCACACTGATCAGCTGCTGCAGCTGATTGGTTACAGCCGTTGATTGACAGATAATTTTCCAACTTGCTCCTTCTACAGAGCCCACACACTTCACCAGCCATATTTTAATCAGTGTATAGTCAGTTTAGCTTTTAACCATGCTCCCCTCTGTGCGTACCATGATGCTGTTGCTATAAAAGTTTTTCGTGTTGGATGTTTTTTATACAATAAAGCTCTTTTCCTTCTTTTTTTTGGAGTGCGGTCATTCGCTTTGCTTTTTATATCTATAGCCAGTTTAGGCCCGATTCTCACATAGAAGCATTCCCAGTACGGAATTTTCAAAGAGCAACTCTCAAGCAGTTATGCGTGTCGCATAGAACCAGCTCTTGGGCATATGAAAGGGCTGCCCTATGAGTGTTTGTCACCCATGACAAGCCGGACGTGATTTTTAAATGCGCGGTTTGACGCAATTGCCTCGCGATCCTGTCACGTGACAATCACAGCAGAATCACATCATGTTTGGGGTGCCATTAAAGGACAGACTTCTTGAAAAGTTTGGGATCTAAGTGACACAGTCTGATATATATGTTTAATCCTTCATTCATCGCCGATATAAGAACTAACTGTATCTAATGAACTGAGATTTGATGCAAACCAGAGTCTTGCTGAACAAATCTTGTGAATCCTTTTTTGTTATAGTTTTAGGTATAGAGAGGGCCAAAACTGAATCCCAGTCTAGATCTCTATTGATGTCCATGGCACTGGTGGGGTGACCTACCCCCCCCCCCCCCCATCTCCAGAATGTCTGTGACAGGGCGACCAGACCATCTCATCTACAGAGCAGGCAGCCAATGACATATAATTGCTGCAAGAATGTTTGAGCATTTCTGTGTCACCACCCCCCTGGTGTTGCTCACCATAGGAGTATATGCAGAATGTACTCCAGATGGGGGAACCAGGAAGTTCATCTCACAGCCGGGCTTGGCCTGTCACAGGCATGCCAGAGGTGGGGAGGGGGGGGGGGGATCTCCCCTTCACAGTTTAAGACAGCAGCCGGAGGGGGAGAAAACTAGAGGAAAAAGTTTTGTCGGAGGCCCTGCTTTAAGCTAAAAGAACAACTAAAAATGAAAAAAGAAACTGATGTAGACACAGGCCTACATATGTATTTATATGGTAGCCCCCAATGTTTTTTTCCCCCATCTCTTTTGCCATTCACTATATCTTGACAAAAAAAAAAAAAAGGAAAAAAAAAATCCCATAAATAAAAAGAGAAGCTAAATTTTCAAGCACATCCTATCTGATTTACAATGCTGTAAAGAAAACATGCCTGTTTTATAGCTTCCTACAGACTGCAGGAGTTGTAACTTAACAGCAGCTGTTTGTGGGCAAAAGCATCAGTGCATTTGGCGTCTTACTGCCATTCAGCCACTGCGCCCAGTTACAATCCTGTCTGGAGGTGGAATGTTTGGATATCCTGCTTCCATGCATCAACAGCAGCCAGGGCTCACTCAGGCAAGCTTTCTTTGCCAAAACATATTAGCATATGTTAGAGCTTTGAACAAGGGTGGTTATACACAACCCAATTCAAACATTACCTGTAATGATCAGGCATGAATTGTGCTTCCCAAGAGGGCGTTTGCCCACACACACAAAGATTTTCCAAATCTAGAGTAGGTGAACGCTGATTTTCATCCTGTCAATGCAGAAAAGGGAAGAAAGTGTAACCATGTATTTAACGATATACAACATCAACCAAGTTGTAAAGACCATAGACACTGGTCCCGGCAGGATAAAGGATAGGCAGAGCCATCATTGGCCCTGTCTAGATTCACTACAAAATAGGTTTGGTTAATCTGTATTCAAATTAATGTAGAACTGAAAAGGCAAAAATGTTTTTCTCCCCCATTTTGGATCGAGTAAAGCCTGGTAAAGCCTGGTACACACTATTTTTTTTTTGGGTTGAACGGAAAGAAAACTGTCGGAGCCACTGTACTAACTTTGCGAAGTAAGTATTGTGATCTCCCCCTCTGAGCTGTTGTGTTCTAACAGGGGGACACCCCTCCCCCCTCGCCAAAACACTCCAAATAGTGCTCTCCTCCATTGGTTGAGTGCGCTGATCAGGAGTCGGTCGGCTGCTGGTTTTCCAGCATGCTCATCCAAAAGAAGCTGGCCGGCTTCTGTCGGACAGACCGACATACACACAGGCCGAATGTTGGCCTTTTTCTTTTTTTACCGGCCGATGTCTCCCGACATTCAGCCTGTGAGTACTTGGCTTTAGGGAGAGTTATAACCCCTGTATGTTTTCTTTTCTTCTGTGTTCTATGGGGAGATTTTCCTTCACATCCTGCCCCATAGCCAAGACAGGAAGTGAGAGAAGGTCCCTCCGAAGTGAGGGAATCTCTGGTTGTCACCAGAACTAGTGTCTATGTTGGAAGTTTTCCCCTCCATTCCTGTTTTGGTAACAACCCAAAATTTGCAGTTTTCCTTTAATGTTTACTCTCTGTGATAATGGAAAACAGGACAAATAGAGAGGGTGAATCTGCCTAACGGGAGCACAGACAGCAATAAAAGCCTGACATGTTTTCTAATCACTCTTCATTCTATCCAAAATAAAAAAAAAAAAAAGGTTTTCCTTTAGTTATACTTTAAAGCCTAATTTAGGTAAAAATTAATAAAAAACATTAGCAGAAGGGACAGCAGTTTAACTACAACAGCCAGCAGCACAGTTCAGCTAGGACCAGCCAAATTGCAATCCATGTATGAACTAGCTGATTGTACACAAGTCGATCTATCGATTGACTTATGTACAACCAACCTGTCAAGTTTTCCCCCAGTGGCACCAGCAATAGCACTGATCATTGAGGCTTCCCTGCTGGCAGAATACAACAGCTCAACGGAAGTGATTACCCAATGCACAACGAATGTGTGGATGGGGGAATCTGTTCATTTGTTTTAGTTCACCCCACTGGTTGAACAAAATACAATCAATCATGTATAGAATCCTAAGATGTATATGCATGCTAAGAGAAAGGATGACTCCTTTAGTCAGCTTAGATAAATGTCCGGGAAAGGGTCAGTCCTTCCCCAAGTGGCTGATTACACTGAGATTTGACCTCTTGATATCAGGGCCAGAGCTACCATTAGGCAAACTGGGCAGCCGCCTAGTACGCACTGCCATTTAGGGCGCAGCCATGGCCACTGGTTTCCCTACTCTCCGCCAGCTTACTAACAATCTGTTGGCTTCCCCACACAGTCCGCAACAAGCCATGCTGTGCGCAAAATCACTTCCACCCAGCTCCCCGCGGAACGCTGGCAAGGAGGAGAGACAGGCTGCATTTACCGTTATGTTAATAAATTGCAAATCATATGCTTTTTTTAATATAATGGTATCATCGTGGTTATATAATTTTTTTTTTTTTTTGGGGGAGGTTGGGGGTGCAAGTAGCTGGACTTTCCTAGGGCGTAAAATAGTCTAGCACTGGCCATGCTCAATATGCTCCTCTGGAATGGATGGGTCATGACAGAATAGGTGTAATTTGTAAGAACTGGCTCTTAGGTTAAAAGGGTTAAAGGATCGCTAGGGTGCAAAGACACAGTTTTTATTTTTATTAAAAATTTGTATCTCAGTTGTTATCTTAATACTGGGGAAGGTGGGAGCTGATGTTTGAAAAGTGAGGAAAAAAAGGAATTCCAAATATGTACAAGTACACAGTACATACTGCGCTCCTAGAAGCAGTCACTTAGTCCATTGGAACTTTTATATGTATCTGTAGACCATCAACAGGGTAGAGGAAGCGATGAGGCAACTGGATGGATGGATGGCTGAAAGAAAGAGCAACCCATGGATGGATGGCTGAGCAGGAGAAGGGACCGAGACTGGAACCTCTGCAGCTCCCGCAGAAGATCTGGGTAGGATTACCTTAATGCAGAAGAAAACTAACAGCAGGGTGCTGAGGTCCGTGTCAAATAAAAATCACTTTATTAAAATAAGCAGCACACTTACATTGAGGTTAGCATGAAACAGCATGGATAGGGAACACCTGAGACCAGGCAGCTGTGATCAGTGTGAGGCTGTGGGCATCACTGAGCAAACAGAAGCCAAGGATGACAGGGAGCCAGCCAGCTCAAGGTATGGATATTAGTGGCTGCATTCTCAGCTACACACGAGGATGACAGCGGTCAAAATGCCTGGTGGATGTCGGGAGAGGGGGTGTGCATGACGCATTTCCAGGGACTTTGCCCTCTTTTTCAAATGCAAAAAAATAGAAAAAAAAGATAAAAAAAAAAAAAACACTGGCTTCACTTTCAAATTTGGAATGCAGAATTGACCATTGATAGACCACTTTTCATACAATAGATACAATAAAAACCTCTAAAGCTCACAACACACATTACAATCTGATTGTACAATCTCCTAGATCTACTGTACCAACAACTATATAGTGCAAGGACATGCCAGATTAGATACAAATTGATGTGATCGAATAGGCAGGTCCTCACATTACATAGTTTTGAGACATTTGATTGCATAAAGATTGCATGGTCAGATTGCAACGTGAATGGTAACCCCAAGGTGAGTTACAGAAGCTGGGCACAGAGCTATTCCAGAATCATGGGACATGTTTACCTCCAATGGCACCCCAATCGCGGTGCTATTTTGCTGCGCTTTCACGTGATAATTTATGCTGCAATCACGGCAAATCGACTTCTCATGAGCTTCTTTTGGACATCAGTGTCACGCACTGCGATTTATCGCATGACAACTGCGGCACAATTGCACCGCAATTAGGGTGCAATTAGAAGTAATGACATTGCAACCACGTCCTGCATTTTGCCACAATTCTGGAATCGCAGGAATTCCAGAATGCCCAGGTGTGAATGGAACCGCAAAGCTATATTTAACTCAAAAACAAAAAAATATTATATTGCAGCTTACCAATCATTAGATGTGGTGGCTGCATCAGTTTTATTTTTTCAGGCTTTTTACTCCTCTGTTTTTACCTGGTGATCCAGCCAATAGCACACCTCATGTATTAAAGTGCCTACACTCTGAATGAAGGAGCACAGGGGGCACCTTTGGACAGCAGCATTGCCGGTTGGGGTGGGGAGTGTTCGATGTACTAGCAGAAATACCCCCGTCAGTGGTAAATGGTTTGTCTCAACCCACTAACTGTTACATCTGCAGGACAGCATATACTGTTGAAAAAAAACAAACTTATTGGCTGGATCACCAGGTGAAAGTAAAGGAAATAATGTCAGACTGCTAGATAGATCTTTGTTACCCTTGTTAACCACGTAGGAATGGGCAAACAGTTCGGCCTGAGCATGAGTTCGGGCCAAACAATGGCTGTTGGGGTGGGGAGTGTTCGATGTACTAGCAGAAATACCCCCGTCAGTGGTAAATGGTTTGTCTCAACCCACTAACTGTTACATCTGCAGGACAGCATATACTGTTGAAAAAAAACAGACTTATTGGCTGGATCACCAGGTGAAAGTAAAGGAAATAATGCCTAAAAAGAAAACAAATGCAGCCACCCTTGTTAACCACGTAGGAATGGGCAAACAGTTCGGCCTGAGCATGAGTTCGGGCCGAACAATGGCCGGTTGGGGTGGGGAGTGTTCGATGTACTAGCAGAAATACCCCCGTCAGTGGTAAATGGTTTGTCTCAACCCACTAACTGTTACATCTGCAGGACAGCATATACTGTTGAAAAAAAACAGACTTATTGGCTGGATCACCAGGTGAAAGTAAAGGAAATAATGCCTAAAAAGAAAACAAATGCAGCCACTACATCTAAGATTTAGTAAGCTGTGATATATTGTATTAAAGTGTTTTCTTTTGGGTTTAATACTGCTTTAAGTAATACTGGCTACACATTTATTATTACAATATGGGGTCAATAGAGACAGAAAGTGATGAGCAATCTCAACAATGTTGACAGAGTCTCCAGTGTAGCCTAACAATAATTTGGGCTTAAATTCAGGGTTGGAAAGATTCCTGAAGTCAGGTAGCTAACTGGACTTAAATTAGAAATATTTACATATTCCTAGCAAGCAGTAAATAAACTTTAAAACAAGCCCCCACTGACCTCTGTAGCTGCAGCCATGCTAGTGCAATTCATCTTTGTAGGGAAAACTTCTCAGTTTTACTTTCACTTTCTCTTGGTATTCAAGCTCCTCCTGCCAGCCAACTAATCTGTAATGTAAGCACAGAGCAGATGCACAGGAAAAGGGGGAGAGTAGGGTGCAGAACTTACACCATTTTATTGCTTTGAACTGTGAGGATGAATTACTCCATAGTGGCTGTAATTAAAAAGGCCATTAAGGGCTTAATTTAAAGCTTGTTTTGGGCCAATTCACATTAGAAGGTAATGTGCACTACAACAAATGCAGTGCATCAAGCAGCCCATTCAAAATGAGCAGGCTGAAATGCAGCTCAACGCACAAAAGTCTAGAAATAGTTGCATTTTTTCGCAGCACTCAGGACAACATAAAAGTTGTGCTGAGCTGCAGGGCACTGAAGTTTACAAGCATTTTTTTTATCTTAATAATTTCTTTTTTTATGTTTTCAAGTATATAAAGCCAAAGAAAGGGGGTGGAGAGATGCTGGGTTTGAACATATGAAACAAGTGGATGGGAGACGTGGGGAGGGGGCAAGGGGGGTTTGAAATTCAAAAAGCTTCTTCATGTTGTCTTGTGAATACACCTAAACACACACACACACACACACACACACACACACCAGTTCCATGAAAAGCACAAGTGGAAAAGAGAATAATGCTGCGTACACACGGTCGGAATTTCCGACAACAAATATTCGATGTGAGCTTGTTGTCGGAAATTCCGACCATGTGTAGGCTCCATTGGACATTTGTTGTTGGAATTTCCGACAACAAAAATTTGAGAGCTGGTTCTAAAATTTTCCGACAACAAAATCCGTTGTCGGAAATTCCGATCGTGTGTACACAATTCCGACGCACAAAATTCCACGCATTCTCGGAATCCAGCAGAAGAGCCGCACTGGCTATTGAACTTCATTTTTCTCAGCTCTTTATCTGTGTTATACATCACTGCGTTCTTGACATTTGGAATTTCCGACAACATTTGTGCGACTGTGTTTATGCAAGACAAGTTTGAGCCAACATCTGTCGGAAATAAGTTAAGGATTTTGTTGTCGGAATGTCTGATCAAGTGTATGCGGCATTACAGTAGAACAACCATAGCATCCATAGGTCATGAACATACAGTATGTCTCTAATAAGCAATTATAAAAAATTCTATTTCTGCATGACTTAATGAACTGAACAGGATAGTTCACATGTGTGTGGTGGTCATCACGTCCATGTTCCGTTCCTCGTTGGGCACATGAAGGGTCACTGCCTTGAACAGACAATTGAACCCTTAATAAACTCTTGATGTCATAAACCACATGGTCACTTGTGAATTTAGGATGGACAGGCAGAGCCCTTGTCCTCTAAATCTGTCCAGTGTATCACCACTACCTCTCTCCCAGTAACGGTATGGAGCACCTAGCACCGACTCCACTTAACTCTTCAATACCTGTGCACAGGTTGGGGACTCCTGCCTAGCTGATCTGCTCCCATTGCTATGGGAGACGGATCGCTGCAGAAGGAGTACCGACAACATTTCCCTCGCTCCTCACTGCAAGAAGCTGTCCCACCTATCACATGTACACGCTTAATGTCAGACTGCTAGATAGATCTTTGTTACCCTTGTTAACCACGTAGGAATGGGCAAACAGTTCGGCCTGAGCATGAGTTCGGGCCGAACAATGGCTGTTCGTAAGTTTGCTGAACAACCGATTTATCAGGGCGTTTGACCATTTGTTCAGCCCGCCGAACGACCACAATGCACTGCGCCGCCGCACAGTGCATTGAAAGCCCTGATTGGCTGAAGCAATGAAAGCTCTGCACAATCAGGGCACAGTGTACCGTCAGAGTCATGATTGGACACGGTCATGATGACTCTATCCAATCATGGCTCATTGCTGTTAGTCCCGCCCCACACTGTAAAAGTATTCTTTCAATAGCGGCCATTTTCAGTTTGATATCGGCGTAGAGAGAGATAGAACAGGGCTCTATTTAGTGCTATTAGACAGTTGTGTGCTATAGTGGGCTATTCTGATTCTATTGCCAGTGTAGAATATCAGTTTAGTGTGAATCTAGGGATAGTTCACTGTGAGTGTAGTGCGACCATTCATCTTTTCATTAGTGTGAATGTAGGGATAGTTCAGTCAGTGTGAGTATAGTGACCATTTAACACAGTATATTTCATTGCGTTACTGCAAGTCTAACGCCATTTATTTCAGTGCGTTACATGCCGTTCATCGCAGTACATTTCTGTGCGTTACTGCATGCTGAACGCAGTATATTTCAGTGCGTTACTACAAGTTTAATGCCGTATATTTCAGTGCGTTATCTTCTGTTTACTGCAATACAGTTCAGTGCATTACTGCAAGTTTAATGCCATATATTTCAGTGCGTTATTTGCCATTTAATGCAGTACAAGTGAGTGCATTACTGCAAGCTCAACGCAGTATATTTCATTGCATTATGTGCCGTTTACCGCAGTACATTTCTGTACATTAGTGCACGCTTAACGCAGTACATTTCAGTGGGTTACTGCAAGTTTAACGCCGTATATTTCAGTGCATTACATGCCGTTTAACGCAGTATAGGTCAGTGCGTTACTGCAAGTTTAACGCCGTATATTTCATTGCTTTATTTGCCATTTAATGCAGTATAGTTCAGTGCGTTACTGCAAGTTTAATACAGAATAGTTCAGTGCGCATTATGTGCTGATTAAGGCAGTACATTTCAGTACGTTACTGCAAGTTTAACGCTGTATATTTCAGTGCAATATCTTCAGTTTAACACAGTATAATTCAGTGCATTACTGCAAGTTTAATGCCATATATTTCATTGCTTTATGTGCCATTTAACGCAGTACAGGACAGTGCGCTACTGCAAGTTTAACGCTGTATATTTCACTGTGTTATGTGCCATTTAACACAGTACATTTCTGTGCGTTAGTGCACACTTAATGCAGTATATTACAGTGCCTTACTGCAAGTTTAACGCTGTACAGTTCAGTACATCACTGCAAGTTTAGTGTCGTATATTTCAGTGCGTTATCTTCTGTTTTTATGCAGAATAGTTCAGTGCGTTTCTGCAAGTTTAACGCCAAATATTTCAGTGCGTTACGTGCTGTTTAACGCAGTATATTTCAGTGCGTTACTGCAAGTTTAATGCCGTATATTGCAGTACATTTCTATACGTTAGTGCACGTTTGATGCAGTATATTGCAGTGCATCAGTGAAGTTTTACTGCAGTATAATATAGCGTATCAGTGGAGTGTGTATGTGTAGTAGTGAGTTCTCAAGTTAAAGTGAACCAAACACCACTTTCCACTGATTAAAGTGCATCCATGTACACATTTCCATATTTATATTACATTGTGTTAACCGCTTGCTGACCAGCCGCCGTCATTTTACGGTGGCAGGGCAGCGCGAACCGTCGTAGTTATACGTCGGCTTGCAGGATCGGGATAGCAGGCGCGTGCCGCTGCACAGCGGGGGTGCCACTGCTCATGGTCGACGGTAGCAATGACTGCCAGGCCACGAGTGATCGCGAGCACGAGTGTGTGTAAACACACACACTTCCCTGTTCTGAGCGGAGTGACAGATTGTGTGTTCCTATTAGCTAGGAAGCACGATCCGTCACTTCCTCTAGTCAGTCCCCTCCCTCTTTAGATAGAATCACCTCCCAGGGATCACAGTTAACCCCTTGATTGCCCCCTAGTGTTAACCCCTTCCCTGCCAGTGACATTTTTACAGTAATCAGTGCATTTTTATAGCACTGATCGCTGTATAAATGCCAATGGTCCCAAAAATGTGTCAAAATTGTCCGATGTGTCCGCCATAATGTCGCAGTCCCGATAAAAATCACAGATTGCCGCCATTACTAGTAAAAAATTGATAGATAAAAATGCTATAAATCTATCACCTATTTAGAATACGCTATAACTTTTGCACAAACCAATCAATATAGACTTATTGCGTTTTTTTTTTACCAAAAATATGTAGAATACATATTAGCATAAACTGAGAAAAAATTTGCTTTTAAAAAAAAAAAAAAAAAAATGGGAATATTTATTATAGCAAAAAGTACAAAATATTGTGTTTTTTTCAAAATTGCTCTTTTTTGTTTATACTGCAAAAAATAAAAACCGCACCGCGATCAAATACCACCAAAAGAAAGCTCTATATGTGGGAAAAAAAGGAAGCAAGTTTTGTTTGGGTGTAGCGTCGCACGACCGTGCAATTGTCAGTTAAAGCAACGCAGTGCCGAATCGCAAAAAATGGCCCGGTCATTCAGCAGCCAAATCTTCTGGGGCTGAACCAGCCCCCCTCTGACATCACATGATGTCACATGACGTCAGAAGGAGCGGGGTCACTCGGTTACGTCACCGGGTGGCCCCGTCCTTGCATAACAGCTGTCACAGCCAAGAGACAGCAGTTGGCGGGAGGCCTCCCATTGAGGCTTAGCTTTTTTTTCTATTTTTCGGGTCCGTTGGGACAGCACTCAAATTTGTTCGCTATTCGGCGAACACCCAATGTTCAAGTCGAACACCCAATGTTCAAGTCAAACATCGGGCCCATCCCTAGTCCTCAGGCAGGGTATAATTTTCTCTGTTTAGCGATGTTGCCTGTGCTATCCAGAGAATATGAATGATAACACAAAACTTTTCTTTCACTCATGGTTAGTGTTTGGCCAAAGCCATTTATTATCAATCAACTGCGTTTACTCTTTTTAAATCATAATGACAACAGAAACTACCCAAATGACCCTGATCAAATGTTTACATCCCCCAGTTCTTAATACCGTGTATTGCCCTCTTTAACATCAATGACAGCTTGAAGTATTTTGTGGATGGGGCTCTTTATCTTCTTAGATGGTAAAGCTGCCCATTCCTCTTCACAAAAAGCCTCCAGTTCCTGTAAATTCTTGGGCTGTTTTGCATGAACTGCACGTTTGAGATCTCCCCAGAGTGGCTCGAAGATATTGAGGTCAGGAGACTGAGATGGCCACTCCAGAACCTTCACTTTATTCTTATGTAGCCAATGACAGGTCGACTTGGCTTTGTGTTTTGGATCATTGTCATGTTGGAATGTCCAAGTACGTCCCATACGCAGCTTCCTGGCTGATAAATGCAAATGTTCCTCCAGTATTTTTTGATAACATACTGCATTCATCTTGCCATCAATTTTGACCAAATTTCCTGTGCCTTTGTAGTTCACACATTCCCAAAACATTGGTGAAGCATCTCCATGTTTCACAGTAGGTGTACCTTTCATCACAGGCCTTGTTGACCCCTTTCCGAATGTAGCGTTTATGGTTGTGGCCAAAAAGCTCAATTTTGGTCTTATCACTCCAAATGACTTTGTGCCAGAAGGTTTGAGGCTTGTCTCTGTGCTGTTTGGTGTGTTGTAAGCAGGATACTTTGTGGAATTTGCGTAGTAATTTCTTTCTTATGGTGACTCAACCATTGAGCCTGTCTTTCTTCAAGTGCCTCCTTATTGTGCATCTTGAAAACAGCCACACCACATTGTTTTCAGAGAGTCCTGTATTTCACCTGAACTTAGTTGTGAGTTTTTCTATGCATCCCGAACAATTTTCCAGGCAGTTGTGGCTGAAATTTTAGTTGGTCTACCTGACCGTGGTTTGGTTTCAACAGAACCCTTCTCTTTCCAATTCTTGATTAGAGTTTGAACACTGCTGATCGGCATTCTCAATTCCTTGGACATCTTTTTATATCCCATTCCTGTTTGATGCGACTTGGGTGCCAGATAGAGCAGAGGAGGGAGGTGAGGGTTAGGCACAACCCCAACGAGGCAGCCACCATGGAAGAGTAGAGAGCAGCCACCCTATTCCATCACATCTCTCCTGGCCCACTTACCACAGCTCAGCTGTCTGGGCCTTTTTTAGCACATGTGCAGCTGATCGCAATGTTGAAAACTTTGTCTCAAGCACATCAAGCATGGCAAAAACACCAGCCATTTTAGTACCACATGCTTGACAAGGCAACCTCCCACCACTCAGCCCATTGGCAAGAGCACCTGAAAGCTACGCAAAAGGGGTGCAAATCTGTTTCTCCTCCTTATGCACCTCAGTCTGCCCCCACTATACCTCATGACCACTCAGCAGCCACCACTGAAAGGGACGATTGTATAGCGCAGGGTGTCCGAGGTACTTGCAGCACATCTGCCAGCAGCACACCACTAGCTGTAGACTATAGCTGGCAAATTTCTCTGCCCCATCTGCTGCAGGGAAAAAAAATACAGTCACTGCCACCAACATGCCCAGCATCTAAATACAAGCTTGTCAAAGCTGCTGGCTCTACCACTTCTGCCTTTCCGTCTGGTGGATTCTGCCCCTTCTGTGAATTTGCAGAATGTGCTATACCACAATGGCAGGTTCCTAGTCACTATTTCTTTTCATGTAAGGCCATTCCATGCTCTGTACCATCACGTGGAATGCAATGTTGTGGCATCGTTGGGCAAGGCAGTCAGCTGCAAAGTCCATGTTATTGTTGACATGTGGTCCAGCAAGCATGGTCAGGGACGATATATTTTGTTCACAGCACACTGGGTAACTCTGCTTGCAACTCGAATGGATGCAGGAAAGGGCTCAGTACTGCAGCTTGTGCCCCCACGTCTCCATACAGCTAGCGGTGATGATGCCAGATTTGTCAGCTCTACACCCCTCCTCCTCCGCCTCCATGCCCTCCTCTGCTGAATTGCCCTATGAACCACAAGTACCCACTAAGCATTCAAGGGGCTATTCAATGATTCAAAGTGCCATGCAGTGCTTCAGTTGGTGTGTCTAGGGGACAGGAACCACACTGGAGCAGAGATTCTTGCAGCTCCGCAGGGACAGGCACAGAGGTGATTCACACCACGCCAGCTGGACCCAGGAATAGGTGGTGTGCGATAATGGCACAAACCTCCTGTACACCTCCAGACAGGGAAAGTTGACATGTGCCATGCCTGGCACATGTCCTCAATTTGGTGGTGCAGCATTTCCTAAATAGGTACCCAGAGTTGGAAGATCTGCTAAAGCAGGCCAGAAGAGCCTAGCATACACCGCCAGTGCTCGGTTGGCTAAAATTCAGCGGGAATTCCACCTGCCCTTTAACTGATTTATGACATGCCCACCAGGTGGAATTTGACAATGCTGCAGTAGCTGCACATGCAGCAGAGGGGCGTCAATGAGTACCTGTGTGAGTATGGCACAATGACAGGCTCAGGCCGGCTTGGCTTTTTTTCCCCCCACGCCAATGGCTGCTTATAAAGGATGCATGAACTATACTGTCACCATTTGAGGAGGCCACAAGCATGGCGAGCCGTAACAATGCATGCATCAGTGACACAATCGCTGTTGTGTTCCTGCTGAAGCAGACTCTGCGTGGCGTTATGGACAGTGCACTTGAGGCACAGCAGCGGGAGGAAGAGGAGGACTTCCTTTCCTCTCAAGGCCCACTTTATGCAGACACCATTGTTCCTATGCCACAGAACACACAAGAAGAGAAGAAGGAGGAGGAGAAGGATGGTGGCAGTTTTGGAGGCATTGAAGCAGAGGAAGACATATGTCAAACAGTAAGAGATGTTTTTCCAATCCGCAGAACCCTTGGGAGTATACCTTAATGAGGATACCTTAAAGAGAAGTTTATCTAATGCTTTTCCTGACTCTGGTAGGTTACAGTGTTGTGGAAAACTTAATTTTGAGGCTTCTTTTGGTCAAGAGAGGAGCAGTGGAGAAGGCGGCTGCCTAAGTGATGCATTTCACAATTTTTTTAGTCCTCACCACCCAGGGCTGTCAGCTTCCACATCTCATCGACAGCATCTGCATCACACGGAGGACGATTATCCAGGGGGGAGCGAAAACAGAGATGGAGAGCTTTCCAGTCGATGATCCACTGGCTTACGGTTCATGAGAATAGACCACTGGCCAGAACTTGCCATAGGCTTCAATGGGATTCGTTATTCGGTTCTGAACTTTTCGATGTTCAGATGTTGTGATGCGAACCAAACTGGGGGTCGTTCGGCCCATCCCTAGTAACCGGTGTATGTTCACAATGTATTAACTCTTGTACCGTTGTCTTCATACCGAAATATGCTTAGGGACCCAAGCTGTAACTATATGTGCCGGTTACTTGCATTACACCCCCTGAGTAACTTCAGACCAGGCTAAAGCAAAGTTTCAAAAGTTTTCCTAACATCAGGCTTGTGGCTGCCCCATCATACCTGCTCAGGAAAGAGTTCATCTTTGGCAGAGTCCATAGTGGTGATATGCAGTATTGGCATCTTTGGAGCGGACTGCAAGTCCCAACAGTTTCTCCAGGCTGTAGCAAGGTCCTGAGGGTCACTCCAGGTTCAGCATGTTTGCTCTTGCTCTCTTTTTTGCTCTCTCTCTCTCTCCCCCTTGGACTCCTGTCCTCTTTTATAACACAGGAAACCAGGAGGTCAGACCCAGGAAAGCCCACCAAGTAAGAACCGGGAAACATAATTAACACTATCTGCTGGAGCAGCATAAACTCCACCTGCCTTCAGGTGTGCTGAATGCGCGTTGGGGTGCCATTTACAATGAATATCCCCGCAGTATACATGATGTGCATTACCGCATGTTACTGCATGCTGTATGGTGTGAATGAGCCCTTACCACTTGGTAATATGTAAATATTTGAATGTTCATAGCTTGGCCACAGTTCTACTTTAAGAATGCTCTTTTATTGTCAGTGAATGTATATATTTTGTAGTTCCTTACAAGTTCCCATTGATACATTTAACTGGCAAACAGCTGGGTGTCAATCTGTTGAACCCTGCAAATGAATGGAATGTATAATGTTTTTATATCTATTATCTTTAAAAGGGTGTCATGAAGGTATATAGTTTGTTAATATGAAAGATTAAAAAGTATTTAATAATTACTAACTGCAACTAGAAAGGTGGTGCACATGAGGCTCAACACGTAAGTTTTCTGCACAGGGATTTGCAGTTATGCTGTGAATAGCCTCTGTATTATGATGTCCTGCTACTGAGGTCTAATAATAACACACACAAAGCTCATACATTGTATGTTAAAATAGATACAGACCTACATGCATTTTTAGATAGTAATAGACAGTTTACCAGTGAAAAAGGATGTTCTTGGTATGTTCTGCAAAATAAAGGTCTTGAAACCCCTCTATACTACATGTTTATTTGTCAAATAACAATTTAAACCCCATTGACACTTGATCAATTTCAGCTGGTTTCCCAACTCCCAACTACGTACAACATGCATGACCCATTCTTTCCAATTGTCCCTGTTTGCACTCAGCCCTATGCTCTATGCCCTAAGGCTCCATGTACACGGGACGCTGAGGCAAAGTCCTCTGAACGATTTTTTTTGACACCTTGAAACCAGCAATTAAAACGCCCGTTTAGCCACGTTTGCATGCCGCGTTTAGCAGCATTTTACCGAGTTTGCATCTAGAAGCGTTTTTTTAAGATAACATCATAAGACCCTCCCCAAACTCAAAAAACTGTATTATTTAAATATTTCAGCCATTTTGTGAGACCAGAGTGAGTAGCAGCAACTGGGAGAGTAGCAATGTACTTGTATTTAGCTTGTCACTTGCCACGTCGCCTGCCACAAGTTATGGATTGTCACTTGCCACACGTTGTGGATTGTCCACTTGCCATGTCACCTGCCACAAGTTGCGGATTGTAATTTGCCACGTCACCTGCCACAAGTTGTGGATTGTCCACTGGCCACGTCACCTGCCACATGTTGTAGATTGTCACTTGCCACGTCACCTGCCACAAGTTGCGGATTGTCATTTGCTATGTCACCTGCCACAAGTTGCAGATTGTCCACTTGTCACGTCACCTGCCACACATTGCGGACTGTCACTTGCCACGTCACCTGTCACAAGTTGCGGATTGTCACTTGCCACGTCACCTGCCACACATTGCGGATTGTCATTTGCCACATCACCTGCCACAAGTTGTGGATTGTCCACTTGCCATGTCACCTGCCACAAGTTGCTTGTTCAAATCTAACAACATATGGGTCAAATTCCAATTATACTTCGGATAACAGCAATGCTAGTGGTGTATTGGATTGGATCAAGGGCTCATTAGGGTATATAAATGGTCTATGAATCATTGCAAGCAGTTACAATTTTTTAAATTATTTTAATGGTTTTTCATCATTTGCCATAATTTTTGTGATTTTTAATGTAAAAAAAAATAGGGCAACTTTATAAACGCTTATAAACGAAAACGTGTCTAAACGCCGGTACCGAGTTTAGCCATGTATAGTTGCGTTTGGCATCTGAAACGTGGAAATCTTCGGCGTCTGAACCCACTTTTTTGCTTTCAAAGAAACGCTGTTAAACGCGACTGCCTAAAAACGGCAATAAACGAGACTGTGTACATGGTCACATAGGACAACATTGAATGAGTTCAGGGGCAGTTGAAAAAAAAGCGTCCAACTGCCTCTTAACGTATGTTTAGCAGCGTCCCGTGTACATGGGGCCTAACACTAAAAAGTACATTATCTGTTTTGAGGGTATTCAGGAATTTTGGCCCCTATAGAGGTCAATAAATTAACACACGACACATGCATTTGCAAACATTTTTGCTCATGTTTTTACACTTGAAACTCCTGTCCTCCAATACAACTGCTCTCCTCGCCTCACCCAGCCCAAGCAATAAAAGCATGAAGTCAAAGAATGGCTTTTGAGGGTACAGGATATTATGTAGGCGTTGTTGCAAGAACACCTACCCAAAATTCTATAAACGTTGGGCCCTATGGATTGACTTTCAGTCCTCTGACTTGTATAAACCACTAACGCTGTAATTTTGATGAATGGTTTAATTATGTTTTGTTATTTATGCTTCTGTCACGAGAGCCACGTACCTGATGTGAGACCGAAGTAGTGGGGAGGCCTCCCTTGCACCTCGGGTCCTTGATGCCTCTGGAGATGGAGACAGAGACTTGGTGGACACCGAGTGGCACAGGTGACAGGGGTGCGGAGCACCATGCAATCCTTAGTCTGAGATCCGAGCCGAGGTCAAGTCCAGTTGGGCAACGTATAAAGTATAAGAGGGTTAATCAGAAGTAGAATGGTCGAGATCCAAGCTGGGGTCGGTTCCAGTCTGGGAGCGGAGTACAAAAGGGGCAAAGAAGTAGAATGGTTAAAGTACAAATCCGAGGTCAATGGCAAGCAGCAATCAAGAGTAGTCAAATAGGTTTCCAGGTCACAAATTCAGACAGATCACACACTAGCACAGGAACAAGCGGTCACTTCCTGTGTGCCTCCTGGGCATTTTCTAGCCTTTTTCCATTAGGTTAAGGTCACTTCCTGTGCGCCTCCTGGGCATTTTCCCGCCTTTTTCCATCAGGTTGAAGTCACTTCCTGTGTGCGTCCTGGGCATTTTGCTGCGGTTAGCGCACTGAGGAGTCTTTGCCGCATGCTCAGTTGGCACGGATTTCCTCTTGCGGCAATGCGCCATTGGTGCATGTGTAGTAAGCCCTGGATTCTTACAGCTTCATATTGAGGCTGGCTGACCGGGAAAGGTTGTATACTGTATGCATGATGAATTTGTCTCTATATGGTTTTTCCTTTTTTCTCTCTTTCATTTTTTGCTGGACAGAGTTCCACTCTATAGCCACACTCATGGTGGCTTTTTGTTATATTTCCCTTATTTTGTTGTCCCCCCCCCCCCCTACATCCCCCCTTGCATCCCATTATATTATTAGTTTGATGGTGCTATTTACTCATCTCATTGAACCCTGCTGATGTATTCTTATAGACAATTTTTGTAACACTTTTGGGAAGTCTGTATTATCCTTTTATTGCTTGAAAAGTGAAAATAAAGATTACAAAAAAAAAAGCATGAAGACTAATACACATGGAAAAACACTTATACTAAGCTTGTACTAAGCTTGCAAAATGCCTGTAAAATGCCCCCCAAAAATGCTTCAAAATCACTGGAAATACGCTCTGCTCAGGTGCAAGTTCATTCAAATAATGACTACAGATGTATAAAGATTTATAAACGTTTAACCGTGCAAAAATGGGATAGATCTAGATCTATAGTTTACCATTGATGTTATAAGACAGCATTTGTGAACCACTGGGCATTTCCTCATGAATGGCTCCTGAAGTGTGATTTGGTCTTCATCTACATCAGGGATCTTCAAACTACGGCCCTCCAGTTGTTCAGGAACTACAATTCCCATCATGCCTAGTCATGTCTGTGAATGTCAGTGTTTTACAATGCCTGATGGGATGTGTAGTTCTGTAACAGCTGGAGGGCCATAGTTTGAGGATCCCTGGTCTACATCATAGATAATACAGCCTTATCAAGCAAACCACAAGCATTTTACATTATCATGTCTGTAAATGATGTGAAGTGGTACCTGGGACAGCAGAAGAAAAATGATCAGACAGTTTATCAGTGAGACATGAAGTCACTGACAGTAATAATAAACTGACAAAAAGATTCTAAACTTTTCCCCCATATTACTTAGTGCAGTCTTTGTCTCCATTGGACAGATTTCTTATCATTTTCTGTCTCAACAGAAAGTCAGGGGAAATCTCCCAAATGGTAATGCAGATCACAAATAATAACATGTCAGGGTTTTTATCAGTCTAGCCAAAATCCAAAAAAGGTTTTGACTCCAGCTGGGCGTTCAAGTGAATCTTTTCAGGAAGGTCAGCAACAGAAAAAAAGGATAATGAAATTATTTGGACTCAGGTATTCTAGTTAATTTATGTATTCTAGCTACTGGGTTACCTGTACTTCACAAAAGAATACTGTGTAATATAGGCCGATGAAAAGATTTTGCTGAAGACTAAAAAGTCACAAAAGGATTTAGAAGACTCAGGTCACCCATCAGCATGGGCGTCCGCAGGTAGGGGCAAGGGGGGGCGAGTGACCCCCTCTGGAATTGGCAAGGGTCTGCTGGCCACAGGAACGTGTGGAAACAGGACTTGGGAGAAGGAAGACTACCTTACAAGTGAGGGCTGTGAGTACAAGTAAAGGGAGGAGGCTGTTTGTGTATAGGGGGGGCAGAGCTGTGTGTGTGTGGGGGGCTGACATATATACAGATGAGGGGGGCAGCTGAGTGAATACAGGTATGATCAGTGAAGAGAGGTGCTAGATACAGTATAGGAAAGATCATATCATCTGTCCTGTATACAGCTATATAAACCCATCTTCCTTCCTGTATTCCTTCATTACCGAATGCAGATATACATCATCTGTCCTGTATATATAGCTGTATACAGGACAGATGATGCATATCTGCACAGTGATGATGGAGGAAGGTCTCTATATACAGGAAGGAAGGTGGGTATATACAGGTAGCTGTATATACCCACTTTCCTTCCTGTATATAGAGACCTTCCTCCATTATCACTAACTGCAGATATACATCATCTGTCCTGTATACAGCTATATACACACACCTTCCTTCCTGTATATATTACAATCCACCCTCTATATATACACATGTACTGTACAGGCCACATTTGATGGGCAAAATGAGACTGCAATTGATGGGCACATGCCTGTGTTTTATGTGATAATGACTAAGCCCCTTCATGACATTGTCAAAAAGGGGTGGAGCATGGGTGATATAAAATTATGCCCCCCCTGAAAAAAGTTCTGCGGACACCCATGCCCATCAGTCCACAGTATAGCTGGTGACTAAAATTCTGTGGAGGCCCCTGAGCCAGTGTTTCTCAACTCCAGTCCTCAAGGTGCCCCAACAGGTCATGTTTTCAGGCTGTTCATTATTTTGCACAGGTGATTTGATCAGATTCACTGCCTTAGTAATTACCACAGTCGTTTCATCTGAGGGAAATCCTGAAAACCTGACCTGTTGGGGTGCCTTGAGGACTGGAGTTGAGAATGCCCTAGGCAGTCAAAACCTTGCAGGTATCTCTCGTGCTCTAGTGGAATAACATTGAACTAAGTAGTGTGCATGTCGGTTGCTGGATACAGAGGATCACCACTACACTATTACACGTACATGGGGAAATTGAGGGGGGGTTTTTTGGGACTTTAAATGAGGCACAATTAAGTGCCTCCATCCCGGTAATTGGTATATATGAAAAGGGAATTTGGGACTTTAAATGAAGCACTTGGGTAGTGGAGATAAAATAGTACCATATTTAAATAGTATTATGAAAATGTTTTATTGGTTATGATAAGTAACAATCAATAAGGGAGTAATCATTTCATATACAGTAAAAAATGTTTTCATTTCATATATGTATAGGAAAAATGCACAGAACATAGACATGGTAGAAAGATATATACACATATAACAGCATATGGTTTGGAGATGGAAATAGAGTAACATAGTATTAATAACAGGTACATGCCTGGTACCGATAGGTGCATCCACATGGTATATGTACATTTATTAAATGGAAAAGATTCATAGCGTTGGAAAGAGCAGATGGTCAAAATGAGTATGATTCCATATAGGATATGGCTGGGGCATCAAAAAAATATAGCTCGACGCATTTCGTGGGTGTTTCCCCACTCATCAGGAGCTGATGTAACCAAAATTCCTATAAGTACATATAAAAATATAGTAAACCATATTGTCCATATAAATAAGTAAAAAATATAAAAATGAATGAACATTTCATATATGCAGATGGTTTGACCAAAGGTACTCACCAACTCGGACAGCATGTGCGGTGCGCGGCGGTGGGCGTGGGGCGGGCCAGAAACATGATCTCTCCACGGGAGCCGAGGCGGCATGAATATAGATGCAACATAGGGCATGGTACAAGCGGGCAAGATAGAATAGAGTGTGTCCATGGAGCAAAAGTATTTTTGGTAGAAAAAAGCATATCTGGGAACAAAATATTATAATAAGTATGTGTATGATTTGCAATGGTATTTAGCAAATAACAATGATCAAATAATGAATAATTAGTGGACCCAGTAAACTCCAAAGAAAGGTGATGGTGTGAATAATGAATGAATAAGTGTTTGAAAGGTCTGTACTACCAATTGAATGGCATAAAAGATAGATGTATGATAACCAAGATAGGGTAGGGAGTAATGGCATTTGGTGCAGAAAAAGGGGGAAGGGGGGGGAAAGGGGAATGCAAATGAGAAAAGAGTGGCAAGAAAAAACAAAGTCACCAGAGAAATAGGCACCAAGATACACAAGAAACAGCCAAAAGGGGAAGAAAAAGTAGTGAAAGGAAAAAGTAAGAAGGAAAGCGAGAACCTACCCAGTTGTGGCATCTAAAAGCACCCCCAACTAAACGAGAATCCGCAGAGCTGGTGTGCAGTCACCCCAGAAAGAGACCGGCCGTGTCAACAGCTAGCTCCAAGTGGGGGGTATATAAATGCCGCCAACGCCACGTGGGTGACGTCAGGG
The DNA here is from genome assembly GCF_042186555.1 of Aquarana catesbeiana. Taxonomy (NCBI): domain Eukaryota; kingdom Metazoa; phylum Chordata; class Amphibia; order Anura; family Ranidae; genus Aquarana; species Aquarana catesbeiana. The sequence continues at coordinate 863,785,552 of NC_133324.1, forward strand.
AGGAGCCGCCGCACCTGAGCCGAGTGTACACTCAGCGGTCGGCGCGAAGGAGCTCCTGCCATGGTGACACCGAGATGTAAACAACTGAACGTCGGCATAGTGACGCCAAGGACTGACGTCATACGCCCGACGTAGGGTACGTGGCGCCGATGCGCAGAGGGGCGTCCACCCGAGTCTCCCGTCACAAAGTGAAAGGGGGGAGAAGGGGAGGACCCACTGGCGCATCGCAGCTCCCGCAGAGAGAGGGACCAGCGACGCCCAAACGTCCAAACACCACACACAGACACAAGTACTGGCCAGGTGGAGAATGTGCCTGGGATGCCTATAAGAAGAGAGCCATGTGGGGCAAAAAATCGGTAGCAAGGATGCTGCCTATGGAAGTTAAGGCATGACATACAAATATAATAAACAATAACATGTCCATAAATGCATGGAAAGTAAAGAGTATATATACATGAGGGCAATATCCTGTACAAAATGGTACCCTATAAGTAAGGGCAAAACTCACACAGGGAGGGTAGGGGAACACTACCAATCCCATATAGCCAATTGCTTCCATCCCGGTACTATGTGGAAATTGAGGGGGGTTTTTTTGGGACTTTAAATGAGGCACGATTAAGTGCCTCCATCCCGGTAATTGGTATATATGAAAAGGGAATTTGGGACTTTAAATGAAGCGCTTGGGTAGTGGAGATAAAATAGTACCATATTTAAATAGTATTATGAAAATGTTTTATTGGTTATGATAAGTAACAATCAATAAGGGAGTAATCATTTCATATACAGTAAAAAATGTTTTCATTTCATATATGTATAGGAAAAATGCACATAACATAGACATGGTAGAAAGATATATACACATATAACAGCATATGGTTTGGAGATGGAAATAGAGTAACATAGTATTAATAACAGGTACATGCCTGGTACCGATAGGTGCATCCACATGGTATATGTACATTTATTAAATGGAAAAGATTCATAGCGTTGGAAAGAGCACTATTACACGTACATAGGTTGCACCAACATTTTTTACAAACTGACAGCTGAAAGAAGATGAGCTTTTAAAGTGTTACTTAACCTGGACACTGCATTCACAATATCTGGTCTCCCACAATACACAGAACATGGAAATGCAATAGTTTTTGTAAATATAAACAGCATGATTTTACTGTTCTGGATTTAGTAACACTTTAAGAGACAAATTGTAATGTAAATCTGATGTCTATGGTTTATGTACTTTAAGTTGTTATTGGGTACATTGCAATAATACAGTATTTTTCTATAGAGTCTTTAATGCTAAAGTGTTACTAAACCCAGGACCCTGCATTCACTATATCTGGTCTCCCACAGTACACAGAACATGGAAATGCAATTATTTAAGTAAATATAAACTGCTAAATACCTTTTCTCATCAGCAGTTAGAGCAGTCTTGTGACTTCTATCAGTGTCTGGTTAAAGCTTATAGGAGGAGTTTTCATTTTCCCCTGAATGTCCTATGAGGCTGCAAGGCCCCCGACCCTCTGTCTGGACAGTAGTGATTGGCCTTGTGCTGATCGCATGCACCCTCCTAAGAAAAAAAAACAAACACTCTAGCAATACACACCAAATTGAGCATGTGCAGCTTTCCCCCAAGGCTCTGTACTATCAGCAGATAAATTGGGGACTGTGGAAGAAGGAGAGGATCAGAGAAGACAATGTAAAGGATTAACCCCTTAGGTTCCACTGTGAGTATAACAAGTATGCTTTACTGCATATACAGACTGATTTTACTGTTGTGGGTTTAGTAACACTTTACATTTCATTTCTTTAAAGTGATTCTTTTTTTTTTTTTTTTTTGTAAACATTTTCATTGTAAGCTTCATTGTAATTCTCTTTCAAGGTTAAATCACTATTATTTGGATCCGTTGTCATGGGTCCCATAGAACAGTACCTACTCTGCCTTTTTTGTAATCCGGCACTGTTTAGACATGAAAAGAAAATGATCACTGTTACTACAGTGTCCTATAAAAACCAGTGCAAGGGAACACCATGCAATCCTAAACAGAAAAACAATGTATGCATAAAGAAACCACTGAGCAAGATTTTTGCTCTTGAGAAGTTAACACTGTTCTCCAAAAAAAAAAAAAATGAAAAACATTTCTACAACCCCCCTAGAACAGCTCTCAAAGAAAAGAAATCCTAAAGCAGAAAGCTGACCCTTTTGTTATAGCATTTTACTTGGAGGAAACAAAAACACTTGACCAACACCAAAACTTAATTCCTTGAAGCATGATAAAAGAAAGTATATGGCCCGGAGCAGAAGCGAAACTGGGGGGAGGGCCAGCATGATGGGGGTGGGCAGTGAGGCGGAGTAATTAAGGGGTATTATTTGAAATAGGGGGGTATTCACTTACCCGATTGGGTCCTGAAGGAATGGGGGGGGGGGGGGGGGTGTCCCACAGGGTGTGGTAGGGACGATGTGTTCAGTTGGGATTAGTCGGAGCTTCTCACAGGACAAGGAAGGTTTCTCCCACCCACCCTCCCTAGTTGATGGGTTTGGGATATGTGTCTATTATAAATAAGGTGTGGTTGTTTATATGGTGGTATCTGTAGGAGGTTTTTAGATGTTCCTTACTGTTTAATTTGTGGGTTATTTTGTTACTTAATTGCAGCAGCGGGTGGTCTATTGGGTCTTTGAAGGCGGTGCCGTAAAAAATACTGGAGAATTAGGGGGGTTGGGCCCATCTGGAGGTATGGGTGTCCCTTCCCCTCATAATAATACAATGGTAACATCGGGGGGTTTTAAGTTGGTTGTATCTGGTAGTAAGTAATGCCGCGTACACACGAGCGGACTCTCTGGCGGATCAGGTCTGACGGGATTAGTCCGGCGGGAAATCCGATAGTGTGTGGGCTAGTCCGATAGCTTTTCGGGATAAAAATCCGACAGGCGTAGAAATAGAACATGCTTCAAATCTGTCCGATGGACTAAAATTGGGAAAACTGTTTCGTCTGTGTGCTGGTTTGACGGACCAAATACGACGCGAGGGAAGCTATTGGTTACTGGCTATTGAACTTCCTTTTTTAGTGCCGTTTACGTCATCACGTTCAAACCGAACAGACTTATGAACGGACTTAGTCCTATCGTGTGTGGCCAAGTCCGTTGGTTCGGAAAGTCCGTCGGACCTAGTCAGAAAGTCCGTTGGAAAGACCGTTGGACCTAGTCCGCTGGAAAGTCCACTCGTGTGTACGCGGCATTAGTGGTACTTGTCCCCGAGTCTGTGTAACTTGCGGCTGGGGGCCTTTCATGGGTGACAGATACAACCGGTTGGTAAAAAGAAAATAGGCCTTCAAAGATCTTTAGACCGGGTAAGATTAGACTTAGGTTTTTTGTTAATGGGTTATGTATGGCTTATAGTTTATGCATTCCCTGTTTATGGAATTTGTGTTTCAATTGTTTGAAATAATAAAACTAAGGCTGCTATGGCCATTTTGACTCCAAAATTTATTGTGTTGTCTGGTTAATTTGGGAGGGGAAAGAAGTGGTCAATTGTGACGGTTATAGGTAACCGTAGCTTGAGCAATCTGCACATCCATCCGTCATGTGTGGGGTGCCTAGTCACATTATTGCTATTATTGAGAAAAATATAAAAAGCTAAAAGTTTAAAGTGATTCTAAAAAGGTAAACATTTTATTTTTTTTAAAATAACAAACATGTCATAGTTACCAGCTCTGTGCAATGCTTTTATACAGAGCAGTCCCGATCTTCATCTTCTCGTGTCCTCTGCTGGTGATCCTTGCTCCTCCCTTCTACTGAGTGCCCCCAGAGCAAGCTGTTTGCTCTGGAGGCACTTGTGCATGCTCGCTCCCGACCGCTGTCTCCATGGACACACAGAGTGCAGCTCAGCCCCGCCCCACCCTCTTTCCTTACTGCCTGTGATCGACAGCAGCAGGAGCGAATGGCTCCCGCTGCTGCCTCTCTGTCAAATGAGTATAGAGAGACGCTGCTCTTGTGCACATTGCTGGATGGAGATTGGTCTCAGGTAAGTATATAGAGAGAGACGGGGGGCGGGGGGGGATGCAGAAGGTTTTTTACCTTAATGCATATAATAGCTCGATCTCAGTGTTTGCTGACAACACAAAAATATGTAGGGCAATAACATCACAGCAGGATATAGAAACTTTACCAGAGGACCTGAATAATAGATAGGAGTGGGCTACTAGATGGCAAATGAAGTTTAACATTGGAGAATGTAAGGTAATACATTTGGGGGGGGTAAAAATTTAAATGCAAGTTACTCATTAGGGGGAAGATGGAGAAGGATCTAGGGGTCAAGTAGAAGATAGCCTGAGCGATAGCATGCAGTGTCAAGCTGCAGCAAGCAAATCCAGCAGAATATTATCATGCATTAATAAGGGAATTTACTCCAGGGATAAAACGATAATCCTGCCACTTTTTAAAACTCTGGTTCAGCCTCATCTGGAGTATTCCATCCAGTTCTGGTCACCAATCCTCAGAAAGGATGTGTTGGAGCTGGAGAGAGTCCAGAGAAGGGCAACTAAATTAATATGGGAACTGGAAGACCTCAATTATGAGGTACGACTACAAGTGCTAAATGTATTCTCCCTGGAGAAGAGACGCTTGAAAGGAGATATGATAGCACTGTACAAATATCTGAACAGTGATCCCAGTGTAAGTATGAAACTTTTCAGTTCCAGGGAGTGTAAGAGGACATGGGGCCACACAATGAGACTGGAAGAGAAGCGATTTAACCTTAAGCTGCGTAGGGGGTTTTTCACTGTCAGGGTGGTAAGGATGTGGAGCTCTCTTCCACAATCAGTGGTGTCGGCAGGAAGTATGGATAGTTTTAAAAGACTCTTGGACTTGCATTTTAGCGAAAACAATATACGGGGATATGGGAATGATTTTCTACACACACACACACCAACACAGGTTGAACTGGATGGACTGTTGTCTTACTTTAATACAAGTTTTATATTGCACCTGACTGTGTGAATTGTTGCCACCGCACCACACTGCACCCCTCCTACATACAGGATTACACATATTCATGAAACAACAGTTAATCAACAACAATCTAACAAAATCCATGTCAAGGTCACTGATTTCAATACTGCTAAAAAGATGTGCTTTGCAAGAGATCCCTAAAATATAGAAATGTTCCAAAATACATGCTGTACAAGTCTGGTCACAAGCACTTGGTTGAGGCTACTGCCAATAAAAGGAGATTACCAGTTACTAAATATAAGGATTATTTTCAAATAAGGCATGCTTTCCAAATCTCATACTTGAATATCATACTAATAGAATTCTCTGCTCTGGACTATATTAGACAGGAGTCAGGACCCAGCTAAACAAATTATTGGAGATATGTATAGTTCACTTACTAGAACTGGTGCCAGAAGGCTGTGTATTTATATTATGATGCTTTAAGAACTGCATATCATCCCTATACGATATTGACTGGAAGCAACAAATGCATTTACCCTGTATCAGAGAATACCAAATTGAGGTTTATATATGACGGGTTGTGATCCGGGGAATCATTAGCTCATGCATTTTTTAGTGAGTCATGTCAGTCCAAACTGCAGTTTAAGGACATGGCAGCCCACTTTTATTGAAAAACTGAACTAAAGAGTTCACAAACAGCGATTTTGCCCAAGCAGGGGTTCTTTTCCAGCAAAAACATAGTAAGTGAAAATACTGAGTCACCTGGCTATGCATCAGCAGTACTGCTGCTCTTAGCTCCCAACTTTCTGGCTCTGCAGGCTCACTCAGTCTTAGTTGCAGCACCTCACTACACAGGCCCACTCCTGACCTTTAAATAGGGTTCAGACCCCCTCCCCAAACCTACTTACTCTCCCAGACTCTCTCCAGCCCCCAGGACTCACTAGCCGCCTCAACTCTCTCATTCTTCCAGACCCTCTCTTGGTCTCCCAGACTTGTATAGCTGCTCTAACTTTCCCAGTTCTTTGGCAAGGAATTCCCTCTCCATACATGGGGTGCAGTCTCTTGCAGGTCCACACAGCTCTCCTGAAAGGACCCGGACTCCAAAATGGGATCCCTGAGCTATCCTCAGGCTTGGATTTTAATGACCCTGCAAACCTGCATACTCACATACCCTCCAAAATCCGGACACAGGATTGAAGGTTCTGTCCCACCCAAGACACTTTGGAACCTTTAAACTCTGGGATTACAAACCCCAGAAAAAGCTTAAAACACAGCTTTCTCCACTCATAATAAATACTCTGGAGGTTCTCAAACTGCAACTTTGGGAATCCTGTGTCATTTCCATATCCATTTCCTAAACTCACACTGTGGCAGGAACACACACCAAAAAGGATTGCTGAATTCTAAACCCTTCTACATGGATTATTTTAAGTTCAAGAAAAAAACCTTGCTACACGCTGGATTGTGTCCCCAATTTTGACTTGTTGATGTATGTAGCACCCTCATACAGTAGGTAGGTGCAGGATTAGGTCAATTTAGTTTGGGCTCACTGTAATCAATGTGGCTGTGTTGATTGTTCTGGTTTGTTCGGTGTTTCAGTGGCTGCTGGATTGACTGCTACCCCTGGGTGGTCCAGAAATGTTCTGGAAGTTAGTGGGCAGGAAGAGTCTAATCAGCAGCTGAATATTCATACAGCCCTGGCCAATCCCTGGGGAGAAATGCCCAGATGGTGACTGGGAGTCTTTATAAATAATTGAGACGGAGAGCAGCCTGTTCTTTTTCCTGAGAAGGAGATTAGGCTGCTAGCCCTCTGGGCCAATCTGCCATGTGCCTGCGGGGTGTCGAGGCCTGCTTTGCTGAAAACTGCAGCAAGCTGATTGCGGTACTGTCATCTGAGGATCTAGTTTGGTATTACAGGGTGAAAGTGTCTCGAGGATATTGAAAGGAGGCAACCAATTTTCCAGGGACATTAGTGAGTACAGACTATTTAGCGAGGCCTTTTTTCCCCGAAAAGGAGATCACAGCTTAGGGGGGCTACTAGCCCCCTAGGCAATTTGGCCATGTTCCTGCGGGATGTTGAGGCCTCAATGTGACTACCTGGAGACCTGCTGATGAAAGCTGCCGAAAGCTGACTAAGGGACTGTTGTCTGAGGATCTAGTTTGGTACCACAGGGTGAAAGTGTCTCAAGGATATTGGAAGCAGGCAACCAATTTTCCAAGGATATTTGTTGGTACAGACTGTTGAGAGAGATCCTAGAGGCTGTGATTAGTGCTCAGTCTATTTAATTCTTGAAAGAAAGGACTTTAGTCTGACTTTGCAGAGAGGAAGATTCATCTCAAGTTGCTACTACCAAGCTCAGTCCATCATGTTCTTATTCAAGGACTTGGCTCACAGTTCTACAAGAAAAAGAAAGTTCAGTGTCTTCAAACTATTACTCTCTTAGGGTTGCTGGAGTATCCAACCATTACCCAGTGCCCACTACCTATCCAAGTTCTTACAAAAGCATCAGTAAAAGTGTTACCCACATTTCAGTGATAGCGAACCTTGGCACCCCATATGTTTTGGAACTACATTTCCTATGATGCTCAACTACATTGCAGAGTGCATGAGCATCATGGAAATGTAGTTCCAAAACATCTGGGGTGCTAAGGTTCGCCATCAATGTCCTGGACTGATTAATGACCCTGAAGAGTGATTGTAACTGAGTGTTTGCTGTGAGGAAACTACTGGAAAAAAGGATCTGGGCAATTTACTTAGCAGCTCCGACGGGGTAGCGCAATATTGGCTTAGGCTAATCAACTCTACTCTATATTACTTGGAATTATTGTATTTCCACTGTGGATGCCCGCTATATATAACAAAGTCTGGGATAACGGTAAAGCCATCCCCTAGCCCCTCTTCTAATGACTACCTATCTATGGTTTAATGAACTGACACTTTTAATGTACAATATATACAGTATATTGCATGGCATCAAAAACTGCATTTTTAATTGTGATCAGTGTTCATATCTAAATGTTTTCTTAGCAACAGCTTACTTTATTCCCCTATACAGCAAGACCCATACTGGAAAAAGGAAGGGAACCTCCTAAGGGCAATAAGCTTTGCTTCAGTGCATAAGACCAGGTAAGAAAGAATTCTGAAAGGAGGAGATAACAGAGTGATGAAAGGGGTGATTCATCACTTGGCTGCTTTAAAATCCAGGCTAAGGTCTTGGCGTTACAGGTCAACCGGATCATTACTTCCATAATACACCCTGATCAGGCAGGTTTTATGCAGCAAAAATCCACGGCCACCAACCTCAGGCACCTATTTCTAAACATGCAGTTACAGCCTGACAACAAGGGTAACAGGGCTCTGCTATCCCTAGACGCCAATAAGGCGTTTGACATTGTGGGCTGGAGATATTTCTGGGCGGTACTGTCCCGGTTAGGGTTTGGAGACCGATTCATAGCCTGGGTTAAATTGCTGTATGCCTCCCCATAGGCGACCATCAGGATGTCTGGTAGGATGTCTCATGCGTTTGCTCTGAGCAGGGGTACAAGGCAGGGATGTCCCCTGTCCCCCCTACTCTTTGCCATCGCTATTGAGCCACTGGCGGCTGTAAGGGCTAGTCAGGGGAATCACAGGGTTCAAGTATGGGGACCTCCACGAAAAGATTATGTTGTACGCTGATGACATGATGCTTTTCCTGGGAGACACCACAACATCTTTGGCTGAGGTGATAACCATTATCTCAGGCTTCGGTCACTTCTCTGGCCTGACAATTAACTGGTCTAAGTCGGCTCTGATGATGTTGGACGAGGATGAGGAGGGAGTGGTGAATCTGCCGGATTCCTGCTCGGTCCCAGCGACGTCCTCATTCAAATACTTGGGCAACCAAAATCTCACCTAAACTTGCGGAATACTGTCATTTAAATATACATCCCTTACTGTCCAGATTTAGAGACGAAATTAACACATGGAACAGGCTCAAACTCTCACTGGCAGGTAAGGCCAAGTTAATAAAAATGATGTTAATGCCGCAGCTACTTTATTTCCTACACAACTCCCCAGTTGTGATACACTTAAAGATTTTTAAGGTGGTTAACACCCTTTTTAGAAGACTACTGTGGAATGCGGGCACCCCTAGAATTAAATCACTTGGCTGCTGTGTTCCCTTTACTGTCCAATCAAAGGCTAAGGGGAGGAAAGTGACCAGGCCTGTTTTGCTAAAAGTGGATCCCCTCCACTGCTAAAAACATCTGCAAGTCACTTTCCTAATCAAATATTTATTTAGTCGCTTACATCAAAAGAATCAAATCTCACTTCCTGGTATAGTGAGGCACTGGTGATGTAGCCAGCATTTTACAGCTGTCTCCAGGGAAGGCTAGGTCATATGTGCCTTCCATAGAGTTTTCACTTGTACACTGTAGGGATGGGCAAACAGTTCGACCCGAACATAAGTTTGGGCCGAACATTTGCCTATTCGGACGTTTGCCAAACATACGAATTTGCAGGGTGTCCGCCCCGCCAAACACCCTGCAATGCACTGAGCGCTGCACAGTGCATTCAGGGCCCTGATTGGGCAAAGCTTTGCAAAGCACAAGCTGGTTGTTAAGGAACAGGGCCGGAAAGCCGGCAGCGGCATCCTTAACAATCCATGAGTCGTCAGCTGTCAATGGGTTTCCCCGTTGACAGCTGAATAAGAGAAAAAAAAATGGCGTAGGGTCCCCTCCCCAGTCCATACCAGGCCTTTAGGGTCTAGTATGGATTTGGAGAGGAACCCCACAACATTTTTTTTTTTTTTTTTACAAATGGCGTGGGGTCCCCCCCCACAATCCATACCATACCCTTATCTGGGCATGCAGCTTGGCAGGTCAGGAAAGAGGGGAAATGTGAGCGCCCCCCCCTTGAACCATACCAGGCCACATGCCCTAAACATAGGGGGGTGGGTGCTTTGGTGCCATGTTGATGGGGACAAGGGCCTCATCCCCACAACCGTGGCCGGTGGTTGTGGTGGTCTGCAGGCAGGGGGCTTATTGGAATCTGAAAGACACCTTTGACAAGTGGGCCCCCAGGCCCTGCCCCCCCCTATGTGAATGAGTATTGGGTACATCATACCCCTACATATTCATCAAAAAAGTGTACAAAAAGCAATAAAAACCATAGAGACAAGTTTTTGACAAATTATTTATTGAAAAATAAAGATATTTATTATAATGCAACAAATGAACAAACTGTTATGCAAATACTGCGTGACATAAAATATAATATCATATAAATATGATCACCATGTTATTCTCTAGGGTCTCTGCTAAAATATATATGTCTGCTTAAATTTATAACGTATTTAGTACACCAAGTGCTAAGTGTAGAATGTGGCATATTTTTTGTGTGTCAATTGATGTTAATTCCCCTGAGTATATACATCTTAGACTGCAGTGTAATTCAATAACTATTTCAACTGAAACATTCAAGAGTTGCTCAAGTCTTACAGTCCCCTGCCACCAGTATACACGCTACTAACCCATCATATGTCTATTTCCTATTTCTGATATTATATTTCATGTACACAATAAAAGGAATGTAGATGAACAGGGATACTTATCTTCAAAAGGCAGGCTGACCCCTCTCCTCCTGCACAGGCTAATTACACCACCTGTGTTACTTGCATCACTGGTTCTTAAAGGGCCAGTCCTTCAACGCCCAACAAGCTGCTCTATTACTGCTCACAGAACTTAATTAAGAGCGCACTAGAGGAGAGCTCGGCATTTTGTCCTGCAGGCAGAAGTGTGCAATCAAGTTTCCATGTGACATGTCCTAAATAATTACAGCAATGATGTAAAACCTACTGTATATTCTTATGTATCAACAAGTTTTCAGCAGGAACTGGAGATATTTCCGCACAGCTGCAAACCCGATTCACGCCTTCAGGACAGGTCTGATGCTTGCTGGTTGAGCAACTAATTTTCTCGGTAGCTGCATGTTGAAAAAGAACCCATAACAAACTATAGTAGCCCAGTAAAAATACAGTACTATTCAGTCAATTAATATAAAAAAAAAAAATAAAAAAAAAATATATATATATATATATAACACAACACACAGCAAAAATGTTGTAGTGGATAACCCACAATCATAGGCTTGTCCACAAGTGCGGCCACTCCTCTGAAAAGCAATCCACTCTCCGATCACTTTTCAGAGGTGTCTGATAGGCGGTAATGAGGCAATATGTTGCAATATGTTGCCTCCTCATTGCCTGATTTAACCCTATAATTGCTGTAATACTGCTCCACAGTTGCGTGCATTGAATGCGGTTGTGGTGCAGCCCCCAAAAAATTGCATTAGCCACGCGCATAGACAGCAATGCCTGCCGAAATTGGCATGCTGTTTACATTTTGCTGCAATGCGTAGGATTGCGGCCACAGCTGTATGCTATTGTTCTGCCATTATGGCTCAACTGCCTGGTTTTACTGCCCCCCCAGTCACACATATGGAGAAACCCTAAGGCTCGGTTCACACTAGGGGCGGCACGACTTGCAGGTCGCCAGGGGCGGCGACTTGCAAAACGACTTCTATATAGAAGTCTATGCAAGTCGCCTCAAGTCGCCCCCAAAGTAGTACAGGAACCTTTTTCTAAGTCGGAGCGACTTGCGTTGCTCCGACTAAAACGGTTCCATTGTACAGAACGGGACGCTACTTGTCAGGCGACTAGGTCGCCTGACAAGTCGTCCTAGTGTGAACCGGCACTTAGAGGGTTGTGTCACCGATGCAGTGTCAAAATACCCATGCAATCTCTGCTCTGTGCTGTATTCCAGAACCCTTATGTCTCTTTCAGATGGGCGGTCGGGGGGGCCCAACTGCCCATTTTTACTGAACCCCTGTCTGGACACCCAAACTGTAAAATAAAAGCCGGATGGGGCTGTTCACATGACACAGAAAAAAAGGATATACCTGTGCTCAAATCCCAATAGCTTGTACATGCATATACAGTTAGGTCCATATATATTTGGACAAAGGCACCATTTTCATACTTTTGGCTCTGTATGCCACCAGCATAAAATTAAAATGAAACATTTCAAAATAATTTGAAGTGCAGACTTTCAGCTTTAATTCAAGGGGTTGAACATAAATATCAAGTACACATTTTAGAAACTGCAACCATTTTTATACACAGTCCCCCCCATTTTCAGGAGCTCAAATGTAATTGGACAAATTAATATAATCATAAATTAAATGTTCATTTTTAATATTTTTAATATTTTTAATAGTTTACTGACAATGACTGCCTGGAGTCTGGAACCCATGGACATTACCAAAGACTGGGTTTTCTCCTTTCTGATGCTTTGCCAGGCTCTAACTGTAGCTGTGTTCAGTTGTTCTTTGTTTGTGGGTCTTTCTGCCTTTAGTTTTGCCTTCAGCAAGTGAAATGCATGCTGAATTGGGTTGAGATCAGGAGATTGACTCGGCCATTGCAGAATATTCCACTTCTTTTCCTTCAAAAGCTCCTGGGTTGCTTCTGCAGTGTGTTTTGGATCATTGTCCATCTATACTGTGAAGTGCCATCCAATCAAACTTGCTCCATTTGGCTGAATCTGGGCTGACAGTATCTCTCTAAACACTGCAGAATTAATCTGGCTGCTTCTGTCACATCATCAATAAACACCAATGACCCAGTGCCACTGGAGGCCATGCATGCCCATGCCATCACACTGCCTCCACCATGTTTTACAGAGGACGTTGTACGCTTTGGATCATGAGCTGTTCGGTGCCTTTTCCGCAGTTTTTTCTTCCCGTCATTCTGGTACAGAGTAATCTTAGTTTCATCCGTCCAAAGAATGCTTTTCAAGAACTGTCCTGGCTTTTTTTAGATTTTTTTGGTAAAGTCTAATCTGGGTTTTCTATTCTTCAGGCTTATGAATGGTTTGCATCTTGTGGTTAACCCTCTGTATTTGCTCTCATGAAGTCTTCTCTTGATTGTGGACCTTGACACTAATGTGCCCACCTCCTGGAGAGTGTCCTTCACTTGTCTTGATGTTGTGAATGGGTTTTTCTTTACCATAGAGAGGATCCTGCGATCATCAACCACTGTTTTCTTCTGTGGTCGTCCAGGCCTTTTTATGTTGCTGAGCTCACCAGTGCATTCTTTCCTCAGAATGTACCAAATTGTTGATTTGGCCATTCCCAATGTTGCTGCTATCTCTTTGATGGATTTGTTTCGTTTTTGAAGCCTTACAATGGCCTGTTTCACTTGCATGGACAGCTCCTTTGAACGCATGATGTAGGTTTACAGCAAGAGATTCCAAATGCAAATACCACACTTAGAATCAACTCCCGACCTTTTACCTGCTTAATTGATGAAGAAATAATGAAAGGAGTAGCCCACACCTGGCCATGAAACAGCTTTTGATTCAATTGTCCAATTACTTTTGGTCCCTTGAAAAAGGGGGTTGGCTATTAAGAGCTGGAATTCCTAAACCCTTCCTCCAGTTTGGATGTACATACCCTCAAATTAAACCCGAGAGTGTGCACTGTCAGCCCATATCCATTATATAACTATAGCTTGAATATGTTTTGGTAAATAAACACTCTATACTGTTGGTGTGTGACCACACTAGAAATTCTGGATGGACCCTCTGCACGCGGTTATACACCCATACTAGTAAACTTTGCAATACAAAACAAGATATACTTGTGCTCAAATCCTAATAGCCTGTACATGCATATCATTTATCAGGTGCTAAAGTTCACATGACGCAGCCACGAAGCCTTGCTTTGTGACTGTAACATCTTTAACTCAGGGTGCAGAGTGTGACAAGTGGCACTTCTTGTCAAACTCACCCAATGTTCAATGTTCAACTAGCAGGCCAGCTCACTTTACTAGATTTGCAGAATTGTTTATCTTTAACCCCTTAATGCTGACGCCTCCTGGTTTTGAATGCCCAGAGGCAGGCGGAGGTTTCTGATCATGTGACCGCCATGATTAGCTGTCATAGCAGTCACATGATCAGAAAGTTCCTGATCACAGATAGAGATTGGAAGCTCTCCGTTAGGCACTGTAACTGTGTCAGGAGAGTGAAGACTGCCAACATTGGTTTCTCCCAAATATCTCTTCTACAAGTTTCTGAATCCATATGTGATCAAGCCCTGGTTCACAGCAGTGCAGATTTGAAGCCAACTATCAGTGCAATTTCATGTGTGGCTTGCTGACATCCGTGCAACTTCATTTAACAGATGTCAATACAAGTCACACTGAAATCGCACAGAAATCATGCAGGAGCCTTTTTCAGAGTGGTAGCGATTTGAACGTTTCCATTTCCACAAATAGGGTGCAACTTGTCATGCAACTTTGAACTGTCAAGTCGCATGACAAGTCACACTGGTGTGAACCAGAGCTTATTTGATGTCCCCATTTAAGTAACAGAAGTTTTGTAGGCCAGTGGTCATCAACCCTGTCCTCAGGGCCCAATAACAGGCCAGGCTTGCAAGATAACTGAAATACATCACAAGTGATATCATTTGCTGCTCAGTGATTGCAGTATTCTAGTCTGCATCTCCCCAAGGTAATGCATAAAACCTGGCCTGTTAGTGGGCCCTGAGGCTGTAGGCGATCAGGTCCCCACAATTGCACTAAAGGCCCAACCCTGATGGCCCCACATCTGCAGATTACCACAGCTACCCAGACCTAGTGCTTCCCTTCTACAAGTGGTCACTGAAATCAACAACATTTTTGTCTAGACTGTCTTTGGCTGTAATTGCAATAATTCCTAAGCCTATGGCTGGTCATACATGGTTCAGTTTATTTTGTTTAAAAAACAAACGAAAAAAAAAAAAACTGACTTGATTCCATTTGACGTGGATGGGGGGATCCTCCCTGCTGTGCTATTGTATTGTGACAGTAGAGAGACTCCCCTATCAGAATACACAAATGAGCACTGTAGCCTATTGCCTGTGCCGCTGATCCAGCAGATTTTATCTGGCAGGGCAGTTGAACAGATGTTGATCAGTAGATTGACTTCTGTTCAACTGCAGTGGCCACACATGGATTAAAATTTAGCCAGTCCCTGCTGAGTCCACGTATAGGCAGCTTAGCTCTGATGACTCTAACTGGTCCAATTTTAGAACTATATCTCTACTGAATGTGGATATAAAACTTTTGGCTGGGGGATGGTGGGGTAGATGAACACCTACTATATAAATATTATCAGATGAATCCACATTTTTCTTCTAATCAATTATCCCTTCAGCAGCTATATATTCTTGAATGTGAAATATAATGTTCAGTGCCCTTTACACTTATAATTCCATGTATTCTCTATTTCAGTGGCCATCAACTCTGTCCTCGGGGCCCATTAACAGGTCAGATTTTATGTATTACCTTGGGGAGATGCAGACTAGAATACTGCAATCACTGAGCAGCAAATGATATCACCTGTGATGTATTTCTTGCAAACCTGGCCTGTTAGTGGGCCCTGAGGACAGAGTTGATGACCACTGCTCTAGTTGACTGATTTTATAGTTACATTAAACAAAAAAACAAAAAAAATGAATGCTGTGCTCAAATACTGAGAAGACTTTGCAGTACCCCACATCAATGTCTGGCTGAATTTGAGAGGCGCCAAATTGTTGGCATGTCTGAGGCCAGTATGTCACACTGTGAAATTTCCCAATGAGTCAAGAGGAATGTACTAGCCATTCACTGGAGAATCAACCAACAGGCAAATGAAGCACACATGCCAAAAGACCAGATTTCAGATGGCCAGAAAGATGACAAACTGTGAAGAACAAAGGATTGTTAGACTGTCATTATAACAAGATGGATGATCTCAGGTCCACTCAGAATCATTCAAGCAATCGTTTGCTTGAAGCAGGACTTCGCTCTCATGTCACTATCCAGTATTTACTGCTGACACCAAACTACTGCAAATAATGAAACTTGGTGTAAGAATTGGGTGAATTGGAAAAGTGAATTACAGGCTTGAATCCTGGTTATGCTTCAGTTAGTCTAACTTCAGAAAATGTGTGTACTTAGGAGTGGATGGAGGGATTAATTTCAGAAAACTGTCTATTGACCTTTTCTGAATCATGGTTTAGGGCAGCATGGGTAAGAGATAAGGTCCCAGCTAGTTGAAATCAAAAGTGGTATGTAAACGACCCAAAGCGCATCTGAAAAAAAAGACCTTTAAGCAATATTGACCAAGTTATAGTATGCAAACAACTACAAATCATGAGATTTGTCCAAAATCAAAGCCTTATATTGAATAAGATTGCCACAACTATTTTTTAAGTGCATAAGATGCTCAAAGTATTGGAAGAATTGATTAGGGCCTGTTTCACCTGCACAAAGTGGACAAGGTTTCAGATATATTTTTCATTGTTAATTGTGAGAAAAGAAACCTGAAACAAATGTATGACTTTGAAGGTGCTTATCTACTTGCCGACCAGTCACATACCTGATATTGGTCTTTAAGTGGTTGTACCGGAATGATCCCTGCAGCAGTACTGTTTTTTTACAGCCAGATGTCGGCTTTCTTGTAATAGCAATTTAGGCACTCAATTGCTATAACAAGCAGAGGGAGGAGACGTCCCCCTCCCGCCATCTTCCATGGCTTGCTCAGACTTTCCTGCCCCACCGAGAGACCTGAGCTACCATCCAGCACATCCGCTGACTAGTCGAACACCCGAAGAAAGCTGGGATTGGCTTTGATCGGGTCTCCGATATGGTAACCTGGAAGCGATGATGTAACTTCAACTTCTGGTTTACCCGGATGTCATCGGTGCCATTAAAAAAAAAAAAAAAAAAAAAAAAAAAAAAAATCAAAAGCATTCAAAAACACAGATCTTGGAGGAAGGATTTGGTGCCTTATTGACCCCAGATCCCTCCATAAAGAGTGCCTTTCACATGCCTATTGCTTGATGTTTACATTCTTTGTGATAGCAACAAAAGTGATTTAAAAAATTAAAGAAACAGTGTAAAAAAAGTAATAAAAAAAAAATTAAAGTTGCCCACCCCCCAGTGCTTGCACGCAAAAGCAAATGCATGCATTGGTCCCGCATGCAAACAGCGATCGGCCCACACATGTGAGGTATCACTGAAAGTCAGATCATGGGCAGTAGTTCTAGCACCAGACCTCCTCTGTAAATCTAAAATGGTAACCTCTAAAGCATCGCCTATGGATAGTAAAATTTACATCATTTGACGCCGCTGCATGGGCGGGCATAATTTTAAAGTGTGACATATATTTAGTCAGCTGAACATCATCTTTTATATTTTACAAAAGAATTGGGTTATGTATTGTGTTTTTTGCACTGAAATTCAAAAAAGTATTTTTACCCAAAAAAATTGCGTTTGAAAAGATGCTGGGCAAATGCCGTGTGACATACAAATTGCAAAACCCACCAATTTATTCTTAGGGCCTCTGCTTTAAAAAAAAAAAAAAAAAAAAAAAAAAAAAAATAATAATAATATTTAGGGGTTCCAAGTAATTTTCTAGCAAATAAATCGGATTGTTACATGTAAACAAAGCTTGGTCTTTAAAGAGGAGCTCCAGGCTCCTTCAGAAGATTCACAAATATTGTAGCTGCTGAGTTTTAATATAAGAACACTTACCTGTCCAGGGATCCCGCAATGTCCTCACCCAAGCTTATTCTTTAATTGGTGTCGGGTGCAGGCGCCAGCATCTCTAATAAGGGAAACAGGAAGTGAAGCCTTGTGGCTTCACAGCCCATCTACCACTACGCATGCGTGAGTTGCGCTGTTCCTTCTGAATGGTCCCGTAGTCTTCTGGGACCTGTGATGTGTCCCGGAAGACTGTGGGGGAGGGGGGGGGGGGGGGTGAACTTCCGGCTCAGTTTACCGAGGTGATTTGAGCCGGAAGTGGGAGCTGCCACCTGTCAAAACCCCCCCCCCCAAAAAAAAATGATTTGCATCATGGATGTGCAGCCGACAAATCTGCAGCAACTGCGTGATGCCATCATGCCATTATGGACCAAAATCTCTGAGGAATGGTTCAAACACCTTGTTGAATCTATGCCACAAATTAGGGCAGTTCTGAAGGCAAAAGGGGGTCCAACCCGGTACTAGCAAGGTGTACCAAATAAACATTTGTTTCACGTTTCTTTTCTATTTGTTATTAGGGATATGGTGCCAAGGCTACCCAGTCATGCCTAATCTTATTTAGCTTCATTGCTAACTGACACTTGCAGGTATTTATTACCTCTCAAAAAGATCACAGTATCCCACCTGACAATGCATTCATCCCCCTTTCTCTCCAGAAGGCCATAGTCTTCTTTGTTCAGACATCATCCAGGGCAAGCTGCTACTTTCTAGTCTAAGATGCTCATTCATAGATCGCACAAGCAGGTATGTTCAGTGAACAGTGGTCTATGTTCTTGACTATGTGAATACATAGATAAGCCCCCCTGCTGCCTCCAACCATGTAAACTCCCAGAAAATTACAATATCAAAACAGTTCCAGTTAATAATAACTGGGGGAGGGTGACTGGGGAATTGCTTCCACCTGCCTGCAGCAGATTGATGACATCATCTTGAATGCTCCTCTTATGTCTAGGCACAGTCTCTTAGAGATTAATGACATTAATGGCATAATGCATTTTATTGCCCTAAGGTGCCATTTAAAAACTAATCTTGCTGCTTATTATGATGTGTCAGAAATATATTCGGGCAGAATCTTTAAAAGTACTGATAGGTCTGCTCAAGATCGTTTTGATTCAATGTCTAGCAGGGTAATTGAATGCATCAGAATAAATGCTATTCTACTGTTTTCAAGGAACAAATTCAATTGTTCCAAATCACCACCCTTGGCATATTATCTGTCCCGCGATCAGAAATTGGTTTCCCTTTTCACACTTTTAGCCTATATGCAACCACTTTCCCATTTTAATTTGCTTTTCATACTCTGTTCTCTATATCCATTTTGTTTTATGGTCAATTTTTATCTAAGAAAGTTAACAAAATTGGGTTTGCAGTGCAATCTGAACAGAATTGCCGAATTCAAAGTAAAGTGTATATAATCTACGAAAGAAAGTGTAATAATTTATTCTAGGTTCTGTAAAATATTTTATGACTTTGAGAAAAACCTACAAACTCCTTATTGACATTATAATTTGCATTTCCACTATTGTACAGTCTTTTACACAAAAGTCCCATCACAAGCCACATTATTTCAGTGAAGGTAGCTGTTCACTCCATCTTCCATTTTAGCTTTTTTATTTTTTTTGCAAAACCACTTGCCTGTAAGATTTTGCTAATTTGTAAAGATTATTGTACTTTTCCTCATATTGTATGTCACATGTCATTCTTCTTTTACTCTCAAGGAAATATTCAATTCATGCTTGAAATCCAGTAATGTATTCATTTAGTGGCATAACCTGACACTCCTGGGCCCTGATGCAAGATATGGGTCAAAATCCCTGGTTCCAATTAATATTGGCCATCAGAAGCAACAATGGGGGGGGGGGGGGGGGGAGTCATTCTCTTGGCCACAAATAAAAAAAGTCTTACCCTTTTGAACCTGCTAGTTAACATGACATCCTTTTGCAGAAAAGTCACTCTGAACCATACATGTGAGTGGCACATGCAGTAGAGTATCCCACCTATTAAAAAGAGCTTTAGGCATGTGATCATTTCTTCTTGACAAGCTCTTACCATAACAGTGCATGGAAGAAGGCCAAAGGCCACAGTCTCTCACCAATCAACCCCCCCCCTCCTCCCGGGGTCACAGCTAATTAACCCGTTCTTGCCCAGAGAACACTCTAGCACAGCCTGTGACTTACTTGTGGTCCAGGTTAGAGCTTCCAAAGTCCATCTGGACTCGGAGCCTAATTAACCTGAACATAGTCAACCCTCTGATGATGAGAGATCACCTGAGGGGGTCATCTCTCACCACCAGAGGGTTGACTATGTTCCTCCAACCACTACCAGCTTTGTGGTTGACAACGTTTGCACCAAACACTTCACGAATACTCTTTACCTAATTCACTCTTCTTTACATATACCACAGGATAGGCAGCAATGAGTAGCTTCATAAGATACTTCCCAGATACCGTTCCCCAGCTGAGACATTAAAGAGACAGGAATTTCTCTGCTTTTTAATTTACAGTAAAACCTTGGTTTGAGAGCGTTTTGCAAGACAAGCAACATTTTTAAATAAATTTTGACTTGATATACAAGCAATGTCTTGATATACAAGTAGCATCATGTCACAACTGAGTATAAAAGAGGAGAGAGGCGCCTCTAAGTGTAGCAATATGGTTACATTTAATGAAGGTACAGCATTTAGCAACACATTGCTACACTTAGAGGCACCTCTCTCCTCTTTAATACTCTGTAGCTCCTGCTGGATTTTGCTTCTAATCCCCTTGTAGAGGCTTCCATTTATGGATGGACATTTTATGGTTATACAACCTGGTCACATTGCTATAATCTTTTTATATGGCCTAAAAAATGAAGGACCCATGAATAAATGGTTGTGGAATGAATCATTTGAGTTTCCATTATTTCCTATGAGGAAATTTGTTTGATGATATACAAGTGCTTTGGATTACAAGCATGCTTCTGGAACAAATTATGCTTGCAAACCAAGGTTTTACTGTACTTAAAGTAGATGAAAACAAAAAACAGTCCATACTTTGTTATAATGTGAGTGTGTATCCCCTACATCGGTGCAGTATGTTAAAAGGTGCATAACGTTTATAGGTTAGTTTCCAAGGTCCTGGTTTTACCTGTTCTGACATTGTCCCACTATCATACATGGTTTACAAGAGGGGTGCTGTGGTGTACTCACTGATGTTAAATTGTGTTCTAGTCCCAGGACGTAGGCCTCTTTTGCTACAGAGCCTAACCCCAAGCTTCAGGGGGAGCTCTTCCACTCTCACATAGACTTCTTTCTGTGTTGCTGCTGGCATCCCAAGAGAGAGAGTCAGCCTCCTCCTCTAAAATATAAATGGAGAGTGCGGGGCAATTACCACCAGCCCAACAACTATGGGGGGGGGGTTCTGTAGTTCAAGAGGAACTCTCACTTCCACCTGCCTACATTCTGTTCTGTGCAGTAAATCCTTGCCTAGTATATAACCAATGGAAAAGAATAGTCTAATGCCATCCTCTGTGCAATCCACTCTAAGTGCTAAACTGCCAGTGAGAATATAAAATTAACAAATAAACCAAAAGAAAAACCCTTTGAAAAAGTCACATGAGTGTGACAAAATGCATCAGGGCAGGGCCTAGATACATCTGCATGACCAACAGGAATTGAGGATGAATCCATGCTGGTTTATGTGAGCTGGGAGTCTTAAGGGGACATAGCACTGATATTTGCAAAACATTTGTTAAGGTGGTGCATTGCCATGTAATAAAGTTTATAGTGTTTTTATGGTATTACACTATCCAAACTTTTTTTTTTTTGAGCATAGGAAGTTGGTGTGGAGTTGTTATTCAAGAAACATTGAAGAGAACCGTGGGAGAGCAATAATGCCATGGAGAGAACCCCTAAAAGGGAATGTGCATCTGACCTATTTTTAACCAAATAGGTCCAAACAGTAAGGTGAGAGCAGAATTTGAATGGTGGTGGGACCCTTTACATTTTACCCATTATAAAAGGATGTTTGAAGACTGCACAAAGCACACCATCTAGTGCACATGTTTAAGGGACTGCATCATTGGACATTTTTTTTTTTTTTTTTTTTTTAATTGTTTATTGGAAACTTACTTCTCTACTCAAGATATCAATGACCCAAATCAAAGTCTCACTAGAGGATATACACTCATGTTTGAGTAATTTTTTTCTTTGTTCATTTATATGCTGATCAATTTCTTTCTTTTTCTCTATAGTTATAAACTTGTCACACATTTGTATGCACTTTACCACATGAATCCTTCCATGTGTTGTTATTTGAATTGTTGCGTTGCATGACACTTTTCTATCTGACACTTGCCTAATATATACTGCATTTGGCATCATGTAGCCATATGACAGACAGTGCAGCAGAAGGCAACAGGCAAGTCTCTGAGTGATGAGAAGGAAGGGGTAGGGAGGACTTCTCTACCCAAAATTACTAAAACCATGGACCTAGCACCATGGGTGGCTTGAGCCATGGTTTTTCAGTGAAAATGCAAGGTTGTTATCATAAAACACTATACCACCAAATAAATAACCCAGTTGGGGGGGGGGGGGGGGGGGCACATGTGTACCAAGACTGGCACATATGGATGTGCCAATGGAAGGCCTGGCCACAAATGAGACATCTGCAACTCCTGTTTCTGTGCCAAAGGCTTCACCTACTGTCAAGTGCCTGCAATTAGAGACAAGCCATACATAGCTACCAGTATGAAAGGTAAAGTAGAATAATTGGTCAATAAATTAGCAAAAAAAAAAAAAAAAAAAAATGAAAATAAAAGAAAGACAAAATGTTTAAAAAAACATCCTGTGGTTTACGGAAAAATATGAAGTCAGGCTTCAAAATGATATATGAGGTTTTAAACTTTTTTTTTTTTGAAGAAATAAGCGGCCAAAATTGGAACATCTATTAGAGACAGAGCTAAACATGTTGGTTTAATTAGAAAAGCATCCAGATATTAATCCTCCCAGATTCTTTGCAAAAAGACCTTCTCTTTATATGCACATCACATGGCTATTTTCCATGAGAGCTTCTATAGTGTTTGATAATAAGGTTACCAAGGTAGTAACGGTTTGGTAATTACGAATATCTTTGATAAACGAATGCAGATGACTGTGTTTGATGTGTTGTCCGCTGTATGAGACATTGGATGAGATGCTGACCTTTTCTTGTTGTTTTCAATACCTCATCATTTTGTAAATACAACACAATAAACATGTAGGTTGTCCATGTAGAAAACAGAAAATATTAAAACAGGCTTCATTTATAGAAACTGGACTATTGAGTAAAATCTCTACCATAGCAAACCAGTAAAATGTACTCATAGCCAAAACCTTTTTTTTTTTAGTTCTGGAGAGAGTGGGGAAGGATTAGAACCCCTTCCAGGGCTTCATTGGTGTCCAGGGCTCAGTTAATCCCTTGCCGACCAAACACTGTAGATTTACATACTGTACAGGACGCCGTGGCTGGGTCCTGGAAGGACGCTATGTTTCCCCTCTGTTTGGACTGTGGTCCCTTTAAGGGAACAAAAAGGGTTAACTCACCTGTCAGAGGAAGTGGGTTTAAAACAAGACAGGAAGTTGGAGAGGGTGTGGAGGAGTGTAAAGGAGAATGTGGATGGTGTTTGTTGTGCAGCAACAAAAGTGAATAGCAGTGTCCTGCCTGGAAGTCTCCTGCCAGGGGAAGCTAGCTGCAACAGAAATTAAGGACTGTTTAACTGCGATAGCAGTTCTGGACTTTGCAAGTCGGTGAGACTAAAACCTTTTTCTTTTGTTTTTGCTGCTGTAAAGCTATTTAAGTTCAATAAATCTCCTTTTGAGTGAAAAGCCTGTGTCCTGCGATCTAGCTGGTCCCCCAAACATTACAAGTGGTGCTCGAATGCGGGCAGGACAGAGTAACAGGCATTTTTCTTGCTGTTTTTTTTTTTTGTGTATTGGACTTAAAACTGACATTTAAAGGGACAGTACAGTGGACTTATGTCCTGGGTTAAAGCCGCACAAACCCTGAAAGCTGAAGCAATGGAGGAGCTAATTAAACAGCTGTCCTTGGCTAATATACAAGCGCAGACTCGCCATGAGGTACAGCAAGAAAACACTCGCCTGTTGGTGGCCCAGTTGGCAGCCCAGCAAGCGACCCAGCAAGAAGTTATGCAGGCTCAAGTGACTGCCTTAAAAGAAGTAGTGCAGCAGCTTTCTCAGGGCCGTGAGCAAGCGGCTGTTGCCCCTGGCAACCAGGTGACCGTGAGGGCAAGCCATTTTTTGCAGAAATTGTCCCTGAGTGATGATGTAGAGGCATTTCTTGCTACATTTGAGAGGACGGCAGAGAGAGAAGGGTGGCCCCAGGACCAGTGGGCCGGCCTAATTGCTCCTTTCCTAACCGGAGATCCGCAAAAAGCCTACTTCGACCTGCCACCAGATCACGCTAAAGACTATCAAAAATTAAAGGCAGAAATATTGGCTCGTTTGGGGGTAACTACAGCTGTTCGGGCCCAACGAGTGCACCAATGGAAGTATCGTCCAGATCGTCCACCACGGTCTCAAATGCATGACCTGGTGCAACTGGTAAAAAAATGGCTGCAGCCCGAAATGTTGTCTGGCCTCCAAATCGTGGAGCGGGTCGTGCTGGACCGATACCTAAGGTCACTGCCAGACGACCTTCAACGGTGGGTCAGCCATGGAGACCCCAAAACAGTGAACCTCCTTGTCGAGATGGTAGAACGATACACAGTGGTGGAGGATCTGCTTGGCCCTACCAAGCGCCAAGGACCCAGTCTGCCACGGCCTATTCGTTCGACTGCTGCCCTTCGAAAGGACGTTCCCCGGAGCCCTGGAACCAACACCCCAGAAGGTCAAGAGTCACTCCCGATACCTTCTCAGCGACCTGTTCCTGTTCGGAGAGGAGGGGATGTACAATGTTGGCGATGTCATTCCTGGGGCCATACCCGGGCCCACTGCCCACTGCAAGAGGAGCCCATGGAATGCGGGGTTCTTTGGAGGGGGTCTTTTTATGCCCATAAAGCATGTACAACACATATCGATCTTGGAGAAGAGAAATTCGAGTGTGAAGTCCAAGTGAACCACCTCCCTGCCCGGGCTTTGCTGGACTCCGGAAGCATGGTAACCCTGATCCATCCTAGAGTGATTGGGAAGATCGGTCCGGTAAGAAAAACTTTACGGGTGGTGTGCATTCATGGGGACACTAGAGAGTACCCTCTCATCTTGGTGACCATCTCCGCAGCATGTGGCACTGGTACTCAAGAGGTGGGGGTGGTAAAAAACTTGGTACATGATGTTATCATAGGACGAGACTGTCCGTTATTTGCAAAACTGTGGGGACAAGGAGAACTACCTGAACGGTCCAGAGACTGGGGAGAAACTAGTCCCTCTGTTCCTGCGGTTGAGAGAAATAACCCTGAAATGCCGAATGTTCTTGAAAATGCTAATGATTTGGTTAACGGTGATGAAAGTAGTGCTGATGTTATTAAGGGTGTCAAAATGTGTGGTTCACAGACCTACCTGAACACTGAAGAGGGGGGGGAACCTTTCCCACTTCAGGTAATGCTGGGGGAAGAGGATGAGGAAGTGGCCGTTACCCCTGCCCTGCCGGATTTGGGTGTTCCGCAGGGGGCATTTGGTGCTGCCCAGATGCAGGACCCCACTTTGGCCCATGCACGGGAACAGGTGGTAGTATTAAATGGGGTTCCCCAAGAGCCAGGTGCGAATGAGCGGTGGCCACACTTTGCAATATGTAATGAATTGCTTTATCGGGTTACCAAAGTGAGAGAAAATGTGGTAGAGCAATTATTGGTACCCCAACAGTATAGACGCAAGGTCCTGGACCTGGCCCATGATGATGTTTTAGGGGGACACCTGGGAGTTGAAAAGACGGAGGCACGGATCACCGACCGGTTTTACTGGCCAGGTCTGAAAGCAGAGGTAAGGAGATACTGTACCTCTTGTCCCACCTGTCAGTTGACCGCTCCGGTGACCCACTTCCGGAATCCTTTGGTCCCTCTGCCCATAATTGAGGTCCCATTTGAAAGGATAGCCATGGATATAGTAGGTCCCTTGGTGAAGTCGGCTCGAGGTCACTCCTACATACTGGTGATTCTCGACTATGCCACCCGATATCCTGAGGCGCTACCCCTGCGAAATACCTCCTCTAAGGCTATTGCCCGGGAATTATTCCAGTTGTTTACACGGACTGGTTTTCCCAAGGAAATACTAACGGACCAGGGCACCCCGTTTATGTCGAGAGTTATGGCCGACGTGTGTAAGCTCTTCCGGATTAAACAGCTGCGCACATCGGTCTACCATCCCCAAACGGATGGGTTAGTGGAACGCTTTAATAAGACCCTTAAATCTATGCTTAAGAGAGTTGTACAAAGGGATGGGAAAGACTGGGACTGTCTGTTACCAGATCTCCTGTTTGCTATCCGGGAAGTGCCCCAGGCCTCCACTGGGTTTTCGCCCTTCGAGTTGGTATATGGGCGGAGACCTCGCGGACTACTGGATTTTGTTAAGGAGGAATGGGAAAGTGAACCTAGTCAGCATAAGAGTGTTCTTGAATATGTTTCCCAAATGCAGGAGAGGATCCGAACTGTGTTGCCACTAGTCAAGGAACATTTACAAAAAGCTCAGGAGGCTCAACGACGAGTCTATAATAGGGCTGCTAAAATAAGGAATTTCCAAGTGGGGGATCGAGTAGCGGTGTTGATTCCCACTGTGGAAAGTAAATTCTTAGCCAGATGGCAAGGCCCCTTTGAAGTTGTAGAAAAAGTGGGAGAGGTGAATTATAAAATCCACCAACCGGGTAAGAGGAAACCCTATCAAATATATCATGTAAACTTGTTAAAGCCCTGGACAGAGAGGGAACCAGTGACCTCCCTGGCTAGTGCAAGTTTGGAGCCTCGGGTTGGGGTGGAGAGTGTCCAAGTAGCAAATACCCTGTCTAAAACCCAAAGCCAGCAGGCAAAGGAGTTCTTGCAGAGAAATAAAGAAAAATTTTCAGACTTGCCAGGGCTCACAAGTACCATAGAGCATGATATCATCACGGAACCAGGAGTCAAAGTTTTTGTCCGGCCCTACCGCATCCCAGAGGCCCAAAGGAAGGCTGTTTCAGAGGAAGTGAAGAAGATGTTAGACCTGGAGATTATTGAGGAATCGCAGAGTGAGTGGTCGAGCCCGATTGTGTTGGTACCGAAGCCCAACGGGACTCTGCGATTCTGCAATGATTTTCGGAAACTTAATGAAGTTTCACGGTTTGATGCCTACCCCATGCCCCGGGTAGATGAGCTTATTGAGAGACTAGGTCCAGCCAGGTATATCACTACATTAGCCCTTACCAAGGGATATTGGCAAATCCCGTTGACTAAGGCTGCTAGAGCGAAAACTGCTTTTTCTACCCCAGAGGGGAGTTTTCAGTACAAAAGGATGCCTTTTGGATTGCAAACTGCTCCAGCCACATTCCAGCGAGCAATGGATAGGATTTTACGACCTCACCAGAAATATGCCTCAGTGTACTTGGACGACATAGTCATTTTTAGCAGAGACTGGGAATCACACTTGCCCAAAGTCCAGGCAGTGCTGGACTCTCTTTGGAAGGAGGGGTTTACAATAAACCCTGAAAAATGTGCTTTGGGAATGGAGGAGGTGAAATACCTGGGCTATATCGTGGGTAGAGGGGTGGTGAAACCTCAGGTCAGCAAGGTAGAGGCTATACAGAGTTGGCCCCGTCCCCTCACAAAAAAGCAGGTACGTGCATTCTTGGGCATGGTGGGATACTACAGGAGGTTTGTACCCAACTTTGCCACGTTGGCGGCTCCATTGACCGATCTGACCAAGGGTCGGAAATCGGTCATGGGGGAGTGGAATGCAGACGCTGAGAAGGCCTTTTTGGAGCTCAAGTCGGCACTGTGCCAACACCCTGTCCTGGTAGCACCCAATTTTTCAAAAGAGTTTGTTGTCCAAACTGATGCTTCTGATGTAGGATTGGGAGCGGTGTTGTCACAGGTTATTAATGGAGAGGAGCACCCGGTAGTCTTCCTCAGTAGGAAGTTAACACCAGCGGAAAAAAACTACGCTATAATTGAACGAGAGTGTCTGGCCATTAAGTGGGCTCTGGAATCCCTCAGATATTACCTTTTGGGGAGGAAGTTTAGGCTGATTTCTGACCATGCCCCTTTAACATGGTTGAGACAGGGTAAAGGGAATAATGCCAGGGTTACTCGGTGGTTCCTGGCACTCCAGGAATTTAAATTTGTAGTGGAGCATAGGCCCGGGAGACTGCATCAAAATGCAGATGCCCTCTCCCGAGTCCATTGTTTGAGCTCCACTGTTGCCTCCACCTCCATGGCGTTGGGGCACAGGGGGGGGATATGTACAGGACGCCGTGGCTGGGTCCTGGAAGGACGCTATGTTTCCCCTCTGTTTGGACTGTGGTCCCTTTAAGGGAACAAAAAGGGTTAACTCACCTGTCAGAGGAAGTGGGTTTAAAACAAGACAGGAAGTTGGAGAGGGTGTGGAGGAGTGTAAAGGAGAATGTGGATGGTGGATGGTGTTTGTTGTGCAGCAACAAAAGTGAATAGCAGTGTCCTGCCTGGAAGTCTCCTGCCAGGGGAAGCTAGCTGCAACAGAAATTAAGGACTGTTTAACTGCGATAGCAGTTCTGGACTTTGCAAGTCGGTGAGACTAAAACCTTTTTCTTTTGTTTTTGCTGCTGTAAAGCTATTTAAGTTCAAT
Source organism: Aquarana catesbeiana (assembly GCF_042186555.1). Taxonomy (NCBI): domain Eukaryota; kingdom Metazoa; phylum Chordata; class Amphibia; order Anura; family Ranidae; genus Aquarana; species Aquarana catesbeiana. The sequence goes on from NC_133324.1 coordinate 863,813,861, forward strand.
AAATCTCCTTTTGAGTGAAAAGCCTGTGTCCTGCGATCTAGCTGGTCCCCCAAACATTACAATACATATGTACGTGATTCTGCTTTTCCGTGTAGGGGGCACACCGGCGTGCTGGCTGTGCTGTGATTAGTCACAGCACAAGCCGATCAGCGGGTGCCAGCCAACTGACGGTCGCCGACACCCGCTGATCGGCGAGGAGGAAGACAGCACAGAGATCTGTCAATGTAAACAATACAGAGCTCTGTCCTGTCAGCGGGGATGTGCAGGTTTTTGTTTCCCTGCAAAGTATGGAATAAAAACAGGCACTTCCCTTAGTAAAAGCACCTCACATACACACTTGCAAATGCAAATCCAGCATTGTCCTGTTGTGATCCGCTTCTGCTGCCGCACACCAGATCCCTGCTTTCATCTTCTTTCCTGACATCATCAGGAGCCGGCTTTCTCTTCCAGATCTAGCCAGCCAGCCTCCAATGATGCACCAGCAGGTTCGTTGTAGAAGCCAATGCCTCCTGAGATTTTTGACATGCATATCCTAGACAGCACCAGGAGTGGAGCTCATCATTCTTGCCTAGGCAAGAATTGATAGACAGAGAGCAGGCTCAAATGTGAGTAATTAAAGAAAAATATAAATGAAAAAAAAGGAGGGGGCAGGATTTTCACATGTTGCGGAAGAAGGGGAGAGTTTAAAGGGAGCAAAGTTATCTTTCAGTGTGAAGGTCTGCTTTAATTTAGGTACAGGATGGCTAGAATCTGTCAGCTTTTTTATTATCATTTGTCTTCCTGTTGCTGGTTCTCACTTCCTTTCAGGTAACATGTCCACTAAACAGGAAGTGAGGGGAAATTTCTAAGGGGGCCCTGAATAAAAGTACAACCTGCCAGGGGCTCCAACCCTTCCCCAACCCTTCTATCCAAATCTAAGTAAAATGTTTTGCTTATTGATACACTTTAAAGGAGTTCTATTGTTACAACAAACACTTTAATTTTATAACATCAACATTATAATAGCAATAGTTCATTTTGACATTCCATTTAGGCTTACTTGAAAAATATACTATCCTACTCAACATGGCTTTCATTTCCTGATCTCTATCATGATGGAGTAACATTACATTAGTGATATCACACCAGTGTCCTGCCCACTTGTCTTTCGCATAGAAGACAAAACACTACCCATCTTATGTTTTCGTAGATGTTTGTTTGCTCAGAGCTGAGAAAAAAAAGTATTGGATCTAAAAACAAGCATACTGTATTGTTATTGTTGGTTCGATTTTGCTAACTTGTGATGGAGAAAAACTTTCTACATTTGTTAATATGTACCCCGATCCCATGTGCAAGATGGTTAATGTGATTTTATGTTCTTGTCATTGGGTCCAACTGTAGATTCAGCTTCATTATTCCTTGTACTGTGATTCTACATTGCCTTATATATTTCACTTGCATATTGTATACTTGAAAATCTTAAATAAAAAGTATTTGAAATAAAAACATTCATGGAACATGGTGTCACAAATCATTTGTATTCATTAGAAGGTTTTATTTTTCCCAAAATGGAATTCCATCCCTCTGTACCTGGGACATATCAATAAATAATAATTAACATAACAAATTTAACAATCATTACACATTTGTATGTCAACCGCATTGAAGGGTAAAAAAATAACCTTAATTAAACTGATTGTAAAGCTAATATTTTTAAATTAAAATAAAACTCGTTATACTTACCCGCTCTGTGCAATAGTATTGTACAGAGCAGCCCCGAACCTCCTCTTCTGGGCTCAACTGCTGGCATTCTTGGCTTCTCAGAGTGTATCCATAGTAAGCAGCTTGCTATGGGGGCACTCGAGAGGACACACTCCGGAGCCACGCTGTGTGTGTCCATAGACATAGAAAGCCGGGAACTGTCTAGACAGACACACAAAAGAGGGCTTCGCTGAGCATCTGGGGACACTGATGTAAGGAGGCTGGCTGCGCTGCTGGGGGCACCCGATGTAAGGAGGGGCTCCGCTGCTGGGGGGCCCCCCGATGTAAGGAGGGGCTCCGCTGCTGGGGGCACCCGATGTAAGGAGGGGCTCCGCTGCTGGGGGGCACCCGATGTAAGGAGGGGCTCCGCTGCTGGGGGCACCCGATGTAAGGAGGGGCTCCGCTGCTGGGGGGCACCCGATGTAAGGAGGGGCTCCGCTGCTGGGGGGCACCCGATGTAAGGAGGGGCTCCGCTGCTGGGGGCACCCGATGTAAGGAGGGGCTCCGCTGCTGGGGGCACCCGATGTAAGGAGGGGCTCCGCTGCTGGGGGCACCCGATGTAAGGAGGGGCTCCGCTGCTGGGGGCACCCGATGTAAGGACAGACTCCACTGGGGGCACCCGATGTAAGGACAGACTCCACTGGGGGCACCCGATGTAAGGACAGACTCCACTGGGGGCACCCGATGTAAGGACAGACTCCACTGGGGGCACCCGATGGCAGGCGACGTGGCAGGTGCCACGCTCAGGGCTCCCACTGATTCTGCATTATGGTGAGTTGAACTATTTAATTTTATATTACAATGTAATAATAGAAATAATGTGCTTCAATCATCCTGACACCATACCAACCATGGTGCCGTGATGATTGAAGCGCTAACACCAGGTGTTTGGAGTATCTTTATCTGCTGATTGTTAAACTTTCTGGAATACACATATTTCTATTGTGGCGTAGGATCTGGGTCTGCTGTCCCTCCATCTCTCTTTCTCCCTCCATCCCTCGTTCATCTCAGACTCTAACCACACCCCCTTTGAACCATGCCCCTTTAAGCCACGTCCAATATTTCACTCAAACCACGCCCAATTTTTTGCGCTCCACATTTTCGTTCCCATCTATGCCACACCTCTGAACAAATGCCCCATCCCCTATTAATAAGACGACTCCGCCTACAGGCAAAAAAGTGTCCCTATAAATTTATTTACATGTTGGCAACTATGTTGTGTGTGTCTGTGTGTGTATACACACTGAGCAAAATTATAAACGCAACACTTTTGTGTTTGCCCCTATTTTTTATGAGCTAAACTCAAAGATCTACAACTTTTTCTATGTACACAAAAGGCCTATTTTTCTCAAATATTGTTTTGCTCACTAACAAAGATTTTAACAGATTTGTGAACAATATTTGAGAAAAATAGGCCTTTTGGTTACATAGAAAGTTGTAGATTTGAGTTCAGTTCATGATAAATAGGGGCAAACACAAAAGTGTTGCGTTTATAATTTTGCTCAGTGTGTGTGTATATAAGACTGCACAAAAAAAAAAAAAAAAAAAAAAAAGAAAGAAAAAATAAAATAAAATGGATGGTTAGGGTAAGGAGCTCATGATCTTTCATACTAACGAGAGGTCTGGTGTACTGGCAAGAGCCAACCCTGATTTCAGCTGCCAAAAGAAGCCAGGCACAGTATATGATATACAGAGGAGTTGAAATTGACTTATCCTAGGTTCACATCTATGTGTTTTTTAGTGCGTTTTGCAGTTTGCAGAAACACACTACAGTCCATTTAACATGGTTTCCTATGGTACACATTCACATGTATGCGTTTTGCGGCCGGTGCGTTTTTGGAAAGGGTTTGAGACTTTTTTTTAAGCGTTTTGTGTGTAATAGACTTCAATGGAATCGCACCAGAAACGCAAGTGTTGTGTTTATGATGCGATTTTTGATGTTTTTGCGGTTTTTATATCTCAGTTTAAAACACTATATATAGCTGGTTGCTAAGAAAGGGGCCGTCGCGTCTTTAGCAACCGATGAGTCATCAGCTGTCAGCTCATGTAAAAAAAAAAAAAAAAAAAAAACACATGGGGTCCCCTCCAGGTCCATACCAGGCCCTTCGGGTCTAGTATGGATTTGGAAGGAACCTCCCACGATAAATATTGTTAAAAAAACGGTGTGGAGTCCCCCCCAGAATCCATACCAGACCCTTATCCGTGCAGGCAACCAGACAGGTCAGGAAAGGGAGGGGAGGGATGAGTGAGCACCCCCCTCCTGAACCATACCAGGCTGCATGCCCTCATCATGGGGGGAGGTGCCTTGGGGCGGGGCTTTGCGCCTCCCGGAGCTGTCTGGTGTCATGGGCGCTCCGTGTGATGTCATCAGATGGCCATGCCCCATGGCTATATCAGGAGGTGCCAGACAGCAGGGGACATCACAACAAAGGAAGACAGCCTCAGGAAAAGAGCGGCCTTTTTTGTTTTTAGCGTGTAACTGGCAGCAAGAAAGAAGACAGCGGTCATGAGGAAGAAGACAGCACAAGAAGAAGATGGCACCGGGAGAAGACGACTCCAGGAGAAGATGGCTCGGGCTTCTTTTTTAATAAAGGACTTGTCAAAAACCGACTCTTGTTTTCTTTTAACATTTCACTGCTTTTTGGGGTGAATGGGTTGGGGTACAATGTACCCCATACCCATTCACATGGGGGGGGGGGGGGGTCAGGATCTGGGGGCCCCCCTTGTTAATGGGGGCTTCCATATTCCGATAAGTCCCCTGCCCGCAGACCCCGACAACTACTGGCCAGGGTTGTTGGGAAGAAGCCCTTGTCCTCATCAACATGGGGCAAGGAGCTTTGGGGTGGGGGGTGCACAGCCCCCCTGCCCCAAAGCACCCACCCTGCCCATGTTCAGGGCATGCGGCCCGGTATGGTTCAGGGGGGGGCATGCTCGTCCCCTCCCTTTCCAGACCTGCCGGGCTGCATGCTTGGATAAGGGTCTGGGGGGGACCACTCCCTTTTTTTTTTTTTTTCACATTTAGCTGTCAGCAGGGAACCCCGCTGACAGCTGATGACTCATCAGTTGTTAAGGACGCAGTGGCCGGCCCCCTCCTTAGCAAGCAGCAATTTACAGGGTGTTTACAATGCGTCGAAGAAAAAAAAAAACGCGAAATACATGAAAACTGCATAGAAAAACGCATTAAAAAAAAACGGTTTAAAAACGCAAAACATGCCTGAAAAACGCATCAAGCGCAGCTGCATAGATGTGAACCTAGACTAAAGACTTTAGATGTTGGGCTGACCTTAGTATTATCACCGACACAGAAATTGTACACTCAAAAAAAAAGTCCAGGTGACAAGCGAATATGCCCCAGCTAAACCTTACAAGGGGTGCTCTCCTGCCCTAAACCTTGACCCCTAAGGACAAATCAAACCTCCTGCATGACTGATCACCAAGCAGCTCAGTTTGGTCAGGTGCATGTGTAGACTACTCCTTTAATGTTGCAATGATATTCCAGTTGTGTAGTTTTCTTGATTTATTTATAAAATATATGATAATGGAGTGCTCTGGAACATTATGAACCAATTCTTGCTGTGAACACTAGAAGACCATTTCCCATAAAAATCCTTTCACCTTGTGTTCTACTTGCTTTTACAACCCATTATTTAAGGTCTGTTTGTAATGGTCAATTTCTATGCAAGAAAATGAACTTAATCAGGTTTCCATGACTTCCTAAAGGTTCTGCTGAGTTTAAAGTTTTGCAAAATGTGCAAAAGCGTGTTGGGCTGCTTAGTAAAGCTAACCTGCTTACATTTTGTTAGCAGTAACAATAAACTTTCAGATTTTCACGTTTCAGCATTCCCCACTGACAGCATCATGTAGTATTAGAAGACAAGGATGGCTTTACCTGAAGATTTTCCTCTGTGATCGTGCTCTGTTTGAGTCAGACATAAACCACCTGTTATCCAGTGATTTGGTTCTGGTGATGAGATTCTAGCACAGGACTTTGTGATACCCCATGATCACCGGTTTAAGAATATGCAAGCACCACCTAGTGGTAAGTGGATACAATTACCTCACATGTAGCAATAACCTCAACCAGTGTATGCTACCCTGTATAAAAAGCATGTGATGATTGCCTTACCTAAGTATTCATTGGGACACCCAATCCTTTATGTTTCATATGTTTATGTCAATATGTTATTATAATGTTATTATGTTGTTATTATGTTATTATTTGGGTCGTGGTCATCCCAACCATGGCCCTACCTTTCTGGAGTCTGCAGGTTCTCCCTGTGTCTGTGTGGGTTTCCTCCGGGTACTCTGGTTTTCTCCCACACTCCAAAGCCATGTTGGTAGGTTAATTGGCCCCTGTCCAAATTGGCCCTAGTATACGCTATATTGCCAAAAGTATTGGGACGCCTGCCTTTACACGCACATCAACTGTAATCCCATTCTTATTCAGAGCATACATGGGTCGAATTCCGAACAAATTTTCTTTTAGAAATCAGAAATTTTGTGCATTTTGTGATCCAATGGTGCCACCATTGATTTAGAAATGGCAAAGCCTTCAAATTCACCTCATGTTGTTACAGAAAAGAATTTTCGTGGCTGGGAATCTTCTTTTCTTTCCGAGAATTTTCTTTTATTGCGCATTTTTTTTTGGATTATATTTCTCGCACGATTCTCGCATCACTGATTAGATTTTTTCAAAAAATTTACAACATGCCCGATCACTCAAATTCAATGGCTGCATGAAAATTGGCCATTGCTATGGCCCATTAATGGTGCAAAATCTGAACAAAAATTCTTTAAAGATTTTCGAAAGCAAATTCTTTCATAATTTGACCCATGTGTGGCTGGCCTTAGTCCGAAGGGTTCAATATTGAGTTGGTCCACCCTTTGCAGCTTTAACAGCTTCAGCTCTTCTGGGAAGGGTGTCCACAAGGTTTAGGCATGCATCTATGGGAATATTTGACCATTCTTTCAGAAATGCATTTGTGAGGTTGGGCACTGATGTGGACAAGAAGTCCTGGTTTGCAGTCTCCGCTCTAATTCATCCTAAAGGTGTTCTATCGGGTTAAGGTCAGGACTCTGTGCAGGCAAGTCAAGTTCCTCCACCCCAATCTCACTCATCCGTGTCTTTATGGACCTTGCTTTGTCCAAATCATTTGGTGGAGTGGGAATTATGGTGTGGGGTTGTTTTTCAGGAGTAGTTAGTTCCAGTGAAGGGAACTCTTATGCAGCGCACACACAAGCAGACTTTTCGAACGGACTGGTCCGAAGGACCGAGTCCGGCAGACAATCTGATCGTGTGTGGGCTTCATCGGACCTTCAGCGGACTTTTTCTGTCGAAAGTCTGACGGACTTTAGATTTGGTACATGCTTCAAATCTTTACGTCGTAACTCCGCCGGACCCAGAAATCCGCTCGTCTGTATGCTAGTCCAACGGAAAAAAAACGACGCTAGGGCAGCTATTGGCTACTGGCTATCAACTTCCTTATTTTAGTCCGGTGTACGTCATCACGTACGAATCCATTGGACTTTGGTGTGATCGTGTGTAGGCAAGTCCGTTCGTTAAAAAGTCAGTCAGAAGTCCGTCAAAAGTCAGTTGAAAGTCCGTCGGACCAGTCCAGTCGAAAAGTCCGCCCGTGAGTACGCGGCTTTAGGGTATCAGCATGCCAAGACATTTTGAACAATTTCATGCTCCCAACTTTGTGGGAACAGTTTAGGGATGTCTCCTTCCTGTTCCAACATGACTGTACACCAGTGCACAAAGCAGGGTCCATAAAGACATGGATGAGCGAGTTTGGGGTGGAGGAACTTGACTCACTTGACCCACCATCTATGAATGATTACATACAACAGCCATGATTAACTGCTGGAGCTGTCAGCCTCCAATTCTGTTCAATGGGGCTGCCACTGGCAGCTCATCCCCTCTGCTGGGTATCTCACATGTAATCTCTTATGGCCTCATTCGCAAGTGTGAATAGGCTCTAATATGTGTGTGTACAGACATGCACATATGTTATCACATTCTGCACGCCAGTCCCAAACCTGTGAAAATGGAGTGGGTTTAGATAAGACCTGACAACCTACCTTTTAAAAAAACTCACCAAGAAAATTACATGTAAAAGGCCTTCAAGCGTATCAGACATAGTTCACAGAGAGCTAGCCCATAGGATCGCCAAGAGGCAGATAAAACTGAAGAGATATCACACACACACTTGCTAACAATTCATACAGCTATGATAACTTTACTTAAAGCGGGGGTCCACCTATCTATCGTTTTTTTTTTTTTAGTTCATTCACAAACTTTTCTTCTCAGCATTACATACTCACATATTGTGTGTAATATGTCCGCCTGTGTCAGATTTCGTCAGAAAGAATAATTTATATTATTCACTGCAGGCGGTTTCCATCTTCATTGTGGGCATTTGAAGCCCACAAGCATTTATTTCCTGGATGTGGTGAATGCTGTGCTCCCAGCATTCACCGCTCCTTCCCGCACATGCTCAGTGGCATCCTGGGAAGCCTGAGACTAGCTCCCAGGAGTCTGGGAGAGGCTAGAAACACGCCTACTCCCACGGGAGGAGAAGCAGGAAGTGCAAAGAAGAATAGAAAAATAAAAGGTAATTACGGCGATTTAAATTTTTTTAAACGGCATGTCAGCATCTAGGCAAGGAAGAGAATACATACAGATATTGTTCAAAATTTGGGTGGAACCCCGCTTTAAACACTTGCACCTTAGCAATTTTATCTTGACGTTATTTGTAATCACCATTTATAGGAGTGCACTGGGACAAAGAAAATTCCTTTTGTAGAATTTGATTGGCACCTCTTCTCTCCATGTCATCTGCAGTACAACTGTGTATTGACACAAGGGCTGTGGAGGGGGCAAGGTATCAGAAAAGTGAAGGGCAACATAGTGGTGGCAAAGCCGGGGCCAGAAATGAGAGAGGACAGTCACATTGGGGGCCTGATTCAAAAACAGAACTGGGGTATAAGCATCTGCAGTTATGTTGCTGTTCTGGATCTGTCATCCTTATCCATGCTTCAGGATGTGAGTCAGTGACCCGGAACAAGTTTGTATGTTCAGAGTTCCAAATTCACTGGAGCATACTTGATCCTTACCAGTGATTCACTAATTAATGGAGCAAGGAAGAGGATGGCAAGTAAGAACGATAATGACAGCACTAAAGCTTACTTACACCTGCAAAAAAAAAAGTTGACAGTGGCAGCTCCTATTCCTAACAGGTTCCTACAAATTCCAAACACTACTTCGTACCTTATGTCCAGGCATTTTACAAAAACTTGACTTCCACCTCATTCACAAGTTGATATCTGTCCATTCCTGTCATCAGCAAAGCACAAACCCTCATTATTTCCCATCCTGTAACACACTACTGATTGGTCTCCTGCATTTGGAAACTTGCTCCTCTTCAGTTCATGTTATGAGATCAATAAAAGGGCTGCCACTGTTCACCTCCTGCTAAAGATAATAGTTCCCTAGCTGTTATGTTGGCAGTGGCCTCAAAACATTCTTATTTTCACTGACCTGAAACAAGTACGTACAGTAGATCAGAAAAGTCGTAAAAAAAATCAGAAGTCCTTATTGTATACTTATCAGTACTCAGTGTTTGACTCGGGGTATTGAGACAAGGGAGCAAGATGAGCTCACCTTTTAGGAGAGGCTAGTAGTGGTAGCTCCATGTTTATCCCACGACAGGTTGGCTTAAATTGCTGCAGTTTTTGTACAGGAAGACATTTAAAATTCCAATTCCTGCTTACAAAACCCCCCATAATGCTTCACCATTTTATGTCTCTTCTCATGTTTCTACCCATTGCCCCACCTGTGCCCTTGGATCTGCTAATGACCTACAACTCTCAACCTCCCATATAACTGCCTTCCCGTCTGCAGGATTTTTCACGTGTTGCAACTAACTTATGGAATTCACCACTGCAAACAGTTCTGCTGCCCTCTATTCTTCAAAGTGTCTAGCTTGCCCTTAAAACACGTTTTTTTTTTAAGGAAGCATATCAAATTTCCTAAACGCTCAATTATCCTTGAGTATTTCATCTTAATTGCGTACCCCATACCTGACCATCTTTTCCTGCTTTTCATTACTTCTTCTTATCCTCAATCACTATTTTCCCTCCTGCCAGTGCTATCCTCTTTCACCAACATCTGCCCCAGCTGCACTTTATTTCTGTACAGGGCCTAGCTGACTGACTGCTTTATGCAGCATTTCATATAAAATGATTATGTTTATAATTAGACACAGCTGCTCCTTAGGCACTTTTTATTTCCTCCATTTCCTTTAGATGGCAAGCTCTTTAGGACAGGTCTCTCACAGATTTTTAATCTGCATGTTATGGTTGTCATTTTACTTTATGATATCCCTAAAGTGAATCCCATGCAGGTTTACTTTAAAGTCAGCCTCCACAGCAGCTTATGTTTACCTTACCCTTACCTTACTTGTTCAGCTCTATGTTCACTGCTGGGAGTGAGGAAAAGAAGCCCTGTGTAAGATCCAGGTGTATCCTATTTGGAGCTTACACAGGGCTAAGGACTCTCCCCAAAGGTGACAGCATAGGTGCTAAATGACCAATCAGCAATTACCAGCACGATCACATGGAGGGAGTCACATGCTCTCTTATACCAGAAAGTACTGGGCACTTCTTTGTGCTCCTATCAGTGAACTGAGCTGTGGGCCCACTTGCCGACCGCCCCATAGCAGATTTATCGCTACAGCACTATGCAGAATCACGTGTATATATATATATATATATATATATATATATATATATATATACATATATAAATATAGTATCTCACAAAAGTGAGTACACCCCTCACATTTTTGTAAATATTGTATTCTATCTTTTCATGTGACAACACTGAAGAAATGACACTTTGCTACAATGTGACAATGTGAAGTAGTGAGTGTACAGCTTGTATAACGGTGTCAGTTTCCTTTCCCCTCAAAATAACTCAACACACAGCCATTAATGTCTAAACCGCTGGCCACATAAGTGAGTACACCTCTAAGTGAAAATGTCCAAATTGGGCCAGTACAGTGATAGTGTATATTTTTAGTGTCAAAATTGTCAATTATTTGTCTGATTTGTCCACCATAGTCCCGCTATAAGCCGCTGATCGCCGTCATTACTAAAAATAAATATTTCAAAAAATAAATAAAAATAACCCACAGTTTGTAGACGCTATAACTTTTGCGCAAACCAATCAATATACGCTTATTGGGATTGTTTTTACCTAACAAATGTAGCAGAATACATTTTGGCCTAGATTAATGAAGAAATTAGATTAAAAAATGTATTGGATTTGTTTTATAGCAGAAAGTAAAAAATATTGTTTTTTTTTTTTTTAAATTGTCGGTAGTTCCTTGTTTTTAGCTTACAAAATAAAAAACGCAGAGGTGATCAAATACCACCAAAAGAAAGCTCTATATGTGGGAAAAATAGGACATACATTTTATTTGGGTACAGTGTCGCACAATCATGCAATTGTCAGTTAAAGTAATGCAGTGCTGTATCGCAAAAAATGTCCTGGTTGGGAGGGGGGTAAATCTTCTGGAGGTGAAGTGGTTAAGGTTAGGTCAGTATAAATTGCTGCATAGAGTGACATTTAGCCCAGGTTCACACTGAGGGCAGGTTGGAAATCGTGCGAGTTCAGCTGCATTTCAGTCCGACTTCAGGGGTGATTTGACAGACATCTGTGCGGGTTCATGCACAAATGTCTATTGAAATCGCTGCCAAAGTCACCAAAAGTAGTGCAGAAATTACTTTCGGGAATCAGCGTGGCGCCACAAAGTCAATGTCTCACCTATTCAGCTGGTGCCATTGCCAGCAATAGGCTCCGATTTGGCATGTGATTTGACATGTCAAATCGAATGTCAAATCGGCCCAATGTGGGATGAATTGGATCTGTCGCTTGGACCTGGGAAAGCCTAGGCTCAAATTACATTTCAAAGTAGTATATAATTTGTGGTATCTATACAAATAGTAATAATGATTACACATTTTTCACAAGATTTGCAGTTGGCTATATTCCAAAAATGCACAATTGTCTGCAGGTCAGATAATCAGTTTGCAAATAATCAGGAAAATGTAATGGCCTGATTCAATCAATACTAGAGCCCAACTGACAGACAACTTTGCTCATGTGTGAAAGATGGGGCTTTGCCTTTGGCTGCTGTATTGGAACTCTACTGCTATGCAATTTTTAAACGTCCCCTGACTAATGCCCCGTACACACGGTCGGACTTTGTTCGGACATTCCAACAACAAAATCCATGGATTTTTTCCTACGGATGTTGGCTCAAACTTGTCTTGCATACACACGGTCACACAAAGTTGTCGGAAAATCCGATCGTTCTAAACGCTGTGACGTAAAACATGTACGTCAGGACTATAAACGGGGCAGTGGCCAATAGCTTTCATCTCTTTATTTATTCTGAGCATGCGTGGCACTTTGTGCGTCGGATTTGTGTACACACGATCGGAATTTCCGACAACGGATTTTGTTGTCGGAAAATTTTATATCCTGCTCTCAAACTTTGTGTGTCGGAAATTCCAATGGAAAATGTGTGATGGAGCCTACACACGGTCGGAATTTCCGACAACAAGGTCCTATCACACATTTCCGACCGTGTGTATGGGGCATAAGGCCGGCCATACATGGTTCGAATCAGCAGGAACCGGCCGAGATTCGAACCATTAATGGGCAGGCTGAATGTACCAAGGTGATCGAATGATCAGCTTGGGTACAGCCAGCCTGCCAGATTCACTTGCGATTATCGCAAGTGGCTGCTATAGCCACTAGTAATAATCATTGGGGCTGATTTACGAAAGCCGTGCACCATCAGTAGAGGCGCACGGCGAGGCGCAACGCACATTTTCATATTTACGAACTGATGCACAGAATGCAATCTGTGAGCCCATATGGACATGGCGCACGCCATCTTCAATTCAATATTAACAGAAGATGGAGGTGCCAATATTATGGTGTGATTTGAGGAAGTTTAGTAACAACTGCCCAAGTAACAAATATGACCAAAATAGAATGAGAAAGTATCTTTTTCAGAGAAAGCCTGCTGTGCCCGCAAGTATGTTTAGAACTGCGTGAGATCAATGTAAGCGCTGCGCATGCGCAAGCGGCACCTGCGCTCGTTCAAATGCATTTGTTCATTGAGTGGCAAAAATCGTAGTAAATGTTAAGGGATGTACATGCAATTGCGTGGGTTGAACGGGCGCACCTCTAAACTTTACTTTTTTTTATTATATTGGTTGACGTTTATGTATTTTTTAAGGATATTTGCACACAGGTCATGTTAGCATGTTACGTTGCCAACATGTGACATGCACCTAGTTAAAATTATATAAAAAGACTCTTGCCCCTCCTAAAAAGGCATTTAACCTCTAATGCATATGATTTCCTTGGGCTAGCTTTTGCTTTTAAAGGGGACCTCCACACTCCATTCTCCAATGCTCTTGTCTCCCCCCTCTAACCCATTGGATTTCCATGGGCTAACTTTTGCTTTTAAAGGGGAACTCCACACTCCATTCTCCGATGCTCTTGTCTCCCCCTTCTAATGTATATGATTTCTTTGGGCTAACTTTTGCTTTTAAAGGGGAACTACACACTCCATTCTCCAATGCTCTTGTTTCCCCCCTCTAACCCCTTGGATTTCCATGGTCTAACTTTTGCTTTTAAAGGGGAACTCCACACTCCACTCCATTCTCAAAAGGCTGTGAGCTGCCTTCACCAATCCAAACCACATCACATCCTTTTTCAGAGCATACAACAGGGCCAGCTAGGAAAGGGGCGAGAAAATAGCGATCGCCCAACCCCCTCCTGAACCATACAAGGCCACATGCACTCAACATAGCTAGCTGCTAGGGATGAGCTTCGTGTTCGAGTCGAACCCATGTTCGACTCGAACATCGGCTGTTCGATCGTTCGCCGAATTGCGAACGTTATGGGCCGTTCGCGCTAAATTCGTGTGGCGCGTCACGGCCCATAATTCACTGCGGCATCGCAGTGCATTGCTGGCTGATGATTGGCCAAGCATGCACTATGACCCGCATGCTTGGCCAATCACAGCGCCGTCAGTAGAGAGAGCTGTAATTGGCCAAAGCCAGGGTGGCTTTGGCCAATTATGGCTCAGGGGATTTAGTACACACCCCACACTATATAAGGCCGCCTGCACGGCGGCCCTGTGTAGTGTGTATTCCGGTGTGCTGAGAGATAGAGAGAGAGAGAGACAGTGTCATTTGATTTGAGTTAGATAGATTAGGCAGAACAGTCAGTCAGTTAGCTGCACTTACAGTGTATTGTGTATATATATGCATCCCAGGTGTTGCATATATATATATATACACTGTATTCAGTTTAGCTAGATCCGTTCCTGTTATCTTCTATCTAGACTATTTACATTTAATGCAGTGCGTCCTGCTCACAGTGTTCAGCTAGATCCGTTCCTGCTATTTACATTTAGTGCAGTGCGTCCTGCTCACAGTGTTCAGCTAGATCCGTTCCTGTTATCTTCTAGACTATTTACATTTAGTGCAGTGCGTCCTGCTCACAGTGTTCAGCTAGATCCGTTCCTGCTATTTACATTTAGTGCAGTGCGTCCTGCTCACAGTGTTCAGCTAGATCCGTTCCTGCTATTTACATTTAGTGCAGTGCGTCCTGCTCACAGTGTTCAGCTAGATCCGTTCCTGCTATTTACATTTAGTGCAGTGCGTCCTGCTCACAGTGTTCAGCTAGATCCGTTCCTGTTATCTTCTAGACTATTTACATTTAGTGCAGTGCGTCCTGCTCACAGTGTTCAGCTAGATCCGTTCCTGCAATTTACATTTAGTGCAGTGCGTCCTGCTCACAGTGTTCAGCTAGATCCGTTCCTGCTATTTACATTTAGTGCAGTGCGTCCTGCTCACAGTGTTCAGCTAGATCCGTTCCTGCTATTTACATTTAGTGCAGTGCGTCCTGCTCACAGTGTTCAGCTAGATCCGTTCCTGCTATTTACATTTAGTGCAGTGCGTCCTGCTCACAGTGTTCAGCTAGATCCGTTCCTGCTATTTACATTTAGTGCAGTGCGTCCTGCTCACAGTGTTCAGCTAGATCCGTTCCTGCTATTTACATTTAGTGCAGTGCGTCCTGCTCACAGTGTTCAGCTAGATCCGTTCCTGCTATTTACATTTAGTGCAGTGCGTCCTGCGCACAGTGTTCAGCTAGAGCCGTTCCTGCTATTTACATTTAGTGCAGTGCGTCCTGCTCACAGTGTTCAGCTAGATCCGTTCCTGCTATTTACATTTAGTGCAGTGCGTCCTGCTCACAGTGTTCAGCTAGATCCGTTCCTGTTATCTTCTAGACTATTTACATTTAGTGCAGTGCGTCCTGCTCACAGTGTTCAGCTAGATCCGTTCCTGTTATCTTCTAGACTATTTACATTTAGTGCAGTGCGTCCTGCTCACAGTGTTCAGCTAGATCCGTTCCTGCTATTTACATTTAGTGCAGTGCGTCCTGCTCACAGTGTTCAGCTAGATCCGTTCCTGTTAAATTCCTACTGACCGGCAGGCTTGTCTGGTTACAGTATATAAAGCTACCTGAAGAAAATTACAGGTGTTCTATTTGATCCTATTAGTACCACGGTCAGGCAGCTAGACTATTTACATTTAGTACAGTGCGTCCTGCTCACAGTGTTCAGCTAGATCCGTTCCTGTTATCTTCCTACTGACAGGCAGGCTTGTCTGGTTACAGTATATAAAGCTACTTGAAGAAAATTACAGGTGTTCTATCCCAGCTTAGTGCAGCTACAGGCCATTAGTATGTCTGGAAGGCCAAGAAGGAGAGGCAGACAGTCACAAGCCAATAAGAGAGGGCAAGCAGGCTCTGTGTCTAGTGCTGGTCGTGGAGACGGTGCATCCTCATCAGCACGTGGCCATGGGACACGCTTGGCCTTTTTTTCGGCAGCTGGCCATGTTGAGCCGCAACATGCGGAAGACTTGGTCGAGTGGATGACCAAGCCGTCCTCATCCTCCTCATCCTCTCTCACCCATGCCCAGGGTGCTTTGTCTGGCAAAGCAGCGGCCTCTTCCCTCAGCTCAATGTCATCAGTGACTCCTTCCCTAGCTCCACCATGTCCTCATGAGGATTCCCTCGAACTGTTTGACCACAGTGTTGGGTACATGCTCCAGGAGGATGCCCAGCGTTTGGAAGGCTCTGATGACGATACTGAGCTCGATGAAGGCAGTAACATGAGCGCGGACAGAGGGGGTGCCCAAGAAGGACAGCAATCTGGCAGTCATGCTCCCCCTGCTGCAGCATACTGCCAGGTTTGCTCCAGTGATGAGGAGGGAGGGGATGATGAGGTCACTGACTCAACGTGGGTGCCTGATAGGAGAGAGGAGGAGGAGGAGGAGGAGGAGGAGGAGGAGGAGGAGGAGGCGGCAGCACATCACCAACGAGGCAGGATGCCCTCCAGGGGCCAGCCTAAGGGCAGCACATTGACTGCATCACACCCCAAAGCTCCACATGTGCAGGGCGCTGCAGTCTCTGCGCGTTATTCAAAAAGTTCTTTGGTGTGGGCCTTTTTTGAGACGAGTGCATCAGATCGCACCGCTGCTATTTGCAACATATGTCTCAAGCGTATCTCGCGTGGCCAAAATATCTCCCGCTTGGGTACCACATGCTTGACCAGACATATGTTGACCTGCCATGCAGTTCGTTGGCAAGCGTATCTAAAAGACCCACACCAAAGAACAAAGAGGATCTCTCCTTGCTCCTCATCAGCTGAGATTTCCAACCCCACTAGACCTTCAGTCCTCTCTGAGACCTGCAGTGAGAGGAATGAAGGTGTAGAATTAGGTGTGTCACAGCCAAGTACTTGTGGGCAATCTGCTTTTGGTACACCGACGTCAGATTGTACCAGGCAAATTTCCCTGCCCCAGCTGCTGCACCGCCGAAAGAAGTTTGCTCCCAGCCATCCACATGCCCAGCGGTTGAATGCTAGCTTGGCAAAATTGCTAGCACTTCAACTGCTGCCTTTTCAGTTGGTAGACTCTGCCCCCTTCCGTGAGTTTGTGGAATGTGCGGTTCCTCAGTGGCAGGTACCCAAACGCCACTTTTTCTCACGGAAGGCGATTCCGGCTCTCTACCGGCATGTGGAAGGCAATGTCCATGCCTCGCTGGACAGGGCGGTCAGCGGTAAGGTGCATATTACCGCTGACTCATGGTCCAGCAGGCATGGACAGGGACGTTACCTAAGTTTCACGGCGCATTGGGTGACTCTGCTGGCAGCTGGGAAGGATGCAGGACAAGGTGCAGTAGTGTTGGAGGTTGTTCCGCCACCACGCCTCCAAAATGCTGATTGTGACACACCTTTCTCCTCCACCCCCTCCTCTTCTTCTTCCTCCATGGCCTCTTCCTCGGAACCAGCGGTGCTCCGTAGGCGTTCAAGGGGCTACGCAAGTACGCAGGCCAAAAGATGCCATGCGGTGCTTGAGCTGGTGTGCTTGGGGGACAGGAGCCACACTGGGGCAGAGGTTCTGTCAGCTCTGCAGGGGCAGGTTCAGAGGTGGTTGACGCCACGCCAACTTAAGGCAGGAATGGTGGTTTGCGACAATGGCACCAACCTCCTCTCTGCCCTCCGACAGGGACAAATGACCCATGTGCCCTGTTTGGCTCACGTCCTTAACTTGGTGGTGCAGCGGTTCTTGGGCAGGTACCCGGGCTTACAGGATGTCCTGAGGCAGGCCAGGAAAGTCTGTGTGCATTTCCGCCGGTCATATATTGCCAGTGCTCGGCTGACGGACCTCCAAAAGGAGTTTAACCTGCCCAAGAACCGCCTAATCTGTGACATGCCCACCAGGTGGAACTCAACGTTGGCCATGCTGCAGCGGCTGCACACGCAGCAGAGGGCCATCAATGAGTACCTGTGCGACTATGGCACCAGGACAGGGTCAGGGGAGCTTGGTTTTTTTTCCCCACGCCAGTGGGCCATGATCAGGGATGCATGCACTGTCCTGTCACCATTCGAGGAGGCCACGAGGATGGTGAGCAGTGACAGTGCATGCATCAGTGACACTGTCCCCCTTGTCCACCTGTTGGAGCACACGCTGCGTGGAATAATGGACAGGGCACTTGAGGCAGAACAGAGGCAGGAAGAGGAGGACTTCCTTAGCTCTCAAGGCCCCCTTTATCCAGACAGTGTTCCTGCGTGCCCGCCGATCACACAGGAAGAGGACGAGGAGGAAGAGGAGGAGGAGGAAGATTGTGTCAGTATGGAGGTGGAGCCTGGCACTCAGCATCAGCAGCAGTCTTTAAGGGATCAGTCCCAAGAAACACATGGACTTGTACGTGGCTGGGAGGAGGTGGCTGCGGACCATGTCGTTCTTAGTGACCCAGAGGACTCCGGACCGAATGCCTCAGCAAACCTACGCTGCATGGCCTCCCTGATCCTGCAAAGCCTGCGTAAGGATCCTCGTATTCGTGGTATCAAGGAGAAGGACCAATACTGGCTGGCAACCCTCCTTGATCCACGTTACAAGGGTAAGGTTGCGGACCTTATCTTGCCATCGCAGAGGGAGCAGAGGATGAAACATCTTCGGGAGGCCTTGCAGAAAGGTCTGTGCAACGCGTTCCCAGAGACTGGGAGGTTACAAACTCCTGTTTCTGGACAACGTGTTGCTGAGGCTTCGGTCAGTCAAAGAAGGAGCGGTGGAGAAGGTGGCCGTCTGACCGATGCGTTCAGACAATTTTTTGGTCCGCAGCCCCAAGGTATGATCGGTTCCAGCAACCATCGCCAGCGTCTGTTTTACATGGTGCAGGAATACCTAGGGGCAAGATCAGACTTGGACACCTTTCCCACCGAAAATCCTCTGGGTTACTGGGTCTTGAGGATGGATCACTGGCCAGAGCTTGCACAGTATGCAATTGAGCTACTGGCCTGTCCTGCATCCAGCGTTCTTTCGGAACGCACATTCAGTGCTGCTGGAGGCGTGGTAACCGATCACAGGGTGCGTCTGTCCACCGACTCGGTCGATCGGCTGACCTTCATAAAAATGAATGAGTCTTGGATCACCACCAGCTACCAAGCACCTGATGCTGATGTAACCGAATAATTTTTTTTGAAATCTCAGATCCCTTCAAAGACTGCCTATGCTGATGCTGAGTGACTATCCCTGAGTAATTATCCTCTTCCTCCTCAATCATCACGCTGATAGCTTGTAAGAACATTTTTGGTTCTGGGCGCCACCACCAGTGCCTAAGGCACAATTTTTCAGCCCCTGTTTAACAGGGGCGTGTAATTACAATTTTTGATGTAATACTTTGCAGCAGGGCTCGTTCCTGCATTCCAACTAGAGTGTCTGTGAGGGGTTGCAGTGTTGTGGCACCAGCACCAGTGCCTAGGGCCCAATTTTTCTGCCCCTGTCTAACAGGGGCGTGTAATTACAATTTTTGATGCAATACTTTGCAGCAGGGCTCGTTCCTGCGTTCCAACTAGAGTGTCTGTGAGGGGTTGCAGTGTTGTGGCACCAGCACCAGTGCCTAAGGCCCAATTTTTCTGCCCCTGTCTAACAGGGGCGTGTAATTACAATTTTTGATGCAATACTTTGCAGCAGGGCTCGTTCCTGCGTTCCAACTAGAGTGTCTGTGAGGGGTTGCAGTGTTGTGGCACCAGCACCAGTGCCTAAGGCCCAATTTTTCTGCCCCTGTCTAACAGGGGCGTGTAATTACAATTTTTGAAGCAATAATTTGCAGCGGGGCTCGTTCCTGCGTTCCAACTAGAGTGTCTGTGAGGGGTTGCAGTGTTGTGGCACCAGCACCAGTGCCTAAGGCCTAATTTTTCAGCTCCTGTTCAACAGGGGCATGTAATTACAATTCTTGATCTAATATTTCACAGCAGGGCCCTGTGAGGGCTTACAGTGTTGTGGCCACAGCAACACCTAAGGCCCAAATTTCTGCTGAGTATATAGGGCAGGACCCTACTTTCAAACATCTAACTTACAAACGACTCCTACTTGCAAACGGAAGAAGACAACAGGAAGTGAGATGAAATCTACCCCTAGGAAGGGAAATTCTCTCCTGTAAGAGTTAATATGGGAAAACAATTTCTCCTTTCCACTGATGCTTTCCAATCCTTGTTCCACAAAAAAACCCAAATTTTCAAAAAACATTTTTCATTGGGACAAAAAAGTGAGGTGAAATCTTCTGAAGAGGAGGAAAGACAGCAAAACAAATGTCACAGGGGTGATAACCCTTCCCTATGTTTTCCAAAAAGCTTAGAAAAGATTTTTTGGCTGGAGCTAAACACGTTAAAAATGTTCAAAATTACAAACAGATTCTACTTAACAACAAACCTACAGTCCCTGTCTTGTTTGCACCGCCTGTATACTGCTGTTCAGAGTATATAGGGCCTGGTGGCCCCACACCTTTCCTTATTTTAATTTGGGTGCGGGGTTCCCCTTAATATCCATACAAGACCCAAAGGGCCTGGTAATGGACTGGGGGGTACCCATGCCGTTTGTCTCACTGATTTTCATCCATATTGCCATGACCCGACATGACATTAAACCCGCAAGCAGTTTTAAATGAGATTTTTTCCTTTAAAAATGACATTTGGTGCAGGGACTGTTCTAAACATGGGAAACACGCGTCACTTTACAGGCATACTATAGACACCCCCCAGGTACGATATTTAAAGGAATATTTCACTTTTTTTTTTTTTACTTTAAGCATCATTAAAATCACTGCTCCCGAAAAAACGGCCGTTTTTAAAAGTTTTTTTTGCATTGATACATGTCCCCTGGGGTAGGACCCGGGTCCCCAAACCCTTTTTAGGACAATACCATGCAAATTAGCCTTTAAAATGAGCACTTTTGATTTTGAACGTTCGAGTCCCATAGACGTCAATGGGGTTCTAACGTTCGTGCGAACTTTCGGTCCGTTCGCGGGTTCTGGTGCGAACCGAACCGGGGGGTGTTCGGCTCATCCCTACTAGCTGCCTTTGGGGCATGTTGGGCTCAGTCCATTACCAACCACAAAACACCTTGTACCCACTAGTTTAAAGGGGCTTTCCACATTCCGTAAAAAGCCCCCTGTCTGCAGCCCCCCACAACCCCAGCCTAGGGTTGTGTGGAAGAGGCCCTTGTCCCCCTAAATATGGGAACAAGGTGGTTGTCTTTTGGGGTGCCCGAGCCCCTCCTGCCCCAAGCATCCACCCCCCTATCATGGGCTGGCTTGCTGTGTGTTTGGCTAGGGGTTTGTTAGTGTTTGGGAGGGGCACAATATTTTTTTAGTTTGGGGTGGTATTTTTCACGTGAGGGTTCTCATTTTAAGCCTTAACAGACCCAAATGACCTTGTATGTATGGGGGGGGGGGGGGGCAGACTATTTTTTGTTTTGGTTTAAAATCTTGCAGATTTGTACGTTTTCTCTAAAGCCATACATCTTTGAAGCAGCATTTTGGATACATGCTACAGATGCACCACTTTACAGGCAGAGTAAGCCCCCCCCCCAAGTCACTAGCTTTTAAACAATTTTGCTTTTTTTAAAGGCAATTCTCCTTGTTTTGTTTTTGGGGTTGTCCAAATTGGTGACATTGATATATGTCCCTTAGGGTGGGACCTGGGCCCCCATACCCATTTTAAGGCCAATAACTAGAATATAAGCCAGCCAAGTGGGGACTAGCAAAATTATCAAGTCAGTTCCCTTAAGCTGGCCATACACCATACAATTTTCTTATTCAATTTTCTTTAGATTTACCTTCAACTATGTAGTAGAAGGGCCTGCCTGATTGCATACAAATTGAAAGTGTTTAGGTTTGACCTCCTATTATATGGTTTTGGTAAATCTAAACCAAAGTTGCACAAGAAAATTGTATAATGTATGGCTAGCCTTAGACTGCAATGGTATTTGTTGTATAACTTTTGCCCATGTTAGGCTCTTTGTTTGCCCCCCTGGACCGGGGGGTGTTTATCCCATCTGTAATTTTGTAGCATACTGGATGATGTGCTTAATTTTGGACAGGGGGGTGGCTTATTTTGTGCTAGCTGCATTAGGGTTGTTCTGGGCATGCTCAGGGACTTTGTTTTTATGCTGTGGCTTTTGGTGTGTGAAATGCATTTGAGTTGTTCTGGGCATGCTTAGGGATTTTTTTTTTTTTGTGTGCTTTTTGTGTGTGAACAGCACTTGGATTTTTCTGGGCATACTGAGAGAGTGTGTTTTTTGAGTTAGTAATTTAAGGACATCCTTAACAGGTGAACTTGCATTTTTGTGTGTTTCATTGCCTCATTAGCACACACACCTATGTTATATAAATTCTTGCAGATAGCATTCTTTACCTTGCCCTGAAAAGAGGCAAGAGAGTATATTTGGGTGTCCTTATAGAATTTGTAACGCATGTAATTTCTCTTTGTATTTTGTTTGTTATGTCTTTGCAAAACAGATGTTTTAGAGCAAGTATTTTTTATTTTTTTTTTGGGGGGGGGGGGGTATTTTTCACTGAAATATTTTTGATGTCAATCTGTGTTGTTTGTAGGTTGTTAGTTTCACGTTGATTTAATTGTCTGTGCTGTATTATTTTGCAAAATCTTCCTCAAGCTGTGGTGACTAATAAATGGTTAAATGCTTAAGAGACTGTCCGTTTGTAGGCGCAGTCCTTTTAACTCCTGTTAAACAACTGCCCAAGTAACAAATGGTGTTCAATATTTTTTACAAATGTAAAAAGTGTGGCGTGCATTTGTATTCAGCCCCCTTTACTCTGATACCCCTAACTAAAATCTAGTGGAACCACTTGGCTTCAGAAGATACCTAAATAGTAACTAGAGTCCACCTGTATGTAATTTAATCTCAGTATAAATACAGCTGTTCTGTGAAGCCCTCAGAGGTTTGTTAGAGAACCTTAGTGAACAAACAGCATCAAGGAACACACCAGACAGATCAAGTTGTGGAGATGTTTAAAGCAGGGTTAGGTTATAAAAAATATCCCAAGCTTTGAACATCTCATGGAGCACTGTTCAATCCATCAGGAAATTGCTATACATAGCCGCTCTGGTCCCACACTGAGCTGTCAGCGGCGGTTTCTCTGTGGAGGTGGGTGCAGAGGAGGCAGCTGACAATGAAAGCCCCACTTTCTAGGCATTTCCCAGCTGTCAGCTGTCGCTTCTGCCTGCTAGAGACCAGACTGGAGTGGCTTCAGAAAAGGTATGTATAGCGATATCTTCTTTACAGGGCTACATAGGTTAATCTTAGATTGTTGATGCCTGTAGATTTAGAGATTAGTATTAGGGTGAACTTCCACTTTAAGGAACCCCTAAAAACCTCTGGAGGAGTTGAAGGGTTCCACAGAACCCTGGTTAAGAATGACCAAACAATCCTTGGAGGTTACAGCCGTTGAATTGAGGTAAGTATGCATCTTGGGGGGAACATGAAATTGCACACTGAACATAAGGGTGTGCATACATGTGGAGTTCACAGGGCAACTAGTTAGCTCAGCTAGTAACCAAGTAAAATGGTCTTTGCATTCCCTATTAGTTCACTGGGGGAACCTAGGCTAGGACTTAAAAAGAAAGTATAGTAAGGCTGGACATAGACAGATTGAAATTTGGCCGGTTCCGCAGGAACTGGCTGAATTTAGATTTGTCTATAAGCAGTCTGGTTGTACTGAAGTCAATCCATCGATTGACTTCAGTACAATCAGCCTGTCATTTTTTTTTTTTGCGCAATCACTGCCGGCAGCTATATCATTGTATTCGGATGGCTGGGAAACCTCCCGCTATCAGAATAAAGAAGCACATCGAGAGAGATTGAGTGATTTTCTTTCCTTCAACCTGTGGCTTGCTTAAAGTGGAAATAAATGTAACCAAAAAAAATGTAAATCTTCTCCCTAGCACATTACAGGGGCGGATCCAGGGGGGGCAACCGGGCAATTGCCCCCTCCGAGAATGTGGGTGAGTGGGCGGGCAGGCGTCGCTGCGGGTGAGGGAGCCGGCGGGCGGCTCCACGGCTGAAAGCACGGGCGGCTCCGTTGGTGAGCAGCTGTGCGGCTCAGTGACAGTGTGTGAGCGGCTGCTGGCCAATCAGGGAGCCGGCGGGCGGGGGAGCAGAGAGATAACATCATCTCTCACCACCCAGCGCCCGCCCTGCATCCCTCCAGTTCCGCCCTCACTGTACAATGTACAGGCAGCAGAGAGATTACATTATCTCTCTGCTGCCCCTGGGGCGGGATGCAGCGCTGACTCGTCCGCTCAGGATGAGCCCTTTGTGCACTCTGCTCTCTCTCTCTGCTCTCCCAGAGGCAGCAGCCAGCCCATTCCTCCCTGCCCAGCACTGATGTCAGCGCAGGCTGGGAGGGGCTGACACTCAGCGCTCAGCCCGTGGTGGCTCGGGTAGGTGGTGCTTGTCGAAGGGGCGGGCGTGGCTTGTGTTCAGCACTGTCCTGGGAGTTCATTCACTGTCACAGGACACAGGGGGCAGCGGCCAGCCAATCAAAGTGCGATCTGGGCACAAGGGGGGCAGCGGGCAGCCAATCAGAGCATGATTTGGACACGGGGGGTCACCAGTTGAATAAGCCTGACTCTGGGACACAGCAGACAATTACAGCAGGCAAGAGACAATCCGCAACGTGTGGGATGGGACGTGGCAAGTGACAATCTGCAATGTGTGGCATGGGACGTGCCAAGTGACAATCCGCAATGTGTGGCATGGGACGTGGCAAGTGACAATCTGCAATGTGTGGCATGGGACGTGGCAAGTGACAATCCGCAACGTGTGGCATGGGACGTGGCAAGTGACAATCTGCAACGTGTGGCATGGGACGTGGCAAGTGACAATCCGCATCTAGTGACAGGCGACGTGGCAAGTGACAATCCGCAACATGTGGCAGGTGACAGTGGCAAGTGACACGCTCGGGGCTCCCACTGATTCTATGGTGAGTTGAACCATTTCATTTTTTATAACAATGTAATAATAGTAATAATGCGCTTCAATCATCCTGACACCATAACAACCATGGTGCTGTGATGATCAGCCATTTCCCCGTTGAATTTACCCCCCAAAAAAGTATTTTCTGGCAGTGCCCCTCCCAAGACTAAGCTCTGAATACGCCCCTGGCACATTATGAAAGACTTTCCTTGAAATGAAGCCCTCCAACAGAGAGCTGTCATCCCTGACTCTGCCTGCTTGAATGGCCAAGCCGCGATGACGTCACTCTTGCGCATGCACACAGGAGACTCGGCCGCAGCACAGATATCTGAAGGAATGGCACAAATATGCTGTTCCTTCAGAGCGCATGCGCTGGTGACGTCACCGGCTGCAGAGATACTGAATATCTCCTAAACGGTACATGTTTAGGAGATATTCCTTGTACTTACGCGTAAGATTTATTATAAGTGTGTCCATTGGGAGTTTACTACCACTTTAAGTATGGCTTCATAAAATAGGGGTCCTTGCTGGATTGGCAGTAAATGAGGGGGTGAAGCGTCTGTACACTCATGCATGCATGTTTCTTTATCTTGCTATTAAAGGAGAAGTACAGCCAAAGCTCGTTTGGCTGTACTTCTCCTGTGGATCGCAGGAGTACATTTCGTTCTGCACTCCAGTGACCTGTTTTCAGCAGAAAGCGGGCTGAACCCCTCTGTCAGCTGACGTCACATGCCTGGACCAGCACCCAGCTCAGCCTTTCAGAGAGCCACTGAGAGCCTGAGCCAGCCGCTCCCATCCCCTCCACAGCCCAGCGCTCCAGTGAGCGAGGAAGGGGCAGAGCAGAGAGCCGGTGACTGACAGTCAGCAGCTCTCTGCTCATTAAGCTGTGAGAACCAAGCGATCGGCAGTGTTAGATTGCTCGGGTCATATGCCCCTTATAAACGATCGGATTTTCCGACAACAAATGTTGGAGGTGAGCTTGTTGGCGGAAAGTCCGACCATGCTCCATCGAACATTTGTTGTCGGACTTTCCGCCAACAAATGTTGGCTAGCAGGTTCTCAAATTTTCCGCCAACAAATTTTTGTTGTCGGACTTTCCGATCGTGTGTACACAAGTCCGTTGCACAAAAGTCCACGCATGCTCAGAATCAATGCTCACCAACCACATTAGCAGAAGGAGCCCAAGGGGTGGTGCATGACTATTGAACTTCCTTTTTATTGGCTCGCCGTACGTCTTGTACGTCACTACGTTCGTAATTGTTGGCCGACATTTGTGTGACCGTGTGTATGCAAGACAAGTTGGAACCAACAACCTTCGAACAAAATTCCACGGTTTTGTTGTCTGAAAGTCCGATCGTGTGTACGGGGCATCAGTGTTAAGCCTCGTACACGCAATCGGATTTTCTGCAGACAAAACCCCTGACTTTTGTCCGAAGGTGTGTGCCTGGATTTTGTCTTGCATACAAACGGCAAGGAATTGTCGGCAACAAAGACGAACGTAATGACGTACTACGTGGTTTTGCAGCTCTTTAGCGCCACCCTTTGGGCTTCTTCTGCTAATTTCATGTTAGTAGAAGTTTGGTGAGTGTTGATTCGCACTTTTCATTTTGCGCTTTTCATTTAGCGCTTATCATTTTGCGCTTTTCAGTTCGCGCTTTTCAGCTTGTTTCTGAACGGCCGTTCGTCAACCAGGCATGTTGCGGAATCGGAGGAGATAACGTGTTATTTATTATTGACCTTGGAGTTATTGCTTTGACCCAAGTCCAGTCCAGGAACAGGAGGAGTTCTTGGATCAAAAATTGGTTTCTTTATTAATTGTGACCAATTATGTCATATGCCTTTGCTGCGGGAGCTCCAGGAGAATAATCCAGATGATTTTCAGAATTATTTCTGGATGACGGACCCCTGCTTTCACCAACTCTTGGCATTGGTGACCCCCTATATTAGGACACATGCATGAGGCTTTTATTTTATTTTCTTGGTTGAATAATAATGATTTGATTTGGTATTTTCTATATTTTTGGATGCATAGAAAGTTCTATTGGCAGATAGCATGTCTAATTTTATTTGTTTTCTTTTTTTAATGCACAATAAATGCACAATAAAAAAATTGTGGAGAATAATACTTGGCTATGTGTTTTACTTCAAATGACAGTTTGGGAGTAGGCAGTTACATTTAAAAAAATACAATGTAAAATTGACAAGGGACACCAACATAGTTGTATCTTTAATCTTAAAAACTACGGGATAATGGTGTTGTGGTAACTTGCCTGAATTAAAAAAAAAAAAAAAAAAGCATAATAATATTATTCTTGATATCACTAGGAAAAAAAATCTGTTTGCAATAACTCCATCAGTATCACCAGCAAAGCAGCTTCATTATTATCCCATTAAAGAAAAAGAGAATTGTGCGCTGCATTTCGAGATCTCTATTACGAACGCTAGTTTACAAGACTGACTGCTTCTGGCTCGTCCTTGCTTCCGAGCATGCGTGTTTGTACTTTTGTCCGACGGACTTGTGTACACACGCTTGGAAATTCAACAACACACATTTGTCCGCGGAAAATTTTAAAACCTGCTATCCAACATTTGTCTGCGGAAAATCCGACAACAATTGTCTGATGGAGCATACAAACGGTTGGATTTTCCGCCAACAGCCCGTCATCACACATTTCCCGTCGGAAAATCTGATCGTGTGTACGCGGCTTTAGAGGCACCGGGGGGGACAGATGCTGCATCCACGTAGGTAAGTATGGCAAACAAAAAAAACCCATACATCACTTTTATTAACTGAAAGTATATTATGGGGTTTTGGCTCTCACTTCAGATCAGGGACCCAAAAACTTTCGCTACTGTCCTGGTACATTTATGTAAGTAGTGTATAGGCGGTTTTGTGTTGGAAAATAAATCCCCTCGTTATCCAGACTTTATGATGGAATGCAGGCAAGACATACGTAGTTTTCACTAAAACGCACAAAACAAACACTCTGATAACCTGCAGTGAAATGCCTGGAAGGCTGATGGCTAAAGGGACATACATGCAGTTAGTGCTCCACGTTCCCCTCTTGATGTGAAAACCCCTACTGGGACTGTGTACGGTTCACAAGAAAACAAAAACAAATGCAAAGGATGTGAAGCACTTCAGGCCAAGAAGAAAGAAGTGACACAAAGAGGGAACAGAAACCGTCTCTTCTCCAAGCAGCAGGGTGGCTTTGTTTCACAGTGAGACACACCAACACGCCTCAATGGTAATGATGGGGGACCCAGCCTAGACTAGTGACATAAATACAATCTCACCCCGAGAGAGGAGGGGAAAACTTCCTTCCTTCATGTCATTGATTAACTACCTATAATGACCAATGACTGATTGAAACTTCTAACCTTGACATTCATTTAATTGGCTAAAAAAATCATCTGCTATAAAACATCTGAGATTGTTTGACCTAAATTAGATGTAAACATTAAATGCATGGCATTTTGGGTGCAAAGCTCTTTCTATAATGAACAGCTGCATTTTTTTCACCTTTGTTTCATCATTTAATGCCTATGAACCATAGACGTCGCCAGGGGGTGGCTATGGAGGCTGGAGCCCTGAATCTGGAGCCCATAGCCATGAGTCTCTTGTGTCCCTGACTCCCTGCCTAACCAGCGGGTCGCGGCTGCAGCTGCGGCGGGCGGTTGGCATTAGAGGTGGAGGCAGGTGACGTGGCAAGTGACAATCTGCAAATGGTGGCAGGTGACGTGGCAAGTGACAATCTACAAAGGGTGGCAAGTGACAATCTGCAAATGGCGGCAGGTGACGTGGCAAGTGGCAATCTGCAAATGGTGGCAACTGACAATCTGCAAATGGTGGCAAGTGACGTGGCAAGTGACAATCTTCAAATGGTGGAAAGTGACAATCTGCAAATGCTGGCAGGTGATGTGACAAGTGACGTGACAAGTGACAATCTGCAAATGGTGGCAGGTGACATGGCAAGTGGCAATCTGCAAATGGTGGCAAGTGACGTGGCAAGTGACAATCTTCAAATGGTGGAAAGTGACAATCTGCAATGGTGGCAGGTGATGTGACAAGTGAGGTGACAAGTGACAATCTGCAAATGGTGGCAGGTGACATGGCAAGTAACAATCTGCAAATGGTGGCAGGTGACGTGGCAAGTGGCAATCTGCAAATGGTGGCAAGTGACAATCTGCAAATGGTGGCAAGTGACGTGGCAAGTGACAATCTTCAAATGGTGGAAAGTGACAATCTGCAAATGCTGGCAGGTGATGTGACAAGTGACGTGACAAGTGACAATCTGCAAATGGTGGCAGGTGACATGGCAAGTGGCAATCTGCAAATGGTGGCAAGTGACGTGGCAAGTGACAATCTTCAAATGGTGGAAAGTGACAATCTGCAATGGTGGCAGGTGATGTGACAAGTGAGGTGACAAGTGACAATCTGCAAATGGTGGCAGGTGACATGGCAAGTAACAATCTGCAAATGGTGGCAGGTGACGTGGCAAGTGGCAATCTGCAAATGGTGGCAAGTGACAATCTGCAAATGGTGGCAAGTGACGTGGCAAGTGACAATCTTCAAATGGTGGAAAGTGACAATCTGCAAATGGTGGCAGGTGATGTGACAAGTGACGTGACAAGTGACAATCTGCAAATGGTGGCAGGTGACATGGCTGGTGGCAAGTGACGTGGCAAGTGACAATCTTCAAATGGTGGAAAGTGACAATCTGCAATGGTGGCAGGTGATGTGACAAGTGACGTGACAAGTGACAATCTGCAAATGGTGGCAGGTGACGTGGTAAGTGACAATCTGCAAAGGGTGGCAGGTGACGTGGCAAGTGACATGATGCATCTGGTGGCAGGAGATGTGGCAAGTGACACACCCAGGGCTCCCACTTCATTATATATTAGAATGTAACAATAGAAACAATGTGCTTCAATCATTCTGACACCATATCAACCTTGGTGTCATGATGATTGAAACGCCAACACCAGCCATTGCCTGCGAAGAATTGCTTACCACCGGCATGCTCCCCCAACCCCCCCTCCCCAGCCTGCAAAAAGGTTGGTGACCGCTCTGCTATGGGCTCTGGCCCCAGATCTTTTGCAAACCTAGCAACGCCCCTGCTATCAACACTACTGATCTTCTATAGCCTCTTTGCAGCCAATTCCTCTCGACATGTATTCGTTTTCCTGATAGTGACAATAGTGGACCATGTCTATGTACACTATATTGCCAAAAGTATTGTGATGCCTGCCTTTACACGCACATGAATTTTAATGGCACCCCAGTCTTAGTCTGTAGGGTTCAATATTGAGTTGGCCCACCCTTTACAGCAGGGGTCTTCAAACTATGGCCCTCCAGTTGTTCAGGAACTACAATTCCCATCATGCCTAGTCATGTCTGTGAATGTCAGAGTTTTACAATGCCTCATGAGATGTATAGTTCCGCAACAGCTGGAGGGCCGTATTCTGAGGATCCCTGCTTTACAGCTATAACAGCTTCAACTCTTCTATGAAGGCTGTCCACAAGGTTTCATGCTGATTGATTGATTCTACCCCTAGCCGGACATACTTTACATATATGTTTTATTTACTTGTTTTGACCTTTTTTTCAGTTACTTCCTGGTTTCTGGCCTAGGCAAATAATGTCATACCTCCCAAGAGTCTTCAGGAGGGGAGGGGGGTTCTCAGTTAAGCACACCCTCATACATGCATGCCTGAGCTAAGGGCAGATGGATTCCAGGAAGTAAATGCTACATTACTTATTTGCCCTTACTCAAGATGGCAACAGCCAGAAATGCTAGTTTTTCAAAGTGATTTCTCAGCAAAATAAAGCATGGAGACATGGAGGGATGGAGGAGTTTGCTTTAAAATTAATTAAAATACGTTTTTGGTTGTGGTGATCGGATGTAACATAGTTCCACTTTAAGGCAGTAAAATAACATATCATTTTTAGTTTTTTAGGACAAACTATTATTTGTTTTGGAGATATTGTCTTGCAAAGTGTTTTTAATTTTTATATAATTCATAGACAAAAATATGGAACAAAACTAGAGAAAACAAACTTATTTACTCTTGATCTGCGTTAGTTTAAAAAGGTTGATGGTGACTGTTGATTAAAAGTATAAACTGTATTCTAATATTCGTCCAATTTAAAATGACTCTAAAATATGGTACAAAGGATTGCAAAACTATTTACAAATGATTTACAAATGAAACAAGGGCGTTTTTCTTTGTCACACTGAAAAATGTAACCAACAAAAGAATAACAACAAAAAAAGTTTAAATAATAATGGTTAATGAATAGAAAGGAAGAAAACAGCAATAAATAATAGTTAAAATGTTACTAAACCCACAACAGTAAATTCAGTCTGTATAGGCAGTAAAGCATGCTTGTTATACTCACTGTGGAACCTCAGGGGTTAATCCTCCGCATTTCCTCCCTTTCTTCCACAGTCCCCAATCCATCTCCTGATGAGACCTGGGGGCAATCTGCACTTGCTCAGTTTGGTGTATATTGCTAGAGGTTTTTTTTTTTCTTGGGAGGGTGCATGTGATATACACAGGGCCAATCAGCACTGTCCAGACAGAAGGTCAGGGGTCCTGCTGCCTCTTAGGACAGTCGGAGGAGAATGAAAACTCCTCCTACAAGCTTTAACCAGACACTGAAAGAAGTCACAAGACTGCTATATACTGCTGATGAGAAAATGTATTTAGCAGTTTATAGTTACTAAAATAATTGCATTTTCATGTTCTGTGTACTGTGGGAGACCACATATAGTGAATGCAGGGTCCTGGGTTTAATAACACTTTAACCGCTTGCCGTTCGCCCACCGTTAAATGACGGAGGAGCGATGCAGCTCTCATTCTGGGATGACGTCATATGACGTCGCCCCAGAACGGACACTCTCACATGCCGATTGTGGCCGTGTCCTGTTGCTAGGACACAGCACGACCCTAATCTCTGTAAAGAGCTGATCACGCAGCTCTTTAACCATGTGATCGGCTGTGTCCAATTACAGCCGGTCACATGTAAACATGGATGTGCCAGCACTGACAGAGTGTATGGCAAGGAGAGCCGATCAGCAGCATCTCCTCGCAGGGATCATCAGTGCCCTGATTACAGTGAAGACCCTCCGTGCCACCAATCAGTGCCCAGTGCCACCAATCAGTGCCCATTAGTGATGCCAGTCACTGCTGCTTTTCAGTGTCCATAGGTACCTGCTCATCAGTGCTGCCCATCAATGCCCAGTGCCATCCATCAGTGCCCATCAATGCCCACCAGTGCCTCCCATCAGTGCCGTCCATCAGTGCTCATCAGTGCCCATCAGTGCCATCCATCAGTGTTGCCTATCTGTGCCCATCAGTGCAACCTATCAGTGCCCACCAGTGCTGCCCATCAGTGGCACCTATCAGTGCCCATCAGTGCGGCATATTAGTGCCTCCTCATCAATGCCACCTAATCAGTGCCCATAAGTGCCACCTCATCAGTGCCCATCAGTGCAGCCTCATTAGCGCCCATCAGTGCAGCCTCATCAGCGCTCATCAGTGAAGGAGTTTTTTTTTTCAAAATTTTCGGTCTTTTTCTTTTTTTATTAAAAAATAAAAAAAATATGCAGTGATTAAACACCACCAAAACAAAGCTCTCTTTGTGTGAAGAAAATGATAAAACATTCATTTGGGTAGTTTTGCATGACCGCCCAGTTGTCATTCAAAGTGCGACAGCGCTGAAAGCTGAACATTGGCCTGGGCAGGAAGGGGGTGAAAGTGCCCAGTAGGCAAGTGGTTAAGGAAAGAAGAGGAAGAAGAAATTAATTAGGTTCAATTAGGGTAAACGAAGCATCAAGTAGAGGTTAAATAGGACCAAAGTTTATATATAAAAAAGTTACTTTACCTGACATCCTATGCAAAGAATCTCTTTGATCTGCCAATAAATGATAAAAGGGCAGTTGACACCATAACGCAATGCAGGAAAGGCGTGTTCCACATGCCTTTCCCGCACCGCTGGTTAATACGCTTCTCTATATAGTTGTATATAAAATGCACTACTTATCTTTTAAAAAGTGTTTCCCAGTGCTAAACCTTCTATCCAATTTCTAAATTGCTGCATCTATAAATTCCAAAAGCCAATAAAAAACGAATAGTAGTGATAAAAAAGCACTTGTGGGTTTAACCAATCATTTTTTTGTACAATTGTCCTTTAAGGGAGTGTGGCAGGGGGCCGCCAAGTGGATCGTGACCACGGCTCTGCCTCCCCCAACCACTGCCGCTCTCCTGTTAACTGCAGAGTGGAGAGTGGGGGGGGGCAGGAGCTGAATGCTCCTTTGAAGACGTGACCTATCACGAAACATGTAGGACGTGCTACGCAGTGTATGCCAGATCGCCATAAAGCCCCATGTAATTTAGCACGGGCGTCTCTGCTGATTTTATATTTTGCAAGCATTTATATTTTGGATGTTTTTGTATGATGCCTAGTTGTCTGAGGCAATAAAATTCCCTTTTTTTATCTACTACACTATTGGAGTTTCTTTTTCTCCCCTTCTTTATTCACGAGTTTAAAACGAGGGAGTATTTACATCAACGCAGAAGTGTCAGAATCATCTCCGGTCGTGTGGTGAGCTGTCATCTCCTGTCCCTGCAGAGGGCTGAATCTGTATGCTTCTAAGACCTTGCTATAAAGGAGGTCCAACGCATCTGATAAGGATACATCTGTTATCAACCTTTGGATCCACTGGTGGTTGGAGGTCCCTTCACGTCCCCTTATTCCTTTATACACACTAAGGAATGCAACTTATGAACTTTGGATATGCGTTTTTTTTGCGACTCATGACGCAATTTTGAACTCTTTCACTTATGACTTTGCACTTGGGTGGAATAACCTTGTTTTTTGCACACAAGTTTTCTATATTTATCTGTATGGAATGGTTAATATCAGTATTTGATTTACATATCGCTATTTGCTGTGTCGCATAGCGACTTTTTATTCACTTACACTTAAAATTAACTCTGATGGTGTTTATTCATTTATTCATCTATTTATGACAATCACACAGGAATATAGATGTAAGTATCTAATGCAAGCGCACAAATTTTTTTCTTTTTATTTAAATTTTTCACCTCATTGATATTTGTGGTTTTTGTTGCAGCTGCAGTCACACTCATTTTTGCTTGGTAGCGCAGGTTTTCTTTCTTTTTTCCTTTTTATGCAGGAGCTGAATGAAAGGTGGGGACAGGAGATACTAAGTGATTGGTTGCTAGGTGGTCCAGTGATTGCTTACTATTATAAACCCCGACAGCTCCTGTTCCCACCTTCCACCCAGTACTATGCTGTCTCCTGATCTCCGCTCTGATGAACACATGTTGGTAGGTCAGTGCTACCTACACAGCGCTAAGTGTATGTGGGAGGGGGGTACACTGCTGGGGGGGGTTAATGTGAGGGGGGCAGAGAACACAGCATTAGGGGGTATAGGACACTACAATGGGGGAGAGGTGATGTGAAGGGGGCAGAGGACGCTGTGTTGGGGGAGGGGGGTACAGTATACAACTGTGGGGGTAGGGGAGCAGAGGACACTACAATAGGGGATGAGGTGATGTGAAGATGTGAAGGTGCAGGAGACACTACAATGGGGGTTGAGGTGAAGTGAAGGGGCAGAGGACACTACAATGAGGAGTGAGGTGATGTGAAGATGTGAAGGGGCAGAGGACACAGCATTGGGAGGTACAGGACACTACTGTGGGGAGCAGAGGAAACTACAGGATGGGGGCGGGTGATGTGAAGGGGCAGAGGACGCTGCGTTGGGGGGGTACAGTATACTACTGTGGAGGGGGTGATGTGAAGGGGCAGAGGACACAGCATTGGAGGGTACAGGACACTACTGTGGGGGGAAGAAGGCAGAGGACACTATGGGGGGGTGATGCCTATGGCTTTGTTGCCAGCTGTCCCAGATTTAAAGTGGCAATTATCAATACGACTGGAAATGTTTGCCCTTAGAATTTTTTTTAGATTTTAGTTTATACAATTGAAGCTATAACATCTATGTTATTGACACATTTTATTTAGTTTATTTTCGGTGAACTTTTTAAGTGAATATATATTTAAAAGTCAAATAAAAAAACAGCATTTTACTAATTATTTTTTTTTTTTAATTTACTATACAAGTTTTTGCAGCACTGCCATTTTTCTGAAGTTCTGTAGCCGGGGATATCAAACCATTACCATCAGCTGCCTCAGAAGGAGCCTAATGTCTCTGCCTCAGTCATACACACTCAGTCAGGCCCATGTGGGTGAAAGCCTGTCAACCCACGAGCGTGTTTTTGGATTTTGAGCGGAAACCAGATAACGTAGCAGTCTGTGGTCCTTCTGAGATGGTATCACATGTATTTGGCAGACTTACTGCCATTAAAGTATTCCTGGAAATAATTTTAAAATACTGGTAACTACACTATTGACATTTAAAATTGTACTTTTTTTAAGGAAAAAACCCACAATATTGTTATTGTTGATAGCTATCAAACATACATGATGCCATATATCAGATTTCTGAGGTACAAGAGTGCATGCTGTGGCGGTTTTATGGGAATAAAAAAATACAGTATAGTTTACCAGTGTTGAAAAAAGACCAAGTTAGGCAAAGCTACAAAATGGAGCAAACTTGTTTACTCAGAGCAGTGGTCCTTTTCAAGCTCATTTCTGTAGAGAAAAAGCATAAACTGCTTGAATGTTAGCAGATTTCTACTGAATAGGTGGCACTGCAGGCAGAACTCAGTTTGACAAAAGTCATTTTAAAAATGTACTGAGATGGGTGGAAAATTATCGTGTTGTTTAGCATAGATAAGGGCATAGCTCTGCATTAGACGTGAAGATACAAAGGGACAGTCCACTGGTGAAGCATGGGGGAGCGCCATTTTCTGAGGGAGCCAAGGATCAGAGAAGTAAAAGTGCTTTTACTCCCCCCTAGATCTAAACACATGCATAACCCTTGTAGTGAGGGAGCCGCCCCATTGCACAGGAGAATAATTAGACTTCACAGAGTTGCACTTCAGCCTGGGTTCACATATGTGTGAATTGGATGCGGGTTTCACTGCATCCAATTCGTATGATATGCGAGTGTGACCGACCCTCAATGGAGCCAATTCAGTTCTGGGGTTTCTGAGGTCCGCATTCCAAAAGGGTCCTGTGTGTGTTTGGGTCTTGTTCAGATGCGAATTCAGGCAAAACTTTGGACATGAACTGGTAAACGGATGCACCGGATCCCATGCCGGGAACCACGGCTGCACATACGTGAACCTGGGCTCAAAGTAATTCTATGATCACACGGTACACTTCCATTTTATAACATCAGCATTGCAATAGCAATAAATACAATAGTTATTTTTGACAATCCAATACAAGCTTACTTGAAAAACCTTCTTTTATGTTGTGAGTTCTGCCAGTCTGCTGGTCATCTCTTTCTACAATTTCTACAATTTCCTGGATTCCCAGCATGCTTAACAGCTTTCCTCTGCTGTTAACTTTCAATTTCTAAGGACTACATATCCCATGGTACTTTGCTGCCTGCAAGCAGTGATTCCTGGACTGACTCCTCCTTCTGAAACTCCTCCCCTCAGCACCTCTGTAGTTCAGAATGCAGGCTCTGTGAAGTCTGTGACACAGCAGTGCCTACTCACAGGACATAGCAAATGTGTCATAGAATTCAAAGACGTAAATGTGTGGGGATCTTCACAAAGTAAGTTTACAAACTTCAAGATCACATTAATAGAAGTTGGGTAGAAATAACCAAAATACCTGTAGAAATAAATATATGATTTTACATCTTGACCATAGATATGCTTTAAATTGACCATAAACTTACAATGCTATTGAACAATCTCTTCAATCCCCTTTAAAGTTACCAAAACGATGTAATATGAGACAAATCTAAACAATCTATTCAATTTGCAGCAATTCATGCAAGTCCTTATTTGCTGGTAGATCCAAAGGTGATGGTATAATAAGATTGTATAGTATAGTATATGGTACGTATTGGAGCCAAAGGTCGTGCCAACCTTTAAGATGGCTCAGTTTATTTAACTGCTGACCTGACCTGATTCCTTGATCTGGATTATACCTCCACTTTTGCTCCAGTTTTCAATATTTCTGGATAAATTGAGGTGAGAGAAAAAAATTGAACTATTGCTAATGGCAGCCAATAGAAATATAAAATAAACGTCTTGTTTGATGTTCTGAGAGGATACAAAATGAAGCCTGATCAAAACTTATCTGAAGTGCTGGGACCAATACAATGTCAGTATCAACTCTGTGAGGCGTTGTGGTAGTGAGCCCTTGTAGATCGCCAACTTGGGGTTCCCCTGGGCGTGGAGTCTAAGCCCCAGTCTGCTTCTTCACCCTTGGCCCCTGATTATGGGGAGGGACTTAGAGCAAGCTGAAACCAGGTTGCGGCCCCCAGGTACTCCCAGCTGAGGATGCAGAGAGCACTCGCATGTGCAGAGTACAAACAGTAGGAGACAACAGGAAATCCAGGAGCCAAGCTGAGGTCAGGACAGGCAACAAACAAGCACAGGCAGTGAACGAAGCTGGGGTTGGTACACGGGTAGTCAGACACAGGATATTATTATACTACAGGATTTATATAGCTCCAACAGTTTGCGCAGCACTTTACAATACAAAGGGAGACAATACAGCAGTGGTGGCTGGTGCTCAATTTTCCTGGGGGGGGGGTGGCCCGCAGCCCCCCAGCCAGCCAGCCCCCCCCCCAGCCAGCCAACCACATAACCCACCCCCCCTTGATCCCAGCTCCCCCGTCGCTCGATCAATCGCCTGTCGCCGCCAGGCCCCCCACCAGCCCCTGCACTTACCCCATCAATGTGGCGGCTTCTCCCCCCTGCATCTCCTCCCGAGTCCCGTCGGTCGCATCTCCTCCCACCCATCAGGAGTTAGGACTCGCGGCCAATTGGGTCTTAGGACTCCCGGCCAATCGGGACACAGGACCCACTTCCTGATAGGAAATACAGGAAGACATTAACGAATATTATGTCACACAACTGGGTGGGCTCAGGGCTTAGTGCTCTGTGCCTCGAGCCCACCCTTTTTAAAGCCAATTAGAGCATCCAGCTCTAATCATGTGCTTCTAAAAAAAAAAAAAAAAAAAAAAATTGGAATCCATGCGCCCGGTGCCCTGCATGTAGATTAGGGGCTGGGCGCATGGATTAGGGGGGCGTCGCCCCTGTGCCCCCTATGGACGGGCCCCCACTACAATACATCAACAATGCAATTTAATACAAGAGGGTTAGGCGGGTTATACACAAGTAACAAGTGACTGAGAGCTCAAAGAACTGTGAAGTTGCTCAGGCAATGTGGGCTTCACTGAGCATGTCTTATATAGGCAAGCAAACTATGAGGCGGACAAGGAATTGATGGAAGGGAAGGAAATAAAAGCCCACAGAATAACAGGCGATGCCCATAGGTGAGCACAGCCAAGCCACACTTGTGAAAGGAATCAGGGTAGAGAAAGCACTGCAGCAAGGGAGGTCAGAATACACAAGCAGGAAACTGCAGGCTAACTTGTGACAAACTCTTTCCTACATCAAGAGTGAAGAATTTGTTCCTATATGTGAGCAGAACAGAGATCACACAGAGGCTGAGTTGAATGAATTCAGTGTAGTAAGAAAGTCCCAACAAAGCACAATTAGTCCCCATTGGTAGGCACGGCCGCTCAAAGCCACTTTTGAA
This sequence comes from Aquarana catesbeiana, assembly GCF_042186555.1. Taxonomy (NCBI): domain Eukaryota; kingdom Metazoa; phylum Chordata; class Amphibia; order Anura; family Ranidae; genus Aquarana; species Aquarana catesbeiana. The sequence continues at coordinate 863,852,259 of NC_133324.1, forward strand.
ACAGTAGCAGAGGAACACTAACTTGGAATGATGCCAACAGCTTCTACGACAAGGACTACAACAAGGCCTGGCCAATCCACACCCAAATGGGAGGCTTCCTGACTGGAGATGGTGTAGTCCCTGCACTTACCCTACCCCTCTGGAACCCCTACCTGCCATATGCACCGTCTCTGACACACGAGGAACCTGTCTCTACACCGCAGGAAATCATGGAGGAATCAAAAACCTTACAACTTTATTTAAGCGCCACCTACAGTGGGGAACACAGACTGAACCTGCCTATCCTCTTATCCAATAAAGACCACCTCAGATAGCTCATTATTATCCACCCTGGAGGTGACACAAAGCAGAAACTTAACCAAATTGGAAAACATGGTTCATTTATGGCCACCCTTCGAGCCCCCTCTTCTTGCAGTTTTCCAGTTTTTTTTCTGTTTGTGTTTTCTTCCTAGGTGAGATATCCGTCACCCACTTAAATGCTGCCATTATTGTTGTTTTATACTAATATGAAAAGGCAAGAAGCCAAAGTTTTCCTTGTTATACATTTATATACAGCCATAGGCTGTGTTCACCAGCACAGACAGAGGTCGATGAACTGTAGGGAAATGCGTTGGATGTTATAGATTAGGACTTGTATGGATGATGCATGTGGCTTTATTAATGTCTGGCTGTTTTTCATATAAACCTCTGTGAATGGAAAAACTTACAGCTCAGAATGGATCAATCATTGTGTTTCTCTTACATGCTGAATCCATTCAGAACATTCCAGAGTGGAACGTGTCTGACATGCAAGAATACTCCCGTGTGAAAGAGCCCTGAGGCCAGCTTCACTCTATAACACTATAACACCTATGACATTTTTGACACTAATCTTACTGAGCAGGTATACAGTACCTATAGAACAGGCTAAAGAAAACACAGTTCTCTGTGTAAATATATTACACAGTTCATTTTCTAAATGAATGTTTATGGATATTTTACACCTGCATGTTGTGGCTACACTGAACAAGGCTGTACCAAGCTGTCCCTCCTGTGATCTATGAGAACGCTTGGGCTGTGATAACACATTTTTTACAGGGTTAAAGGGCAACTTAATTTTTAGTGAAGTTGGTTTTTAAATCCCCCCCCCCCCCCCCCGCTTTCTATGTGAAGCCTGTATGGTTAAATAAAATGCATATAATCTTTCCTGCTCCCAAGTTCTTCACTTTCCAGCTATTGCCTGCCGTTGCAAAGGCAAAATGTCCCGGCCTGGTACTCTACTGCACATACGTGCCATGTCCCTATTCATCTAAAAATGGTTAGTACTTTGGTGGATACCTGGGGGCTGCCATGAGTGCCTAGCAGGGCTTGCAGTGAAATGGATGATTGGATGTCACCATGAGTGTCTGAGAAGGGCCTGCAATGGTCTGGATGGCTGGAGGCCATTATGAGTCCATGTCAATTCCTACAATGCAATGACCTGGAGCACCAAGCTTTCATGGGAGGCAGCAGTTAGGTGTGGTGAGGTCTCCCATGTCTCCTGGAAGCTTTGGGCCTGCAATGGTCTGGGTGGCTGGAGGCTGTTATGAGTCCATGTTAGTTCCTGCAATGAGCTGGCACACCCAATTTTTCTGGCAGACAGCAGTTGGGTGTGGTGATGTTTCCTATGTCTCCTGGAAGCCCATGGCCAGAGTTAATATTTCTTCCTTTTTTAAAATACATTATTTGTACAGGCATCTGTTAAAATTCAAAATTAGAAGGTCCATTTTAACTCCAGGCAAACTACTAAATAAACAGCTGACATACTGATATAGGATTTGGTTTACTTGTCAAGGGATTTTTATTTCTGACATTTACACAGTATTGACAGACAGCACAACCAAGTTGGCGAAACATGACTTTTCTCCACTGCATTTCAGCAATACACCCCTCTTCCCCCAACCTGTGATGGGGTCATGAAGATTGATCGGGGACCTCTTTCCTAGTGTCAACCTGTTCTGTTTTGGTACATGTTCATGCTGTACTCCTGATTAGCCCAGAGCACTGCCATCCCCTCTCCTAGTCTGAATTCTACTGTACAAGGGATTACAATAGGCTAATATCAGGACAGATTCAGGTTTCCTCCATAATCTGATTAATGTCAGAATATTATTATGTGGTCTCTTTCCAAACAATGTTGAATTCTTTGAATTATTGCTGCTTCATTCTCACACAAAGATTTAATATCAAAAAGCTGTTTCAGTTTAGGGTTGGTACTAACCTACTTTATGATTTCGACCATCTATTGGTGACTCCTTTGGCAAGATTCCTGTGCTTGATTGTATGTTGGAGTTTTCCTTTAAGAAAAGGAAGATTACACAATTTGTGTTACGTTTTGTTACATTAGTAGTAATTATTTAAGCCAATTTTGTTTCAGAAGCAAAACCACAATTGCCTGGAGATACCCCTGAATGTGGGAATGGCAGCTCAGCATGTGTTGTGATCACAGGGAATGTGAAAACTCCCAAGTAACACAAGTGACCAGCCCTAAGGCAATCCACATTTTAATCTCAATGGTTGTATGGCTTCTGTTATGTGTAAGTGGGTCTGTGTACTTATATACACAATTACACCCTTTGCCTTTTATTCTTTTTCAGAACTACATTCTTTATTAATCGTAAATGTAAGACACTTTAAACATTGCCATACACAAAAAGATTCAGATCAAAAGTCAATTTCACCTTCCAACATGCAAAAAGTGGGCAGTTCCCTTAAATGTATTTGAATGCTCCAAATAGTAAAGTGCCCATCTACATTAGATCAATGGTGGCCACATTTTTTTTACATTGAAGGCCTCAAATGCTGTTTGAAATCACCAAAAGACCACAGATAATATTATGTACATGCAGTGCTACTGAAAGCTGTCAAAGACTAAAGACATGCCATGGGAGCTGGTCAGAAACTGCAAACATGCTTCAGGACCTGTTGGGCACTGGGGGTATGCTTCAGAAGACTGTTTATATAAAATATACTTATACATATGGATCTGCTAGAGATTTAAAAAAAAAACAGCAGTAAAAAAACAAAAACACAAAAAACGATAAAAAATAGATGCACAGCACAAAAAAAAAGGTAAGAATAAGTTACTTCAGTAGTTTGAGCAAACACCAAAGTAAGGAAACACAGGATACTGTCTGCAGTGGGCCTGAGGGATGCACAATAAGTGCCAAAGAGCCATAGGTTGGGCACTAGTATATTAGATTAATTCTTGTAAATTGGAAATTTCTGGTTAAAATGTAATGGGTTTGATTTACTAAAACTGGAGGATGCAAAATCTTGAGTGGCTGTGCGTGGTAGCTTCGGCTTCTAACTTCAGCTTGTTCAATTAAGCATTGACAAAAAACCTGGAAGCGGATTGGTTTCTATGCAGATCTGCATCAGATTTAGCACATTCCAGTTTTTTAATTGGGAAATCCGACTTTATTAAGCTTCAATTGACAGATACATAACAAGCATTAACTGTGTACATATATTAGAAAGTAGGTATTTACCTTGCACCTTGAAATTATTACATTCAATTTTCTTAATAGTTATACAGTTTGAGACAGAACCATTGATAAGCTTGGTACCACACTCTTAAGATGCACTTATTTATATTTCTTTTATTTTATTTTATTTCGCGGCCCTTACCTCTCCCTCCCCCCCCATCATGTCATATACACTGTTTTATGTAACTGTGCAGCGTTGAGCCTTTAAGTACAGGTCTCTCCGTCTTCCAGCCATCTATCCCATACCTTTGAATATTTCTGTTTGCATCCTCTATGTATGTATATCAGCTTTTTATATGGTAGTACATTGTTTACATCTCTTTTCCAGGACGATGTTGTAGGGGGCAGAGACTGCATCCAGGTTTTAGCTATAGCTTTCCTAGCTGTAAATAGGGTTTCATGTATAAAGGTAGCATGAAACTTCTCTATATCTGTATCAGGTAGCAGCCCCAGTATACACAATTTTGGGTCCGTTACTACTGGGGAACCCATTTTATCATGTAGAAATTTTATCACTTGTGCCCAATAATCCTGTAAACATGGGCATTCCCATATCAAATGGTAAAAGGTTCCCGGTCCATGTGTACACATAAGGCACACCGAGCTCTGTGATGGTTGGAATTTGGCTATTCTTTTGGGTGTCAAGTATGTTTGGTGGACAATGTAGAGCTGTGTCAATCTGTCTGAGAGTTTTGGCGATGACTGTTTAACGTTCTCTAAAATTTCGTCCCAGTCCGAGTCACTGATGTCCCCTACGTTCTTTTCCCAACCTGATTTGGCCTTTTGGATTACTGCTGCTATTCTGGGGAGTCGGATAGTGTAATATAGGTTTGAAATCAGCTTTTGAGGTTCAGCACCCAAGATTATCTCTAGGACCTGCGGGTGAGCAGTAATATTAGCAGTGTCCCTAAGTTGAATGCGCAGAGCATGGCGGAGTTGCAAGTATTTGAATAACAAGTGTTGCGGTATTGAGTAGTTGTCTTTAAGGGCTTGGAAAGTCTTGAGCCTTGTGTCAGTCATGACCTGGTGGAGATATATTATACCATACCTAGCCCATATATGCGGGTCTGGGAGATTTTCAAGTTCTGGCATGTGTTTGTTGAGCCAAAGGGGGGTATGGGAATGGATATGCCCTATTTTAAGCCTCTTTAAGGTTATTTCCCATATTTTCCGGTGGTGTGTTAGCATGCCCTCATTATATCGGGTGGATCGTTTGCTCGTTAGTCCCCCTCGGAAAATAGTTTGTAGTGGTGATGACAGTGGACTTCTTGGGTCATTGCAAATCAACATTTGATATCGCTGTAATTCTTCCTTGTTAAAGTAATACATGTGTGATAATTGGGCGGCTATGTAATATTCCTGTAAATCTGGTAGTGCCATCCCCCCCATGGAGGTGGGGTTTTTAAGGATGTGCCAGGCTAATTTATGCCTTCCGTGTCCCCATACAAACGAGTTAAGAATAGCCTCCATCTTTTTAAAGAACTTGGGGGGAATGTATAGTGGTGCGTGCCAGACCATGTATAGAATTTTAGGGAGTAGAATCATTTTGATGATGTTTATTCGGCCTGTTACCCCTAGGGGCAGTCTGGACCAGGCCTGCGTTTTGGTTTTTATCAGTTGAAACAGTGGCTCTACGTTATTGGTGATGTAGTCTCCCAATTCCCGAGTAACCACTACCCCCAAATATTTGATAGTGTTTACTCTGGCTAAGGGTAATTCTGGGTATGTGACCGACGGAGGGAAATGGTCTATGGGGAGAATTTGGGATTTATCCCAATTTATGCGCAGTCCCGAGAAACTGCCCATTTGTTCTATGATCTTTAACGCTGCCTGCAGCGATGGACCTTGATCTGCCAAATATAAAATGGTGTCATCCGCGTATAATCCTATTTTTTCCGTATAATTGTCGACGTGCAGGCCCACTATTTCAGTTTCCGCTCGAATAGCAATTGCCAGTGGCTCAGCCGCCAGGGCATACAGAAGAGGGGAGAGGGGGCACCCCTGCCGAGTACCCCTCTCTAGGGGGAATTGTTTCGATAGACAGCCGTTTACGAATACTCTCGCTTTAGGTGTTTGGTACAGAATCTGCACCCATTTTATAAAGTTTTGTCCGAAACCGAATTCCCTCAAGCATTCCCATAAAAAGCGCCACTCTACTGAGTCGAAGGCCTTGGCTGTATCCAAGGCAACTACCACTCTAGTTCCGTGATTATCATGTTTTGCTTGGATGTTCATGAATAGCCTCCTAATATTCATGGCTGTATTTTTCCCTGGCATAAAGCCAGTTTGGTCAGGGTGTATTAGCGATAAAATGGCCTTGTTAAGGCGCGATGCAAGTATTTTTGCTAATATTTTGATATCCACTTGCAGTAGGGATATGGGTCGGTACGATTCTGGGTACCGGGGGTCTTTTCCTGCTTTGGGTAGTACTATTATTTGTGCTTCCTGCATAGAGGAGGGGAGTGTACCTTTATCAAAGATATTCTGGTATAGCTGTTTAAGTTTTGGGATAATTATCTCCGAGAATGTGTCATAGAATTCTAGGGGCAGACCATCCAGTCCTGGTGCCTTTGATTTAGACATTTGGGATATAGCTTCTGCGATGTCATCTTGTGTTATAGGGGCTTCGAGCATCTCGATTTGTTCCAAATTAAGCTTGGGGAACTGTATTGTATGTAGAAAGTTTTTTATTTCTTGTTGGGAATATGTGCTCTGTGATTTGTACAGCTCACTGTAGAATTCCTGAAATCTGGCCGCTACCTGTGGGGGGTCAGTGACTATGTCTCCCTGAGGTGTAGTCAGGGAGACCACCACCGGTGGTTTGTCATTCAAATGCGCTAAGTACGCTAGCATTTTCCCTGCCTGTTCACCGTGCTCAAACACTCGCTGTTTGCAGAAGAATACGTGCTGTCTGGCTTTCTCTACGTGTATCTGGTTTACCACCCTGGCTTGTAGGTTTACTTTTTGAAGATTATCAGGATTGGGGTCTGAGGCATATACATTCTCTAGTTCTGTAAGTGTGTCAGTCGTCATCTGTAGTAAGGTTTTGGACGATAGTTTAAATCTGTTTATATTGGATGTTAGTACCCTGCGTGCCTGAACTTTAAATGCGTCCCATTCCATACCCGGTATATCTACTTTGCACGTGTTGTGCAGTATGTACTGCATTTCTCTCTTTATGGCCTCAAGGTCCGGCATAACCGTGAGCCAGAATGGATTAAGACGCCATGTAGGAGTGGGAGCTGCCTTTAACATGGAAACTGTTATCCAGCATGGCGAGTGATCCGATAGGGCTCTGGGTGCTATGCCTGATCCAGTAACTCTAGGGAGTAGGGTGTTTGTCACCAATACATAGTCTATCCTCGACATTGTACGGTGGCTGACAGAGTGACATGTGTATGCTCTCGTGGACGGATTTTGCCGCCTCCATACATCCGTTAGAGCAAACTCCTTCAACAAGCGACTCAGTCTGGTATGTTGTATTGAGGCACCGGGGACTTCACCCTGATCTGGTTTATCAAGTGCCGGGTTCATGGTCATGTTGAAGTCCCCCATCCAGACAGCCGGTACCGTTGGGTGCTTGGCTAAGTACGCCAATCCCTTCATGATCACCTCTGTCGTGAATGGGGGAGGAACATAGCTTGCCATGACCAAAACCGGATTACCCCCTATCATGGCGTTCAGAAACAGAAATCTTCCCTGCTGGTCCGACTCCAGCTCTATTAACTCAAATGGGACGTTTTTAGCTATAATAAGGGAAACTCCCCTAGATTGGTTTGTGTGTGTACTATGATAAATCCATCCCACCCACGGTTTTTTTAAAGCCGCCTGCAGGTGGCCGGTTACATGCGTCTCCTGTAGAGCTATAATGTCAGCTTTCTGTGATTTTAGGAACGCGAGTGCTGCGGTTCGCTTAACTTTGTCCCTCAGACCCCTCACGTTCCATGTTAGGAATTTAATGTTTGTCATCTTTGTCTAGTGAGTATTTCGCCTTTGCGGACCAGCAGAACAAGACCAAGCTATCATAATTACTGATACAATTCCTGATCCTGTTTCTGTGCAGTGTGACCCATTTACTTTCAAATACAATATGCATATCTGTACATTCATGTGCTACGACAAAGCCAATTTCCCCAAAACTTTGCAACCAGTGGTTAACCCATCCCTTCCCTCCCAGCTGCACACCTCCCCAACTTGGTGTGAGCATGCAAACCCGAACAATCAACATGAGAATAAACATCCAGCTTGTCTGGCTAGCTGGAGGCACTAAACTTAATATGAATGGTAGCTGTATATCATGTTGAGTAACTATTTCTTTGGGGGCGAAAAATTCACTGTCAACCGTGGAGCAAAACGTGGAAAATAGGAACGATACCATCACAGATCTCCCCAAGTGGGAGCTCCCTTAAAGGTCATACTTGAGTTTATGACAGGATATGTTCAAGTCTCCAATCTGTGTTTTCCTGTGTGAGCCGTTCCATGTCAGTGATTATAGAACTGTTATAGTTACCAGTCAGGATACAGCTTAGGGACACCTTAAAAAGTATTGTGCTTAACCCTTAGTGGTACTCATGACAAAAGTCACGTAGTTTTACCTGCGTTCTAGCTGTGAAGGACAAGGGGAGCCAGTATTCCAACTATGCAACAGAACCAAGGAAAGTAACTAGGCTACCTCTCTCTGACCCACGTCCGGTGGCACATTATATGATTCAGATCAGAGTATCATGGGTCAAGCTGTGGCGCCAACATCTGTGGTTGTATGAACTTAGACAGATTAAGCCAGCCTGTCTCTACGATCCAGCCATGCTGTCGCTGCCGCCGGGTCGTCAAAGAACTGTACTTTTCCGTCTTCCTCCACCCGCAGCCGGGCAGGGAATAACATCGCATACTTGAGATGGAGGGTCCTCAATCGGCGCTTCACCTCTTGATATTGTGCTCCCTTCCTTTGCACCTCGCTGGAAAAATCCGGAAATACTGCTATCTGGCTGTTCCCGATCTGTATGTTTCCTCTCTCCCGGGTGAGTTTAAGGATTTTGTCTCGGTCCCGAAAATTTAGAAATTTGGCGATGAATGTGCGGGGAGGCGCTCCAGGTGGTGGTGGCCGCGCAGGTATGCGGTGCGCCCTCTCCACCGCAAACATTACTGAAAAGGCTTCCCGGCCATACGTTTTGAGCAGGAGCGTTTCTAGATAGGTTGCCGGGTCCGCTCCTTCCTCTTTCTCCGGCAGTCCTATGAAGCGGAGGTTACAGCGTCTAAGGCGGTTCTCCATGTCATCCTGATGGGCATTAAGTTGTTGTATTTGTCTCTGCATCTCTTCTGTAGTATGTCTCATGGGGTGCAGGGCATCTTCCGCGTTGCTGATTCTGGTTTCTGCCTCCGTAACCCTGTCTTTCAGTTTTGAGAAGTCCTGTCTGATCAGGGATATATCGATTTTTACCTCGTCTATCTTCGCAGTCAGCGTACCTTGCAAGGCGGCTATAGCGTCCAGCACTTTGTCGGTGTCTGACGCCTGAGGAGCGGGACCCTTACACGTGTCTGCGCTGCCCTCCTGCTGCATGTCTTTCTCCAGGCGGCGAAATTGCGCGAGCTTGTCTGTCGTCCCAGTGTTCCGCTTTGGTGGTGACATAGTCCTCAGTGGTCCCGGGACAGAAGGGGAACCCTTGTGATGAATTACTTTGGTGTATCGTTCCTCAGGACCTCTATCAGGAGTTTGTGTGCTGGAAGTTTGCTCTGTCAGTATCTCACTCCCTCACCTTTCAGGCCTCTCCTCAGGTACTGTGTCCCCAGAGGAGATCTGGAGGCCCTTGCACGCAGAAAGTAGTCCTTTGGGGGGCTCGGCAAGTCAGGAGAATCTGCAGGGCTGTTGCTGGGTGCAGCAAGATGGCCGCCGTTCCGAGGACCAGGCCGGAGCCCCGGGCCGTCCCAGGAGCCGTCTCAGGGTGCAGAGGTTCAGCGCTGGGGGCCACAGGCAGTCCGGGGGCTGAGGCAAGCAAAGATCTGTCTCTGGGGAGCCTAGTATGTCCGGGGGATAAGCAGGAGATGCCGCCGGGTGTAGCAAGATGGCCGCCGCTCCGAGGACCAGGCCGGATCCTCGGGCCGTCCCAGGAGCTGTTTCAGAGTGCAGAAGGTCAGCGCTGGGGGCCACAGGTAGTCCGGGGGCCGAGGCAGGCAAAGATCCGTCTCTGGGGAGCCTTGTATAGCCAGGGGATGAGTAGGAGCCGCCGCCGGGTGGAGCAATATGGCCGCCGCTCCAAGCACTAGGCCGAAGCCGGGGAGTTTCCTACAGGCCGGGTCCGGGGCGGGACGATCCGGTCTCCGCGGCCTCGAGCAATGCTCCAGACGGCCAGGCAGCGCTCAGGGCCACACAGATGATGGGACAAGCCTATTGAAGTGTCTTGTCCTGTCAGGATTGCTAGGATTGGAGCAGGATGTCGATTACAGGATTTGGGCAAAGGGAGCTCTCTTTCCAAACGTCCTACTCCATAGCTCCTCAGGCCACGCCCCAGCACATTCCAGTTTTATTAAATAAACCCAAATGTCTGTGAGAAACTGGAAAATGGCACCAACATTTTCTGGGAAAAAAGTGATGGGCTAGGAGGTTAGAGCACATTAAAATCTTTAAGGACACCGCTATGGACAAAGAAGCCTGTGGACAGTAGGTTCTGTATACTTCACTATCCTCTTGTGTCTATTGTTAACTTTACAGGGCAGCTGATAAAATGGTTTAAACTGACCAACTAAAATCAAACTTTAAAGGATGATATTAAACTTAGCCACCTGCCAGTTGCATGCAGTAACAAGCACCTCGTGATACTTTCAAGTAGCTTCAATTTTCCCTTGAGTGTTATGGGAGCCCTCAATCCAAACCAAACCAAACAGTAAAATATCTTCATTTAGCCAGTTCACACCAAAGAAAAGCAGTCCAGATGCATTCCGGATGCTTTTCTGCATGCATGTTTTTGATGCGTTTTTAAGAACATAAGAACATATGTGTTCCAGTGCATTTTTGGTGTGTTTAGGTGTGTTCCAGTGAGTTTTTGATGTGTTTTATCGTGTTCCAGTACAGTGCAGTGCAGAACAAATGCAGCATGTTCTACTTTTTTTCTGGAATTGACTGCACTGGTGTGAACTATGCCTTTAGAAACGATATGACCTACTATCCATGTGTTTTTGATGCAGACCAAAAACGCACTGGACTGCATGTGGTGTAAACTGGCCCTTAAAGCGGAGGTCTTCCCACCACTGCAAAAATTAAAAGTCAGCAGCTGCACATACTGAAAATGAAATGGAAGAAATGGACAGCACTTAGGACCATGTGATATTTCAGTTTTTCTTTTTTAATAAATCTGCAAAAATGTCAACAATTCTGTGTTTTTCTGTCAATATGGGGTGCTGTGTGTACATTAACCACTTACAGACCACCCACCGCAATTTTACGGCAGCTGTTTGAAGGAGGATATCATTGTTATGACAGCTGCCATAACCCCGGTATCCTTGTCTTCAGCGGGCGGTCCGCTACAAGATAAAAGTGGTCTCTGTGGCGGATTCGCCGCAAGATCACTTTTATCGGTGGCGGGAGAGGGTCGGCAGAGGCGATCGCGTCCTGTCTCCTGTCAGGTATGGAGACGAGTGAGGGGAAGGTGACCCCCACCCGTCTCCATACAATTGCTGGGCGGAAGCGACGTCAAAATGTTACTTCTGTCACAGCTCTTAAAGGGTCATTTTATTTAGTTTTAAATTACAAGGTTTTTTTTTTATTGCATTTTAATCTAAATATGATATCTGAGGTCTTTTTGACCCCAGACCTCGTATCTAAGAGGTCCTGTCATGCTTTTTTCTATTACAAGGGATGTTTACATTCCTTGTAATAGGAATAAAAGTGACAATTTTTTTTTTTAAAACAGTGTAAAAATAAAAAATAAAAGGTAAAATAAATAATAATAATAAACATTTTTTTAAACGCGCCCCATCCCGACGAGCTCACGTGCAGAAGCCAATGCATATTTGAGTAGCGCCCGCATATCAAAACAGTGTTCAAACCACACATGTGAGGTATCGCCACGATCAGCAGAGTGAGAGAAATAATTCTAGCCCTAGACCTCCCCTGTAACTCAAAACATGCAACCTGTAGAAATTTTTAAACGTCGCCTATGGAGATTTTTAAGGGTAAAAGTTTGTCGCCATTCCACAAGCAGGCGCAATTTTGAAGCATGACATGTTGGGTATAAATTTACTCAGCGTAACATTATCTTTCACAATATAAAAAAAAAATTGGGCTAATTTTAACGTTGTCTTATTTTTTTATTCAAAAAAGTGAATTTTTTACAAAAAAAGTGCGCTTGTAAGACCGCTGCGCAAATATGGTGTGAAAAAAAGTATTGCAATGACCACCATTTTATTCTCTAGGGTGTTCGAAAAAAAACAATATATAATGTTTGGGGGTTCTAAGTAATTTTCTAGCAAAAAAAACTGTTTTAAACTTGTAAACACCAAAATCTCAAAATGAGGCTGGTCCTTGAGTGGTTAATGATGAAAAAAAAAAGAACTTTAATGATTTTAGCAAATGGCTGCAATATAACAAAAAGTGAAAAATTTAAGGGGGTCTGAATACTTTTCGTCCCCACTGTATATAATGTTTGGGGTTCTGAGTAATTTTCTAGCAAAAAAATATGATTTTTACATTATTATTATTATTATTATACAGGATTTATACAGTGCCAACAGTTTACTCAGTGCTTTACAATATAAAAGGGAGACGATACAGTTTTATTACAATAAAATACAAGAGGATTAAGAGGGCCCTGCTCAGAAGAGCTTACAATCTAATAGGGTGGGGCAGGTGGTACAGAAGGTTGTAACTGTGGGGAATGAGCTGTTGGAAGTGGTAGGAGATTAGCTGGAGACGTGATAGGCTTTCCTGAAGAGATGAGTTTTCAGGGATCGCCTGAAGGTAGCAAGAGTAGGGGATAGCCGGATATGTTGAGGTAACAAGTTCCAGAGGATAGGAGAGTCTCTGGAGAAATCCCGAAGACGAGCATGGGAGGAGGAGATGAGAGAGCTTGGGAGCAGGAGGTCTTGAGAAGAGTGGAGAGGACGATTTGGTGATATTTGGAGACAAGATTGGTGATGTAGCTCGGGGCAGAGTTGTGAATAGCTTTGTATGTTGTGGTTAGTATTTTGAATTTAATTCACTGGGTGATTGGGAGCCAGTGTAGGGATTGGAGGAGAGGGTTTGCAGACACTGAGCGATTGGTAAGGTGGATAAGTCTGGCAGCAGCATTCATGATAGACTGAAGAGGGGATAGCCTATGGAGAGGCAGGCCTATGAGAAGGGAGTTGCAATAGTCAAGACGAGAGATAACAAGGGAGTGAATGAGGAGCTTGGTGGTTTCATTTGTTAAAAAGGGGCGAATTTTAGAGATGTTACGGAGGAGAAGTCAACAAACTTTTGACGACGATTGGATTTGAGGCTGAAATGACAAGTCAGGGTAGGAGAGAGTACATGTAGAAGAGAAGTGTCAGAATTGGCCTGGGTGGCAAGGGGTTAATTACCATAAGTCAGTAATATACAAATCATTATTATATATTGTTTTTAAGGTAATTTACTATATTTTCAAAAACTGTACTTAAGCAGGTGGCTTAACGGAAAAATTACTGAAGTTTAAAGTTATAACTTCCAATCAGTAATTTCACAGTAAATAGATAAAAAATAAATGATTATCTTATAACATATAGCATATAAATATATGGTTTAGCTTGATTAAAACAGTACCTTTTCAACAGCAGCAGATTACCATTCTCCCTCACTGTGTGAAAAAAATATGGGATTGTGGCTAAATCTTATACCCATAAAACCCATGTTTTTTCGGCAGGGCTGGAAGGGAGCATGTGTCTTTTAGACACATGCTCCTTCTATGACACTGCAGTGAGATGTAGGCAGCTGTAGTGCAGGGCAGCCTAGTTGGCTGCAAGAGGTAGAGGGTTAGCAAGGGTATATTCTCACTTTCCAGCCTATTTGATATGTTTATATGTACATATGCTCAAAGCTGTTTGGCCTCTGTAATTGTCTCCAGCACCATTTTGGAGAAACCTGGTGTCCTGATAGGACAAGCAAATCTCGGGACATTTGTTCAGCCATTTTAGGGTGGATACTTTATATAAGAAAGCCCAGGTGAGTGCATAGACAGGGAGAGAGAACCCGCTTGTCAAGGAGAGTTAGAAGGAGATAGGGAGAGTGTTCCGGCCTGTGAGGGATAGCTCAGGGTTCCTACAGAGTCCTGTATCAGCAATCCTGGTCGGATGAAACACTCCCCATTGCGGGTAATAAATCCGGTGTCCTAGCTGTGAGGGAAGGACAAGGCGGATCAGATGCCTTTATCCGTCTACTGAAGGAATACCGTTGTACCGGGTAATGTGTGTGAATAGCAGCCTCTACAGATATGCACCATGTGCTTGGGTTTATACTGTGTTAGTCAGTGGAAAGTGCCTATAGTGCTGACGAATATAATTACCGCTTACATCAGAAGTGACTGTGCTGTGTATCTATGCTTCCATGTTTGGAGTGAAACTACGTGCCTTACTGCTGTAAATACTCTTTCTACTACCGTCTCTCCGGTAATAAACGTTGCCTGGTTTGGAAAGTCAGTACAAGTGATTCCCTCTGTGAAAACGCTACACTCTACCGGCGTGCCTCCACTACAGCATTTTTATTGGACAGATTGGGCCAATGGTACTTTACCATTGGCCCAAGACTCCAAGCTGTCCATTGAGCTCAGTGCTTCTGACAAGAATTGAGGAGAGGCACTGTGAGCTCATCCTCTCAGTCTGCTGCAAACAGAGTGTGCCAGCTTGTATTTAAACTGGCCGCTCTGTATGTATCTTCTGACAGGCTGCGCAAGGAACCTCGTATCTCTGGAACCATAGGTCGTAGGAGCCCCAGTGACCAGTGGTGGGGTAGGATTTCAGCTACCTACCCTCTCGAAGCTTGATCATTTTTCTTTTTTTGTTATTTTTTTTTTTTTATGTTCATGTCCTCTGACTGCACGTCCCTGATCCAGAGTACCCCAGGATACCAAGAAAGCCAAAGGGAGAACATGCAAACTCTGGGCAGGTAGTGTCGTGGTTGGGATTCGAATTAACGTATGTTCTACAGTATTTGAATTCTTGAACTAAAGCCTCAGCATGTGCGCTTTGTCTGTAGTAATTTTAGGTCTAGCCTTGCAATTTAAAATTGTCCTGCTGCTGGTCAATTTTACACTGCTGTGTTATCTGTGTTTTCTTAATTCTTGCAGTAAAACACCCATCTGTACTTTCTTTCTCTAGTGCATTTATACATGTAAATGTGAAAATACTCTGAGGAGTTTCATCTGCTGGTGGAACATTTTCATTTACAGGAGAGAAGCCGATTAGCTGCGCGGATTGGAGGCCCCCCTCCACTGAACACAGGGGGAAAGAGACCTGCCCCTCCTGGCTCTCCACAAGGACGTAGAGCTGGTCTAATGTAATGGCGGTGGTGAGGCCAAGTCATGCCGGAGGATCTCTGGGGCACCTGTGATGTAAGGGATTCTGGTGTAAGGAGGGACTCTGATGGGGACACCTGATGTAAGGAGGGACTCTGATGGGGACATGTAATGTAGGGAGGGACTCTGTTGGGGACACTTAATATAAGAAGGGACTCTGTCGGGGACACGTAATGTAAGGAGGGACTCTAAAGGAGACACCTGATGATATCTGGTGGCAGGCAACGTGGCACATGACACGCTTAGGGCTCCCACTGATTCTGCATTATGGTGAGTTGAACTATTTTGTTTTATATTATAATGTAATAATAGAAATAATGCACTTCAATCATCCTAACACCATAACAACCATGGTGCCAGGATGATTGAAGTGCCAGCACCAGGTGTTTGGAGTATCTTTATCTACTGATTGTTAAACTTTCTGGAATACACATATTGCTATTGTGGTGTATAATCTGGGCCTGCTGTCCCTCCATCCCTCTTTCTTTTCTCTCCTTCCCTCCCTATTTCTTTCTTTCTCTCTCTCTCTCTCCCTCTCTCTTTCTCCCTCCATCCCTCGTTCATCTCAGACTTGAACCCCACCCCCTTCTGAGCCATGCCCATTTAAGCCACGCCCAATATTTAGTTGAAACAACACCCATTTTTCTTCCCCCACTACACGTCGCCTACATACGAATGCCCTACCCCCTAATCATAATAAGGCACACTAGTACACATACATTTTTTCTTAGCCAATTCAATGCTATGTTATGTGTCATACATTGTATAACTGCAAAAATACACCTGTGCTACCTCAAAAGCTGCTACACTATTTTTTAACTTTTATTTATGTGTTATACATGACTCCTAAAAGAAGGTCATCCACAAGTGAAAAAAGTCAACAGATACACTAAGAGAAAAAAAATGTAACACTAGTTAAGAGATTATAAGTGGCCAAATATATATATATATAGATATATCTATATATATAGATATATCTACATATATCTATATATATCTATATATATATATATATATATATATATATATATATATATATATATATATATATATATACACATACACATATACACATACACACACACTTTTATAAACATTTTTTTTAAAACATTCACTTATCAATGTGAAGAAACACTTACATTTTTTTAACTTATAAAAAATCCAGTGAGGCCAGTCAATGAGCAGTGCACAGTGAGGACAGCCATTCAGTGAGCAGTGTGTGGTGTAGGCAGCCATTCAGTGAGCGACATGCAGTAAGGACAGCCAGTCGGTGAGCAGTATGTGGTGAGGACAGCCAGTCAGTGAGCAGTATGCAGTGAGGACAGCCAGTCAGTGAGTAGTATGCAGTGAGGACAGCCATTCAGTGAGCAGTATGCAGTGATGACAGCCAGTCAGTGAGAAGTATGCAGTGTGGACAGCCATTCAGTGAGCAGTATGCAGGGTGGACAGCCATTCAGTGAGCAGTATGCTGTAAGGACAGCCAGTCAGTGAGTAGTATGCAGTGAGGACAGCCAGTCATTGAGCATTATGCAGTGAGGACAGCCATTCAGTGAGTAGTATGCAGTGAGGATAGCCAGTCAGTGAGCAGTATGCAGGGCAGACAGCCATTCAGTGAGCAGTATGCTGTAAGGACAGCCAGTCAGTGAGCAGTATGCTGTAAAGACAGCCAGTCAGTGAGTAGTGTGAGGTGAGGACAGCCAGTCAGTGAACAGTGTAAGGTGAGGATAGCCAGTCAGTGAGCAGTATGAGGTGAGGACAGCCAGTCAGTGAGCAGTGTGAGGTGAGGACAGCCAGTCAGTGAGCAGTGTGAGGTGAGGACAGCCAGTCAGTGAGCAGTGTGAGGTGAGGACAGCCAATCAATGAGCAGTGTAAGGTGAGGAAAGCCAGTCAATGAGCAGTGTGAGATGAGGACAGCCAGTGGGCAGCATGAGGACAGCCAGAGGGCTGGGAGCAGTTTTCCAGTCCTTTGTGTGCAGTGTAAGGTTTGAAACAGCACAGATGGAGTATAAAGGGAACTCCTGCAGTGATAACAGTAAATCTCTCCCCATGAGCTCTTTACCACATGGCTTGAAGTAGAGGACTCCCAGGCTGCAATCTCTGCTCTGCCTCCTTCCCAGTTTCAGCTGCTCAATCATCCACATGTGAGTGTGCATGAGGGAGAGTTTGGCCACACCCCCGCCCACCACTTCCTCAGACTGGGGAGATACTGCACAGCTGAGAGCTCCTGCCAGCTGCAAGCCTCAGTGTGCTGTGTGCAGGGCACTAGAGAAACACTGCAGCCAGGGTAGAAAGTCAAAGGCAGACCTTGCCGGCCTGGTGACAGAGATGGTCACAGAGATCAACCCAAGCACCCTCCTGGAGCTGCCCCTGGATTAGGGTGTGCCCAGGTACACCTGGTACACCCCCTGAGCACGTCTATGCTGCAAAAACATTCTACTATTGCTAACTTCATAATCTGCAATGTCAGGTGTGCCTGTTAGTGACCAGGTGATGGAACAAGTTTTAGAGGAAATTACAGAGCGTGACCCATTCTGAATGTAATAAATCTACTTTATGTTCAACAACTGTAGAAAATGTTATCTTATGTTCAAACATGCCTTGTTCAAGCACTGAATCGGTGCAATGTTTTACTTTGTTATACCTTATACAAGCCAAAATGTGTTTTTCATATATGCAGAATCTATAATTTGGTGGTCAGATAGGCCTTTCCCTCTGTAAGTGCAGAGTCATTTTCCACACGGTATGCCTTATACATCTATGCCTAATACATGCCTTAGACATCCTTTGTCTAGTATAACTACTAAATTATACTTTCTGAAATCACAGCCTATGTAGACAATATGAGACACTACTAGTGTACCTTCCCAAGGTCATAAAGTCTACTTTTCCCCTGTGCCCAATATTTGCACAATTCAAAGAAAGTGTTTAAGTGTTACCTTTCTAAGGGCATAAAGTCTACTTTAGCCCTGTGCCTGGTGTTTGTCTAATTCAAAGAAAATAGGTTTCATTTTCTGTAGTACCCAAGAGCTGTTTTGCACCACCAGTTTGCCATTCAGTACTTACAGTCAAAGTCCATTCATTACTGGTTGGAAAGATAAAAATGTATATATATACTATGTGCAAGAAAGGCAAAAGCGGGAGGGTAGGTCACAGCCAGGCAGCATCCATCTTCTATCATGTTAGTGACTTTTTGAAATTGTTTTGCACAGTGAGTATTAACAGGAATGCACACTTCCCAACTTTTTGAGATGGGAATGAGGGACACCTATCAGCAAAAGTATGCAGGCATAGGACACACCCCTTGCCACGCCCCCTTAAAGGAGAATTTTACAAAAAACAAGATTGGTTAAACCCACAAGTACTTTTTTTTTAACCACTACTATTCCTTTATATTGGCTTTGGGAATTTACAAATGCAGCAATTTAGAAATTGGATGAAAGGTTTAGCACTGGGAAATACTTTTTGATAGATAAAAAGTGCATTCTAAATACAAGTACCGTATTTATTGGCATATAACACGCACAAGTGTATAACACGCACCTTCATTTTAGGTGGGAAGTTTCAGGGAAAAACATCTAATTTTAAATAAAGAACCTTGAAGCAAAATAAGGGTCAGTGCCCATCAATGCAGCCTCACCATTACCCATCTGCAGCCTGATCAATTTCATCTGCAGCCTCACAATTGCCCATCACTGCAGCTTGATCAATGTTCATCTGCAGCCTCACAATTGCCCATCACTGCAGCTTGATCAATGCCCATCTGCAGCCTCACAATGGCCCATCAATGCAGCTTGATCAATGCCTATCTGCAGCCTCACAATTGCCCATCAATGCAGCCTGATCAATCCCCATCTACAGCCTTACAATTGTCCATCAATGCAGCTTGATCAATGCCCATCTGCAGCCTCACAATTGCCCATCACTGCAGCTTGATCAATGCCCACCTGCAGCCTCACAATTGTCCATCAATGCAGCCTATTCAATCCCCATCTACAGCTTCACAATTGTCCATCAATGCAGCTTGATCAATGCCCATCTGCAGCCTGATCAATGCCCATCTGCAGCCTCACCTCAGATTACTGCTGCCTCGAATGGGACAGGGAGGGGGAAGGGACGAGCGGCGCCAGATTACATACAGCGAGAATCTTTAATCCAAAGTCTCGCCTCCTGGACCGGCTTCTATGATAGACAGAACACTGGTCCAATGCCAGCGTAGGAGACAGGACTTCCTATTACAGAGGCTGCTGAGTAAACAGGAGATTCTCGTTGTATGTAAAGTGATGGCGCTCGCCTCGCCCCACCTCCCTGTTCCCTCCTAGGCAGCCCAAATTGCAGTATTGGCGTATAACACGCGCACACTATTTGCACCCGATTTTCAGGGTGAAAAAGTGAGTGTTATACGCCAATAAATACAGTATATAGATCAGACCAAAATGAGGGACAAATTAGGAGGAATGAGGGACAGAGGGATTTTGCTCCAAATCAGGGACAGTCCCTCAAAATCAGGGACAGTTGAGAGCTATGGGAATGACAAGGAATGTGGGCACAGGGGGTGAGATACTTGGTATAGAGAAGCAGACATGACAGGTAGAAATTACAGCACTTAATAGGTACTATTCTTTTACTTTTATGGGACACATAGTTGTGGACTACATGAGAATGTTTCTGTTCTCCAGCCGGCCATTACGAGCCTGCATGTGTCAGGGATTGTGAAGAATCTGCACAACATCAGGCATCGGCAAATGCGTATCTGTCAGCAAAAGCCAGGGTAAATGTTGGAACTCAATAACTATTTTTCAAACCTAGCTACAGTGGTGGGATCATTTGTCAAAGACTCAAGCAGCACCCTTCAGGAGCATTCTGTTAATGCTGCAATTGAAAGGCATTTACCTCAGAAAATAACCACAAGGAAAAAAATCATGGAGAATTGTCAGAGGATGAACCACTTTATAATCCCTGAAATGATTTCAGTTTGAGGTTTTCTATGTATTCATTGATCAGGCAACAAGCAGCCTGGGACAAAAACTCTCAAATGAAATATAACTGATTAAAAGTTTAAAATCTATGTTTGATGTGGGTGGCCATCTTGTTTGATAAATAACCTGAAAAGGCCTAAAGTAATCTCAATATTTTACTAACATTTGAAAAACAAATTCTGTGGCACAATAAGAATGGTATAATTTAATTGGGGGTCAGTTATTCGCTTCTGGACTGGGAATTCTGGGATTTGTGTGGTCACTAGGTAAGCAAAAATATTCTCAATAATTGACTGACTAAAAAATACGAACTATATCCTGTGGCACAGTAAGAATAGTATCATTTAATTGAGGATCAGTCACTCACTTCTGAACTGGTAATGCTTGCTTTTGTACTAATATTTACACATATTTAGACCTTTAATGGTTTATCCAGATAAAACACAGTGTCATTACTTTCTAAACGTTATAAACTGAAGTACATTTGGCTACTGTCAACATTATTCTATGTCAGTTGGAAAATTGTTTTAAAGAAAATTGTTTATTACTAAAGAAACCATGTCCTCCTTAAAATATTGCCCCCCCCCCATACTTAGCAACATTTGTTTGAGAAATGACTGGTCATTCTTATTATGCATATACACATTTTCTTGACCAATTGCTGCGTATGTCATGTTATTGTCATCTGTTTCATCTCTATTACAGGCAGTCCCTGAGTAACGTACATTTGACTTGCATACAACTCATACTTACAAATGGAGGGAGACAACAAGAAGTGAGAAGAGATCTACCCCTAGGAGGGGAAATTAACTCCTGTTATGTCGCGTACACACGAGCGGACTTTTCAGCATCAAAGGTCAGACGGTCTTTTCGACGGACTTTCGACTGAGTTACTACGGACTTTCGAATGACCGGACTTGCCCACACATGAACGGACTAAAGTCCGTTGGTTTGAACGTGATGACATATGAAGGAACTAGAATAAGGAAGTTCATAGCCAGTAGCCAATAGCTACGCTTGTGTCGTTTTTTGTCCATTGGACTAGCATACAGACGAATGGATTTTTCGACCGGACTCGAGTCCGTTGGAAAGATTTGAAACATGTTCTGAATCTAAAGTCTGTCTGATTTTTCAACAGCAAAGGTCCGATGAAGCCCACACACGATCGAATTGTCCGGCGGATTAGTTCCGTTGGACCTTTGCTGTCAAAGTCTGCTCGTGTGTACACTTAAGAGTTACCTTAAGAGTTACCGTAGGAAAAAGAAGTCTGCACTGAAAGGGGTTGTAAAGGTAAAAATTTTTTCACCTTAATGCATTCTATGCATTAAGGTGAAAAAACTTCTGACAGAACCGCCGCCCCCAGCCCCCCCGTTTTACTTACCTGACGCCTCGAAAGTCAGCTTCGCGTTCCCGACATCTGTTCCTCCGCTCACCCTGGCCGCTGATTGGCTGCAGTGGATGGATTGAAAGCAGCGCAGCCATTGGCTCGCGCTGCTGTCAATCACATCCGATGACGCGGCGCGCCGGGGGCGGGGCCGAGTGATACAGCGAGCGGCTATAGCCGCCGGCTGTATCACGGGAGCGCGCCCGCAAGCACTCACCACCGTGCGAGGGAGCTCGCATTAAGGTGGTGAATGCTTGCGGGGAGGAGCTGAAACAGCCGCCGAGGGACCCCAGAAGACGAGGTTCGGGGCCACTCTGTGCAGAACGAGCTGCACAGTGAAGGTAAGTATAACATGTTTGTTATTTTAAAAAAAAAAAAAAAACACCTTTACAAACGCTTGAAGCTTTATCACCGATCCTTGTTTCTACAACAACCCAAAATTTTCCAAATCCAATTGTCACAGGGACAGAAAGATTGGTGGAATAATCTGAACAGGGGCACAGACAGCAATACAAATGTTATAGGTGTGCTAACCCTTTCCTTTGCTATCTATCCATAACTTTAATTTAATTTTGTTGGCTGGATTTACAAATTTATCTGCTCCAACTTACATACAAATTCAACTTAAAGTGGAGTTCCACCCAAAAAAAAAAAAAATTCATTCATGTGCATAAAAAAAATAATAAAAAAAAAACATTTGGAAAAATTGTTTTTTTTTACTCACCTCTAAATGCCTGTTGCTAGGGGGTCCCTCGTAATCTGCCTCCTTCAGTGCCTGGGCTCCTGACGTCACTTCCCTCGGCGCCTCCACTCGCTACTGCTCCTTGGAGATGTGTGTCATCATTTCCCAGGAGTCAGTGGGCAGCGCAGATGGCTAGGTTGCCATAACAACAGGGCGTACACTTCCGCTTCCGCCGCCCGTTGTTATGGCAGCCTGTATACTTTACAACGCTGCTACGGCACATTACTGCGCATGCGTGAGAACGGGGCACAGTATCCCAGAACAAAATGCTTGTGGGCTTCACATGCCCACAAGCAAAATGACAACGGCCAGAGCACAGTCATCAAATTTTTTTAAAAGATGAAACCGGACATCGGAGGACAATTTTAATAGGAGACGTGAGTGTTATATTAGCATTGTAAATGCTTGTGAAAGGTTCTAAAAAAAAAAAATTAAGATTGTAGTTGGAACCCTGCTTTAAGAACAAGCCTACAGGACCTATATTGTTTGTAACCTGGGGACTGCCTGTATATATATCTTGGATATTGTTCACTAAGAACAACAGTGTAGAAATCAGATGGGCTCTGATTTGTCTAGTTATATTTGCATGTGTAACCGGGTGCTGCCCAGCTGGGGTGCCATTCTGGTGTTCTGTGTGATCAGAGAGCATGTAGAACTGAGCTGAGGATGAAGCTGAGAGCTGACACTTGCTGTGTTGGGAATAGAGCTGGGGAGATCCATTGCTGTTTGCACCTACATCAGAGAGGGCAGAGCCCATGGAACCAGAGCTGAGAGACTGAGCCTTTGCTCAGTCTCTCAGCTCCTGAGCACCTGATCGTGAGGACTGTACATTCTGGGACAACTGAGGACCTGATCGTGAGGACTGTACCTTCTGGGACAACTGACCGCCAAGCATATTGGACCGAATCTATTACATAACAGGAGTGGTGAGCGGAAATACCAAGCTTAAGCAGCTTACTGCACACAGTTAATGTCTATAGAGACTGCGCCTTGCTTAGCAGCCTGTCAGCCATCCATTGTACAGTCTGAAAAGGGAATCTTCACATGCACCAGCTTACAGAAGGACCTCAACGATTGCTTTCTAATACTGACAATTAGAGAGGCTCTAATTCAGCCTTAGCTTCGCTTTGTTTTGGAGAAATTGTAGGTATGAGATATACACACACACAGGGCATCTGCCAAGCTTCAACAAAGCTTCAAAAGAGTATCACCGAAGCATCACTAAAGCTCCACGAAGCATCACCAAAGCTTCATCAAAGCACCACCGAAGCTTCTTCAAAGCACCACCGAAGCATCAAAAACATCATAAAAGCATGTTGAAGCAGTAGGCGTGATGCCCATCTGACTCTATGTTAATAACATTTGAGTCCACACTATCCGGTAAGCGCATTTGAACCTACTGTATATACTGGTGATGGCTTACACACCGTGGTGATCTTTGGAATATAAAGACTTTTTCCTATTGATATCTAAGTTTGATACACTTTGGGCTTTTTATATTTATGAACATTTTTCTTTTTTCTTTTTGACGTCACATATAGACTATAATTTATATACATAAGTGAATGGTTCAGTCTGGATAGAATTGTATGATACACCATTTGTCTGAATTTGTTTTATCAATATATGTCACTTTCTGAATAAGTTACTGTATATCAATGTTCATGTATAGCGCAGCACTTTTTAACATTCTGTAGGGTTATAACACTCCCTTACTTTATCTAAAATGAAAAAAGGTTTGCCTTTAGTTCTACCTTAACAGCACTTGCTTGACCAGTCAATGTGTATGCATTCTATTTCTTTGCTGCTATATGCATCTTGGTGTACTTCACTGAGCACAAAAACATAGAAATCAGAGGGGGTCATTTATATGGATATATATGCATGATTCTGTTAAATATACACTGAAGATTACTATTCTTTTGAGCTAAAGATGAAGTAAAGACTGGTGGGTTTTTCTTCCTTTCTTCTTCCCTGCAAAGTAAAGGCATAATGTGCCAGTATGCATCGCATTCTAGCGCATTATGTGACACTTGCCTGCAATCGAAGCCCGCATTGTCTGCACTGCAGGCCGCATCCATCTTCGCCCGTCTTCCTTCCAGGACCGCGGATTTCGGCTGTGTGACTAGCTGGAGCTGCGTGACGTCTCTCCCGCGCATGCGGGAGCCGCCCGTCACAGCACTCGTTCCTGAAGAAACGCATGCGCTGATGACATCATCGGTGCAGTATACAGTAAATATATCCTAAACGGTGGCGGTTTAGGAGATATTTACAGTACCAATAGGTAAGCCTTATTCTAGGTACAACTTACACAGGGATGTTTACAACCTCTTTAAGTTGTGGCATCATAAATAAAGGCAATGTTGTTGGATGAAGAATGTAGTTGTGTTGTGTTGAAGCATTGATGGGTAGGTGAGGTAGGCCCCTAGAGCTAAAGGGGCAGCAGGCCCGAGGATTCTTTTTCTTTTGATGAAGAAGAAGCTGAGGCTGATATGCAGGAAGAAGAAAAAGCTATGTATGAAGCAGGGACCAGTGTGCTTGTAACTCCAGAGCCTAAAGAACAGAGAGAATGAAGAGCTATTCACCCACCTAACAGACTGATATGCATTTGTTGGAGGACAACCCCAAATCACCCCCTGGCACATCTAGCTGGGCTATACCAACTCAGGTGGACTGTAGGCAGGACAACCTTCCCTCCTGTGCTAATTGATGGGAGGTTCCTCTGCCTCTGCCAGGTTTTTATGCAGATGCAAACTGTCTGTATTCCTGTGCACACTAACTTACTTTCTCCGCTTGTATATAAAAAGCATGTAACAGATCACAGACTTTTTACTTCCTTTGGGGACCAAAGGTTCTTTGGTGGGGGGAGTGTGTAGCAGGTACTCCAAGCTGATTAAATCCACGAAGTAGAGAGCTGCCTGCTAGCAGCTGCATGGCCTTTTCACCCCTCCTTCTTCTCCTCACACAAACACAGAGGCTGGTCTGTTCCTCCCCTGTGTTCCTATTAGCAGGAGGAAGGAAGCCAATTGTAGGAGCAGTTACAGGAACCAATGAATGGGGCTTTAACAAGCAGCAGCTGACAAGTAGTCTGGAATATGAAGTCCCAGCACAAAGCTGCTCACTGATTTTTAAAGGCACAGAACTACAAAACCCAGCCTGCATTGCAATAAAAGCAGAGGATGATGGGAGAGACTATAAAAATGATCTGCAGACAAGGTCCAAGAGTGGTTGCTTCCTGGATCCCATTGTGAGAACACCATCCTGTTGCTGTGGGAAGGGATTGCTGCCTACCAAGGGACACACAGCCTACAGCCCAAATCCAGAGAATCTGCTTTTAGAAGGACGCACTGCAGCAACGCTGTATGCCACAGAATCGGCCGATTCACCAGGTCAGCAGACTGAACGCCATTGCAACACATCTGCGATTAGGAGAATCGTTTGATTGCTCTTCAGAGGATCGCTGAACAGGATTGGTTAGGGGGCTCTTGCCCGGGAATCTCATTGCCTTTTATAAATTACACATTTGAACACTGTGCACGGACATCTGTTACCGGATCGTGTAGAGGAGTGTTATATCACAAGACAGCTATCTTACCCTTAGGGGAGAAAAGACTGAGAGGCCATGGGTGTGGACTGTAAATCTGTCTGTGGTGGAAAAACAAACTGCTTCTGATAGAGGCAACAGATGGTTGTGGTGCCAAGTCTTTAGTGGGCCTGTGCTCCCCTCTGGCCGTATTTGATACACTGGAAGTCCTGGCAGCTGCTTCCAGATGACATAGGGCTGCGACTTCCAGTGGCCAGCCAACTTGTGCTTTCCAGGGACACCCAGATTCCTCAGCAGCAATCTGTCGCCTAGTTGCAAGTCCTGCACTCCTACCCTGATGTCAAAGTTTCTTTTGTTTCTCTGTCCTCGGGCATCTGAGGCAGCTTGGGACTTGTCATAGGCGGTCTTCAGACTTTTCCGTAAGCGGTCCACATACCCTCTGTGGGAGGTTGTCGAGGTATGGTCTAAGGACATGCCAAAGGCCAAGTCTACTGGCAGCCGGGCCTCCTGTCCAAACATTGGACGATAGGGGGAGTATCCTGTGGCATCGCTTGCAGTGCTGTTATAAGCACAATAACGGCTATATGCTTGTCCAGTGCTGCTTTTGTTCTGAATTCAAAGTCCCAAGTATATCCAGGAGGGTTCGGTTGAACCTCTGTGGCTGAGGATCTCCTTGAGGATGGTATGGGGGTGGTTCTGGACTTCTTAATGCCTAACAGGTCTAAAAGTCTCTTGATGAGGCTGCTCTTGAAGTCTTTCCCTTGATCAGAGTGGATACGTTGGGGCAGGCCATAGTGTACAAAGAACTACTCCACTAAGATCTTGGCCACCAAGGATGCCTGTTGATCCTTTGTGGGATATGCCTGGGCATACTGAGTGAAGTGATTAGTCACTACCAGAATATTTCCCTGTTCACTCAGATCAGGCTCCAAGCACAATAAGTCAATGCACACCAGCTCCATGGGTCCCTGACTCTGGATGGCCCATTGGGGCAGCTCGGTTAAGCAAAGTTTTTCTTTGGATACATCTGATGCTGGAGTGGCAATAGTCCTCAACTTCAGCCCGCATGCAGGGCCAGTAGCATTGGTTCCTCACCAGGTGGAAAGTCCTCTCCGGCCCTAGGTGGCCATGGTTGTCGTGAAGGGAAGTTAATACTGTCTCCCTATGTTTTTCCTGTAGAAATAACTGCCATTTTTCGTCAAGATCATCAGAGGGGCCCCTTTGGTAGACCATCCCTTGATGCAGCTGCAAACGGTCCCACTCTCGGTGCAGTAGACGGCCCCCGTTGGGGAGTCAGTGAGGACCATGTCAGAGCATTGGCTCTCCAAGGCCTTCAATTCCAAGCTACAGAGAGGATCTTCCAACTGGTCCCTTTGCAAGTCCTTCTTAGAAAGCTTTGGCAGACCTTCATCCCCGACTTGGGTGACATTGCAATAACATTTGTGAACACCAGCAGCTGAAACTCCAATGTCTTCATCTCTGGATTCTCCTCCAGCTTGGTGTTCTGCTCCTTGACATAAGGCTTGTACTCCTTCAGGTGTCAGCCGAGCCCATTCCCCTGGAGGGTCACTGGAGTAATGGGACCTTCTTGACAGAGCATCCGCGTCTTTGTTCCTGACCCCCGGTCGATACTTCAGGCTGAAAGTAAACCCCGATAGCGCAGCCAACCTTCTGTGACCTGTGGCATCCAACTTGGCAGTGGTGAGGATGTAGGTGAGAGGATTATTGTTGGTCTTAATCAGGAACTCCACTCCATATAGATAATCCCTCAGTTTATCCACTACTGCCCACTTCAAGGCCAGAAACTCGAGTTTGTGTGTGGGGTAGTTCTTCTCGGCAGGTGACAAGCTCTGACTCACATAGGCAACAGGCCGTAGGTAACCATCGTGCTCTTGATACAGCACTCCGCCTAACCCATCTTGACTGGCGTCAATGTGTAGTTCATATGGCTTGGTTGTATCTGCATAGGTCAGGACTGGAGCAGGTGTTAGGCTCCATTTCAGCTGCCTAAAGGCTTCTTCACATTGGGCAGTCCACTGCTCCTGAATGGACTCTTTGAGTTTTCTGGGCCCTCCAGCTGGTCTGACAGGCTTGTCAGGTCATCGTCTTCCTCTTCACTTTTCAGTAGCTCATTGAGTGGGTGAGCTATTTTAGCGAATCCCTCAATGAATCTTCTGTAATAGGAACAGAATCCCAGAAATGACTTGAGCTCAGTCACATTAGTGAGCTCCGGCCAGGAGGTGACGGCTTCCAGCTTCTGGGGGTCAGTGGCCACTCCGTCGGCAGACATGATGGGACCAAGGTATCTGACCGAGGGTTGATAAAACTAGCACTTCTCCAGGGACAGCTTCAACCCCTCATCATAGTTTAGTCAGAACCTTCTCCAAATGCTCTTCGTGCTCCTCTAAGGTCTTCCCAAAGACAATGATGTCATCTGAATACACCAACACCCCTATCAGGTTCATGTCACCCACGGTCTTCTCCATGAGCCTTTGTAAAGTGGCTGGGGCACCGGACAAGCCCTGAGGCATGCGGTCGAATTCAAGGAACCCCACTGGGGTAATGAAGGCGGTCTTCTCCCGATTCTTAGAATGCATGGGGATTTGATAGTACCTGCTCTTCAGGTCCAGCGCGCTGAACCATTTTGCCCCTGAAAGGCTCTGCAAGGCGTCTTCTATCTGTGGGGTGGTGTACTGGTCGGGAATGGTCCTGCTGTTCAGTGTTCAGTAGTCGATACAAAGCCTCAGTGACCCTTTCTTCTTCCGTACCACCACTATCGGAGAAGCGTATGGACTTCGGGACTCTCACATGATACCTGCTCTCTTCAATTCTGCCAATTGTTCACACGGGTCTTCCAATTCCCCTAAAGGAATCCGTCAGACTCTCTCTCTGAACGGCTTGTCTTCTTGTAGACAGATCCAGTGTTGGGTGCCATTTGCACACCCCACATCGAGTTTACTCTTCGAGAATGCAGCCTGCCACCTCAGTAGTTGAGTCTTGGCTCTATCTTTCCATTCAGGTGAGAGAGGAGTGTTCTTTGGATAGAACTCCTCGACAGGGATCCCATCCTTTTCTCCCCCCACCAAATCAGAGAGCGAGGCCATTATGTTGCAGACACTGACTGAGATCCTCCCGAGGCTTCTTTGCAATGCTTTGGCTGAAATCACTTTGAGAATCATCTCCACTCCCATGTCTTATTTCTGTCTGTCCTCTTCAAGGACACTGAAAGGGCCTGGTTGTTTCCAATTTAGTTTGACAAATGCCGTAAACAGGCCACTTCACCAGGCTGTAACACCTTCTCACTCCAGTCCAAGCGCCAGATCTTTCCTTTAGCTGGGGCCTTCTGTTCTTGCACCAGGTGCTGATAGGCTTGTCTCATGATGGGGTGCACACTTGTAGTTGAAGTGTCCTGCTCTTGGACAAGAGGTGTCAACAGTCTTCTGACAAGATCAGTATTAGTCTCGATGATGAGTGAACTTTTACTACAAAGTTCTCTCATCACTGCCAAAGTGTCAAAGGTCTCAGCTTTCCAAGCTATGAAGGGATCGAAGGTCAGCTTGACTGGTAGATAGCCATCATAGGGGAAGTTCTGAGTCCCAATGGCCCATATCTCTAGCTCTTCTAACTTCTGTAATGGCAGGTGTTTGAGGTGCCATGTCATAGAAGTCTCTGTAGAGGAGGGTTACTTGAGCTCCAGTATCCAGGAGGGCCTTGGTGTAGATTCCCTCCACTTGGATGGAGACAACCGGAGAAGGTCCCACTAGCTTGGCATGGAATTTATGGGAAGTGGCAGGCTTGGCCTGTTGGGTGGCTTGTATCCACACTCCTTTCTTGCGGAAGTTCTGATCTGGCTTAAATCTCTGCTGAGCTCTGGGAGTCTGGTGTGCATTGACTCTCCGATGCAGGGTAGCATGGGTTAAAGGGAGTGGGACACTGGGTCGCTTGAAGGCTACAACGGGAGCCCTCTGCAAGGGTTTGAACTTCTGCTGCAGTCTCTTTGCGTTGTTGGTTTTTCTGGAGCTAGCTAATGTAGATGGGCACCCGGTTGACTCCTTCACCAGGGCCCTCTGGAGTTTCCCGCCAGCCTTTGGTGCTGTGCTTCAGGCTTCACTGGGCTTGGACATACTTGTCGATAATGTCCAACTCCTCTGCAGTTGAAGCAGACTTCATTATTCATTGGTCTCTGGCCAGAGGCAGTAGATGGAGTTAGAGGTACTCCTGTCATTGTGACACCCTCATCAGTTGTCTTGGTGATTTTCACTGCCAACAAGGTCATCATCTCCATTGGGAAGTCCCCGGGTAAGTAAACGGGTGGCCCCGCCCCCCTCTGACGCCATGGGGAAGCCATTGGGAATTTCCCGTGCGTCAGAGGGGGGCGGGGTCACCCGGGTACATCACCATTTGGCCCCGCCCTCAGTTATAAAAGAACTGTCACCTGAGAGGACGGTCATTACGGCGGGTGCCTCCCATGTAGGCAGATTGGTGGCGGAATGCGGGTTTTTTTCGGTCCATCGGAGGAGCGAGAGAAGAAGATGAATGGACTTTGTGGGACATTTTTATTTTTTTATTTTTTAATAAAGGACTAAAGGTCCCAAGACGTGTCTTATGGTTTTTTAACATTTTGGCACTTTTTTTGTGAAATGGTAGGGGTACAATGTACCCTTTACCATTTCAAACGGGGGGGGGGGCTGGAATCTGGGGGTCCCCTTGTTAAAGGGGGCTTCCAGATTTCGATAAGCCCCCTGCCCGCAGACCCCCACAACCACCGGGCATGGGTTGTGGGGATGAGGCCCTTGTCCCCATCAATATGGGGACAAGGTGGTTTGGGGGCTTCCCCATGTTGAAGGCATGTGGCCTGGTATGGTTCAGGAGGGGGGGTGCTCTCTCGCCCCCCTCTTTTCCTGCGGCCTGCCAGGTTGAGTGCTTGGATAAGGGTCTGGTATGGATTTTTGGCGCGGGGTTCCCCTTAAAATCCATACCAGACTTCAGGTCTGGTATGGATTATGGATTTTAAGGGGGACCCCTACGCCATTTAAAAAAAAAAAATTGGTGCAGGGTTCCCCTTAACCGCTTCAGCCCCGGAAGATTTTACCCCCTTCCTGACCAAAGCGTTTTTTTTGTGATTCGGCACTGCGTCTCTTTAACTGACAATTGCACGGTAATGCGACGTGGCTCCCAAACAAAATTGACGTCCTTTTTTTCCCCACAAATAGAGCTTTCTTTTGGTGGTATTTGATCGCCTCTGCGATTTTTATTTTTTGCGCTATAAACAAAATAAGAGCAACAATTTTGAAAAAAACGCATTATTTTTTACATTTTGCTATAATAAATATCCCCCAAAAATATATAAAAAAACATTTTTTTTCCTCAGTTTAGGCCGAACGTATTCTTCCACATATTTTTGGTAAAAGAAAATCGCAATAAGCGTTTATTGATTGGTTTGCACAAAAGTTATAGCGTTTACTAAATAGGGGATAGTTTTATGGCATTTTTATTAATAATTTTTTTTTTACTAGTAGTGGCGGCAATCAGCGATTTTTATTGTGACTGTGATGTTATGGCGGACATGTCGGACATTTTTGACACATTTTTGGGACCATTGTCATTTATACAGCGATCAGTGCGATTAAAAATGCACTGATTACTGTGTAAATGACACTGGCAGTGAAGGGGTTAACCACTAGGGGGCGGGGAGGGGTTAAGTGTGTCCTAGGGGAGTGATTACTAACTGTAGGAGGATGGGCTAGCAGTGTCATTACTCTGATCACAGCTCCCGATGACAGGGAGCTTTGATCAGTGACACTTGTCACTAGGCAGAACGGGGAGATGATGTTTACATCAGCATCTCCTCATTCGTCCTCTCCATGAGGCAATCGCGGGTATCCCCGCGGCGATCGAGTCCGCGGGACCCGCGACACGACTCACGGAGCTCCCGGCTGGTGCACGTGGGTGCCGCCGGCGGCGCGCACCCAATGGCATGGCGGGGAATTCCAATGGACGTACAGGTACGCCCATTTGCCCAGCCGTGCCATTCTGCCGACGTACATTGGCGTGCGCCGGTTGGGAACTGGTTAATATCCATACCAAACCTGAAGGGCCTGGTATGGAATTTGGGGGGACCCCACGCAATTTTTTAAAAAATTTCGGTTCAGGGTTCCCCTTAATATTCATACTAGACCCAAAGGGCCTGGTATGGATTTTTGGAGGGACCCCCATGCCATTTTTTTTCAATGACTTTTATCTGTATTGCAGAGACCCGGCAATTCATTATAGCCGCGAGTAGTTTTAAATGACTTTTCCTTTAGAAATGTCATTTTGTGCAGGGACTGTTCTAAACAATGGAAAAATGCGCCACTTTACAGGCATACTATAGACACCCCCCAGGTACGAAATTTAAAGGAATATTTTACTTTTATTGTTTCATTTTAACTGTTATTAAGCTCATTGCTCCCAAAAAAACGTCCGTTTTTAAAACTTTTTTTTGCATTAATACATGTCCCCTGGGGCAGGACCCAGGTCCCCAAACACTTTTTAAAACAATACCATGCATATAAGCCTTTAAAATTTGCACTTTTGATTTATTTATTTCAGGTACTTATATAGCGCCGTCAATTTACGCAGCGCTTTACATATACATTGTACATTCACATCAGTCCCTACCCTCAAGGGGCTTACAATCTAAGGTCCCTAACTCACATTCATACATACTAGGGACAATTTAGACAGGATCCAATTAACCTACCAGCATGTCTTTGTAGTGTGGGAGGAAACTGGAGTACCCGGAGGAAACCCACGCAGGCACAGGGAGAACATGCAAACTCCAAGCAGGTAGTGTCGTGGTTGGGATTCGAACCAGTGACCCTTCTTACTGCTAGGCGAGAGTGCTACCACTACACCACAGTGCCGCCCCTAACAAGGCAGCATACTAGTGACAAATAACTAGCTGACAGGGTGGGTACTGCTTTAACCACTTCCCGACCAGCGACCAACCTGTTCTCCCATAGACAATTCATTATAGCCGAGAGTAGTTTTAAATGACTTTTTTTCCTTTAGAAATGTCATTTTGTGCAGGGAATGTTCTAAACACTGGGAAAATGCGCCACTTTACAGGCATACTATAGACACCCCCCAGGTACAAAATTTAAAGGAATATTTCACTTTTATTGTTTTACTTTAAGCATTATTAAAATCACTGCTCCCGAAAAAACGGCTGTTTTTAAAACTTTTTTTTGCATTGATACATGTCCCCTGGGGCAGGACCCGGGTCCCCAAACACTTTTTATGAAAATAACTTCCATATTAACCCTTAAAAATAGCACTTTTGATATTTCACATTCGTGTCCCATAGACTTTAACGGTGTTCGCGTGTTCCAACAAATTTTTTACCTGTTCGCATGTTCTGCTGCGAACCAAACCGGGGGGTGTTCGGCTCATCCCTAGTCATTAGGGCGCCCATCTAATAGTTTTTTGAAATTATCGATGCTCCCCGCTGAAGCCGCTGCTTGTGGAAGAAAATTCCACATTCTCACCGCTCTTATGCCCTGTACACACAGTCGGATTTTCCGACGGAAAATGTGTGATAGGACCTTGTTGTCAGAAATTCCGACCGTGTGTGGGCTCCATCACACATTTTCCATAGGAATTTCCGACACACAAAGTTTGAGAGCTTGCTATAAAATTTTCCGACAACAAAATCCGTTGTCGGAAATTCCGATCGTGTGTACACAAATCCGATGCACAAAGTGCCATGCATGCTCAGAATAAATTAAGAGACAAAAGCTATTGGCTACTGCCCCGTTTATAGTCCCGACGTACGTGTTTTACATCACCGCGTTTAGAACGATCGGATTTTCCGACAACTTTGTGTGACCGTGTGTATGCAAGACAAGTTTGAGCCAACATCTGTCGGAAAAAATCTATGGATTTTGTTGTCGGAATGTCCGATCAATGTCCGACCGTGTGTACAGGGCATAACAGTGAAGAACCCTCTACGCAGTTTAAGATTAAACCTTTTCTCTTCTATTCTTTAGTGAATGGCCACATGTCTTTTTAAATTTCCTTGCACGGAAAAGTTTTATCCCTATTGTGGGGTCACCAGTATGGCATTTTTACATTGAAATCATATCCCCTTTCAAGCGTCTCTTCTCCAGAGAGAATAAATTCAGTGCTTGCAGTTTTTCCCCATAGCTGTGATCCTCCATTCCCTTGATTAGCTTTGTTGCCCTTCTCTGGACTCTCTCTAGTTCCAGCACATCCCTTCTAAAGCCTGATGTCCAGAACTGGACGGCAAACTCCAGGTGCGGCCGGACCAGAGTCTTGTAGAGTGGGAGAATTATCATTTTATCTCTGGAGTTGATCCCCTTTTTAATGCATGCCAATATTCTGTTTGCTTTGCTTGCAGCAGCTTGGCATTGAATGCCATTGCTGAGGCTGTCATCTACTAGGACCCCCAGGTCCTTGTCCATCCTAGATTCCCCCAAAAGTTCTCCCCCTAGGGAGTAGATTGCATTCATATTTTTGGCATCCAAATGCATTATTTTACAATTTTCATAATTGAACATTGCCATGTAGTTGCCTACTCCATTGATTTGTTTAGATCTTCTTACCAAGTTTCCACATCTTGCTTAGAAGTTATTTCCCTGCTTAGCTTACTATCGTCTGCAAATACTGAGATTGAGCTGTTTATCCCATCCTCCAGATCGTTTGTGAATAAATGAAATAGCATTTGTCTCAGGACAGAACCTTGTGGGACCCCGCTATCCACACCAACCTCAATAATTTTTTTAAGAGCATGTGTTTTTCAGATATGATGGAAAATCTCTATACATCTTCAATTTCTTTTTTCATGTAGATAAAAGAAGCAACAATCTGCAACACATATGCTATATACACATGTCAGGTCAGGCTAGGGGGATTTTTAGAGTGGGTTCTAGTGATGAAGTGATGTAAGTAACGACAGGTGGGTTTTCCCCACCTGTTGTACTTGGTGAGACATCTGCCTGTCTGTGTCGTGCATAGGAGTCGTAATGAAGAATGTTATCAGGGATAGTCTTATGTCTTGTCTGGAGATCAGTAGCTTTGTTTTTTATCTCCAGGGATTAGGCACTTCCCAGTATGGACAATTAACTGCATACATACTGTGTGTATATGTGGAGACGGAAAGTATTCAGACCACTTTACATTTTTCACTCTTTGTTATATTGCAGCCATTTGCTAAAATCATTTAAGTTCATTTTTTTCCTCATTAATGTACACACAGCACACCATATTGACAGAAAAACACAGAATTGTTGACATTTTTGCAGATTTATTAAAAAAGAAAAACTGAAATATCACATGGTCTTAAGTATTCAGACCCTTTGCTCAGTGGTTAATAGAAGCACCCTTTTGATCTAATACAGCCATGAGTCTTTTTGGGAAAGATGCAACAAGTTTTTTACACCAGGATTTGGGGATCCTCTGCCATTCCTCCTTGCAGATCCTCTCCAGTTCTGTCAGGTTGGATGATAAATGTTGGTGGACAGCCATTTTTAGGTCTCTCCAGAGATGCTCAATTGGGTTTAAGTCAGGGCTCTGGCTGGGCCATTCAAGAACACTCACGGAGTTGCTGTGAACCCACTCCTTCATTATTTTAGCTGTGTTCTTAGGGTCGTTGTCTTGTTGGAAGGTAAACCTTTAGCCCAGTCTGAGGTCCTGAGCACTCTGGAGAAGGTTTTCGTCCAGGATATCCCTGTACTTAGCCACATTCATCTTTCCCTCGATTGCAACCAGTCGTCCTGTCCCTGCAGCTGCAAAAAAACCCCCACAGCATGATGCTGCCACCACCATGCTTCACTGTTGGGACTGTATAGGACAGGTGATGAGCAGTGCCTGGTTTTCTCCACACATACCGCTTAGAATTAAGGCTAAAAAGTTCTATCTTGGTCTCATCAGACCAGAGAATCTTATTTCTCACCATCTTGGAGTCCTTCAGGTGTTTTTTAGCAAACTCCATGTGGGCTTTCATGTGTCTTGCACTGAGGAGAGGCTTCCATCGGGCCACTCTGCCATAAAGCCCCGACTGGTGAAGGGCTGCAGTGATGGTTGACTTTCTACAACTTTCTCCCATCTCCTGACTGCATCTCTGGAGCTCAGCCACAGTGATCTTTGGGTTCTTCTTTACCTCTCTCACCAAGGCTCTTCTCCTCTGATAGCTCAGTTTGGCCGGACGGCCAGCTCTAGGAAGGGTTCTGGTCATCCCAAACATCTTCTATTTAAGGATTATGAAGGCCACTGTGCTCTTAGGAACCTTAAGTGCAGCAGAAATGTTTTTGTAACCTTGGCCAGATCTGTGCCTTGCCACAATTCTGTCTCTGAGCTCTTCAGGCAGTTCCTTTAACCTCATGATTCTCATTTGCTCTGACATGCAATGTGAGCTGTAAGGTCCAATATAGACAGGTATGTGGCTTTCCAAATCAAGTCCAATCAGTATAATCAAACACAGCTGGACTCAAATGAAGGTGTATAACCATCTCAAGGATGATCAGAAGAAATGGACAGCACCTGAGTTAAATATATGAGTGTCACAGCAAAGGATCCATGTGATATTTCAGTTTTTCTTTTTTAATAAATCTGCAAAAATGTCAACAATTCTGTGTTTGCTGTCAATATGGGTGATGTGTGTACATTAATGAGGAAAAAAAATGAACTTAAATGATTTTAGCAAATGGCTGCAATATAACAAAGAGCGAAAAATTTAAGGGGGTCTGAATACTTTCTGTCCCCACTGTATGTGTGTATATATATATGTATATATATATATACGTGTGTGTGTAAATTATCTATCTATCTATCTATCTATCTATCTATCTATCTATCTATCTATCTATCTATCTATCTATCTATCTATCTATCTATCTATATACAATGGGGAAAATAATTATTTTATCATCCCCTGCAGATTTTGTAAGTTTGCCCACTTACAAAGACATGAAGGGTCTAAAATTTTTATCTTGGGTGTATTTTAAATGCTAGAGACAGGATATCAACCAAAAATCCAGAACAAAACACATAAAACAAATGCTATAAATGAAGTTGCAGTTCACTGTGAGTAAAATAAGTATTTGATCCCCAAGTAAAACATGACTTAGTACTTGGTGGAGAAACCCTTGTTTGGAAGCACAGAGGTAAGATGTTTCTTGTAGTTGGTTACCAGGTTTGCACACATCTCAGGAGGGATTTTGGTCCACTCTTCTTTACAGATCTTCTCTAAATCCTTAAGGTTTGTTGGCTGTCTCTTGGTAAATCGAAGTTTCAGCTCTCTCCATACAATTTCTATAGGATTAAGGTCTGGAGACTGACTAGGCCACTCCATGACCTTTAAGGGGTTGTTTTTGTTCTTTATTTTTCAAATAACAAACATATCATACTTACCTCGACTGTGCAGTTCGTTTTGCACAGAGTGGCCCCGAACCTCATCTTCTGGGGTCCCTCAGCAGCGCTCGCGGCTGCTCCCCACATCGATAAACCCCCTAGGAGAAGCCCTCTCCCTGGGGGTTACCATGCGGGCATGCTCCTGAGTCCAACATTTGCATCCATAGACACAGAATGCCGGACTCGCCCCCCCCCGCGCATCTCTCCCGTGGAAACGAACAGACGTGAGTGTGAGTAAAACGAGGGGGGCTGCTCAATGACAGAAGTTTTTTCACTTTAATGCATAGGATGCATTAAGGTGAAAAAACATGAGGGTTTACAACTCCTTTATTGTGCTTATTCTTGAGAGGCACTCACTTTGGTTGCCAGTGGTTTAGACATTAATGGCTGTGTGTTGAGTTATTTTAAGGGGACAGCAAATTTACACTGTTATGCAAGCTGTAAGCTGTACACTCACTACTTTACGTTGTAGTGTTGTCACATGAAAAAATAATCAAATATTTCCAAAAATGTGAGGGGTGTACTTACTTTTGTTAGATACTGTGTATATATATATATATATATATATATATATATATATATATATATCACACACGCACACATGTATGCCAATAAATATATTATATTTAACTAAGTAACAGTAGTACAGAGTCTGTACTGCTGTTACTTAGGTGATATATTTAGGTGTAGATTAAAGAAGAACAAAAACTGATATTGAGAGAGTATTACGCAGCAATCTGTCAATGATAGTCTAAAAGTATTTGTAATTGTTGCTTCATTTTTCATTCTCAACAGTATTTCATTATGCATCTAAGGCCCCCGGGGACAATTGTCATTACAAGCAAGGAAAGATTGGACCTGACAGGCGTCTTCAGCTGGGACTGTAACTAACAAGAGAAAACCTTCAATTACCCAATGACATAATGTTAGCTTTTTATTCCCAGTCTTAGTGAGTGTTCACCATGGTGTACACTGAAATGAAGTGTTGAAAACACAGCTCTGGTGTTTCTTGTAAGGAATTTTAGTTCACTAATACTGTATGTATCTGCCAGTGGCTATTGCTTTATCATTCTTCATGAAGCGGATATGTGAAATCGTTGTGAGAGAACGTTAGTTTACACTGCAGTAATCTCAGCTACATGTAAAAAATGACAAGTGAATAGTTGAAATAGCTGAGAAGTAGGAGGATTTTTGCAATGCATTCTTCATCTATATGCGATTTTCTTGCTTACGTACTTGGGAATATGAGATGGGGTTAAGGAAAGAAGGGATACTGGCTATCGCTCCAATCCTCACTTTTACATTTGTAGAAATGATAATAACATAACTTAGACTTGATGGCGTTCCAGGAAATAGAATCTACAGGTACTGAAGTTTTATAAAATTTCTTTACATTTAGAGATCATATTTTTTTAAAAGCAATACTCTTTTATACATTGGATTAAAATAAACAGCTCTCTAAAGAGATTTTTTTAGTATGCTTAAATCCCCATCAGGTCTTTATTGATGTCCAGGACCTCAATGAGATCAGCCCAGTACCCAGTGCTAGAATCCACTTGAGGGTGGACAGTGAACGCACTATATTGGACAAGCCATAAGGATATATATAGAATTTATGCATACCTCCCAACATTTTGAAATGGGAATGAGGGACACCTACTAACAAGCGTATGTAGGCATAGGACACGCCCCCTGCCACACCCCCTTAAAGGAAAATTAACCAAAAAAAAGGTTAATTATATCCACAAGGACTTTTTTTTTACCACTACTATTCTCTTATATTGGCTCTTAAAATGTACAAATGCAGCAGTTTGAAAGTGGATGAAAGGTTTAATACTGGGAAACACTTTTTGAAAAATATAAAGTACATTTTATATACAACTATGAGGATCAGACCAAAATCAGGGACAAATGAGGAGGAATGAGGGACAGAGGGACATTGCTCCAAATCAGGGACAGTCCCTCGAAATCAGGAACAGTTGGGAGCTATGTTTATGAGCTGGTAATGCATTTAGTCTCAGTACAGTTGAGCTCACATTGTCACAGCTGTGTTGGGTTCCCTGCTATGCAAAACCTTTTCTTTAGTTTTGGACAGAGTGGAGAGGGATTAGAACACCTGACAGTTTTTAATGCTGTCTGTGCTCCCTGTTATGGAGACTCCCCCTCTCTGTTTGTCCTGTTTACCATCATCATTGAAAGTGAAAGAAAAGAAAATCACACATTTTGGGTTGTCCCCAGAAAATTCATAGAGGGGAAATCTTCCAATGGGGACTCTAGTTCTGGTGACCAGAGGGGCCCCAAGGAATTCCCTTAATTTGCAGGGATTTCCTCTCACTTCCGGTTTGGCTATGGGACAGGACGTGAAGGTAAATCTCCCCAACGTCACACAGGTGGCGAAAAAAAAGTCTGACAGGGGTTATAACCCTCACTTACGCTATCCAAAATGAAAAAAAAGAAAAGTTTTGCCTATAGTTCTAGTTTAAGGAAACAGTTTTAAAGGAAATCTGTAGTGTAAGAAATAAACAAACTGCCCTTCATGACCTTTTCTTTTGAAAATGCTGCTTGGGCTGTCTCTGGCTTCAGTACTTTCTGAATAACCAACAAATATACAGATCAGGAGTTTACATCTGGCTTCACTCATTGATTGCATGTTTCTGCATCAGAAGCTTAGAGACAGTATAGAGGTGTCAGTTGTAAATAAAAGAAATACATCCACAAGGTGGAATGAATCTCATTTTTTTAATTTGCAACTTTCATCAAAATAATACCTGGTAACCCTGACATGTAAGTTCTCATGTGGATACTTCCTTTTATGACGTTAAAACTGTCTTCCTATTGTGCCTCTACATTGTCTCCCTGTCACAAGCACCCCTGATTAAGGCCGGCCATAGATGGAGCGAATTTCTTTCCTGCAACCAGAAATGTACTATATTCACCCATCAACACAGACAGTGTTGACAGGGGGATCCCTTCCGCTGAGCCATGGTGTTCACAGTGAGGACACAGTATATAGCATCCGCTAGCAATATTCATGTGTAAAATCCGACAGGCTGGTTGTACTCAAGTTGATCGATCAACTTGGTACATTCAGGGTTCCCATATATTGTTCGAATCTCGTCTGGTTCCTGCTGAACCGACCGAGATTCAAACTGTCAATGGCTGGCTTAAGACTACAAATATGACACACATTGCAGGCATTGTCCACCATCTTACTATTTGGAAACTGTTCCAGAGCAATGATGTGCAGCACGAGCCAGAACATGTAGACAAGAAATGGCTGAAAAAGGTTAGAAGAGATCAGCAACTACGAGATGCACACAAGAACAAAAAAAAAACAGTAAAAAATAATATTTTAAGAAAAGAAAATGGCAATTGTTTCAGATACACAGTGCTTTAGCATACTGAATGTCATCACGTTAGGGTT
This sequence comes from Aquarana catesbeiana, assembly GCF_042186555.1. Lineage (NCBI taxonomy): Eukaryota > Metazoa > Chordata > Amphibia > Anura > Ranidae > Aquarana > Aquarana catesbeiana. Next base: position 863,892,766 of record NC_133324.1, read on the forward strand.
TAGATCCGCTTTAAAAAAAATACTAGGGATAAAGGTTTGAGAAAAAAATAAGCAAAACAGAAAGCTAATATTTCCCTGGAAGACAAACTTTCACCTTAAAGTGTTACTAAACCCACAACAGTAAAATCAGTCTGTATATGCAGCAAAGCATGCTTGTTATATTCACTGTGGAACCTAAGGGGTTAACCCTCTGCTTTGTGTTAAAAGGCTGCTTGATCTTGTATGAACAGATCCTCCCCTCCCTCCAATGTCCCCTGTTACTAAACCCACAACAGTAAAATCAGTCTGTATATGCAGCAAAGCATGCTTGTTATATTCACTGTGGAACCTAAGGGGTTAACCCTCTGCTTTGTGTTAAAAGGCTGCTTGATCTTGTATGAACAGATCCTCCCCTCCCTCCAATGTCCCCTGGATAAATCCGGATAAGACAGAACCTTTAGAGTCAGGCTGCACATGCTCAGTTTGGTGTGTATTGCTAGAGAGTTTTTTTAATTTTTCTTGGGAGAGTGCAAGTGATCAGCACAGGGCCAATCAGCACTGTCCAGACAGAGGGTCAAGAGCCCTAAAGCCTCATAGGACTGCTCAGTGCAGTATGAAAACTCCTCCTACAAGCTTCACCAGGAACTGATTGAAATCACAAGACTGCTATATACTGCTGATGAGAAAAGATATGTATCCATTTATATTTACTAAAATAATTACATTTCCATGTTTTTTGTACTGTGGGAGACCAGGTATAGTGAATGCAGGTCCCTGGAATTAGTAACATTTTAAGTCCACATTGTCTCAGTTTGTTTTTGTTTTGCTCACTCTAATGCCCGTACACACGGTCGGACTTTGTTCGGACATTCCGACAACAAAATCCTAGGATTTTTTCCGACGGATGTTGGCTCAAACTTGTCTTGCATACACACGTCACACAAAGTTGTCAGAAAATCCGATCGTTCTGAACGCGGTGACGTAAAACACGTACGTCGGGACTATAAACGGGGCAGTGGCCAATAGCTTTCATCTCTTTATTTATTCTGAGCATGCGTGGCACTTTGTCCGTTGGATTTGTGTACACACGACCGGAATTTCCGACAACTGATTTTGTTGTCGGAAAATTTTATATCCTGCTCTCAAACTTTGTGTGTGGAAAATCCGATGGAAAATGTGTGATGGAGCCCACACACGGTCGGAATTTCCGACATCAAGGTCCTATCACACATTTTCCGTCGGAAAATCCGACCGTGTGTACGGGGCATAAAGCTCTAAATGTTAATGTTAACTGCCAAAAACCCAGTTTGGTGTTAAATCGATGTCATGCAGCACCTTAAATCGAATTTCTCCTTTAGCGCAGAGATACTGTGATTGACAGTCTGAGCTAAAAAAAAATCCATCAGTGCAATCTGCAGGGTGACGCTTCCTCTCTATGCCCATTAGGTGCTTCTTTTAGCTATGGGACATGAGGATGGATTTATCATGTTTAGTCAAGACAACCCTGAATGAAGCACATACATCCTTCACACCAATTATTTGTCTATGCAAAAGGAATTTTCTCTGCTTATTATATTATTAATGTCAAGCATTTCAATAAAAACGCAAGATTGTTCATTAAGACACAAGGAAGGACAGTGAACAAAATGTTTATAGTAAATCACATAGTAAATCAACAAATCAGAAATAATTTTTTTCTGACTAATGTGAACTAAAATCTGCATGGAAAAAAAGAAAAGAATAAATAATGGCACGGTAATATTATCTAGTAGTAGCAAAAGATGTTTCTGCTTCATGCACAGTGAAAAGGTAGATAAGAAAAGGGGGGTGTGTGTAAATGTGTATAAAATCATCTATACACCGATTTTCTTTTTTGCGCGGCTTTCGCTGGTACCACCACCACTTCTCATCCTTAACTCAGCATCAGTGTTTGTTGTAATGACCTGGTCCAGCAAGCACAATGTGTAAATCTCCATGTCCCTTCCTAATCTCAGATACAACAATGTAGTGTCCTTGGAAAAAACTCACAAATCCCACCCACCCAACTTATATCCAGTAGTAACCTTTCAAATACCATTGCCTTCAATACCGGCCTCAGCACCACAGTGTCCTTGGGAATGTTTCCTGACTTAAAAGTACAATGTGCCTGCAGTTCTACTTGTGCCTGACTTGCAATGGCAAAATAATATCTCTGGAAACATCATTATCACCCATTACTGGGTCCACAGTATCCCTGCTAATGGCACTTACCCCTATCCTCAGCTCAGCATCAGAGTGTTCCTGGAAAAAGTTTTTATCCCTCCTGATGCTGCTTGGTATAGCCCTTCCTGGTCTTCCATTCCTTGTTGAAGGCAAAAGCCAGATGGGCCCTGTGTAGTAAGGCAGTGCTGCTGGGGGAAGGAACCATTAGACAGAAAATTAAGTTATAGAAAGAAAACACTGTTACAAAGGGTAATTGAACTCCAGCTCTTTCACTTCCTTAGGATATATGCCAGAAAACCAGACTATGCTTCTTGCAGAGCATTTTACCACCAGGCTTAATCCCTCTAAATGTTCAAGGTTTAACCTCTAACAGCTTTTCAAAATAAAGCAAAAATGGTATTGTAGGCACGGCACGTCTTTCCTGCGCATGACTGTGCTGTTGGGCAGTGAGATATTTTCCCCATGAGCCAGTCCTAATCAGATATGTTGGACTGGTGGCCTGAGTGGAGGTATGTCACCATTAAGGCATGATTCAGAGTGAGACCCGCAGTGAGGCACTGGTAAGCACTATATAGCTACCTGCTCCATGTATGGACCTTTGATCAAAACAGTGTTTCTCAATCGTTTCTCAGTTATGACACCCTTTAAAAGTTTGCACAATCTCAAGGCACCCTTTTTTTCTAAAGTGTAAAACAACTAAACTAATAGTTTTACATAACACAGCAACATCCACACACATAGGACACCCAATATTAGAGTGCTTTATTCTTACAATGCTAATATACCTTTGCACACTGGTATTGACTATTATTCCAACGTTTCTCTTCTTTCTCAGTCTCTATCCCTCACTCAGCTAATTGTGACCAAGCGCTGACAGAGAAGGGCAGGGGAGGGGCAAACAGGGATGTCCTCGGGTGCCCGATGTCCACTTTATAAACCTATGATGTCATTGGTTGTTAGGATGCCAGCAGCTGGTCCTCACTGTTCCCAAGGTTGTAATGCTGTACAACAAAAATTTTTGCTTTGCTTTTGCTCTCTGGCTTGCTGACAAATTTCTGGACAATTTCAGACACATTTTTGTTTATGCATTTTGCCAAGACACCCCTGAAGAACTCACCCAAAGGTGCCACAGCACCCTGGTAGAAAAAGGCTGACATAAAGTAGCATAAGAAATTTATGTTGCCTGTTGATAGGCAGCGTCTTGCCACTTTCCCACAAAACTTTTTGGCAAATTTGGTAAAATTTTTTGCCATTTTGCCAAGGCATCTCTATAGTACCCAGAAGAAACTCTGGTTGAAAAAGGTTGGATTAGAATGTCTGGCAGAGGAACGTCTCCCAAAAGGTACATTCTTCATATGACATGTCAAAAATAACTTTCAGATAAATGCTTCGATGCCTCAAAATGTATACATACTGATCTTGCAGCACAGTTTGGCTTTATGTTTTGGTGAACTGTGAGAAGGGTACACACTGTGTTTAGTTACCTATTAAATTCTGCTGTAATGATCAAATAGGTGGAGAATCCTTAATGTGTCTTTTGGTGGAGTCACTTTAATACGTGACTCTACAATATTCCAACTACTGGGACTATTTTAGTGAAAATCATCCTCTTCCATGCCCCAGGATTTTGATGGAAAAATTTAATTTTCTAGCAAGCAATAGGCTCTGAGAGAGGACTTTTCTTCACAATCTCCACTAAAAAATGGTGGATATATGCAGATTACTTTGATGCTGGACAGAACATGAAGCTGAACATCTTTTCTAATGTATCACTCTTTTCACCTTTCATGCAGGCTAAGTTAAGTCCTTCATTTCTAGATTGCTACCTGCTGGAGAGGTTCCAAGATAAGCTTGATGCTTCCATTTGTAAAATCACTGCTGACCTCACTAAAGAGATTAAGGTCTTAGCAGTAACCCTTGGATTATAAAATTGATGAGATTCTAGATACCCGAGATAAAGAGAAAAACTAACTTAGTGTGAACCTAAAAGAAACTTTAGGGGATAAAAAAAGTCCACTATTAGCAGTCCACTATTAGCACATAGTATTCGCACCCATGTGCATGAAGATCAGATCTGTTTTTTATTCAGAGCCCTTGCTCGTGCTCTGCCGATCCCAGGCATGCTCTAGTATACAAATATTGACTCCTAGCTTTAGGGTCTGGTCATTTCTCCTCCTGCCTCCTAAGCTTCTCCACTGGCCCTTGACTGTGATTTCCCTAGTCAGTTATGAGGTTTAGGAATCGGAACAGGAAGTAGCCAGGGTATCATTCCAGGTAGCTGGGTCAATATTTGTGAACACTTCAGGTTCACTTTGATTCCTGGCCTGTCAAATTTAATGGATTATTAATTTATGTATGGCATGACAACTAATGCAAATGTAAATGTATTAAAATAACACTTATACAGCTACTAGCCCAAATGATAGCATACACTGTATATAATACAAAGTTGATGTTTGGCTTTTCGCTTTTAGCCTCAGTTACGTTTGATCAGCAACCACCATTGTTATGACAAGCCAGTGATGAAACGTGTTCACAGTTGTGATGACAGCTTCTCTTTATTTGCTGTAGGCAACTATAACAGCTTCAAGATTAGTATAAACAGGTCCTTTGGTATAACCTCACAGGAAGAGAGCAACTGCACTCAAGTGAAGCTTATACTGAATCAGTCAAAATGAATAACCTATGCTATTCCTTGTTGTGAACCAAGGGCTTTTGGAACTTGGGAAGGGAAAGGAGATTTAGGCCCCTCTCTGGATGATACTGATTCTTCGCAGTGAGGAACATTTCACAGTCTCTTGGGGACTATGTCCAGTCCTCCACCGATCAATTAGGGATGATCCCATCATTCTCAGCAACTTCAAGGTGACATCAGTGCTGCAGAACCTAGGAATACAGTCTCTCATATTCCGTGCCTGCTTGATCTAATGTCTGACAGTCTGTCATTTGTGAGGACTCTGCCTCTACATCCAGTGCAGAAACTAATGCCGCGTATACACGAGTGGACTTTCCGGCAGAAAAGGTCAGACGGATCGAATCCGTCAGACATTCCGATCACGTGTGGGCTTCATCGGACCTTTTCTGTGAAAAAATCTGAGGGACCTTAGAAATAGAACATGTTTCAAATCTTTCCGACGGACTCGATTCCTATCGAAAAAAATGTTCGTCTGTATCCTAGTCCGACTGACCGAAAACAACGCAAGGGCAGCTATTGGCTACTAGCTATTGAACTCCCCTTTCTAGTCCGGTCGTACGTCATCACATTTGAAACGATCGGACTTTGGTGGGATCGTGTGTAGGCAAGTCCGTTTCGTCGGGAACTCCGTCGGAACTCCTTTGAAAAGTCCTTTGGAGTTCAGTCCGACGAGAAGTCCGCTTGTGTGTACGCGGCATTAGTCCTAGGGTTGGCTGAATAAACTGGATAACATGGTGAGCTTTCAGATAGCAAGAATGTATTACCAGCTTACCCATATATTCTTTGACTTTGTCAAGATGCTGTATAAAGGTTAGCATGTTAAATATTTAGGGTGGGGAGTACGGTGACATTCCTGAATTACAAATCATACATTTTGGCCAGTAACTTCAAAACATTAATGCTGTTTATAGAATTTGTCCCTGGTCAGCTGAGACACCAGAACCATTCATTTGAAGAACTGGATAACTCAACCCCCTTACTATAAATGGATGAGCTCACAGCACCTATATTGCCAGGGTATGTTGTTGTTAGGAATAAACAAAGTCAACAATTCTGTATAGGAAGAGATACTGTGTTATACTGTGCTTTTAATTTTGGCATTGTCTCCCATGGCAGTACGTGGATTCCCATGCCTTTGACAATAGCTTGCTTACTAGCTCTACAAATGACCAGGATGGATTTACAGGATTTGAGCTTCTTGGACTTAAATAAGGTTCTTTATCAATTTTGAGCAATATTTGAAAAACTGTTTGCAAACCAAACCTAGACAGATTCACCCATCCATAGTAAAATCAACATGATAAGATCCCTTTGCACCCAAAGTGAAGATTCCAAAATGTGCCCTTGTTTCGTCACATATGGCGACCCATCACATTTGGCTACCCGCTGGACTGCGCATGCGTGATGCCGCCATGTGCGTCCCAACACTGTGGCGATCTGCGCTTGCGCAGAATTTTGTGGCCACACCCCTGAGTCCAGGTTCAAGCCCCACCATCCAAGTGGACATAGAGTTAGATTATAATTATGCTGAGCGAAGCGAGGCCGTGCTCGAAGCATGGTGAGCGAAGTGTGCCCGAAGCGTGGCAAGCGAAGCGAGCCCGCGAGGAGCCCTGTGGCAGAGTGGTCTTACAACAGTGTTGGAACGCATATTGCGACGTCGCGCATGCGCACTTCAGCGGGTAGCCAAATGTGATGGGTCGCCATATGTGACGAAACACCCTCCTTCTCCTTGGGAGCTGTGGCAGATTGTGCTTGCATATCCACATGTTCAGTGGCCGGGCCAGTTTAAGGTGCAAAAATGACAGCTGGAAACACTAAAATGGATGGTAGAGATTCCTTCTGGAAACTAAAGTAGCTTATTGGACTGGCCATAAATTTTTTTTTTTTTTTTTTTCATCAGCCACCATGCTGATGGAAAAAAAAATGAATGGGATTCCCCCAGCCACACAAGTGAGGTGGATGGAGGAATCCTCTCAGCTGTGCTATTGTATTCTGACAGCAGGGACTCCACTATCAGAGTATGCCGCACTGCAGTCACTACAGCAACCACTGATCGAATTAAAATTTTCCAACATTTCCGTTTGAAAAAAGTCCATGCTGAACCAGTCGAATTTCAATCCATGTATGGCCAGCTTAATTCTTCAAAAATGCTAATTGTTTTCTGTGATTTTATCCTTTTCAAAGGAACTGGAAATATTTTTTTAGTACAGAGCACAGCAAGGTCATTTACAAATGAAGTTAAGGTGGCACTACACAACCTAACAAACAAAATAGTTCAAAAAATAAAAAACATAAACATTACAATATATACGCTAAAGATAATCAGCACTGAAGCATCTGATACACAGATGGGAGGAGGGAGAGGAAGTAGTGGGGTGAGGGTGGTTGGAAGGGAGAGGGGTGGGGTTGGAGGGGAATTGGGAAGGGGGGGAGGTTACAGCCTAGACCGGGCAAAGTAAGACCCCAATTATGGGACATGATCTTACTCAGGAAAGCAGGAGCTCTCTTTAATCCAATATGACAACAGTAAATTTTCTGAAGTATAATGTCAAAGGGTTAAACACGCCTGCTAAGAGGCACAAAATTTTGAAAGAGATTGAGCACTATGGGGCAGGGGTGGTCTTTCTCCAGGAGACCCACCTGTCGCATGAAACAAAAGTAAAACTGTACTCCCCACGGTACCCAGTGTGGTACTATGGTGACTCGATGTCAAACAAATCAGGGGGTGGCTATTGGGATACATAGAGGGGTGCGGTTTTCCTTGGAGGATAGATTATGTGACAAGGAGGGAAGGTTCCTCTTTCTTAAAGGGAGGCTATGGGGAATGCAGTGTACCTTGGTAAAAATATATTGCCCAAATAGCTGTCCTACAAGGTTCTTAGGGGAAACTTTGAGAAAACTATGGGAGTTCAAAAGTGGAAGGGTAATAATTGCAGATGATTTGAACTTCTGCATGGATCCTGTTCTGGATAGTATGTCCCATGCACAGGGTATAAGGAACACTCAATTAAAAGCAATAAAACACCATCTACACCAATATCAGCTGGTGGATGTGTGGAGAATACAACATCCAAAAACATTAGATTTTACGTTTTTTTCCCCTGTGCATTGGACATATACAAGGATTGACTATTGGTTAATTGAACACAGGATGCTGGATCTGGTGGTGTCTACAAACATAGAAATAACTTCATTATCAGACCATGCCCCTGTGACCATGACAATTAGAATCCCGGAAGTACAGAGGCAACCATATTCATGCAAACTCAATAAAGATCTCCTAGGTAAACATGGGGTGGTGATTCTGAAAAGGGAATTAGAATAATTTTTCCTTGTTAATGAGATAGATGAGATTGCAGAGAATTGCTTGTGGGAGGCCCACAAAGCCTATATTAGGGGGATCTTGATATCAATGCGAGCAAGCAAAAAGAAGGAGAGGAGTAAGAAGAGAGAGGAACTAATTGAGGAAATATTTAAATTAGAACAGGGTCAAAAAAAGAAGAACTACAATAAAAGACATGACAGGGAATTGCAGCATGAACTGGTACTGAAAAGAGATGAGTTAAAGGACCTTCTGGAACTGGAAATGAGGGGAACCTTCATTAGAGTAGCAAAAGATAGATACTTGTGGGGGAATAAAAACAGTAACACCTTAGCAAGGATGTTGAGGAAAAAAAGATCAATACATTTTATAGAGAAAATACAAAATAAAAATGGGGAAATGGTACACAATACAAAAGATATTGCGAGTGTGTTCCAAGACTTCGTTTCAAACATGAATGCTCTGGCTGCGGGGGTGGTCATTTTGCTGGCTACACTTCAGCATATATTGGAGCGTTTTGGCATACCGCTGACGCCGGATAAAATGGTTGGCCCAGTGGTGGAACTTAGTTTTTTGGGTATTGTGATTGACTCGCGGGCCATGGAGTGCCGTTTACCAGTGGACAAGTTGCACGATCTCCAGGCTGAGATTCGCTTGGTGGTGGGTACATGCAAGATTCAACTCCGTCAGCTGCAGTCATTGTTGGGGAAGCTGAATTTTGTGTGCAGGATTTTGCCTATGGGGCGGGCGTCTCATCTCCAAAACATTTCATCACGTTGACACGGGAGCACCAGGAGGACCTGCATGTTTGGCACATCTTCCTGGATTCCTATAATGAATCGAAGACCCGGTGAGCAATTTCGACCTGGAATTCTATACTGACGCAGCTGGGTTGTTCGGTTTTGGGGCCTATGTCGGGGGACGGTGGTGGCCGGAAGATTGGCGCGGGGCTGGGTTCCTCAAGAACTTGGTTTTACTGGAACTGTTTCCAGTTATCGTGGCGGTGGAAATTTGGGGGGAGGTTTTTCGGGATCGGTGATAAAATTTGGTTAGTGCCTCCAAGGATTCTCAACATTGGTTAAAATGTATCTGAGGGAATATTGTGTTTTGTTAATAAAGGTTATGGTTTGAAATGTTTAATAAAATGGCAAAAGTCTTTAATATGAAAACACAGCAGAGAGTATCCGGATATGTTGACCGGGGGAAGGCACAGGAGATCTGATCCAGGCAGTTTAAATAGCCAGCGGGGCTAGCTGATGAGCAGGAAATGAAGACCAGGTGAGTCACTGTGGAATGAAGAGTACTGGCAATTAACCGACAGCTGAGCACAGAGCTCTGAGAAGGAAGGGCTGAGCCCAGTCCTGACAAATTTATAATCAATTGCGTTTCCCTTTCACAATTTAATATATTCTATGTGCTTTAGATAGAAAGCTATTAATCTATCAGTGTCTTTTGGGTTGTGACAGAAAATTGCACACAGTGCATGCAGACTATGGTTGCCACCTCATCCCTTTAATCCCGAACACATATTAATTACACAGGTTCTGTGTCTGATTAAGGTGGTAATTAAACTCACTTGGTGCCTTATCTGCATTTAATTAGCCTCAGAACATGTGTAATTCAAAAGTGTTCGGGTTTAAAGGGATGAGGTGGCAACTCTAATGCAGACAGATGTGAAAGTCCACAGTGCTAATTACTAGGCCACTATGCAAGCCACAAAAACACCAGAAGCACTTGTGAAAATATACGAGTGGGTTCTGTGGTCCAGTCCCATAGATATGAGAATGGACGGTCTTCTTATGACACTGAATCTCTGAGCTTGTCACACATCAACAAAGCAGAGCAGCTTAACCTAGCATGATAGTGTTAGGGCATTAGTAACATTAGTAAATGAGAGAAATAAGAGAAAAATATTATTTTGATACAAAAGGAAAACGACACGGCACAAAAACTTTACAGAAACTTATTAGAAAAATCATTTTACTTACATCTTTTTGTTACATCAAACTGTGAAAATAAATATACAAAATATTAAATTCCGAGGACGTCATGCTGGCTCAACCCTACCAAATTCAATTTGCAAAGTCATCTTTCGTGTCTCCAATCAATTTGATTAGCTGGAGCACATAACAAAGACAATCAGCAATGTGATTAGCTACTCTGACTCATCTTGAGCATGCTAAGCACACATCCTGTAATGAGAATTCTATCATTCATATCTTAGTGATCTGTTTATGGCTCCAAATTTAGAGTTATGACACATTAATTATTTGAATAGCAAGAGAAATCAATAAAAAGGGTTAAAGGGCCAGTACCCCTTAATTACATTTTGAATTAAAGTGTATGTCTGGGCAAGAAAAAAATTATGTAGTATATCTCTGCATTACATGTGTATTTCCCCATGTCTCTTTAAAATACTGCAAGTACAGAAAAATACCTGTTTTGTCAGAAATCCAGTAAGTTCCTATCAAGCTGTAGTGAACTAACAACACCTCCTCTGCTGGACTACAGAACACCCTCCCTTGTGTTATAGAAAAGAGGAGAAGGAGGGATTATGTATTCCAGAAAGGTGAACTTAGGCAGGACTGACAATGCTGCTTGGGATTTCGGTGCAGTAGAAACATTGTTGTGAGCTCACTAAAGGAAATAAGGAGTTCTCTGAACTTCTGTCCCAATCAACATATACTTTTTTGTTAAATTGAATAGTTGAAGTATTGAGTCCTAACATTGTTTGTTTGTACCAATATGATGTGCTTTCTATATGGAATAATTTTCAGTTTGGGCCTGGATCTTCACCAGTTAGGGTAGTCTTACCTGTCCATAATGCACAAAAAAGGAATGTCTTTCGCACTGCGTTCAGTGTTTGGTTGAAGAGGACACCCCCTCACTGCATAAAAATGCCAATAATATATAATACTTTACATATAAACAAGGACACTAACCTACTGTATTTCCACGCTGCCTGTTCATCTTGTGGCTGCCTCTGTGCAGCCGATGTACCTGCTTCCATGCCGCCATTTCAAAACTGATTTTGTCCTTGTGCATGCGCAAGATGGAACACATGTTGTCAAGCGCCTCATCTCGCGCATGTACTGTTCAATATTACACTAATCTCAGGAAGAACGTTTTTGCCTTCCCAAAAGGCATCTGTGTGGCAGGGGCTACATCACTAGTGCCGTCAGGGGAACCAGAAAGGAAAAAAAGGTAAGTGAACAAAAACCTTTAAGAGTGGGGTAAAGCTGAAGTAGATGATCTGATTTTCAGCTTGTAGGTGGGTTCAGCGTGGTGCAGCAGCAAAACACGCACAGTCCATGTGCGATGAAAAAAAATTGTATTGAAGTAGTGCAAAGACAGTTTACATCTAGATTTATTTAGGGCGGCAGCATCCAATCAGATAGCTTCCCCCATGATCCAGGAAACCTGCCAGGAAAGGCATCAGCATAGTACAGCTCCTGTTTCCAGACACACACATATGCGCAGGCGCCAACAAGGAATGAGCAGAACAGTTACAAGCGCATATGCAAATGCGCATACGCGCATCTGTCGCCTAGACTGGTGCCTAACGGGAGCTTCAGTATTGGCTAATTGCTGTTTGGTCTACAGCGCTCTGTGTATGTTCCTGATTCCTGTGTTTGACTTCTGATTCTGACCCTTCTTGCTCCCGACTATTCCTGTCTGCTTTCAGCTCCAACCTCTGGCTTCACCCCGGATTCTGTCTCTGCCTGCTACCCCTGTTTAATCCTGCATCTGTTGCCAACTCTGCCTGTGACCCGACTATGCTACTGCCTGCCGTTACTCTTCTGACCCTGCTTCCAGCTCCTCCAGTTTGCTACAGCTCCTTCAGTCCAGCTCAGCATCTTCGGGCTCCTGCTTCCTGTTGTGCATCCACAGCCTGTCATAAGCCAAGCCCTGCCAGCCTGTCTGCTGTCCCATCTGCCTGCTATGAGCTAATCCTGGCTTCCTTCCTGTGGGTTCCTGGCTACTACCCGCACAGCCTACTGGACTGATCCTAGGTGCTCTTACCCCGCCGTGCTCCAGCGGTTGCTGTCTCTCCATCAGTGGCCTTCGAGCCAGAGCATAACATAGTCAGAATATCTTGCAGGGAACTGCCCATGGTTGGACCACAAAGGGCGCCGACTCACATGATTCTCTGTAGAATTACTTGACAAATTAGCACCTGCAGAAAGTGGCTCGTGGGCCTCAGGTGGCATGGGACCAGACGTATCTTCTATTTTTTCTTCAGGTGGGTCCAAGGTAAATCCTCAGATAATTCAGTACAGTCTGTAGTACTTGATAGGGTGGCGTCAAATGCCACCTGGTCATCGGCAGGTTTCCTGGAGCAATCGTCACCCAGTACACAAGGTCTCAGCATGTTTCGATGCAGTCACTTCTTTACAGGGTCAGGTCCCTTTAAATCCAGGTCATAGACAGGAGTAGGCAGAGAAGGCTGACCGGCCACCTGGTAAGGAGTACGCTCCCACTTGGGCACCAGCTTGCTTCCTATTCTTTACCAACACCTGGTCTAGATGTTTGACGTGTACTTTGAATGTCTTGGAGAAGATTATAATATCATGGAGATAAACTAACACAGTCTCAAAGCTGAAGTTTCAAAGACATCTTTCTATTAGGCGCTGGAAGGTGCTGGGGTTGTTACTGAGGCTGAAGGGCATATGACTCAAACTCAAACAGCCCCAAGGGTGTGATGTAGGCAATCTTCTCTTAATCCTGGTCCCGCACGGGGACTTGTCAGTAGAGGCTGGCCAGATTCAAGGTGGAGAAGAACTTGGCTTCTCTGCGGGGCCATTAGGGATTCCTCAATCCGAGGATTTGGGTAGGCATCCCAGTGGGTGCATGCATTGAGTTTATGGTAGTCCACACAGAACCATCATCTTTCTTACGCAGCAGGACAATAAGAGTGGCCCATGGACTTCAGCTTTACTTGATCATTCCGCTCCTGACACAAAGCTGGTGTAATGTGACAGTATCACTCCCAAATGGGCAGTGCGCCCCCCATGTGTAAGGGGTGGTCGATGGCTGTGGTGAACCCATAGTCCTCTGGACTGGTGGCAAATACCAGCAGGTGTTTTTTTCCAGCAGTTGATGGAGAATGCTCTCTTTTGAGGTAGAGAAAAGTCTTTAAAAGAAATGTACAGCTGCTCCAGTAGGGACCTGTATTGGGTCTCATCCTAGAAAGCCATAGCTACCTGTAGAAGGGCGCAGACCACTTCCACCCATGGTTGGGCCTTGGAGATACAGTGGTGAGGCACCGCATAGAGATTAGCAAGGATGGCATGTCTGGGCAGCGATATTGGCATTGTTGCCAGGTTAAGGAGCTGCACCAAGACTCTTTCCCAATGGACCTTGTATAGGGCATGGCCACCAGCCTTTGTCCTGATGTCATGGGATCCTTGCAGGGTTCGAGCATAATTGTGACCCCCTGTAATTTCTGGTGAGCCCCAACAGGGAGTGACCAGACCACCTCTTGCAGAGGTGCCAAGACTAATTTTTGCCTGGGGGTGTACGGACCACTCCTACTTGCTCTGGTCTCTTTTTGATAGCCCTGCACTGGGCCTTATAGGCCTGGAGCACTCGGAACCACACTGCTCACAGGCCACAGCCACGTGCCTGTCAGCCAGAATGTTCATATTTGGACAACAGGCGGAGTAAGTCCAGGTATTTCAAGACATTCATGCCCAGCACAACAGGCACTGCTGGGTTGACTGAGCCGCAGGTCACCACTACCCCTTCCCACTCCACCACCTGGTCTTTGATTTGAATCCTCACCCAGGTGATGCCTTCGACCAGGATGGGAAGATTATTGGGTGCTCTAAAGGATAGCCAGCAGAGGTCTAATTGTTTCTAAATCCAGATTACTCACAGTTCTTGGATATGTGTCTGTAACAGCTGCACTGCCAGCATTTCAGTTCCTCATTGGGGTCCCTGCGCAGTGGGTTGGGGTGAGTCCTTCTTAGAGGATACCACCTCCTGCTTCAAGATGGCCACATCCTTAGCTAGCTTTGTCAGTGTGGTTAGCATTGCTGACAGGGGTAAACGTGCCAGGGCCTCCTCCTTGCATATGCAGGTTCAAATTTCTTGGTCACAGCCACTATTGCATTTGTCTCTTCCCGTGCAACCTCATCCACCACCACATTTGGGAAGGAGGTGGTAGGTTGCGCTTTAACGTTCTCTTGCAAAGCTATCTGGATTGGACCTTCAGGCCAACTATAAACTGATCCCTTAGTATATGGTCTGAATCAGTCATGTCAGTGCAGTCGTGCACATCCCTCTTTTCCAGGTGCCTCCAGAGGTTCTGCATGGGAACCGCATAATGGGTGAGGTTCTTGTCCTCCTTCTGTTTCCTTAAGAAGAACCTTTCTCTGCAGTTCTGGAAGTGGTATCTTCTCCCTAAACAGGCCCTCCAAGTGTGACACAATCTGTTCTAGAGTAGCTTGCTATTTCTCTGGCAGCATCATCACTGCATGGCAGACATCATCCTCTGAGGCTACTCCTTTAAAAACCAACTGGGCCAGAACCTGGTACAGGCATGCAGAACTCTCCAGTCTCTCCTCCCACTCTGGCAGGGGAATGTTTGAGCCATTGGACTTCGGTATTAAGGCTAAGGCCGGAGCTAGCAGAGTCATGCTGGAACCCAATCCTCCTTCCGCACGCACTGCAAGGGACATATCCTCCAGTCCATCATGAGTAATAATGCTTATAGTTTATGCAATAAGCTTTGTGAACTGACAGCTCTTGTGTCTAGAGCCAATTTGGATAACCATGACAGAGACATGGGTCAGCAATTAAAATGACTATACTAGGGTACACACTATACAGGAAAGACAGAATAGGAAAGGGGAGGTAGAGTTGCCATTTATATAAAAAATGGTATAAAGCTAGCTTTAATTCAAAAATCAAATGCAAAAAACAAATATTTGAAATTCTCTGAGTCTGCCTTTAAACAGAGAGGGATCTTCACTTAAAATGCATCGTAGTATACAGACCTCCAGAAAGATTCTGAAGATTTTAATAACCTGTTGATTGACAGGATTACTCAAATGACAATGAAGGAAGAGGTTCTCATTATGAATGACTTCAACATGCTTGACATTAACTGGAATTCTCAAACTGCAATTACAAGCAGGAGCAGAGATATAATGGAGGCACTAAATATGGATCTCTGAAACAGTTAGTAAAAAGCCCAACCCGAGGAAATGATATTCCAGACCTAGTGCTGGTAAAATGGGGATCGATTGTCTGATATAGATGTGGGAGAAATTTTGGGTTCCAATGATCGCCAATGTCTTTGGTTTGATATTAAAACAAGAACTGAAAAAAAGCATATACAAAACAGTAGTTTTGGATTTCAAAGGAACAAATTTTGCTGCAAATGGGTGAATTTAAAAAAAAATTAATGAAAAGGTTGGAGTAAAACTGCAAGAGTCAGTAATTAGCAGGCACTGTTAAGGTCTAGCATCCTGGAGGCAAATAGATAATATGCCTGGCAAATTAGTAAATAAACGTTTAAAAAAATATGGTTCAGTACAGTGGTAAGTAGGATAGTAAAGGAGAAATAAATCAGCATACAGGAGATACAAGGTAGCAAAAAGTGTATTTGATAACGAAATATAAAAAAAATAGACATAAGGAGGCCAAACACATTATCCGTGCTGTGTAAGGGTCGGTTCACACATGGGCAACACGACTTTAGCGCGACTTTGTACCGCGACTTCAACGCGGCTTCAGCGCGACTTTAGCGCGACTTTAGCGCGACTTCAGCGCGACTTTGGCAAATTACGAGGCGACTTGAAGTCGCCTCCATGACAGGCGACTTTGCCTGTGGCCAATCACCTCTCTGGGAGGGAGGGGGGGAGGGAGGGGTTTTCTCTGCAAAGTCGCTTGACTTTACAGAGAGATCCGACTTGCAGGCGACTTACATTGAGTTGAATGGGTACAAGTCGCCTACAAGTCGGATAGAAGTAGTACAGGAACCTTTTCTGAAGTCGGAGCGACTTCAGTAGTGTCAATTAAGACGCTCCCATTGCCTACCATGTTAATCTAAATACAAAGCGACTTGGGGCGACTTGGGGCGACTTGAGGGCGTACAAGTCGGATCCCAAGTCGCCCCAGTGTGAACCGACCCTAAGGGGGTCGGTTAAGCACAGACAAAAGGCACAGAAAGAGGAGGAATTGGCTAAATCAATTAAGAAAGGCGACAAAACCTTTTCAGGTCCAGCATTGAAGGGGGGAAATAATATGGGATCACAAATATGAGAACTGTGAGAACACTTATATTAACCACTTGACCTCCTGATCTACCCCCCTTCATAACCAGGCCATTTTATGATTTTAGGCACAGCGTTATTTTAACTGACAATTGCGCGGTAATGCAACGCTGTACACAAATTAAATTTATATAATTCTCCCCCCCCAAATAGAGCTTTCTTTTGGTGGTATTTGATCACCACTGGGTTTTTTATTTTTTATAAATAAAAAAAATATATTTTCTTTTACTTTCTGCTATAAAACATATCCAATAAAATAAAAAATAAAAAATATCTTCATAAATTTAGGCCAATCTGTATTCTGCTACATAATTTTGGTAACAAAAACCCAAATAGGCATATATTGATTGGTTTACACAAAAGTTATAGTATCTACAATCGATGGTATATATACTGCATTTTTTTTATATATACTAGTAATGGTGGTGATCAGCGACTTATGTATGTCGGGCTATCTGACACTAACTGACACTTTTGACACTTTTTGGGAACCAGTGAAACTGATACAGTGATCAGTGCTAACAATATACACTGTTACTGTACTAAAGACACTAACTGGGAAGGGGTTAACATATAGGATGATCAAGGTATTAAAAGTGTGCCTAACAATGCTTGATGCATTCACTGTGTGCTGTTTTTACTAAGGGATGTGCTGGGTTTTATTACCTGCTTTGCAGGGGGGAAAAAAACAGCAAATTCCCCCTAACAGGACAGAGCTCTGTATTGTTTACATTCACAGAGCTCTGTCCTGTCATCCTCTTTGTTGATCAGCGGGTGCTGGTGGGCAATCATTGGCCGGTACCCACTGATTGGCTTGTTCTGTGACTAATCACAGCACAGCCGGCCACGCATGCCCCCTACCTGGAAGTTATGGATTACCTACTAGATATGTGATCCAGAGCAGGAGAGCAACTCTGCTGCCGTACTCCTACTTGTGGTGGTCGGCAAGCGGTTAAACGAAAAAATATTTGATTCTTGGAACAGACTTCCAGCTGAGGTATTGAGTCAGTCAATAATAAGTGAATTCAAATATGATTTGGACAAACATACAAAAGACATGCAATCAAAGAAGTTAAAAAATAATTGCAGTAAAAAATGGGGCAGACTCCATGTACCACTAATGTCGCGTACACACGAGCGGACTTTACGGCAGACTTTGCTGGGCGGACTTTTCAACGGACTTTACAACGGACTTTCTGAATGAACGGACATGCCTACACACAATCAACCAAAGTCCGACGAATTTGTACGTGATGACGTATGACCGGACTTAAATAAGGAAGTTCATAGCCAGTAGCCAATAGCTGCCCTAGCGTGGCTTTTTGTCCGTCGAACTAGCATACAGACGAGCGGACTTTTCGACCGGACTCGAGTCCGTCGCATAGATTTGAAACATGTTTCAAATCTAAGTCCGTCCAACTTTTGAGAAAACAAAGTCCGCTGGAGCCCACACACGATCGAATTGTCCGACGAAATCCGGTACGCCGGCATAAATCTTTTTTATGCTATTGCTTGTCTATTCTAAGAAATGGCTACTTGCTGTATTTAGTAAATAATATAAAAAATAACATGAAAGTGTGGCTACTACCTATCATAAGTTGAATAATACAGTTGTTTAGTCTTTATTCATTCAACTGAAGGCTCAGTTTAAGGACTTCTGCCCTTACAGATGCCATCTGCACAATCTACGCATTATACTCTGCAAGAACTCAGGACTGGAGGAGGTTTTGATCTTGTGCCATCAAACTATTTAAATAAGCTCCAAGAAGAAAACATTTGAGAGGCTTACTAGAAGTAAGCCTGTAAAGGCCCTACTTGGAGTGGCAGGAGACCTTCAAGGCCAATCCCAGAAGTAATAACCTAAACACATCTCTTTCAGCATAATCACATTATCCTCTTTTAGTGTAGCCACCTCCCTATTCTTTGGTGGTAGCTTGACAATTTTATTCTGGCCCAGCTTCCATCCTCCAATTGCAGTCACTTGACGTCCTACTGCACAAGAACTCTTATAATGCTGGATTCACAAAGCATACAGAATGTATGTGGAACTTCCCCAACAACTTCTCAAAGTTTACCCCAGCATCTTCATCAGCAGATCAGGTACAGATCAGATCAGGTACACATTTGGAACAACAGGAATAACATTACTTAACAATGGTTGTTGCATCTGGCAGACCTCTCCCAAAGCAACCTCAACTGTCCTTGCCTAGTGTCTCACCTCCTGGACAGTTGCCCTCCAGCTCAAGGACACTGAAATCCAAATTCTGCTGAAATGGCTGATAATTGCAAAGAATGATTTACTGTACATTAAGCAACACAGCAAATGCTTAAAAGGATATTCCTAATTCTCAAAGAACTGGGGACATCTACATTATACGTCTTTATTGACGACTTTCCTTTACACAAGGTAACTTGCATTTTTATTTTGGAGGAAGTATCCCTTTAAAGGAAATATTCTGTAAGTAATTACCATTTTTTAAAATTATTTTTATCACAACAAGCTCTAGAAATTGGAATCAGCACACCCAGTTCCAATGTTGTAATGGAGGCATTATCTTGTACATCAGCTTCTGACTATTAAATGTTATAATGAGACTAATTACAGCCAATTACTCTGCAGAGTGGCAGAGACACATGCACAGCAGGCTGGGGAATTGCACAATGTAATGATCGGTGGTTGTAAAATTTACTTGTAGCTCTGGAAAGCTGAAGTAAATATGCTCCGTCCTTTTCTGATTAAAGTATAACTAAACCCAATCACTAAAACATCACATACGTTTTAAAATGTTCATGTAATTTCAAAAGTTGTTTTACATTTTTTTTAAATCTGCGGCTTTCTTTAAAATAATACCAGGCACTTCACAAATCAAGCTATGTTGTCACCCTGTCACATGTGCCCTTGTTTATGGTGATATATGTTGAAAAAAACGTGGTCAACTGTTGTCACTAGTACGCCAGTTCAGAACAACTGTACTGTATATACTGTAGTATTGTACTGAGTACTGTATATAGACAGGAAGAGGCTGAAAGAGGCTAGAGGAGATCATCAACCCTGAGATTAACCACTTGCTTACTGGGCACTTAAACCCCCCTCCTCTCCAGACCAATTTTCAGCTTTTAGCGCTGTCGCACTTTGAATGACAATTGCGCGGTCATGCAACACTGTACTCAAATGAAATTTTTATCATTTTTTTCTCACAAATAGAGCTTTCTTTTGATGGTATTTGATCACCTCTGCGGTTTTTAGTTTTTGTTAAAAAAATTGAAAAAGACAGAATTAAAAAAAAAAAAAAATTTTTTTTATATTTTGTTATAAAATTTTGCAAACAGGTAATTTTTCTCCTTCGTTGATGTACGCTGATGAGGCGGCACTGATGGGCACCGATAGGTGGCAGTGATGGGCACTGATTGATGGCAGCACTGCTAGGTGGCACTGATTGGCACCACTGGTGGGCATTGATAGATGACACTTGTGGGCATTGATAGGTGGCACTTGTCGGCATTGATAGGTGGCACATGTGGGCATTGATAGGTGGCACTGCTGGGCACTGTGGGCACTGGCAGGTGGCAATGACAGATGGCACTTGCAGGCACAGATGAGGCATGTGTGCCTCCTTCCTTTTCGGGACCGATGTCCCTTTGACATAAGCCGGTGATTTGGCTTTTTTTTCCTCCTCACGAAACCGATCACCGAGCTTTTGTTTACATCATCTGATCAGCTGTCATTGGCTGACAAGGGGCCGGCACAGAGTCTCCGTGACTCGGTGATCACAGCGCGCACACCGCGCGCCCTGCAGGGTGAGCGCGGTGCGCTTGCACAGGGGAGGACGTCCCATGACGGCCTCCCGAAAATTGAGGTCCACACTGTAACCGTCCTTCGGCTATGGCCCGGACCTCATGTGGTTAAAAAAGGATGAATATGGTAAACACAGGAGCCGCTGATGTTAATGAGTCCTCTATTCTGCCACGACTTAAAACTGCTCAGTCTCCACTGACACATCTGGTTAGAGGTAGAGGACCATGCACACCTGGATAATTTAACCTCTTGGCAACCAGCGTTCGACAATATATGCTGGCACAATGGCATGGCTGGGCAAATGGGCGTACAGGTACGTCCCCTTTAAATCACGGCATAGTGGGCGCGCGCCTGCTGCGTACTCCGTGAGCATGCCCGCGGGTCCCGCGGACTCAATGTCCGCTGGGGGCCCCCGATCGCATCACGGAGCGGCAGAACGGCGAAATGTCTATGTAAACAAGGCATTTCCCTGTTCCCTGTTCTGCCTAGCAACATGACAGAGATCTATTGCTCCCTGTCATCGGGAGCAGTGATCTCTGTCATGTTCTAGTGAGACCCCCTACAGACCCCCCTACAGTTAGAATCACTCCCTAGGACACACTTAACCCCTTGATCGCACCCTAGTGTTTAACCCCTTCCCTGCCAGTGTCATTTACACAGTAATCAATGCATTTTTATAGCACTGATCGCTGTATAAATGACAACGGTCCCAAAATAGTGTCAAAAGCGTCCGATGTGTCTGCCATAATGTTGCAGCCACGATAAAAATCGCAGATCGCCGCCATTACCAATAAAAAAAAAAAATTATAATAAAAATGCCATAAATCTATCCCCTATTTTGTAGCCACTATAACTTTTGCGCAAACCAATCAATATACACTTATTGTGATTTTTTTTTACCAAAAATATGTAGAGGAATACAAATCGGCCTAAACTGAGAAAGAAATTTGTTTTTCTTATATATTTTTTGGGGATATTTGTTATAGCAAAAAGTAAAAAATATTGTTTTTTTTCAAAATTGTCGCTCTCTTTTGGTTTATAGCGCAAAAAATAAAAAACGCAGAGGTGATCAAATACCACCAAAAGAAAGCTCTATTTGTGGGGAAAAAGGACGTAAAATTTGTTTGGGTTCAACGTTGCAAAACCACGCAATTGTCAGTTAAAGCGACGCAGTGCCGTACCGTATGGTCAGGAAGGGGGTAAATGAAATGGTTAAGAGTTAGTGATTCACAACAGTGTAACAATGCACAGAAAGTTAGGCCTCGACTACTAGATAACAGGTTGAGTAAATGTAATCTCAAAGCAGGTAAACAGTACAAGACTTGGTATCAAGGAAATAAACACTTCAAAGTTCCACAACTGAATAAAATAAACACTAGCCTATAACAAGAAAGACTTAAAGTGATTGTAAAGACCCTTTTTTTTTAATAACAAACATGTCATACTTACCTCCACTGTGCAGCTCATTTTGCACAGAGTGGCCCCCGAACCTGCTCTTCTGGGGTCCCCCGGCGGGTCCAGTGGCTCCTCCCCGCATCAGATAACCCCCTAGGAGAAGACCTCTCCTGGGGGATTACCTTGCGGGCACAATCCCGAGTCCAGCATTTGGCATCCATAGCATGCGGGACTTGGCCCCACCCCCCGGTGCTCACGTCATTGGAGTTGATTGACAGCAGTGGGAGCCAATGGCTGTGCTGCTATTGATCTATCCAATCAAGAGCCGAGAACCCCGGAAAGAGAGACAGCACGTCCCCGTGGGTGAAGTTCGAGGGCTCATGTAAGTAAAATGGGGGGGGGGCTGGGGGGCCGGTCACTAACAGGTGTTTTTTCACCTTAATGCATAGGATGCATTAAGGTGAAAAAACATGTAGGTTTATAACCCCTACACACGGACAGAATGTTAGACATTTTTTTTTTAACCTGCAAATGTCTCCCGAGAATCTGTTCGTGTGTACGGGGCTTTAACTGAACTACACTATGGCAGTTTTAAATGAAGTACCTACTATTGAGCTATATTACACTAAGTTACCGGTAGGATAATATTTTTGAGTGCACTCTATTAAAATACCCCAGATATGTGTATCCGTAAGTGTTCCTGAGTGGAATACAACCTAAGGTGTTGGCAAAGTACTTGCCGACTTAATGCTAGCGTTGGCCAGCTTGCGGTGGGGCCCTTCTGTCAGTAGTGCTCTAGGGTCTGTCCCTTTAAGAGTAAATAATGTACAGCTGCTGTTGTGCAGTGTGTAGCAAGGGATTAAGTGCTGTCCTCTCACCACTCCTAGTAGGCAACGGGTCCCAATCCACTCACCTGGTGGTTCCAGACATCAGGTCCCAAAGGCTCAGTCTCTTAGCTCTGACTCATACACATGTAATCTCTGGCAAGCTTCAGTAGTGGGGCTATATTCCCTCCGGTGCAAGCAGACAGGCTCTGACACTCTCAGGCCATAGTGGCACATCCCACAGCAGTTCCCTATGGCTCCACTTCCCCTTGCAAAAAGACCCCCGTCGCTTGATTTCACCCGGGAAAACAGTCCTGACTCTCCCCCTCTAATAACAGGGAATTGTGTCTCCTGTAGTTTGGCAGCCATCTGTCCTCAAAACACTTGCATTGTCAAAAGCCCTGCCCAGCAAGTTCTCTCTCCATTGGCTCTCACTCTTGTTTCCCTCATTGTAACTGTTTCTGCATTGCAGAAGGGAGGGGGAGAGCGAGCGGGAAAATATGCAGAGTTGATCTTGGGATGTAGGGGGACACAGAGCCAGCATCACAGCTGATCACTCGCTCCGTGTAGCAGATCGGTACTCACAGCCCTTCAGTCGATCGAGAGGAAAGCAGGCATTAGCAACAGCAGCCTGCGCTCTCTCTCTATGCTGACAGCTTGGCAGGATGGGGCAGCAGGCAGATGAGAGGGTGAGGGGGGATTGGCTGCCTGGCTACAATTACAAGAAACCTGGCTAATCCTGCTGTTCACTGTCCCTCCCTCCTGTGTCCCTGCTGCAGCCTGAGATTGTGCAGACCAACTGTTGACACACCTACTGAGCATGCTCCAGTTACAGTTCCCTTCTAAGCTGTTCATTTATTCATTTTCCTTAATGGTGCAGCCCACACGACTATAGGGTCACACATGTGGGTGTACACACAGTGACAAATTACAGTCCTCTCCCTCCCTCTCCATGTCCTTGTATTGCTAAACCCTAAGGGGGTGGGATACAAGCTGTTAATTGATAGGGGCTTCACCTCCCTGTTAATCCTAGCACATACACACCATAGACACAGGCTGGAGGAGTATGACACATCCTGTGATTGGCAGAATCTCCTAAAGATATGTTTACAGTGTGAACAAAGCGAAAGCTATCATCATTCAACTTCAACTCCACCTACACCATGTTATTACAAAAAAAAAAAAAAATGTGCTTTGAAATATAGATTTGTATGAAGCTTTAAAACAATCTGTTGCTATTAATTATTTATTTTGATTCTTGATTCTGAAACTTGTTTTTTTTTTTTTTTATGTCATATGACCAGCACAGCACCAATCAGCACTGTGCAGATACAGATTTGTAGTGTAGATGTCCTCTGCCGCTATATAGAGCATATATCAGCAGAGTACTAGAAACTCCTCTCTCAGATCTTTCCCTGAGGATGGGACAGACCTAGGAAACCTCATGTGACTGCTGAACAACAATAAGAAAATAAGGTATTCAGATACTTTTTTATATTAAATGAAATACAGTGCCAGGATCTTTATACATACATAGAAGGGATAATGGCAATTAAACATTATGTTGGTTTACATCTACTTTAAATAAGTTGACTGCTACTCTCTGTTTTGAAGGTCCTTTTAACCTATAACATTTCTTCATTACCAGGCATTGTTCATTTTTCAGTGCTGTGATAGTTTCATCAACAATTACTAAGTCATGCAACACTGTACCCAAACAATTTTTTATATCTTTTTTTGAAACAGCTAAATTTGGTGGTATTTAATAACCACATTTTTTTTCACTATATAAAGAAAAAAGACCAAAAACTTTGAAAACAAAAACTGTTTTACTTTACTGTATGTCAAAATAAAAATGCCGGGGCAGTACAAACACCCCCACAATTACCCCTTTTTGTGAAGTAGACACCCTTGGCTTATCTCAGTTTTTGTTACATGTTTTGGAAATGAAGAAACATGCTGGTATTAAGGGGGTTAAACATGGAGATTTGTAATGGTGCACTAAATACAGTGCATACAGGTTAATTAAAATTCTATTGAAAGAACTGAATTTGTGTAAGAAAAAAATTCGATCTGGCCTCTTCCAATTTTGTCATCATTAGAAAATCAAATGATCATTCAGAAAACAAAAGTTTTCAAAATGCAATCTACTGGTGTATGGTTAGGTTGAAGCAGTATTAATCCCAAAACCAAAAATGTTATACCTTGCAGCTTACTAATCATTGGATTTGGTGGCTCTATTCGTTTTTTTTTTTTTTTTTTTTGGCTTTGTTCCACTCTGTTTTCACCATGTGATGCAGCCAGTAACACACCTCCTGTATTGGATTACCTACACTCTGCATGAAGGAGCAACACTGACAATTTTGAACAGCAGCATTGTTAGTCTAGAGGGATAGTAGTGTTAGATGCACTAGAAAATTTAGATACACTAACACATTGAAGTCAAACTCTAGCTAACAGTAGTTACAGCAACAGTTTTATTCCCTTTAGGCTAGAGGTTTTTACATAAAAAGAATAATAGCTGAACATTGTAAGCACCCCTATCAGTGTCCTAGTTGTCCTCTTCAAAGTGCTTACATAACTGCCTTGCTGCTGGCCAAATTTTCCTTAAAGTGACACTAAACACAAACTGTTTAATTTACATTGTCCCTTCTAATAAAAACAAAAATAAACACATCTAAGTACCTTTTTCCCATGTGTTATACAGCTGTCACATGAGGAGGAGCTGCTGGTCACATGTTAAAAATAAAAAAAACAGCCTTTGGAATACAGAGTAAAAATAAATAATATCAATAAACTCTTAAATTGGCATACACATATATACAGTATTTGAAATAAAATCTTTATTATTTTATGGAAATAACATAGTGTGAGTGGGTTTTCTGCAGGTCATAGACTGTGTCAGACCCCTCCAGCCTGTGTCTTAGAATACGAGGGAGGTGAAGCCACAATTAATCTACGTGTAATACCCCACCCCCATTGTGTTTAGCAGGTTAGTGGGTATGGAGAAGGAGGGAGGGAGTACGCTGTAATTTACCACTGTATATACACCCACATGTGTGACTCTCTAGTCACATGGGTTGCTCAGATCTGACTGTACACCGAGTCGCATCTCCACATCCACCGGGCATCATACCCACTAATTTAATGGGGATTAGGACAAGTCCATTGTGCAGGCCACATTGGTATCTGTTAATCTAATTACACATATCAAAGGGGACTTGATGTTAATATGCAAGAATGCAAATTAGGGCAGTTTATGTCTGCAGCTGTTTACGGCTAGGGGTCATTGTCTGTCACTCTGAAAGACACAAGCAGATCAAAGGCCTAATGGAAACGGCCAATCAAATTGCCCAGCCATTCAGTGTATAGTGAATATAACATGGCGTTCAGTCTATTCACTCTCTGTCTGGGATTATGAAGGCACAGGTCTAGGAAACATGGGACTCTGAAGGCTAGTATTCGTTTACTCTGTTGGATTTTGTCATCTGTTGCAAGATTTTGTTCTGTGTTGGAAGTCAATAAAGTGCATCTCTCTGGAAGAATTGGGTTACTGCGGAAGATTATAATAACTACTAATTAATTATCTACCCACCACATATTATATCACTACAAGGTAAGAAAAGGGGGGTGTCTGGGGGGCAGCTGCAGCACAGAAGGTTTTTCACCTGAATGCATAGAATGCATTCAGGTGAAAAACCTTGATACTTTACATACACTTTAAATATTATGCCTGGGATGTCCTTAACCTGCCTGTGAAGTGGCACATCTGTACAATTTGTACAGCCAACTACAGCAAAACTGACATGTACAAGGAAAACATAATGCCATTTAAATTGCTGGTAAACAACAACACCTAGCTGCTTACTTCTGTGTGTAAACAAAAAGTCTGGAGATAGCCCTCATCTATAGCAGACCCTTACCCTAGATGAGGGTCTGGTATAGAGCCCCCCAAAAAAAATACATACCAGACCCTTATATTTGATGGGGGTCTGGTATAAATTGCAAGGGGGATTCCACACAAGAAAAAAAAGCGTGTGGGCGCCTCAATAATAAAGTACTAGTCGTTTTTTTCTAAGTAATACTTTCAGGCTCTCTATGTTTGTATGATGCTTTGAAAATAAAATTGATGTTTCTGATTATCCCTGACTAAACCGTGGTTTTCATTTGAATGAAAATACCATCTGAGTTGCACTTTGCGAGTTGCCTTTTATCATGTTTTAGGTAATGAATAGCACAAGGCCTGAATAATGAAATGAGATATGTAAAATACTCATAACATCAGTAATTTCATTCCCGTTGAAGTACTTTGTTTACTTTATAGTGCGGCATATTCACAACACAATATGAATTCATTAGTAGCAGGGAGATAGGGAGGATTCAATGAACTACTCTGTAAAATCTACACTTTTAAACCTGGATGCTAGATACGTTCTGAATGAGTTATTAATGTTGCAAGGCAACTACTTGAAATAAATTGAATATTTTCATATAAAAGGCTCCATTTCAGAGCAATTCAGGTCCCAAAGATTTGCACTGAAATGGAATCCACTTTCGGAACAAGAGAAGCTGAATAATTTCTACATACACTGGGATAGAAGCTCAGATTTATATATAATGTCAGGACATATCCAAGGAGACTGATTGCGCTGCCTACAAAAATCTCATTCATGCCCCAAGTCCTCAAGCTTTTTTCTTCTTCTTTTAGGTTAAAACATAACCTTGTAAGATTTTTTTCATCACTCTGTTCATCCTGAACACAGTTGAATTGTGTCTGCGCATCCAGCTGCTCTCTTTAAAATCTCTCCACAGACATTACCTTCCATACACGTCTTGGGGTCATCTGTTACCATATTCCCTGGACATGTATATATACAGGAAGTGCCCAGGTACAAACAAGATTCTGTAAGGTTGTTTTTAAGTTAAATTTGTATGTAAGTTGGAACAGGTACATTTTTTAAGTGTAACTCCAGCCAAACAAATATTTTTTTACATTTTTTTGGATAACATAGGGAAGTAACCCACCCCTGTAATGTTTGTTTTTTTGTTTGTGCCCCTGCTCACCAGATTTCACCTCACTTTCTGCCCCTATGACAACTGGCTTTTGAAAATTGGGTTGGGTTGTTGTGGAAACAATGATTGGTGATAAAACTTCAGTGGAGACACCTTTTCCCATGATAACTCTAATGCCGCGTACACACAGCCAGACTTCCCGACAGAAAAAGTCTGATGTGAGCTTTTGGTCGGACATTCAGACCATGTGTATGCCCCATCGGACTTTTTCTGTCGGCATTTCCAACGGACTCAGATATAGAACATGTTCTAAATCTTTCCGTTGGAAATGCCGATGGAGTTTAGCCCGTTGGCAAGTCCGCTCGTGTGTACGTGGCATTACAGGAGTGAATTGCCCCCTCCTAGGGGTAGATTTCCTCTTACTTCCTGTTGTCCCCCTCTGTCTATTTGCCTTTAGTAAATCCACCTCAGTGTGTGTGTGTGCTTATGTGCAAGTGTTGTAGCTTCACATAATTAATGTTAAATATAGTTCACGCACTAATATTTTCAGGTTGTAATGACTTTTTCATTTCAACCCGCCACCAGCCATGACTATCTGTATATTTTCCTTGCCACCATGGCAACACTGAGGATATTATATTCACTGTTTTTTGGACAGAATAATCCTAAAGATTGTATTTACCTGTTCTTTGATTGACTCACAGTGGATCATACCAGGATACAGTAGCAAGACTCAGGTGCGTAAGAAAAAATATCACACCTTTTGCAGTAAAGCTGGCCATACATGAATTGAGATTTGATCCATGTATGGGCAGGCTTATGGTACACAAGTCGATCCAGCTTGGGTATAACCAGCCTGTCAGATTTTTTACATTCTATATATAGAATGCTATAGCTGCTAGCAATAATCATTGTGTTCTGTCAGCTGGGAGGGCTCCCTGCGCCAACATATTCCACCCCAGCCGCAGAACACAATGGCACTGCAGGAGGCATTCCCCCATCAACACTGACAGTGTTGATGGGGGAATCAAACAATTTTCTTTACTGATCAAGTACTCTATGGGCTGCTTAAAGTGTTTGCAAAGCTTCATCGTTTTTTTTTTTGTCATACTTACCTCCACCTCTTCAACTTCTGGGGTCCCTCAGTGAGTCTTACGGCTCCTCCACACATAAGATAACCCCCTAGGAGAAGCGCTCTCCTGGGGGGGGGGTTACCTTGCGGGCGCGCTCCAGAGTCCAGCATTTGCGTTCATAGACACGAATGCCGGACTCGGCCTCGCCCCCCCGGCACCCGCATCATTGTATTTGATTGACAGCAGTGGGAGCAAATGGCTGTGCTGCTATCAATCTATCCAATCAAGAACCGGGACCACATGCAGAGAGGGAAAGCACGTCTCTGCTGAGTGAACGGAGGGGCTCAGGTGAGTAAAACGGGGGGGGCTGGGGGGCCGGTCACTGCCAGAAGTTTTTTCACCCTAATGCATAAGATGCATTAAGGTGAAAAAACACAAGGGTTTACAGCTCCTTTAAGCTTTAAGGGGTAACTCCACTTTCGTGGGGGAAAAAAATAACAAATAAAGAAAAAATAATATGCACTATTCAATTGCAACACAAGTCATATTGTAATTGAATGTTACTAAAAATTACCTTTCCTTTTCAATCTGCAGCCACTGTAATTTTCTGTCAATGCATTGCAATATGGCTACCTGGAGTTGTTCTGTACACAGAATGTGTACTGACCACTCCCCAGAAACATAATTTCCTGCTTGTGTGATTGGTTCACCAATTTTCCCAGAAGTCTGCCTAAGATACAAGTCAAATTTCAGGCATCCCCTGCAACAAAAATGTCATTGGTGAGATTTGGTGAGATACTCTCTGTAGGAACACGTCTGAAGGGAAGTTGGCCCAGCAGATTTCCTCATTAGTGCTGTGCAGGTGCACAGCCGAGAGATAATTATGAAACCACTCCCATTAGACCCACTCATCAGAGGTACAGAGGAACATATAGGGATTTCTTCAGAATAACAAAAGGTAGGGATCTGCAAGAAAGGTTGTTATAATCCTAGCAATGTACATACATCACCCAGGGGGAAATGTTTTTCTCTCAGCAAAAGTGGAGTTATGCTTTAAGCAAAAGGTCAGTTCAGGTCTCCAGAGCATAAATAATAGGTGTGACACCTTTCCAGCAAAGTTTTTAAAATGGCTCATGTTATGAAGGAACAATAGGCCAGGTCTCCAGTTTACAAAGAAAAGATTTAACACCTTTTCAGTGGAGTTCAAATTGTGGGTCAAACCAAAATGGAGCAGCAAGACTCTAGTCTGATCTAGACTGGTTTGGGACTAGCACCTTTCAAGTAGACTTTGCCAAATGGATCATATAATAGGAGCAACACGTCAAGTCTGTAGTCAGGTGCATATTGAAAAGATGTGACACCTATTGCAGCAGAGTATCTTTAGTGAACAAAGAATAGAACTGACCTGCTTCTAGAAGACATCGCAAAATGTTGCTTACTAAGAAAAATCAGCAAATCAAGTCTCCAATTTACAAAGAATTGATGCCTTTCCAGCCCAGTTCACAAAGTCGAGGAACTCCAAGATGGAGGTACAACCAAAGTCAGTGCTCCAGTGTAGAATGTGGGAAAAACTGGGAAGTTAAGTGTTGCAGCTAATAATCTCAAATGATTTGGAGAAGTTTGGAAGTACTGTGTGAACAGTGTCCAGATGCTGTTGTTTTGTTTTGCTAATATTGCTGCTGGTGTTAGATTTCCTACTTACCTAGTCATTTGTACTTTGGATGGATAGGGGACTTTAGTTATTTCAACGTAACACTTAACCACAAAATATCTTTATCAACAGCATTCTCAGTCTTCCTTATATGCTATTAAACATTGGACTACTTATGAGTTCTATCAATTAGGAGGCCCAATATCCAAATAAAGAAACGCAAACAGCAGGCTGCTAATTGTGAAGCAGCAACTTTGTGTTGTCGGTCTGCTGCACAAAATTCTGTTACTGGCAGGATCTTTAAGCAGCCCGAGGTGAGAGATTTACTGCATTGAACAGTGCTACGGTTTATTACATAAGCACTGATTAGTACAGCAGTAATAACTAAGGATGGGTGAACAATTCGGCCCAAGCATAAGTTCAACTTCGCTGTTCGACCGTTTGTTTGGCCCCCCGAACCGACCAAAATGCAATGCGACGCTGAACAGTGCATTGCAAGCCCTGATTGGCTGAAGCAGTGAAATCTTCAGCCAATCAGGGTACAGAGCACTATCAGAGTCATGATTGGACACTGTCATCATGACTTTATCCAATCATGGCTCAATCCCGTCCCACAGTATAAAAGTATTCTTTCAATGGCAGCCATTTTCAGTGTGATTTCGGCATGGAGAGAGATAGAACAGGGCTCTGTTCGGTGCTATTAGTTAGTTAGTGTGCTATACTGTGCTTTTTTTCTTCAATTGTCAGTGTAGAATATTAGTTTAGTGTCAGTCTAGGGATAGTGTGAGTGTAGTGAGGAGGACCATCATTCAACTTTGCATAATGTGCAGCTAGAGTAGGGACAGCTCAGATAGTTTCACTGTAGTGTAGTGAGACCGTGTCATTCATACATACATTAGTGTAGAGTAGGGATAGCTCAGATAGTTTCAGTGTAGTGTAGTGAGACCGAGTCAGTAATCTTTACATTAGTGTATAGCTAGAGTAGGGACAGTTCAGATAGCATCAGTGTAGTGATGGTTGAACACCGTATATATGATTGCGTTACTGCCAGTTTAACGCCATATAGTTCTGTGTGTGATACTGCCAGTTTAACACCATATAGTTTTGTGTGCGTTGCTGCCAGTTTAACGCCATATAGTTCCGTGTGCGTTACTGCTAGTTTAATGCCATATAGTTCTGTGTGCGTTACTGCCAGTTAAACACCATTATAGTTCTGTGTGCGTTACTGCCAGTTTAACACATTATCGTTTTGTGCGTTACTGCCAGTTTAATGCTATATAGTTCTGTGTTCGCTACTGCCAGTTTCAATGCAATAAAGTTTTGTGCATTACTGCCAGTTTAACGCCATTTACTTTTGTGTGCATTACTGCCAGTTTAACTCCAATTACTTTTGTGTGCGTTACTGCCAGTTTAATACCATATAGTTCTGTGCAACACTGTACGTTTGGCGCATTATATTGCAGTATATTATAGTGTATCCGTGGAGTGTGTCTGTGTAGTGTGAGTACTCAAAATTAAGTACACCAAACACCTCTTTACATTGATTAAAGTGCATCTACGTACAGATTTCAACTTCTTCTTTACATTTGCTTATAAGCACCACCCCCTCCCTCCCAGTAATGTCTGGGAGGACAACAAGGAGAGGCAGATGTTCCCTTGGCACTGTAAGGGGGCAAGCAACAACTGTGTCCACAGGCAAATGTGAGCGTGATGATCAGTCCTCAGGCAGGGCATCATTTCTCTGTTTAGTGAGTTTGCCCGTGCTATACAGCCACAGCATGCAGAGGAGGGGGTGGACTGGCTTACTAAACCTTCCTCATCCTCCCCATCCTCTGTCATACAAGCAGAGACAAGTGTGCAGTCCCCTCAGTTGCCAGAGTGGATAAACCTCCTTGTCCGCATCTATTCCTGCCATAGCCCCAACATCAGCCATTGAGGAGTCAGCTGAGTTATTTGACCACAGCGTCAGCCACTTGCTCCTTGATGATGCCCAGCCCTTACTGGATTCAGATGTTGGTTCTGAGGTTGAGGATGACAGGAACATGAGCCTAGAGAGAGGGAGGAACACTGGTAGACAAATTGGCATTCATGTTCCCCAAGCCGCAGCGTATTGCCAAGTTGTCTCCAGTGGTAATGATGAAGATGGAGGAGATGGAGATGATGATGATGACGAGGTCACTGATGTGACTTAGGTGCCAGATAGAGCAGAGGAGGAAACTGAAGGTGAGGCGGCATAACCCCAAGGAGGCCGACATCAAGAAAGAGTAAAGAGCAGCTACTCTATTCCATCACATTCTGCAGCTGTTATCTCCCGGCCCATTCCCCAAAGCTCAGCTGTCTGGGCCTTTTTCAGCACATCTGCAGAAGATTGCACTGTTGCTATCTGCAAACTGTGTCTCAGGCACATCAAACGTGGCAAAAACACCAACCATATGCATATCATTGCAATTTTTTTTGCCTTAATCAAGAGCACCTCTATAGGGTTAAGGTGGGAAGGCTCTCCCGACACCCAAAGAGTAAGTTTTCTGCACCTGTTTGGCAGGTGTATATCATTTCAGTTTTTTACAGCAAGACCAATTCTTGCTTTCATCAAGAGTACCTCTATAGGGTTATAGTGGGAAGGCGCCACTGACACCCATAGACCAATTTTTACGCACCTGTTACTGCTATGCAATGTCAAAGTGACACCAGACTGTATCCAAAAAATCTCTAATTTTGTTCCCAATGCACTACATTGTGGCCTCATCATACATACTGGCTCCCCAGCTGTTGCTGAGCAAAATAAAGGCAGCTTGCAGGGAAAATGTCATTGTTTTGGCTTTATAAATGCAATTATTGCTGCACTATATTGGAAGGAATTTTCCATTTTTAGGCCTTCACTTTAAAAATCAAAAAATCACTGCTCATTTAAAAATGACGTTTTTCACAAACTTTCTTTTTTATTAATACATGTTCCTCAGGGCAGGACCCGGACCCCTATAACCATTGTATGCCCAATTACTTACATATAAGCCTTCAAAATGAGCACTTTATATTTCTGACGTTTGGGTCCCATTGACTTTAATGGGGTTCGTTATTCGGGTCCGAATTTTCACGGTGTTTGGAAGTTCTGGTGCGAACCAAGCAGGGGTCTGTTCGGCCCATCCCTAGTAAGGACCACACTGTGAGAAGTTGGACTCATGTAGTCTTTGGATCTGCCAGAGAATGCTTTGAAAAATAGTATGTATTGTATATACTTGGGAAATGGAATGGGGGTCAATTTACATATATAGTTAATTTGTATAATTGGATACATTATCAAGGGTTTATCACTGTTTAATCACATTTTTGAGAACTTTTCATGCATTACATCTCTCATGATTTTTGTTAACGAACAGGAAAGTTTTATATGATTTATGTTACGGTGCTGAGGTATTTTAAGTGGTAGAGTCAGGGCTGCTACATTGGGCTTTTTGGTCCAGGTATATTTGTAACAATAAAGATGGATATAATTTTTCACCTATTTTTTTATGTATTGAGGATTGAAAGTAATCATTAGTTTGTAAAAAGGAGTCAGTACACTGCAGGCAACTGCCAAATTATTAGTTGTGGATGGGTGCACTAGAAGCAGTCCACACAGTGACAGATGCAGTGCCTACAGGGGCATTGATGCTGATAAGCAAATATGCCTGTTTATCTGGATGCCCAAGAATCAAGTATGATATTCTGACAGGAGGTTACCTAGGGATCCTAACAGCTAGAGAAACCAAAGATGTTTATTAAGGTGTATGCCCAGCAAGAACTTTTTTTCCTTACATTCAGATAGAGTGGGGAAGAGTTCAAATGGTTGTAAAGCCACTATGATATGACCATACAATCCCCTCTGTTAAAAAAGGACATGTGCCCCACTTCATGTGTTTTATAAAAAAAATGCATATTTCTACCTTGTTTCAGAGCACCTCCCGGTGCTCGTGTGACTGCTCGCCGCTCTTCTCTACTGGGCTGACAACTACAATGGGAGGGACCAAGAACTCCCACTGACGTCAGTCGGGAGGAGGGGAGGAGGCGCTCTAAAATAAGGTAGAAATCGACATATTTTTTACAAAGCACATGCAGTGGGGCACATGTCCTTATTTAACAGAGGGGATTGTATGATGATATCATAGTTTTTTTTTTAGCAGCTGGAAGGGAAGGGGCGGGGAGCAGAGCGGCACTGACACAGCTGACAGGCGGAGGGGGGGGGGAGAGGAGGACAGAGGATACAGGAGAGGTGCGGATGACGATTTTATTCATGTTTTAAGAGAACAGGGATCAATTTTTATTTTTTTAAGGGTAACAAGCAAGGCTGTGTTAGGAAATTGTACCTGAGAAGGCCCCCTGATGTCCAGACCTTTAAGCCAGTTTCCAGAAATGGGGGCCTAGGATCACAGGAGCTTTCAGGCTTTTAGGAACCATGAGAGGAAGCTTCAACCTTGTCTTGCCAGTTCCACATTTTTAATACTCTTTGATTCCATTTATCAAGCCTTTGGCTTGATTCACTTTACTACGGAGGCCTCTTCTAATTTTGTGGTACAGTTCCCGAGCAGTCACATATCATCCCTGGGGCCTGTGATACATGGGTGCCCAGGGGACACGACTGCCGCACCAGGGATGGATCTAACATATTTGATCTGGTGTGCAGTAAAAAAGTCAGAGGGCATAATGTCAACGCTGTGTGTGTCACTGATAGTACCATGAATCATGACCCAAAAGCAATGTCTGACTGGTAGTGCGGAGGCAATGTAGGATTGAACAGAGAACACTAGTATGTACTGGGCTGTCATTGGATTAGGATGGATAAACAGAACCTGTGCCCTCTCATAGCAGGTGTCCCTATCAGAGTAGGTTTTTACATCAGGGTCCCCATCAGAGTACCCCTTTACATCATAATCCCCATCAGAGTGTCCCTTTACATCAGTCATCCTCATCAGAGTCCCCTTACATCAATTGCCTCCCTCAGCTTGCACCCTTATATTAACTGTCCCCATTAGAGTGCCACCTTACATCAATTGTTCCCATCAGAGTGCCACCTTACATTAATTGTCCCCATCAGAGTGCCCCCTTACATCAATTGTGCCTCTCAAAGTACCCCTTTACCTCAACTTTCTCCATCAGAGTGCCCCCTTACATCAACTGTCCCCATCAGACTGGCTCATGGATCACATGAATGTACTCTTAAAGACCTGGGGGGTGCAACTAATACCTGGGGGACACGGCCCATCCCAGCAACCCCAATCTTGTGGTCAACCCCTACACAATGTCCCAGTTCCAGGTAGTAAGGCGAGGTGCTGTGCCTGTCCCAGTACTTCATGGGAGGAGAACACCCTCTCTCTCCTCACGGTACCTAGAAGCTCCCTCCTTCCTCTTGTTAGGCCAGAAGCAGGACCTCCATGCCAGGTGGGTGAGAGAAACTCAAGAGGGCAGTATCCCTTGTTATACCTTCACTTCCTATCCTGATTAGAACATTTAACCACACAGAAAGTGAGGAGAATTCACGACCAGCATTACAGACAGAAATAAAAATGAATCCCATTAGTAAAGGAGTGAAAGCTAGAACCCCAATCAGCTGTTAATTTCTGTCTGTGTAATTGTTGCAGATTACACTTCATCCAAAACTAAGAAAAGTTTTTAGCATGACATATAAGGGTTGATTTACTAAAGATAAATAGACTGTGCACTCTGCAAGTGCAGTTGCTTCAGAATTTAGTAAATGAGGGGAAGCTCTGCTGACTTCTATCATCTAATCATGTGCCAGCAAAAATGCAGTTTTTTTTTCCTTGCATGTGATTGGGTGTTCTTTGTAAAGTTGTTTACTAAGCTCTGGGGCAACTGCACTTGCAAAGTGCACAGTCTTTTTGCCTTTTATAAATCAACACCACTGGGGAAAGCAGACATTTATACACTTCTGCTGTCAGTTTATTATGGGAAAACTCCGACCAGTGAGTGTACGCGTTATATGGGTCAGGAGGAATGTGTAGGGGTTGGGCTTAGCAGTAAGCTCTAAACCTAGATGTGATGTTTTGCCAGAATCGCCTATCGTTGTAGGGTAAATCTCTAGGTGTTGGCACTCCATACCTGCAGCAGTTTCCCTTTATCCACCCTTAAGAAAGTATCTTAAAAAAAGAAATGGTCATTTGATTATGCTGAGATTATTCCTGGAAATATATTTAATAAAAACTAGTAGACAGCTCATCCATGAAAACCAGGAATACAACTGCGGCCACTTTCTAAATTGGCCGCATCACCCAGAAGAATTTCTCCAGTTCTTGAAACGGTCCATGCAAACCAGTGGTAGGTAACAACTATGTTTCATTTTTCTTATATTACTGTAGTAAGTGCCCAGTATTGGTGCTGGTGAGATCTGATCTTAGTTGCTTACATTGGTACCATGATCTTCCTGATATCATCATAAGTATCAGGAACGTGTATTCACTTGTTAAAGTAACAGGAGTTTATGTAATGTTGGCTGAGTGTTCCTAAAAACAAAGATAAAATTAAAGACAGATATAGAGCATTCAGAACATTCCATGGTGGCTGCTTAATGTTATTATCAGTGTTCTAATTTGAGTGATTCATATTTTTATAAACTTGAATAGACTGATGGATAAGAATAGTTGAGATGTAGTCCATGGCATTGGCAACAAAACAGATGCTTGCCCAGTGAGAAAACATATACAGGGTTATTAAGTAATGTAATGTAAAAAATAATTACTGGTACTTTCTGCAAAGGGTTGTAACCCATAGCAAGCATTCAGTTAAACCATACTTTGCATTACCCCATTAACAATTTAAACTTAACATGGGAGGTACCTGCAAACATGTACTTTACCTAATGGTGCCAAGCGCATATTTGTTTTTTATAATGCCTTTGGAAAGATTTGTTGGTTAACAATTTGTGGTTAGAAAGCAGTACACATGCCACATGCATGCAGGCAAATTACTCATTTGCATGCATGAACTGCCAAAATAAATTCATCGCTGCTATGCAGTGTATGTGGTGTTCATACAAGTACTGAGAACTACAGCAAGTATACAGGACCAGAGAAATGGTACTGTATACCATTCAAACATACAGATTAGGATCAGCTAATGAGAATTACTAGAGGATAAGGAGAACATCTATTTTTCTTAAAGTGGTGTTCTGGCCGAAATTATACTTTTTAAATAAAAATACCCCTATAATACACAAGCTTAATGTACTCTAGTAAAGTTAGTCTGTAAACTAAGGTCTGTTTTGTTAGTTTATAGCAGTAGTTTGTTATTTTATAAACTTACAGCAGGCCGTGGCCATCTTAAGTGTGGGCATCTGAAGCCAGTCTGTATTTCTTCCTGGATCTCATCCTTGCAGATCTCGCACATGCTCAGTGCAGCACAAGCAGTGTAATAGGTTTCAGGTCAGGTTTCCATAGCAACAGCAGTTTCAGAGGAAGTTGCTGTCCCTTCCCAGAAGGCATTGCAAACAGGAAATGATGCGATGGGCCGCGGCCAGGGAGGAGGAAGTGAAATATAAATACAGCAGATATACAGTAGGTGCTGAGAAAAAAAATAAAAAAATATCCAATTTGTTTACAGTGCACAGTTTAGTGAGGGATGCTGAAGAGTTGTAAAAGTGGGTCGAACTCCACTTTAAGTTTAGTGACAATAACTAAACAGAAAAAATCATTACAGTTCAGAAGGGAAGGAGGACTGAAGCTTTAGCTATTCCCCTTTAAACACTGAGAACCGCTGAATACAGGTGTTAAAAAGAGAAGTATTCTCTTTTACTTACCTAGGTGGATGCAGCATCGGCACAATGCTGCATCTATCCCCCACCGGCTCTGAGACTGAGAACCAAGTGATCAAACACTGCCGATCACTCAGTTCTCAGAGCTCTGTGAGCAGAGAGCTGGTGACTGTCAGTCTCTGCTCTGCCCCCCCCCCATCACTGGAGCACTGGGCTGTGGAGGGGGTGGGCCAGGTGCCGGTCCAATGTTGCAGGCGGAATCCCGATCATATTGTTGCAATCTTTCCCCAGCCTGGACCAGCTTTGTGACATCAGCCAACAGCGGGCTTCACACCGCTGTCTGCTGAAAATGGGTCACAATACATTAGATAGGCCGTCAGTACATCAGGTGTAATCAGGTGATTAAAAACAGCCAAAAGAAAGCTCTATTTGTGCGAAAAAAGGACCAAAAATGTCATATGGGTACAGTGTTGCATGACTGAGTAATTGTCATTCAAAATGTGAGAGCACTGAAAGCTGAAAATTGGTCTGATTAGGAAGGGGGTTTAAGTGCCCAGTGGGCAAGTGGTTAATCTGCTACAGCATCTAACA
Organism: Aquarana catesbeiana; assembly: GCF_042186555.1. Classification (NCBI taxonomy): domain Eukaryota; kingdom Metazoa; phylum Chordata; class Amphibia; order Anura; family Ranidae; genus Aquarana; species Aquarana catesbeiana. The sequence continues at coordinate 863,931,330 of NC_133324.1, forward strand.
CTACCCTCTCCCCAGACTGACAATGCTGCTGTCCAAAGGTGTCTCTGTTGCTCCTCCATTCAGAATGGAGACACCCTAAGACAAGAGCTGTTTTACTGGCCAGATCACAAGATACAAATAAAGAAAAAAAAAAAACTAAAAAAGAAAATAATACAACCACCAAAATAGTGCATGTTAACTCATGTACTCAGGTTAGCCTTTGCTTTAAATGGTGTTAGTTTACACCTATGCAATGCATTGCATTGTGTTGTACATTTTGTTGATACATTGATGTATGTTCTGGGGCCTATTGATAAAAAAAAACACATATCACTTCTATCTTATGTTGTCTATCCCTAGAGCATCCCTGCACCCTCTAAAAAATGTATATAATACCTTATTTCAAGGTCTATCCAGTTAAGTCTGGTGACATCAAAGGTCCTCTTCACCTTCTTTTTATTCCAGCAGTGGGTGGGGCAGTGTTGTGCCGAGGAGGGGACAGGCCATTAATGCCCTGGGTTCATATGAAATAAGTTGAATGATGTTGGCTTTGAGGACAACATCAAATAGGAGGTGAATATTGCAGTTGGAGTTGTTCTTTTATTTTTAACTAATGCTGGAATATGGAATTTTTCATGATTTGCTGAAGCTAGAGTAGAGTCAATACATTGGGAGAAATCATGGACTTTACAGGCACCAATCTAAAAATACAATTTTTATTCATAACAGATTTACAAAATTTCTTAACAACATATAAAAAGAGAATTCAGACTCATGCAAAAACAATAATCAATGGTTTGTAGCAAGAGATATACAAATAAACCGCCCCTGAATTTCTCTTACTCCACTGCGCCAAAGAAAAGTGCAAAGCTATATGAAAGATGTGTAAATGAATACAAAATGTGTGTACATACACAGTGTACAGTGAAAAAAGCTGCCACTTAAATAAATACGTAAAAACAATAATCAGCAAAACCAACTCTAACCGCTGGGCCAGGGTCGGTGTATAACAGCCACTGGAAATATGCCTTAGCAGAATGGAAGCAGGATAACGTTTTAAAGATGCTGTGTTCTGCTCTTCATCCTACATATGCACTACCTCAAATTGAGGTATCAGGTTACCTATCAACTTTGGATACTGGGTACTGTATCCCCACATCCTTCCTCGCCCCGGTTGCATGCATGTTCCTAGCTTTGGGATCTCAAATACATTCTTAATTTATGTTTTCTTTTTTCTTTTTCTTTACAAATAAAATGCATATGTTGTGTTTGACGGTTCTAATATGTATTTACTTATGTTTTCCTCATCTACTTGAAAAATATTGATAAGTTCCTGAAGAAGCGTTTTATCGTGAAACATCTTTAAAACGTTATCCTACTTCCATTCTGCTAAGGACTATTTCCAGTGGTTGTTACATACCGACCCTGACCCAGCGGTTAGAGTTGGTTGTGCTGATTATTGCTTTTGCATGAGTCTGTATTCCTTTTATATGTTTTCAAGAAATTTTGTAAATTTGTTATGAATTCAAAAAATTATTTTTATATTGGTGCCTATAAAGTCCACGGTTTCTCCCAATGAATTGAATCTTAGATAATAGGATGTGGCACTTCTTACCATTTTCCATACACCCACAGTACCATCCTGTGGTGGCGTATCTTTGTTAGTAGAGATTTAAAGAGTACTTCCACTTTTGCAGTCAAATTTGAGAAAACCCCACTACTGTATGTTTATTATGTGTTCCCATTCACACAGCATGTTTAAGAAGGAAGTGTCATGGCTGACTGCAAGGTTTTTTGAATAATGTTAGAGTGAGTCTGTCCTAGGTCTGTCCCATTAACATACAATGCAAGAAGCCTGTCCTCTACACCTTTAACCTCTTTGTTAGCCCAGACAGCATTCAAATCTAGTTACAATTCTGCCTGCACAGTACAGACAGGGTTAATTATTGCAAACACAGCAGAATTTTTCCTTTCTAGAAGGTCCGAAATAGAGCATCTAAAAAGGTAAGCTGTGATGTATAAATATTTTTAGTTATGCTATGTGCATGGGGGCATGTAACAAATATGATATATTTTGGCTGCAAAAGTGGAAATACACTTTAAACAGGACCTTCAGCGTTCTCCTCTTCATTTTCTTTTTCTCTGCCCCCGCTTACCTGGTGGTGTTCTAGGCACAGTTAAGATACTTACCCAGCTACCGGATCAAGAGTTGTCCCGCTTCCATCCTTCTATCAACAGACACCGCTGGGCAAGGCAGCCATCTTAAAATTTGGAGCCCCTTACACAGCTTTAGGCCTGGGCCCCCCAGGTCTGACCACCAACATTTCCTAAGGCCTGCCCACTGGCCATCCCACTGAGTCTTTTAGTGTACCCTCTTTTATTTTAACACGTTTACAACTTAAGTGTTTTCCAAGTCATCAGTACACCTACCGACCCCCTATTTAAGACCACCTGACACCTACTGACCTCTAAATAGGACTCATTGACACCTACCAACCACTATATAAGACCCCCCCAATGCCTACTGACCTCTATATAAGACTCCCGACACACTGACCTCTATAAAAGACCCCCTGACACCCACCAACCTCTATATAAGACTCCAGACACATACTGACCTCTATATAAGCCCCCTGACACCTACCCACTTCTATATTAGGACTCCAGACATCTACCTACCTATATTTCTGACCCACCTGACACCTCCCTACCTTTACATAAGACCCCTAACACCAAAATGATCAGTCTGCCCCTGTATAACACTGATATCTTTAGATTGAGAGCCATTACCTATATATAACACTGATATGTGTACACTGAGTGGCACACAGTGTACAGACATAAGTGTGCATTCAGTGTATAGAGATCAGGGTTGTTACATAGGGAGTAGTAACTGGTGTATGGGCACTGGTCAGGAACACTTAGCCTGGCTGGTATAGATTTAAACAGAGTGCCACACAGCTGCTGGGCTGGCAATCACGGTCACTGATCTGTTTCACACAATTCAAGTTGCTCTGAGTCCGCTCTGCAATGCACTCTGTCTGCCACCTCCAGCTCTCTTCAGCACCGAGTCCGTGGGGTACTTGCTGTACCCCATGGCTGGGATGTGGACCCCAACCCCCCGAAGTCCCCAGGAGGAACGGTGCCCGGAGCGGCTGCCGCTGCCCTCATCCCCATGGGTCCACTATCGCTCTCTCATCCTGGTTAGCATTTGAGTTCTCTCCCTGCGTTGCATCAACCATTGGCAGGGATGCCATTATTCACTGCCTCTTCTGGGCTTAACTCTCCTTTTATCTGCATCATAATCTGTGGACACCTCCAGGGGCAGACTGAGCCTCTCATGGGGCCCCCTACTGGCCTGATCTGAATGGTCAGTCCACCCCTGGTTGGGGCCCAGGCCCCTCAGGATGCATGAGCCCTCTATATGCGTATGGGCTGCCCCCCTAATGGCGGCTCTGCCGCTGGGTCCCGTGTCTCCATCTTATTTGTAACGTCATTGAAAGGCCTGGCGGCTCTTTCAGGTTCAGCTGGCGGGGCCTCGTGATAATAGGAACGCCATTTGTTTTGAATTCATTCTAAATAAATGGCACAACAAGGCAAAGCATGTCATACTAAGTATTAATCTGTTTTGCAGTAACGTGTATTTATCTAGCGTGACTAGACCCTTACTGGAGATTTCCAAAAGAAAGGAGAATAAAATGCATATATGTGGACATAAGAGGAAGGACAACTTATAGACTCTGACATGTGACCTAGAATTCACTATGTCCTAAAGTGGACAATTCATATAGCAAATATATGACATTTTCAGCATTTAGCAAATAGGCGCACTTTTGCAAGTTACATTTAATTATAGATAATGTTGCCAGTAGTTTCCTAAAAACAGTGGAACAGTAAAGTTCTCAATTATGCTAAGGTTTCAGTAAATTATATGTCCAAAACACAAACAGAAATATAAGCGTTTGGTGCTAAAGCTGGAAATAAAGACTTTGCAGATACCAGTGTCAGAAATCCAAGAAAAATAAGAAATAAAAAGCAAACAAAGGAGCTGAGAACATGGGAAATTGCAATGGGAACCAACATGAAAAGTCAGCTATAATTGGATCTGGACAAATATATGTGAAACTGAAAAATGCCTCTTCGTACACACTGACTCGAAAAAACTGAAGTAAAAAAAAAACTGCAGCTATAATCCTTCACTGCCAATCAGACTTCTCCTTTCAAAAATGAATATGACAGGCTGCTGAGTGCAAACACTCTTTAGTTTCCTTTGTTCTTTTTATCACCAATTGGGTATCTAGCTCTAGGTCTGTAAAGATTTTCATAGAATAGTAGTTTTTTGCAGCAGGATCTTGCAATTGTAAGGTGTTGACATGGTTTTCTTACAGTATATATTGGCACCAATGGGGTAAGAGCAGACTTTTAGGGTTAAGCCAGCTTAGGTAAAAGGTTAAGGGTTTATTTACAGTTAAGTTTAGGGTCAGAGGTTAAGGATTAAGTTAGCATAGCTTGAATGGCGAGGGATCAGTTTTTAATTTCTGACTGTGTCCTTTCACTCTTTGTCCTGGTGACTATTGCCACTGGGACTGAAAAGTGAGGGAAATCCATTTTCTGAGTTAGCACCAGAATATTAATAGGGGGGGGGGGGGGGGTATCATCCAATGTAGCCATTGGTTCCAGTGACAAGACTCAAATAAATATATTCCACACAACTTTTGGTGTCTTCAGGACAGCAATGCCAAAGAAAACCTGACAATGGTCTTAACCTTTCCCAGCTCTATCCAAAATTTCTTGGGTTAGGTTACAACTGAATACTGTCCAGGATACTTTTTTAAATTAACTAACATCTAAATTTTAAGCACAAGCTTTTGGGGTGTGCCCCCTTCTTTAGATTATGTGTTAGAAGATATTGTGAGAACTTGCATTAAATGTAGAACTTTAAGGACTCTTACCACTTACTTTCTTCTTCTTTAAAAGGGCTTTTCTTTCCCACTTTTATTAAAAGAAAGTTCACACAAAACACAAAACGTGAGTTTTCCCTCACAGGGATTCACAGGGATTTTAAGCATTTATCTTCCATCAAAACAAATTATCATTATTATTATTATTATTATTATTATTAGACAGGATTTATTGAGGGTAGACGGTATAAATACAATACACTTTAATACAGTAGGAATCAGAGGGCACTGCTCACTGGAGCTTACAATCTCAGAAGGAGGGTCAAGAGATAAAAGAGGTAATAACTGTGGGTGATGTGCTGATGGAGAAAATAGATGTACAGTTGTTAGGTGGGGGCTAGATAGGCTTTTCTGAAAACATGAGTTTTCAGGGATAGTCTGAAAGTGGACAAAGTAGGAGAAAGTCAGACAAATTGAAGTAGAGCATTCCAGAGGATGGGACAGGCTCTGGAGAAGTCCTGGAGGAGAACAAATAGGATGAGGTGACAAGGGAGCAGGAGGTCTTGGGAGGAGCTAAGAGAACAATTTGGTTGGTACATTGAGACCAGGTTAGTGATGTAGAGGCCAGGTTGTGGATGGCTTTGTAAGTTATTGTTAGTATCTTAAAAATAATAGTGTAGCGCTATATGTATATATATATATATCAAAAATCTTACATGTATAGAACAGTGAATAAACACCTAATCATCCCTTACAGGGCAAAAAGTGCATATTGAAGTGACACTGTGTAATTCAAAACAACACTTGAAATACAGTGAGTATTAATAACCAATAGTAAAGTAAATAATAAAATGGGTCTGGGAAACCATACACATATGGTAAATCAACCACTCAAGTCCATAAAAATCCAACAAATATGTTGATAATAACAGCGCCTCGTTTCCCATACGAGACGAGATGCGGCTGCCGGTACGAAAGAGAGGCTTGGTCTGTGTAGTGGAGCGCACCGACGCCGCACTGGAAGTGCGGAAGATGACGTCATCGCGCATACACGGATCACGAGGCCAAGCCAGATAGGCGGAGCGCGACAGCGCTGGTATATGCCTTCAGCCAATGAGACCTGGCTGTATTGATAGAGAGGCTTGGTTTGCGTTCGGATTACTTCCGAATCAGCAGACCAAGCCGTTACCATTATATATCCCGTATTCTCTTACATATGTGGGTGATAATTGTTCACTAATAGTCTATTATTGCCCCTTTTACACCTGGCCTGTGAAAGTCTAATATTAAAACAATATCTTTATTAACCGGAAGTGACATCAATCATCAAACTTCCGGTATTGTGACACTCCCAGTGGGGGTCATTACATGTTTATAAAGCGGTGAGGTGGGGGGGCTCCACACCCCAGATGACGGCTTTGTAGCTGAAACATGTCAGGTGGATCCCTCATGATTACCGCTATTTGATCTTTTTTGAGCTGTCCTTGATCTCCTAATATGTGAGTTTATCTTTTATTATTTTAATAAATTAGTGTTTTTTAAACGTTATCACGCTATGTGAGTTTTATTCCTCGCATGGTATTTGAAATATCCGTTTGGCCTGTTGGATCGTTCGGGGACGTTGAAAGCTGTGGTGATACCCCTCCTCCTATTGTAAACTGAGGATATCTGACGAGTCATCTTGTCCAGACCGGGTGGTCAATAAGCTTCTTAGACTTGTAAGACGTAGGTCTTTTCAAGTCACTTAAATCTGGTAAGCCTTTTTGATGCTCCGGTGATGGTCCTGCGACCTACTTAGACCCTCTGTCCATCTGCGGTTCCTTATCTATCTACTCATCTGCCAGATGTGATCAATTCCACCGATGAGGAAATTTGGGAGCTTTATTTCCACCATTTTCACAACCCCCATAGACTTTTGGTGGCGGTTTTCTTTTTCACAAGTTATTATCAACATATTTGTTGGATTTTAATGGACTTGAGTGGTTGATTTACCATATGTGTATGGTTTCCCAGACCCATTTTATTATTTTCTTTACTATTGGTTATTAATACTCACTGTATTTCAAGTGTTGTTTTGAATTACACAGTGTCACTTCAATATGCACTTTTTGCCCTGTAAGGGATGATTAGGTGTTTATTCACTGTTCTATACATGTAAGATTTTTGATATATATATACATATAGCGCTACACTATTATTTTTATTTTTAACCCTTACCTGAGTCTAGAGGTGTGTTAGCTGCTAATTGTGCTATATTTCTTCTAGTATTTTTTGGCGCAGCACTGTACTTATCTCCATATTGTTAGTATCTTGAATTTAATTCGTTGGTTGAGTGGTAGCCAATAGAGGGATTGGCAGAGGGGTGTAGCAGACGCTGAGCGGTTTGTAAGGTGGATGAGCCTGGCAGCAGCGTTCATGATGGACTGAAGGGGGGATAGCCTATTTAGAGGTAAGCTAATGAGTGGGGAGTTGCAGTACTCGAGGCGAGAGATGACCAGGGAGTGGATTAGAAGTTTTGTGGTGACATTGGTTAGGACGGTGCATATCTTGGAGATGTTGCAGAAGTTAAAGCGGCAAGCTTTGGATAGCGATTGGATGTGGAGCCTAAAGGATAGTTCAGAGTCCAGGATTACACCTAGGACCTTGGTGTGGGGGGACGGGTTAATAGTTGAGCCGTTGATTTTGACAGAGAAATCAGGGGAAGTGGTGCGTGGGGGAGGAAATATCATGAACCCAGTTTTGCATAGGTGGAGTTTGAGGAAGTGATGTGACATCCAGGCTGACATGTCTGTTAGTAAGCTGGTGATACGTGAGGAGACAGATGGAGAGAGCTGGGCGGTAGAGAGATAGATTTGGGTGTCATCAGCGTAGAGATGATATTGAAAGCCATGGGAGGCAATTAACTGACCCGGGGAGGTGGTGTAGATTGAGAAAAGGAGAGGTCCAAGAACAGAACCTTGGGGGACCCCGATGGAGAAAGGAAGAGGAGAGGAGGAAGTAGAGCTGTAAGTGAAACTGAAGGAGCAGTGGCATAGGTAGGATGAGAACCAGTGAAGAGTACAGTCACGGAGACCAAAGGAGTGGAGTTTTTTGAGGAGCAGGGGATAGTCCACTGTGTCAAAGGCAGCAGAGAGGTCCAGGAGAAGTAGTACAGATAGTGTCCGTTGGTTTTAGCCGTTAGGTCATTTGTGAGTTTAAGGAGAGCAGTTTCCCTGAAGTGTTGAGGGTGAAATCCGGACTGAAGGGGAACAAGAAGTTTGTTCATGGTCAGATGGTCATTCAGTCAGTTGTAGACCAGTCTTTCAAGGAGTTTGGAGAAGGGGAGTAAGGAGATGGCGCATAGTTTGTTAAGATTGGTGGGGTCCAGTGAGGGCTTTTTAAGGATAGGGCTTACTACCGCATGTTTTAGAGAGTTTGGGAAGATGCCAGAAGAGAGGGAGAGGCTGAAAATGTGAGTTAGAGAGTGTAGAATCGAGTCAGGCAATGAGCATAGCATTTGCGAGGGAGCAGGATCCAGGGGGCAGGTGGTTAGATGAGTGTTGTATAAAAGTTTTGCAACCTCGTTAATACTAGTAGAGTTGAATGAGGGAAGTAATGATTGTACCTGCAGACCATGGGGTCTTGAGTGGGGGAGGTTTCAGCGCTTTGAGATCTCCTCACGAATTGTATCAATCTTTAGGCCTTTGTCTGTCTCCCACATTTCTGCACAACATGCACACAGCTAGCAGCCCCTTGCTGCACTGGCTCCCATTTTCTCTCCTAGGTGGAGCCCTCCTGACTCCTGGGCAATGACCTCCTGTCTGCCAGGGTGGAGCCCAGAACCATGGTCAAGGCACTACTAATAGCCCAGCACACACCTGACCAATTAGTGTAATGGTGGTTCTGAAACCTGTACTAAGGATTGGAGAACTCATCCCACCCAGATCTCTTAGAACTCTCCAGGCTCCAGGTCCCTCCAGACCCCACCAATCTTAACAAACTATGCGCCATCTCCTTACTCCCCTTCTCCAAACTCCTTGAAAGACTGGTCTACAACTGACTGAATGACCATCTGACCATGAACAAACTTCTTGTTCCCCTTCAGTCCGGATTTCACCCTCAACACTTCAGGGAAACTGCTCTCCTTAAACTCACAAATGACCTAACGGCTAAAACCAACGGACACTATCTGTACTACTTCTCCTGGACCTCTCTGCTGCCTTTGACACAGTGGACTATCCCCTGCTCCTCAAAAAACTCCACTCCTTTGGTCTCCGTGACTGTACTCTTCACTGGTTCTCATCCTACCTATGCCACTGCTCCTTCAGTTTCACTTACAGCTCTACTTCCTCCTCTCCTCTTCCTTTCTCCATCGGGGTCCCCCAAGGTTCTGTTCTTGGACCTCTCCTTTTCTCAATCTACACCACCTCCCCGGGTCAGTTAATTGCCTCCCATGGCTTTCAATATCATCTCTACGCTGATGACACCCAAATCTATCTCTCTACCGCCCAGCTCTCTCCATCTGTCTCCTCACGTATCACCAGCTTACTAACAGACATGTCAGCCTGGATGTCACATCACTTCCTCAAACTCCACCTATGCAAAACTGGGTTCATGATATTTCCTCCCCCACGCACCACTTCCCCTGATTTCTCTGTCAAAATCAACGGCTCAACTATTAACCCGTCCCCCCACACCAAGGTCCTAGGTGTAATCCTGGACTCTGAACTATCCTTTAGGCTCCACATCCAATCGCTATCCAAAGCTTGCCGCTTTAACTTCTGCAACATCTCCAAGATATGCACCGTCCTAACCAATGTCACCACAAAACTTCTAATCCACTCCCTGGTCATCTCTCGCCTCGAGTACTGCAACTCCCCACTCATTAGCTTACCATTAGCTTAAAAGGTCTGCATTAAACAAACTTCTGGGAGCCCCTCAACCTGCCTGGTTGAGAATTCTGGGTTATAATCTTCATTTAGACCCTAGCAGGGTACCACACGGCTACAATATGTTAAATGTCAAGGATTGATTGTAAGAGCTAGAGTGGAGCTAGCAATACAGTATAGGTTGCCCCATTCATGCTAAACAGTGTAGACAGAGGGTTCTCCCCTGATGGCTCTTGTATTCTGGCAGCCAGGGCCTGTGCCTGCATATCTAATACATTGTGTACAGTTTCTACTACACTTATGGTGGTGTACATAACATGAGCCTAGAGAGAGGGGGTGCCACAGAAGGACAAGAAACAGGCAGTCATGTTTCACAGAAGGGCTCGTTCCTGCGCCCAACAAGAGTATCTGTGAGGGGTTACAAGGCCCAATTTTTCTGCCCCTGTTTAACAGGGTCATGTAATTACAACTTTTGATATAATATTTCACAGCAGGGACCGTTCCAGCACCCAACATGAGTATCTGTGAGGGGTTACAGTGTTGTGGCACCACCACCACCCAAGGCCCAATTTTTCTGCCCCTGTTTTAACAGGGACATGTAATTACAATTCTTGATATAATATTTCACAGCGGGGCCCGTTCCTGCTCCCAACAAAAGCAACTGTGAGGGCTTAAAGTGTTCTGGTACCACCAACACTTAAGGCCCAATTTTCTGCAGAGTATATAGGGCAGGCCGTATAGTATACAGTTGTGCACATAAGTTTACATACCCTGGCAGAATTTATGATTTCTTGCCCATTTTTCAGAGAATATGAATGATAACACAATTTTTTTTCTTTCACTCATGGTTAGTGTTTGGCTGAAGCCATTTATTATCAATCAGCTGTGTTTACTCTTTTTAAATCATAATCACAACAGAAACGACCCAAATGACCCTGATCAAAAGTTTACATACCCAAAGGGGTTTGAATGGCTATTAAAGGTAACCACCCTCAGCTGTAATCTGTTTGCTTGTAATTTGTGTGTGTATAAAAAGTCAATGAGTTTCTGGGCTCCTAACAGACCCTTGCATCTTTCATCCAGTGCTGAACTGACGTTTCTGGATTTTGAGTCATGGGAAAAGCAAAAGAATTGTCAAAGGATCTGCGGGAAAAGATAGTTGAACTGTATAAAACAGGAAAGGGGATATAAAAAGATATCCAATGAATTGAGAATGCCAGTCAACAGTGTTCTAACTCTAATCAAGAAGTGGAAGACGAGGGGTTCTGTTGAAACCAAACCACGGTCAGGTAGACCAACTTAATTTTCACCCACAACTGCCTGGAAAATTGTACAGGATGCAAAGAAAAACCCACAAATAACTTCAGGTGAAATACAGAACTCTCTGAAAACATGTGGTGTGGCTGTTTAAAGATGCACAATAAGGAGGCACTTGAAGAAAGATGGGCTGCATGGTCTAATCGCCAGAAGAAAACCATTATTACACAAATGCCACAAAGTATCCCGCTTACAATACGCCAAACAGCACAGAGACAAGCCTCAAACCTTCTGGCACAAGGTCATTTGGAGTGATAAGACCAAAATTGAGCTTTTTGGCCACAACCATAAACACTACATTTAGAGAGGAGTCAACAAAGCCTATGATGAAAGGTACACCATTCCTACTGTGAAACATGGAGGTGGATCGCTGATGTTTTGGGGATGTGTGAGCTACAAAGGCACAGGAAATTTGGCCAAAATTGTTGGCAAGATGAATGCAGTATGTTATCAAAAAATACTGGGAGAACATTTACATTCATCAGCCAGGAAGCTGCGCATGGGACGTACTTGGACATTCCAGCATGACAATGATTCAAAACACAAGGCTAAGTCGACCTGTCATTGGCTACAGCAGAATAAAGTGAAGGTTCTGGAGTGGTCATCTCAGTCTCCTGACCTCAATATCATTGAGCCACTCTGGGGAGATCTCAAATGTGCAGTTCATGCAAGACAGCCCAAGAATTTACAGGAACTGGAGGCTTTTTGCCAAGAGGAGTGGGCAGCTTTATCATCTGAGAAGATAAAGAGCCTCATCCACAAATACCACAAAAGACTTCAAGCTGTCATTGATGTTAAAGGGGGCAATACACAGTATTAAGAACTGGGGTATGTAAACTTTTGATCAGGGTCATTTGGGTAGTTTCTGTTGCTATTATGACTTAAAAAGAGTAAACACAGTTGATTGAAAATAAATGGCTTCAGCCAAACACTAACCATGAGTGGAAGAAATGTTTGTGTGATATCATTCATATTCTCTGAAAAATGGACAAGAAATCATAAATTCTGCCATGGTATGTAAACTTATGAGCACAACTATATATACTTCTGTTCAGAGAATATAGTGCCAGGGGGCCTGGGGGACCCCCACGCCATTTTTTAAAAATGTGGGTGAGGGGTTTCCAAGGGGGGGGGGACTTCCAAGCCATTTTTTTTTTTGGTATTTTTATTTATATTGTGGGGATCCGACAATACATTACAGCCACAAGCAGTTTTTTAAATGGCATTTTTTCCTTTAGAAATGTCATTTTGCTGTGGCACTGTTATAACCATGGGAAAGTTGTGCTACTTTACAGGCATACTAAGGCATGATATTTAAAGGAATATTTCATTTTTATTGTTTCACTTTAAACATTATTAAAATCACTGCTCCCGAAAAAAACAGCCATTTTTAAAACTTTGTTTTTCCATTGATACATGTCCCCTGGGACAGGACCCTGATCACCAAAGACTTTTTATGGCAATAACTTGTATATAAGCCTTTAAAATGAGCACTTTTGACTTTTCATGTTCATGTCCCAGAGACTTTAACGTTGTTCACGTGTTTGGACAAATTTTTTTACCTGTTCACGTGTTCTGCTGCGAATCGAACTGGGGGGTGTTCGGCTCATTCCTAGTTGAGAATCATAATCAATGAATTTGAATTAAGTCACATACATAGTGTAAGAAATAGGACATATGATAGGACATGTGAAGAAGCATTATAGAACTTCAAATAGATTTATGGGGGTGGGGGGGGGTGAACCAGGAGAGCAGGCATAACAAACAGGCATAAAAACATGACAGAACTTGAATTATAGTTTTCTGGATCAACTATTGATAAGGTTCCAAGAGTACTTAAAACTGAGAAACTAAAGTAACCTAAGGAAGCTTAACTATAGGAGGGGAGGGGGTAACACCATGGAAAATAGGGATATAAGGTTAGAAATCCGACAAGGCATAAATGGCGATATAAAATGGGGGGAAGCTGGTCATATAGAGGTTAAAGGTATGGCATTGGGCTTATGCTCAGAATGATCCCATAGGTCGCAAATTTTGGAAAACTGAGGTAGAGAGTCATGTACTACTGCCGTAAGGTGTTCTAGTCTATGAATCTGCGCCAGCACCTGCAATACTTGGGGCAGTGTGGGTGAGGAGGTAGATAACCATCCTAAGGGAATAGCCCATGTGGCTGCAAGGAGGATGAAAGCAGCTAATTTTTGGCCATGCTTGGAGATGCCAGGGATAGGCAGGCCCAATAGGTAATGGATTGGGTCCAGGGGGAAAGTTATTTAAAAAAGGCCCTGTAAAAGGGATTGAATGGAGGACCAGAACGGTTGGTGAATGGAACACTCCCAAAATATATGATCATGTGAGCTAATTTCACCATGGCATCTCCAGCACACCTGGGGAACCTTAGAATCATATCTATGAAGAATCTCAGGGATTCTATACCAGAAGAACAGAATCTTATAAGCTGTCTCTCTCTGCTCCACGCACCTGGATGATTTGGATATGGATTCCCAGATCTTCTGCCATTGTGGGAGAGAAATAGATCGTTGAGTGACCTGGGACCACTTCTGCATGTAGAGATGGTGTGTGTCAGTTAGTGGGAGGGCATCGTGAAGGAATTTATAGATATCCGAGATAAGGTGGGTCTGATATGGGCCCTGGACATTATAAGAGTTCAAACTGAGTGGGCTTATCTAAGGTCAGGGACTGTGATTTGGAGAAAAAAAACATTTTATCTGGAGGTAAGAATAGAAAAGCTGTTTCGGAATCTGGTGTTTATGTTGAATTTCTGCAAAGGATAGAAGTTTACGAGTGAGGGGGTGTACCATGTTTCGGAGCTGGAAGATTCCAGCCCGAAACCAGGGATACATTTGGATATACTGTGGGATAGACTATCAAGGATATCTGGTTGAAAAATACATTCAATAGGCGTGGACATGGAGAAGAGAGGGAGAGAACTGTTGGGAATTTTTTTCCATATAGAGAGCGTAAATAACATCGGATGCAAATATAGGCCTCGTAATTGGACAGTGGATGTATCTAGAGCTGACCAGATCATGGAACAGGGATGAACCGGGCATGTAATACTAATTTCTATCCCTGACCAACTACTAGCTGCCATTCTGGTGGACCATGTAATAATTGCCCTGAGATGAGTGGCAAAATAATATTTGATAAGATCTAGAGCTCCCATACCGTCTCGAGAGTGAGGAGCCAATATTACCGAACTGGCTGAACGATGAGCCTCATTATGCCAAATAAAATTAGGGAATAATCTTTGTGTAGCGTTCAGCTGTGACATTGGAATGGGGATTGGTAATGTTTCAAACAGATATAAGAGCTTCGGCAAGATAGACATCTTAAGGACATTGATCTGACCTAGGAGGGAGAGAGGATATGCGTCCCATTGGCGTAAAAGCCCGTCAATGTCCCGAAAGAGCGGAAGGAAATTGGCCTGGTAAAGGGTGGAGTATGAAGAGGTTAGATTTATCCCCAGATATTTAAGAGCATGGCGACACCAATGGTAGGAGAAATTCTGTTGTAGTGTGGCAAGGACAGAGGGAGGCATGTGAAGGGGTAAAGCTTCTGTTTTGGTTGTATTGGTTTTATACCCAGAGAGTGAGCCACATTTTTGCAACAGTTTATGTAGGTTAGGAAGGGAGGTATGGGGGTTGGTTAATGTCAGGAGGATGTCGTCTGCAAACAAGGAAAATGTATACTCCCTGGCACAATGAAACCCCATGAATGTCAGGATGAGTGTGAATGGTTTCAACTAAGGGTTCCAGACATAGAATAAAGAGCAAGGGAGACAGGGGGCATCCCTGTCTTGTACCATTACTCAAGGGGAATGATGGCCACAGAAAGGAGGACAACTGTACTTGGGAAGATGGTCGGGAGTACAAAGCTTGCAGTGCATCCATAAAGGGACCGTTAAATCCATATTTGGAAAGGGTGGCTAACATAAAAGGCCAGCTAAGCCGATCAAAGGCTTTTTGAGCGTCAAGGCTTAAAATGAGGGCTGAACGGAATGTTTTATTGAACAGGTCAATGAGGTTGATGGTATGTCTCAAATTATCACCGGCATGTCTGGTTGGTACAAAGCCTACTTGGTCTTTGTGTATGAGTCTAGGGAGTAAGTGGGAAAGTCTATTAGCCAAAATGTTTGTGAAGATCTTGTAATCTGAATTAAGTAAAGCTATGGGTCGATGATTGTCGGGAAGCGAGGGATCTTTTCCAGGCTTTGGGATCACGGTGATGTGGGCATGAAGAAATTGGGGGTGAGGAATGATCCCTTTTAACAATGAGGTGAATAGAGATAATAAATGTGGGCTTAAAATCGTGAGGAAAATTTTATAATAGGAATATGGCAGACCATCTGTGCCAGGGGATTTGTGAGTTGGGAGATTGTTAACGACCTCAGCTAATTCTTCAGGAGTGATTGCAGCATTTAAAGATGAAAGGTGGACCAAGGAGAGTTTAGGTAGATGTAAAGATTCAAAAAAGGAATCATATATGTCCTGTGTAAATTGATAGTTGGGATTGTTTTTTTAGACAGTTATACAGATTGTGGTAAAATTCCCAAAATACTTTGGACCTGGTAAAAGGGTAATAAATGGGGAACCCATTAGTTTGCAAGAGACAATCTGGGGATGAATGGAAGGGGCAAGGCTTTAATTTGTTTACAAGCATTCTGTGAGGTTTATTAGAGTACTCGTAGAATTTCTGTTTGGACCATAGGAGAGATTTGGCAATTTTCTTCATATCCAAAGACCTGAGCTGGTTTTGGAGAAAAGTGAAGGTACAGAGGCAAGCCACCATAGGAGAAGACAGCAATAGATTCTCAGATTTGCATAGTTTAGACAAAATTGAAGAACGCTGGAATGCCGTGTCTCTCTTCTGGCGGGAGCCAGCAGAGATACACTGACCCCGGAAGGCCTTATGTGTCTCCCACAAGGTGGAGGCCTCCGAACCCGTGTTCTTATTGAATTGAAAGAACTCAGTCAGATCCTCGGATAGTCGTTCTGTGGTCTCTGGGACCTGAAGTAGTGATTCGTTACGATGCCAATGGCATGTTCTGGGGGAGGCGGAAGACAAGGCAGCGTCTAAGTGGACAGAGGAATGATCAGGCCAAGTTATAGGGTTGATTTCTGAAGAAACCGTAGATGTCAACAGGAGGGGGGGCACAAAGAAATGGTCTAGTCTAGAGTAAAGCTTATGGGGCGGGGAATAGAACATGTATTGCTTATGTGTGGGATGTTTAATCCTCAAAATGTCTAAGAGGTTATGGGCTCTAATGAGTTTACGAAAAGAAATCAAGAGGCGGTGTACTTTAGTAGCCATCGTGGAGGGAAATAGTATTTGTCTATCCTTGCCAGGTGACATAGTCATGTTAAAATCCCCTCCCAAAACCATAAAAGGTAGGGAGAACTTCTCCAACTTTTCTAACATCGTAGAAAGGAACTGAATTTGGCCGGAGTTAGGAGCATAGACATCGACTAATGTGAGGGAATGGTTGAAATATGCACAATCCAGGATAATACATCTGCCATGGGAGTTTAGATATGAAGATTTGACTTGCAGGAGGCAAGTACGCTTAATTAAGATCGCCACCCCTGCTTTCCCGGAAGGGTCAGAAGCCATAAAGGCAGTTGGGAAGCATTTGCTAGCAAATTTAAAGGATCTCCCAGGGCGGAAGTGAGTCTCCTGGATCATGATCACGTCAGCCTTTGAAGATTTAACCTCTTTCAAAGCCAACCACCGTTTTTGAATAGAGTTTAAGCTTTTGACATTATAAGTAAGGAATTTAAATGCCATAGTAACTTAATCCACTTAAAAGGCAAATGATAAAAAGTATAATAAAAATTGAGTAGGAATTTTCATGATGTATAGAACAAAAAAGAAGTATAGAACAACAAAAGGAAACTTAAAAAAAGTAGTAGCTTTATAACAACTGTCCATAAAGTCTATGTAATGTTTCAGCCACAGGTAAAAAAAAGACCTGAAAAAATAAAATAAAAATGTACATACAAAAAAAAACTGAAGGGTAAAATACCTTCAGGAAGCCAATTCCTAAGCCTTGGGCTGGGAAGAGGGGCATGGAGCCCTCCAAAAAGGGCAAGGAGGGTCCCCCACTGTCGTCCGGTAAAGAGAGCCTGCAAAAAAGAAATATGTGGTTAAACAGATGAACACAAATTCAAAAGTTGCAATAAGGGGTGCACCCCATGGGCACGGGAGGGAAACCCCCCAGTCGGGGACTCTGGCCAGAGACAAATGTCGTAGAGCCAGGAATAACAGAAATTAGAACCAGCAGGTGTATTGATGTCCATCAGGTTGGGTAACTGGACTTAGGACGCTTCTGAGGAGTAAAAGCAGATTTGTGTTGTTTCTGCCGAACTGGGGTCCATATGCGACTCGGAGCAGACGGTGGTTTGGGGGTTGCAGGAAGCGGCATAAGATCCTCATCAGAGAGGGGTGGAAGGCCCAGGTTGTGTAGAAAGGCATCACTTTCCTAAAGGTCTCGCATGGAATGTTGTACACCGTCATGAGGGGCAGAGAGACGAAAAGGGAAACCCCAACAGTATATGAGTTTATGTTTTTGAAGGTGGAGGATCACAGGCCGCAAACTTCTGCGTTTCGCAAGAGTAATAGGGGAAAAGTCACTAAAGATCTGTATCCTGGCACCTTTAAAATCAAGCCTAGACTTGTTGCGGGTAGCAATGGTTAAGGCTTCCTTGCTGTCGTAATAATGGAAGCAGACAATAACGTCCCTTGGGTTGGCCCCAGCCGGGGGTTTAGGAGTGAGTGATGTGTGGGCCCTGTCTAATCACCATTCAATGTCACAGATATTTGGAGCTGCAGTGTGAAATAGACTTAGA
This sequence comes from Aquarana catesbeiana, assembly GCF_042186555.1. Lineage (NCBI taxonomy): Eukaryota > Metazoa > Chordata > Amphibia > Anura > Ranidae > Aquarana > Aquarana catesbeiana. The sequence continues at coordinate 863,949,261 of NC_133324.1, forward strand.
AGATAGGAACGCAAATCATGGTCTCCCACTGCTTCTGGTATCCCTCTAATCCGTAGGTTTGCCTGTGCTCTCTGTTCTCCAGGAATTCCTGTTGTGTTTGGAGCTGGGTGATTGTGTGTATTAGTGCTGCATTGTCCTCTTCCATGACATGAACATACTGTATTATCTCATCAAACTTTGTTTCCAGAGTGTCAGTGTGCTCTCCCAGCTGAACAATCTCCCATCTCAGCTCTTTAGCAAGTTTCCCCACCTCTTGTGTGATATTGTGGATGAGATTCTGCAGCAGGGAGTGTAGTTTAGTGTCCAGAATCTCTACTGTCAAGGGGGTGAGAGATACCTGAGGATGAGCACAAGAATCAGCAAAAAGATTACTTGCCTCAGGCGCCAGAGGATCTGGGGGGTCTGGCAGGTCGTCCTGTGCATTTGAGGCTGGGGATGTGGGCCTAAGCAGGAAACCGTCAGGAAAGGTCCTTTGATGGCATCCTGGGGGAGGGGCAAAACACGTTGAAGCATTTCCGGTTATTTTGAACCATTGACGTCATTTCCGCCCTCTGTGGAACGCATGCCGAGCAGTGGCGAACCCAGAAGAGTTGTTCTCTTTACTGATGCCTGTTTTTTTCCATAGTCTAGTAAGTGGCGCTTGTTCTGCCCTTTTTGTGTAACCCTGCAGCACTATTAGCTTCTCTTTCTATTATTGGGAGCCTGTTGGATTAGTTTTTTCTGACCATCCCCAAGACCCCTTTTTATATGGATAATTTCTGAGGAATTCATCCCATCTCACCAGATGAATAGATCACAAGCGTATATGACCCACAGACTGCAAAGCTGAGGGTCCATAATTTCTGGTGAGTGGGGTGACAAGAGGAGAGTCTGGCACACAGCACCTGGAATTATCTTTGGAGCATTAAAGCACTTTATTTTGATTGGCGCACTTTGCACAATATTTGAGATACATGTATATATATATATATATATATATATATATATATATATATATATATATATATATATTTATATATATATATTTATATGAATGTGTTATATGTAGCACTTTAGTAACTTTAGTAATACTGTATATTTCATGAGCACTTAAGCACTATATGAGCACATGTATTTCTGCAAGCGCTGTATATATGTATACTTATAATTTAGGGTTTTAGCACTCTTTGGACAGCTGAGGCAGTTTTGTATTATTATTAGTCTGTGTCACCTAGCGCGAGTATTTAAGTTTCAGTAAGCAGGAAACGGTCCATGGTGTAATTAGGCCGCAGCTTGGGGAACGCAGAATAGTTGTGCCTCTGGTCTCCAATCTTGACCATGGGATGCACGGCAGTTTTAGGAATTTGGAGATGTGATTCCCATGTCTATTGTTGCTGTGGGCTGGGCATCGGGAGTCCCGGAAGATTAGCGGGGAATGGAGCCGGCGTCTTACACAACCGCCACGATCAGAAGCCGTGCATGCTCCCCCACACAAAGAATTTTTATGGACTGAGTGGTGTCAGCCCTGCCCATTATATTTTGCTAAATAACCCCTACTTTCAGTTCTCCACAACAAAAAGGCCAATTTGGAGTTCAAGACAAAGCTAGATGGGTTCCTAAAGTGTAAGTAAATCATCCATCAGCAAAATAACTCAAAACTTCAATGAAAATGTTCTTCAAATGCCAGGCAACAGGACAATACATCAATATTTGCACGCTTTCTGCATATTGTAATGAAGACCACACTATCCTTCTGACTGAAGTCTGCACCACCTTTTATGTGTCCTGGCATCTATTTTCCCTATCCCCTCTTCTGCTGACAATGCACATCAGCAAAAATTCTGTGCATGCACAGTGGTTAGCCATATGGGATTGTTGAAAAGGCACCGTATATCATGAAAGTGAGCACCAATGCCAGAGCATTGGCATCATCCTGAAGATCTTGGCATGGGAAGGATGCTGGAATTGAAGGACACACTGATCATGCACAGGTACTGTATATGTCACCAGCTTTGGTAACAGAGATATCTCAGAAATGTGAAAGCTTTGGAGGACTTTTCTCCAGCGGAGATGAATTACAACATTAGGAATCGAGAACTACTCGCCATCAAATTAGCATTGTTGGAATGGCGACATCTTCTGGAAGGGGCTCCCAAGCCTTTTTCAATCCTCACTGACCATAAAAACCTGCTTTATCTTCAGACTGCAAGACGTTTGAACTCACGTCAGGCTCGATGGGCTCTGTATTTTCTTTTAATTTTGTTCTTTCTTATGTGCCTGGGCATAAAAACAAGAAAGCAGATGCTCTTTCTAGACAGTTCGCTACCTCTGAAGAAGATCAACCTACCGAGCAGTATATAATCCCACCCAACAAAATTGTTGCACAGTTCTCTAAGGGCTCTTTTTTTTCCCAGAGATATCTCAGAAAAGTGAAAGCTTTGGAGGACTTTACTACTATGGATGTATGTACTGTATGTTGCACTTTTATATGGGGAAATTTTCTAGGAAGAGTTTATTTCCGCTTTGACACAGGAAGTGTGGAGAGGACAAAGGAGAGCTTTGGATGTCTGATGTGTCCACCAGATTTTTTATCTGCACTTTTTATATTTTTATCTGCACTTATCAAACAGATACAATAAAATGCTTTCAATGGCATATTAAATAAACCAAAATGGAACAAATAAGGGAAATGTACATACACTCCCCAAGCATGTAAATTGTGTATGTATGTGGTATGCAGTATGTTCATAATCTAAATAAAAAACAGGGCTGTCACCAAAATCAAATTTCAAATTTTTGACAAAAATTCACAGCATGGTTCTTATCTCCTTCTCTAACTACTTTCTCCCCGTAGAGGGCTCTGACTTTAGACTGTCACAAGACGGGAATATTACACAGTATATAAATATATTTCACAACTGGCAGATGAGCACAAAAAGGAATATAAAATTAAGATTTCATATAAACAGTTATCTGTCAGCTTAAAATTTCCTTGCCAACTTCTTGTGAATGAGTGGGATTTTTACTCTTGAATGGATCTCTTTGAAAATTGCACTCGTGCAATATATTATCCCAAGGTGCAGATACTTGCCAAATGTCTCCACTTCGGAGCGAACGCAACTGTAGTTAAAATAAAGGACAGCAGATGAACAGGGTAATTATGTACTTAATAAAGAAAGATGACTCTTTTTGGCATCTCGGCAGATGATAAACGACAAACTCAAAGTTCAATAAAAGGCATTCTTTCATATATTAATATTGCTGACACTACAATAAGAAATTATTCAGCTGAAAGGCTGATATACACAAAAATAGAACACTAAAAGAAAGGGTCCGTCAAGCCAAGATTAGTAAAAAGACCTTAAAGGTTACTTAGATTCTTTTGAAAAGTTTTTTAGCTATATCTCTGAATGTGCTAGAAATCAGTTGCACTTTAAAGCAAAATAATTGAAGGAATCTTATAACTAGGCCATACCCACTTAATATGCTTATGTTTTTTGTTTGGTCAATACAGTTAAAGCAGGCCATGCATCAGTATGTTTTTTTTCGTTGAACCAATAGGTTGAACGAAAAACTGACTTGATTCCCCCATCCACACATTCAAGGTAGAGGGGGGAATTCTCCCACTGTGCTATTGTATTCTGACAGCAGGGAGACCTGCCCGCCATTAGAATACACTGATCAGCGCCAGCTGCCTATAGCTGGCAATGCTGATCCAGCAGCTAAATTCCAACAAGGACAAACAAAACCCGGACGCGCTACCCTGTTCCTAAAGACGCCCCGATAGGAGGGGCAAAACGCGTAGGGTTGACTTCTGGCTTCCAGTGACGTCACTTCTAGCCCATGGAGCGCACGCTTGTAGCGGCACTTCTGGGTTTTGTTCTGTGAGCTATTTGACATTGGATGCCAGTTTTAAATATGTTTTATGTAAGTGCAATCTTTTTAGCATGTATCACAAATAAATAATTACTACACTATGAAGATTTTCTCTTCCCTTTGATCCGTAGTACAGACCGAGGTTTCTGCCAGTATACTTATCTAATTACCATTAAAAAAGCTATTTTGGTGAGTGGAGAGATGTCATGTACCTGGGTGTATTTAAACCGGGAGGTTCCTGGTCCCATGGCTGCAGTCTTGCTTGTTGTGCCACAGAGGAGCTCTGGAGTTATAACTATGTTCTCTTAGTTTGATGCATTACCTTGGACTCACTAGCCCCACCTGCTGCCAGCTGTGGACAATCTACAATCAAAGCAGCCCATAAATAGCAGCACTTCCTATCTCTCAGTGCTCGTTTGTTTGGACTAGCTTCCTGGGTGTTTTGACTGCTTTTTGACTCTGAATACTGCGTTTGAACTTCTGCCTGAATTCCTGACTACTCTCTAGCCTGCTAATTTTGTACTTTACCGCCAGCTCGTGTATGACCTTCGCTTACCTGACCAATCTCTGGATTTTGATTGTGTACCGCTTTGCCTGATCTGTTGCCGTCCTGATCTGCCTGACTAAGTTTTCGCCTGAATCTTCAGCACACAAGCTCCACTTCAGACACTACCTATCACAAGTACCTTACATTACAAACGGGCCACAATGGCAGTGGACCCTGCTAAGATTGTTAAGGCAATTTCTCATCAGGGACAATTGATTGGAGCTCATGAACAGCATCTTTCTTCCCTGGACGCCAAGTTAGATGAACTTTGTACTATGCTTAAATCTTGCTTGCCTGGTCCTTCTGCAATGATCCAGACTCCTGCTCCAATCCAACCCACCTCTTCTGTACCACCCAAGCTTCCCCTGCTTGAAAAATTTGGTGGAGATACTGAGGACTGCAGAGGATTTTTAAATGTTTGCCGCAACAACCCTTTTAACACTTTGTCTGCCAAAGTGACTTTTGTAATTTCCTTGTTAAAGGGGAAGGCCCTGGCCTGGGTCTCTCCCTACCTGGAACGCAATGATCCTGTTCTGCTAGACACTGACAAATTTCTGGCTTCTCTCCAGACTGTATTTGGCAAGCCAGATAGAGCTTCTGCAGCTGAGTACTCACTTTTGGACATACAACAAGGTACGAGGTCTGTGGCACAATATGCTATTGAGTTCCGTACCCTGGCTGCTCAGACTAATTGGAACTCTAGGGCATTATGTGCAGCCTTCCAAAAAGGTCTTACAGATCGCATCAAGGACAAATTAGTCTATAAGGATTCCCCAGAAGACCTTGAGAAATTCATAGAGCTGTGTGTTCGTCTGGATGTCTGGTATCATGAAGGATGCCAAGAGAGACTTAGAACTCGCAAGTTTCCTAGGCTAGTTTACCGTTTGGCCACTAACTTCCAAGCACCACCTCAGCCAGAACCTGAAATCTCAGTTGAACCCCAGGCACCTGTGGAACCCATGGAAGTAAGCCATTTCCACCTAACTGAATCGGAGAAATAAAGGAGGCGTGCATTGGGCGTATGCCTGTACTGTGGACTTAATGGACATTTTGAATATCTGGTTATGCCATTTGGGTTGTGTAACGCCCCTGCTGCCTTCCAACGTTTCATTAATGACATTTTTCACAAATTCAGCAACAGTTTTGTGATCATATACTTGGACGACATTTTAATCTTTTCCAGGACTCATCTAGAGCACATCTCACATGTAAAGCAGGTATTACAACGACTGAGAGAAAACCATCTTTACGCGAAGATTGAGAAATGCAGTTTCCAGCAAAGCCATATTCCTTTCCTTGGATACATTATAAATGCTGTCCATTTCCAAATGGACCCTCAAAAACTTTCCGCTGTCTTGCAATGGCCCCAACAGACCACTTTAAGAGGGCTCCAAAGATTTCTAGGGTTCGCAAATTACTATTGACTTCATCAAAGGTTTTTACCTCCATTGCGGCACCCCTTACTGCTATGACCAAGAAAGGTACAAATTGCAATCTGTGGTCCTCGGAAGCAGAATCGGCTTTCCAGCAATTAAAAGACATGTTCAGCAAGGCACCAATTCTTCAGCATCCAAATCCTGATCTCCAGTACATAGTTGAGGTTGATGCCTCTGAAGAAGGAGCAGGTGCTGTGCTGTCCCAGGGACAGCCTAAGTCCGGTAGAATCCATCCAGTAGCGTTTTTTATGGAAAGTATGGACTGAGTGGTGTCAGCCCTGCCCATTATATTTTGATAAATAACCCCTACTTTCAGATCTCCACAACAAAAATGCAAATTTGGAGTTCGAGACAAAGCTAGAAGGGCTCCCAAAGTGTAAGTAAATAATCCATCAGCAAAATAACTCAAAACTTCAATGAAAATGGTCTTCAAATGCCAGGCAACAGGACAATACATCAATATTTGCATGCTTTCTGCATATTGTAATGAAGACCACACTATCCTTGTTCTGACTGAAGTCTGCACCACCTTTTATGTGCATTGGCATCATCCTAAAGATCTTGGCATGGGAAGGATGCTGGAATTGAAGGACACACTGATCATGCACAGGTACTGTATAGGTCACTGGCTTTGGTAACAGATATCTCAGAAAAGTCAAAGCTTTGGATGACTTTTCTCCAGCGGAGATGAATTACAACATGGACTCTTTCTCAACAGTTACAAGAAACCCAGAATCGTGTTCCCCAAGGCCTGAAGATACCACCAGGTCGCCTGTTCATAGCCCCTAGCCTCCGAAAACCTGTACTCCTCTGGGCTCATGATAATATGTTTTCCGGTCATCCTGGTGTTACCATCACTCTTAAGACCTTGCAACGTCATGTCTGGTGGCCTCATATGAAAAGGGATGTTACTGACTATGTGGCTGCCTGTCCAACTTGTGCTGCTAATAAAGTACCTCGCACTTTGCCTACTGGACTATTACAACAACTTCTGGCACCTCGCCAGCCTTGGACACATTTGACTATGGACTTCATTACAGGCTTACCCAAGTCTGAGGGCATGACTGCTATATGGGTCATAGTGGATCGCTTTTCCAAAATGTCTCATTTTGTGCCGCTCTCAGGATTACCTACAGCAGAAGCACTGTCTACCCTCTTCCTTTCCCATATTGTGAGATATCATGGCATACCTACCAATGTCGTCTCAGACCGCAGATCCCAGTTTGTTTCCCGATTCTGGAGAGCATTCTGCAAGAAACTGGGAGCAACAATCTCACTCTCTACCTCACATCACCGTCAAACAGATGGTCAAACCGATTCATTGGTCCTTACAGAATTATTGCTCGAGTCGGGCCAGTCTCCTATCGGTTGAAATTGCCCTCCTCTCTCCGGATTCTCCACGTATTTCATGTTTCCATCCCCAAAAAGGCAACTTTCAATGCTACTCCAGAATGCAACAACTACCTCCTCCTGTTCTTGTTAATGGACAAAATGAGTTTGAAGTTTCTAAAATTCTTCATTCTAGAAGACAGGGTCGTGGCCTACAGTATCTGGTTCATTGGAAGGGATATCCTGTCACAGACCGTTCCTGGGTCCCAGCCAAAGATTTGCATGCTCCTGCTTTTATTCGAGACTTCCAGGCCTCCTTTCCCATTAAACCCCGCTAGGCCCCCGGGGGGTCCACTTGGGAGGGGGCCCTGTCATGTACCTGGGTGTATTTGAACCGGGATGCTCCTGGTTCCACAGCTGCAGTCTTGCTTGTTGTGCCACAGAGGAGCTCTGGAGTTATAGCTATGTTCTCTAAGTTTGATGCATTACCTTGGACTCACTAGCCCCACCTGCTGCCAGCTGTGGACAATCTACAATCAAAGCAGCCCATAAATAGCAGCACTTCCTATCTCTCAGTGCCTGTTTGTTTGGACTAGCTTCCTGGGTGTTTTGACTGCTTTTTGACTCTGAATACTGCGTTTGAACTTCTGCCTGAATTCCTGACTACTCTCTAGCCTGCTGATTTTATACTTCTACGCCAGCTCGTGTATGACCTTCGCTTGCCTGACCAATCTCTGGATTTCGATTGCGTACCGCTTTGCCTGATCTGTTGCCGTCCTGATCTGCCTGACTAAGTTTTCACCTGAATCCTCAGCACACAAGCTCCACTTCGGACACTACCTATCACAGATACCTTACAAGAGAGGAGTTTGGACAAGATTTTTGTTGGAGCAAAGAGAAAGGAGGAGCTTGATCGGCTGATGTGAAAGGAATCAGGAAGTGCTCTTGAGCACAGGCTTAGGACAGGGTGAATGCCTCTGACCCGGCTGCAGATCCGGCTTCAGGTGACGCTATCACCCCACCACACATGAGTTTACTTTTTTTATCATGAAATGTGAGTGTAATTCTTGTGGAGTTTAAGTTGTAATAAATCTTTTTAAAACGATATCACACTATTGCAAGCCTCTATTGTTTCTACATGTGGCATATATGAGAGGAGGTTGCTGGTAACCAGGAGGAAGGAGTTTTTCTTGAGCTGCACTTTAAGCCAAATAGTTACCACAGGAAGGAGGAATCACAGGAGGATCTTTTAAAGCTGTTAACATTTACTACAGGCCTTTATACAAAGCCCTTAAGGTGAGGGTACACCTTGTGGAGGGGTACACAAGGATTGTGTGCGCACTGCATGAAGGCACCAGCATCACTTTTATCTACGGTTTTATGATGGACTGTTAAAGAATCTGATTCAGCATATATATTAAGGTTATTGTGCAGCACACGGACTACTTGCACTTTATTTTGGACATTATAAATAATTGAATGTTATTTGCACGTTTTTGGATTTGTTTTATAGGATATATTTATTATTAATTTAATTATTAATTTAATGTATTCATTTATTGAATATATTTTTAATAATTTGTGCAATATATATATATATATATATATATATATATATATATATATATATTTTACAGTTATTTCATCTAGTTATTCACTGTTTGGTCTTAGCGCCGCACATTTGCTATGTAACTTTGTATTGTCACATTTAGGGTAGTGTGGGTAGTGCTGGCAGCTGTCTATTTTATTTTTATTGTATTTTTTACTAGTTTTCATTGCACTTATTATTTTAGCAGCTCACAAGGTTTCCACCGATATAGCTAGCAGGCAGCACTAATCATTTGGGAAACTGGTTGTATACAAGTTGCTCAATTGATCAACTTGTGTACAGCCAGGGTGCCCATACATGGTTTGAAATTCTAAACCAGCTGAATTTAGCTCCATGCATGGCTAGCTTTACCCCTCATGTCCCCAATGCAATTCTCCCCTCCTCAAACACACAGGTCAAGCGTGTCAGATGCCTGTGTGATGTCCTTCCTCCTTGTCTCCTCTTGACACATCAGAGTTGAGGAGTCTAGGGCAATCTGACTTTTAACACTTTTGCCAGGCAGCTGCCAGGGAGAGATGCCACTGCTGCAGGGGTATGGGATTAGTCAGGGACACCACTGACTATCAGATCAGGACGTTACAGAGTTTGCTTACACGCCCCCTACCCACACTCTTTGCTTGGAGGAGATGGGGGTGGGTAACAAAACCCTACACAGTTCCAATCAGACAGTCCTGTTGCAGGAGCGCTACAGTGGCAAGAGGAGGAGCTGGAGGGGAGAGAACACAGCCCGCACTCCCACCCAGCTCTCTTCTGCTCTCCAGATTGGCTTGTCACTTCCTGTGCTAAGCTGACAAGAGTAGTAATGCTGCTGTCAGTACTCCTGTCAGCTTGTAGTGGCAGTAACTCTCCATGCAGCGCTCCCCCCACATCACATGATAACAGCACATGGGACAGCTGCCCCTCCTGTCCCCCCAGTCCCGGTCATGGAGCAGTGGATGCTGTCAGGAGAGCACTGGACAGTGTCAGTCAGTAAGGCAGTGAACAGTGCCAGTAGATCAGTAGACGGTGTCAGTAGGGCAGTTGACAGTTTCAGTAGGGCAGTGAATGGTGTCAGAGCAGTGGACAGCATCAGTCAGTAGGGCAGTGAACAGTGTCAGTAGAGCATTGAGCGGTGTCATTAGATCAGTGTACAGTTTCAGTAGAGCAGTGGACGGTGTCAGTAGGGCAGTGTCTCGGCAATTGCAGAGTGAAGTCATGCTTTCAGTGAGCCCCACAAGGCATCATCTCCCTGACTGACAGTAAATGTGCAGCAAGGTGTTGCAAAGAGTTGAATAAATGTAATTTTAAAAAGTTTAAATAAAAGAAAAAACATCAAGCACTGTGATGTATTGTAACAATACACTGCAGCGCACGTGCACAACTCATACCAGCATGTTGGAGTCCTGTGCACCACAAGTAACTGCTGGTGTGAATCGGCCCTTGGTGTGTTGGTGCTCCAACACACAAAATATACATTACCACAATGTGTGTGTATGGGGGGGGGGGGTTGTTTCTGGTTTATTTATTAATAATTAATTTATTTGTATTATTTGTTTTTTACCAGAGGGAACTTTGGGTACATCTGAACAGAATCTTTATTGTTTGAGCCATTCATGTTTACTATCTCTCCAGTTATGAATCAAATCCAGAGTGCTCAGTAATGAGCACTCCAGTGTTCATTCAAGAAAGTGAAGGATCACTTAATATGAGATGTATTTAGCAATCCCCCACTCACCATCCTGAACAGCTGCTGACCACAGCTATTCATTACGCGTTCGGTCCTAGAGGTCATTTCTGCAATAAGTTTATAGTTACTTGAGCAACCATAAGGGTAATGCAGACGGAATGCAGCCAGCACAAAGCTTACTGAGCTGGCCAGCTTCAAGTGGTTTTGTTCCATTGTAGGCTTTACATTGATGGCAGCAAAATAGTTAAAGCCAATTGCACCTAAATCTACTAAAATTGTCTTAATTTTACCTTCTCTACAGACTCCAGTGCATTTTGCTAGAATAAAGACTCTCAGATTCTCTTTTTCTTAATCCTGATTAGCCTGTTATACTGTACATTATATTCAGGTTTGGTTTAGTGCAGTGGTCTACAAACTGTGGCCCGTGGGCAGAATGTGGCCCTTAACTTGCCTTTATGTGGCCCTTAATGCACTATTCCTCCTACTGATAAGAGGTAGTATTCCTCCTGCTGACACCAACAATGAAGCACTATTCCTTCCACTGACACCAGCAATGGGGTACTATTCTTTCCACTGACAACAGTGATGGAACACTATTCCTTCCACTGATACCAACAATGGTGCACTATTTCTCTCACTAACACCAATCATGGGGCACTATTTCTCCCACTTACACCAATGATGGCACACTATTGCTCCCCCATCTGACCACAGATGCTCTAATTTTTTTTTAGTCCCACTTACTGCCCGAACTGAAGCATTGTTTTCTCCCATTGATGTTGGGGCATTTTCTATTTCCACTGGCCACAATCTGGCCCCCCTAAGTCTGAAGGAACGTAATCTGGCCCTTTGCTTAGAAAGTTTGGAGACCCCTGGTTTAGTGCATTACAGTACATTATGCCACAACATGGATTTATACCATAACTAGAGGATCAATTTCCACAGTAGGTGGTGCATGTATATTTTAGCTAAATGTACAGATATCTATACCCATTTTTTAGGCAAGAATATGCTAGTTAGTCATACAAAATCCCCAACTTTGTTCAAAAATGTGACCTACTGTATATTTAAAAATTAAATCCAATGAGTATATGCTTTACATATTGTCTTCTTAACCTTAGATACAGCTGGTACAGCTGGCCATGGGTACCGCCGGCAATATCCCAGAGCTAAAAGATAAGAAATTATAAAAGTGGGTGTGGTCTGCCCAATTATAGTTAAAATTAGAACAAATTATAGATACACTGGGGTGGCCCAGTTTTTCATTTTGAAAAATTGTAAGGTATACATAAATGACAGCATTTGACATTCACAGGGAAAAAACTGAGCTTGCATGATTTATTTTTTTTACCTTTCTAAAACTCCAGCTGGCATGTGAACCTTTATCTAAAACTACATTTTTCATTAGAAATTTTGTTACTTGCAGATGGTCTACAGTCCCTTTTTTCTGAACACTTGAAACAAGAATATTTTATAGGGATTAAGGGCCTTAAAACTTAAGCTCAAACTTATCCTGTAAGTGGTTGTTCAATATTTGATCACATTTCATCATGCTCCAAAGCTTATTTAAAATCTTTCAGCAATATTACATCTGCTTATACATTGTATTTCTGTTGATTTAAAAGAACTACATTTTTAATTTTCGCATACATTCTCATCTTTCACTTAATATACTTTTGTCTCTGATTTTTGATTCCTTTGTTTATTTTTATTGTTATTATTTTTTTTTTACTTAATGGCTAACTAAAATATGCAATATGAACACTGTGTACCTGTACCGTCTGTTTGCTTTTAGATACAAACCGTGGAAAAAAAAATTCATTATTTGGAAATGTATTTCAGTCCTGTAACATAAACAATTTCTGTCTGACAATATCTTGCCTGCACGTGAAATTCAATGGCAGTGCCTCCCCCTAATCCATACATAAAACCAGCCCCTTTAACTCCATAGCATACAACTCCTACAGAAGGACTAGCAACTATGGGGAGCCCCTCCCTGATTGCTACCAATGTACTCTAGTTCTAGTGGGTGGGGTTCATCCTCAGACCTTGGATGCCTCCAGCCATTCACCTGTGTTACTGTTGCGAGCTGTACAGGACTGAATGTCCTTCAAATGCACAATCTTGTGGTGGGGGAGAAGCCTTGTTATTTAAACCATTCACATCAGTTGGTCCCCTAGACTCACTGAGGTGCAATGGACACAGGATCCTCACATGGGCAACATGACAAAGGGAAACCCGGTAAGGCCCCCAGCTTGGCCTGACTAGCAGCAACTGTAGTCTGTCTCATATCTTTCTCAGGCCTTACAGCAAGGACCCCGACAGCAGCCCATCAAGCACAAGGTTAGGAGAAAGAAGAGTTAATTCAACTACAGCTTTTTAACACTTTATTAGAACACAGTACACCCCATCTCAGTCATCCCATAGAGACGACACATTTCTTGCAAACAAATAACAGCAGAGGTGAGAGATGAATAAAGGAGCAGCCCATACCTTTGAGGGTTTTGCTGATGTCCTACATCCCACTCCACAAAGGTGTGAGTAGTCCCATTAGTCCTGCACTTATCCTTCCTTGCTTTCTCCCTAAGGGGAAGCTCCCAGCAGCTAGATCCTCAAAGATTATATCTTTGGGCCTTACACTAACTTCCATGACCAACCAATGACCCCAGGCAGACTCCAACCAGACTATTCATACAGAGCCAAAATGTTCCACACTGGCAGGAGCAGGGGTGGCACTTCCTGGCTATCTAAGGTACATTCCACTCACTACTCTGGGGACCTCTAACGGCTACCTAGGCAGCTACACTGACTATTCCCACTATAGGGTTCCTAACCAAAATTATGGTGACATATAGTGGCCAATTTTGGGAACTACACTGGGCTCCTCCATGCCCCCTACCCCGCATTACCAGAGCTATCCTGGACTTTACTGTAAAGGATGCTATTTATGAGCATAATCACACATTGTTGTGCTCTGTGTTGTTTTACTGAAGTTGTGATTCACAGCTAGATTATTGGTTGAAATAGTCTTGTAGAAACTATTTTATGTAACCACATGTTAACCTGGTTAAACCACAGAGACATTGCTGTGAAGAGTCCATGTCTCTGCAGCTTTCGTAATCGGTTTCATACTATTTTATAGTGTATGTATGCCCTGTTGCCATTCTGACCCTGTTTTGCATTACTAATTCTAACTTTGCACCTATTTAGTAAACAGATAGTTATAGTTAGTCAGATCATTCTGCTGCTCTTGAGGAAGTCAATCTAGGTATCATCACACTACCCGGAATTTCACACGCTGCTCCTAGAAGTGGAGTTTTTGCTGAATACAGATGCTTATATCAGTGCTGGTAAACAACTAGTATGATTTTATTTATTTTTTCCCTTTTTTTTTTCCTCATTTATACATTTTTTCAATTTTAAACAAAATATACAAAACAATACATTAAACATTTGTAGACCTGGATATTATGGTATATTATCACAATGCAATCATATATAAGAGATACATTTCCACCTAATTATATTTTTTCATCTGTGTTTCACCCGATACTTCCCCTTTAAATCTTGAGACCATATAAACTATAAATTCATCTTGTAGCCTCCCTGGCAGTATTCCCGAGTGTGGCTCGGTGTTAAATTTCAGCACCATTAGCGGTCACCCCGAGCAACACTCAGGATTACATCTCAGGATCCTGGTGCGGTGTTACTTACCTTGTCCCCAGGATCCTGCGATGTCCCCCCGCTATGTCTGTGGGCTCTGTCCTCCTCCGAAGCCTCTCTGTGCCAGGCTCCGTTCCCTGCGAGCGTCGCGACACACGGGGGCGGAGCCTGGCGGCAAATAAAAAAAAAAAGTAAAAATCATAACACATACAGATCTTACAGATTACAGTACTGGTACTGTATGAAATTATTTCACATCCCTTTTGTCCCCAGTGCTTTGTCCAATGCCCCGCATGCAGTTTTATGTTATTTATACTGTTCTTTCTGCCTGGAAACTGGAAATTGTCCAAAGCAACTAAAAAGTGTCCCTTTACGTCAAAAGTGGCTTTAGACCAGCTAGAAAACAGCGATAGTAAATTAGAACACTTGCAGAATTGAGTGATAGTGAATCATGGGGAAATGTATTTTATTATTATTATATTATTTTTTTTTAATTATTTATATTTATTTATTATATTATAATTTATGTTTTTGTGTTTTAAACTTCATCATACCCGGGATATCTACTAGACTCTTGGTGGACAGATATAAGTGTGTTATTGTTAAGAATTACAGGCCTACAATATAAAATGGCAAATTTCCATACAAAAAAATTGTACCGCTTTCAGTACCTAAAATCCGAAATAATCATACTGCCAGGGAGGTTAACCATTGGGCCAACCCTTATCCTAAGGGCCAGATTTTACTGTTAAAAACAATCTGGGAATACATTGCTACCCCTCATATTTACATGCAATCTCCCCAAATAATCACTATATTTCATAACTCTTTGTCTTATCTCTATCTTATTATTAATATGGGGTTATTTCTTTACCACGATTATAACATATACGTTTATATTTAAAGTTATCTAGTTTTGCCAGTCTCTCTTAATTTCCTTATCCCATCTACAAAAAAAGACTCTACATAAAACATACTACAACCATCCATCTCATACTCTTCACAGGGAAAAAAAAGAAGGGGATTCTGATCTGTCATTATCATAAGTATTGCATGATTGTTGCAGAGGTTCGGAATTCTTCCCATTGTTGCCATACTTTTTAAACTTGATTGCTAGAATTCTCTTCTATTTGAATAATTTCCTCCAGGGACTGGATCTCGCTCATTTCACATACCCATTCTGCCATTGTAGGGCATTTCACTTTTCGCCAATATCCAGCTATTATTGTTTGTGCCACTATTAGCATATATCGTAAAATATACTTGTATGATTTGATTGATTTGAATGCTTTTAACAAATAAAAGGCAAAAGGATTTTATTCAATGCATGTTTTTCTTCTTATGTAACTGAACTTGAAACCGTGAATGGGCAATTGGATGTGGAATGAACAGAAGGCAAACAAGTAGAGGTGCATATTAACTGACTGGAGATGGGACAAGCAGAAGAGGGTGGTGAATATCTTTGGTGGAGATTTAAAAATTCAGTTTGACCTTAGTTATTACATAAGAGGTCAAACAAGGTCGGGTGAGTTTGTCTTTTTATTAGAGGTGGCACAGAGGTGTTTTTATCACTAAGTAAAGAATTTATATGAGAGCACAAGAGGATTACAAGAAGCACAATGGGAATGGATTTTTCAAATGGTATTAAACCCAAAAGCAAACATTTATGATACTATAAAAGAAACAAAGTTGGCAAGGCACTGGACCAGATTCAGTAACATATTTCAAAGTTTATTAACACAACACATATCCAAACTTACACTGAGACAAGGGAAGAGCAGCTTCAAGGTAGAGTGTGATCATCCAATCCACAGCAGCACAGACAAACGGATTGATGAGCCGGGTGATGGAGAGTCAGACCTGACAAAAACCATGCCACTAACGTCATCTGACCCTGTCATAGTAGTGATTTCTAGCTTCTAGTCTAGTCTAGCTTCTAGTGTCATCTACGACTGTCTCCTTAACCATGTCCACAGATATCCAATAGGAAGTGTCTACGTCTACATCTACAGATGTGTACAAACTTGAGGAAAGACCCGTCATCTGTAAACAGAGGGAGAAGTGGTGACTGGAGAAGAGACTTAAGACTGGAGCATCACATGACCATGGCCTTAGAATGATAAACAGGGCATTTAAAAAAAGAATGGAAGCGAATAGTTAGAGTGGGGAGAAGGGGGAGCTCAGAGATAAACTTTAACAGAAAATGGGATAAGGGACAGACTGCTGAACAGAGTTTTAATACTTTTTTTCACTCTAGAAAAGATAAATACGGTATATTGTGTGCTCCTAGCCTGATTGACCAGTCAGCACAATTGTTGGGAATAGGTCCTTAGGCTCTTTGTATTTGGCTATTACAGAGTAATGTCATCAGAATAGAAAATACAATAGAGATTGTTTGGAAAGTTACATTAGTAATTATGGAATGTTATTTTATAAAGTTGAAACAGCATATTATCTAAAGCTGAACTCCGGGATAAACAAACATTGTCTAAGTTTAAGAGATGTGTATTCTTACTTGAATCTTGGTGTGTTTTTCATAGTTCTTTCAGTTCTGTGCAGTAATCCAGTGTAAAATTTTGCCTCTGTGCAGGAGCTTCCTGTAAAAAGACTGGTCACTGCCACACTCTCTCCATATGCAGGGGGACTGGTCTTGCCTCCACCCCTTCTGTAATTTCCTGCAGACAACATAAAGTGTGTGGAGCTCCTGAGGCCCTCCCACAGTTCTGCTCTCTGCCCAGACTAGGAACATCAAAGTGAACTGGTTATACAATATACCATGTGGTAGGGGTACCTGAAACATTTGTGAGGTCAGGTACTGATGTAGACAAGAAGGCCTGGCTCACAGTCTCCACTCTAATTCATCCCAAAGATGTTCTATCGGGTTGCGGTCAGGACTCTGTGCAGGTTAGTCAAGTTCCTCCACCCCAAACTCACCCATCCATGTCTTTATAGACCTTGTGTTGTGCACTGGTGTGCAGTCATGTTGGAGCAGGAAGGGGCCATCCCCAAACTGTTCCCACAAAGTTGAAAGCACGAAATTGTCCAAAATATCTTGGTATTCTGAAGCCAAGCCCAACCCCTGAAAAACAACCAGACCATAATCCCCCCTCAACCAAATGATTTGGACCAATGCACAAAGCAAGGTACAAAAAGACATAGATGAGCGAGTTAGGGGTGGAGGAACTTGACTAGTCTGCACAGAGACCTGACCTCAACCCAACAGAACACCTTGGGATGAATCTGAGTGGAGACTGTGAGCCAGGCATTCTCGTCCAACATCAGTGCCTGACCTCACACATGCACTTCTGAAAGAATGGTCAAACATTCCCATAGACACGATCCTAAACCTTGTGGACAGTCTTACCAGAAGAGTTGAAGATGTTATAGCTGCAAAGGGTGGGCCAACTCAATATTGAACCCTACGGAATAAGACTGAGATACCATTAAAGTTCATGTGCGTGTAAAGGCAGGCGTTCAAATACTTTTGGCAATATAGTGTACTTCAATTGTACTGTATGTATGCATTTCAATAGTGTATATATCAGATTGCATGGAGTTGCAGCTTTAAGAGCTGCGATCATGTTTCTCTAATAAATTACTTTAATAAAATACTTTATATGTGTTGAGCATAGATCACATGGGGCTATGTGCTGAAATGACTGGCAAAAAAGAGGAAGCACACACATAAAAATAGGGCCAAAACCCAAACCACATGCCGTTTGAGCTAACTACGAGCCGTTAATCACAAATTTGAATGTGTACGAAGGTTTGAATTTGCTTTAACAAATGTGTCCTTTTCTTTAAACATTGTTTTCTAGTCATTTTAGCACAGAACGCTTTGATTTCTGGACTCAAACTCTTCTCGACAAGCTTATTAAGTTTGATTTGTTGATGCTACAAAAATAAGTAAAAAAATTGAAGCACTTATATTAATAAAGGAGAAGAACAGCTTTAGCCTCGCGCTCTGATTTTATTCATTAAGTGGAACTAAATTAGAGAAAACAAGCATGCAGTCAAAATAGCTAAACCATTTTAATGCATGAAGGTTTTGTGCTAATTTAAATTAACATTTAACTACTATATTAGGCTGCATGGGGTGGACATGCTAATAGGCAGCTTGTTGGAATAAATAAATTCTTTTTTTTTTTTTACAATACAGGGTAATGGTTTGTGCCATTAATAATTGAGCCAAACAATCTGACTGGCCTGTGGATATTTAAATTTCAAATAAGTGCTGGCTATTGTGTTTGAAAGTAAAAAGAATTCAAAACCCAGCTGAACCTTCAGTTTTAATTAGGCAAATACATTCCAGGTGCATCAAAAGAAAAGATGTGCAAAGTCCTACAGAATGTTTTCTCTAAAAATGTTACAGCCCTAGTAGAAAAACCTTTCCTCTTCCAGCATGCTGTAGTGAAGGACCCTTTCTTCCTCTAAGTGGAAGTAGTGGTCTCTATGCAGAGGTTCAACACACCTCCTACCAGTGGAGGCTGGTGGGGTATTTTTTTGGGGGAGGCGGCAAACAACCCCCCTCCGGGCTGCCGGTGGAGTGGCACACCTCCTACCAGTGGAGGCTGGTGGGATATTTTTTTGGGGGAGGCGGCAAACAACCCCCCTCCGGGCTGCCGGTGGAGCGGCACTACCCCCTTACGCGCAGCACTAACACAGCTCACCACCACCACCCGCTGTCCTTACCTTGGATGCAGGCGGTGAGAGCGTGGTGGGATCAGGGAAAGCTGACCGGTGTTCTTCTGGAGCAGCTTCCACGGTGTCTCCTCCTCCTAGGCATCCAGTAGAATCGTCTGATGTTTTGGCCAGTTGGGAAAAAGGATTCATTTTCATTGGTCGGGAGGAGGATCAGTGTTGCAACAGCGAATTTTAATTCACTGTTGCAACACACCTGAGTGGGCTCCAGATGCAATGCTCTGCTTCCCGAATCCACCCTATTTTGAAGCCTATTAGAGCCTATGGCTCTAATTAGGTTCTTCAAAAAAAAACCTGGCCACTCTAATTCATATGCCCGGCGACCCAAAAGGTGCCGGACACATGAATAGGGGGCGGCCTCAGCGGTCGTGGATAGATACATGCTATGCATGAATCTATCCACTGCATATAGGGGGTGGCGAGGATAGGGGGAGTGGAGACTGGGCACCCCTAATAGGGGTTTTGGGCTATTATCCTACTGAGTTGAATCTATAGTTCTACAACCAGCAAAGCTCATACTACCCACTGACTGGAGAGCTCTGGCTCAGAAGGGGGCATGTGGGACCTCTGCAAAGAGATTACTGCTTCTCCGCAGGGATCAAGGGTCCCACTCTGCAGCTGCCGACAGGAGACGGGCTTTTCTAATCAAGTTGTGGCTGCTTTAGACTGACTTTACACACCTTTTTTGTTAATGTACCTGGAATGTACAGAATTTGGATGATCTGAACTGTAGGTTCAGCTCAGCTTTAAAGAGGCTACAATTAAAATGTCTTAACAATAAATCATAGTTGTGAACTAGCAAGACCCAAAATGCCTCTGACTCCCACCCTTGCCCTCAACCTTTGAAGCACATTTTTTGGTCTAGTGCGTACACCTCTATAAATAACTGTACTATTTTAAATACCAAAATTATAACCTTATTTTTTTTATTCAGCTTCAGAAATTACAAATTCATTTCTAACAATATTAATAAAAACTGCAGGTAGAAAACTGCAGTGGTTTCATTTGACCATTTGTGCATGAATTCTTCATGGAACATGTAATTAGGGGTGTTGTAGATGTGCATCTGTTCCCTACATACTTTGTGTTAAAAGGAAAACCTTTTTTTCATTTCAGAAAAATTAATGGCATAATACATGAATTCTATAGATGCTTAAAGTATTATTATTATTATCATACAGGATTTATATAGCGCCAACAGTTTGCGCAGCGCTTTACAACATGGGGCAGACAGTACACTTACAATACAAATCAATACAGGAGGGATCAGAGGGCCCTGCTCGTTAGAGCTTACAATCTAGAAGGGAGGGTCAAGTGGAAACAAAAGGTAATAACTGTGGGGGATGAGCTGATGGAAAAAATGAGAATACAGTTGTTAGGTGTGGGTATTCAGAGAAGGGTTTTCAGGGATCGTCTGAAAGCTAATAAAGTAGGAGATAAGCGGACAGATTGGGGTAGGGCATTCCATAGGATTGGAGAGGCTTTGGAAAAGGCCTGGAGGCGAGCATGGGAGGAGGTGACAAGAGAGCTAGAGAGCAGGAGGTGTTGAGAGGAACGAAGAGAGCGAATAGGTTGGTATTTAGAGACTAAGATAGTGATGTAGCTGGGGGAGAAATTGTGGATGGCTTTGTACGTAGTTGTTAGAATTTTGAATTTAATTCTTTGGCCGAGCGGAAGCCAGTGGAGGGATTGACAGAGAGGAGTGGCAGACACAGAGCGATTGGTAACGTGGATGAGTCTGGCAGCGGCATTCATAATGGATTGAAGAGGTGATAGACTATGTAGAGGTAAGCCAATGAGAAGGGAGTTGCAGTAGTCGAGGCGAGAGATGACCAGCGAGTGAATTAAGAGCTTTGTTGTGTCATTGGTTAGAAAGGGGTGTATTTTGGAGATGTTGCGGAGGTTGAGGCGGCAGGATTTGGACAGTGATTGGATGTGTTGCTTGAAGGAGAGTTCAGAGTCTAGGACTACACCTAGAACCTTGGCATGTGGGAATGGGCTTATAGTTGTGCCATCGATTTTGACAGAGAGATCAGGGGAAGAGGCATATGGGGGAGGAAAAATTATAAGTTCGGTTTTGGCTAGATTGAGTTTAAGGAAGTGGTGTGACATCCAGACTGATATATCGGAGAGTAAATTACTGATACGTGAGAAGACAGAGGGAGTGAGCTGAGGGGTAGAGAAATAGATTTGGGTGTCGTCAGCGTAGAGGTGATATTGGAAGCCATGGGAGGCTATCAGTTGACCCAGGGAGGCGGTGTAGATTGAAAATGGTAGAGGTCCAAAACAGAACCCTGAGGGACCCCAACAGAGAAAGGAAGAGGAGAGGAGGAAGTAGAGTTATAAGAAACGCTAAAGGTGCGGTTGGATAAGCAGGAAGAGAACCAGCGAAGTGTACAGTCACGGAGACCAAAGGCGTGTCGTTTTTTGAGCAGGAGAGGGTGGTCAACCGTATCAAAGGCAGCAGAGAGGTCCAGGAGTAGGAGTACAGAATAGTGTCGATTGGTTTTGGCCGTTAGTAGATCGTTTGTTAGTTTTAGGAGAGCAGTTTCTGTGGAGTGTTGAGGACGAAATCCAGACTGAAGGGGATCAAGAAGGCCATTATCAGCGAGGTAAACGTTCAGTCGGTTGTAGACCAGATGTTCGAGGAGTTTGGATAAGAAGGGGAGCTAGGAGATGGGGCGTAGGTTGTTAAGATTGGATGGGTCCAGTGAGGGCTTTTTAAGTTTGGGTCTGACAAGTGCATGTTTTAGAGAGTTAGGGACGATGCCAGAAGAGAGGCATGGATGGTTGGAGAGAGGCAATGGATAGTTAGAGAGGTTGCATGGAGTGCAAAGGTGAAAGAACACGAGGTCAAGGATATTGCCTTCTGAGTGAGTTGGAGCATTTATCCACTGCTTCAGGTCAAAGGAGGATGTTAGGCTAAGAAGTTTGAAAGTGGAAGGAGTGTTAGTATTAATAGGGATGTTGAAGTCCCCGAGAATGATAGTGGGGATTTAAGAAGAAAGAAAGTAGGGTAGCCAGGCAGGGAAGTCTTCAAGAAAGGTTGATACTGGTCCAGGGGGCCTGTAGATCACAGCTATCCTTAGAGAAATTGGAGTGAAAAGATGAATACAGTGTGCTTCGAAAGAGGAGAGTGACAGAGAGGGAGGTGGCTGAAGTACCTGAAAGGTGCTATGTGGGGCTAGAAAGATTCCGACACCTCCTCCCTTACGTCCGCTGGATCTGGGGGAGTGAGTCCAGAGAAGACCACCATGGGATAGGGCAGCAGAAGATGCAGTGTATTCGTGGAGCCAGGTTTCAGTAATGGCGAGTAGGTTAAATGAGTTGGCAATAAAGAGGTCATGGAGAGAGGTGAGCTTGTTGCAGACAGAGCGGGAGTTCCAAAGGGCACAAGAGAAAGGGAGTCTGGTTTTGGGAAGAATAGAAATGGGAACTAAATTGTGTTGATTGCGGCTGCTGCCAGAGGGTGCAGGGTGATGGGTGCATGGGGTACAGTTAAATGATGGAGGCCCAGGGTTTGGGGATATATCTCCAGAGGTTAGGAGAAGCAAGAGGGTGAGGGAGGTAATATGGGAGTGGGATTTATATGAGGGGACATGCCCCAGGGTCTTAGAGATTTTTAGTGTGTGTGCATTTAGAATTAGCAGGAGTTGGTGGGTGCAGTAATAAGGACAGGACAGAAGTGAGGGTGATATATATATGCTGTGGGGAGGAGAAGAGGGGTGAAGGAGAGATAGTTTTAGGATGGAGGACAGAGTTGTCAAAAGCAGTGGTAGAGAAAGCATGTTACAAGGAAAAAGAGCTAAAGGAGTAAACAAGTTCACCTGATGTCTGTGTACTGTTTTTCAAAGTGTTTATCTTGTGTCAAATCGCTTTGTGCCTTCGCTGAAGTGCAGAGTCAGAAGTGCATTCCACTTATAGAAATCGCCACTTTGAGAAAGAGCCAAGTTGCAAATGTGTACCCCCTGCAAATGCTTCCCCCAAGAGAAGCATATATATATATATATATATATATATACTGATAGGGGTAGGGTGTGGGTGGATTTCAATTAGCAATCAAGAGGTTATAAAGCTTGGCTGGTTAACAAGTCACAAACAGACTAGCAAGAGGGCACTAAAGTTAAGAGGGCCATAATTTTGGGTAAGACAAGGGAGATAATAAAGCATTGTAATGTGGACAGGTCTACAGACAGTTAAGTAAAAATAACATACCAGCATTATTAGAGACACACAAAAAAAAAAGGTAGCAGTGTTTAATTTTTTGGCTGGAGTTGCAGCAGTAGGAGCATACTAGAGTTAAGAGACATAGGAGACAGTTTTCACTAATGCGATTCTGGCTGGAGTTGCAGCAGTAGGAGCATACCAGCATTATTAGAGACACATAAGAAAAAAAGATAGCAGTGTTTCAGTTTTTGCCTGGGGTTGCAGCAGTAGAAGCATACCAGAGTTAAGAGACATAGGAGACAGTTTTCACTAATGTAATTCTGGCTGGAGTTGCAGCAGTAGGAGCATACCTGTGGGAGGACAAAGATGATATTTTCGGATCAGACAGTCAGATGATGAGTGATAAGTGCAGAGTCAGAAGTGCATTCCACTTATAGAAATCGCCACTTTGAGAAAGAGCCAAGTTGCAAATGTGTGAATTTTATAGATGCTTAAAGTAGTGCATGGGTTTCCTCCCACACTCCAAAGACATGCTGGCAGGTAATTGGTTCCTTTCTAAATTGGACCTTATATGTGTATGTATGAATGTGAGTTAGGGACCTTAGATTGTAAGCTCCTTGAGGGCAGGGACTGATGTGGATGTATAATAAATATGTAAAGGGCTTTGCCAATTGACAGCACTATATAAGTACCAGTAATAAATAAATATGAAACCCTTAGCATTTAAACTTAAAGTAGAAGAAAAGCCTAACACTAACTATTCTTAAAAACATATTCTCCCACCTCCTTCCACCTATCTTGCACACCCTGCACTTGAGTTAGCAAAATTACATATTTTCTCCTGCCATGTTGGCCTGTAGGGCTCCATATGTTGTAAAAAAATGTTGTTAAATTGACCAAACCCCATAAGTTTCCCTTTAAAACTCACCTTTCAAACAAGTATTTAATCTAGCTTAAGATATGCTACCCTGAACAAATGTTTTTTTTTTTTTTAAAGACTATTACTGTCACCTTATACCAGGGGTTCCTAACTGGAGGTATCTATATCCCTTGGGGGTATGGAAACCAAATAATAGGGGTTTTGGACTGGATCTCTAAATAATTTTTAAGAAAATAAAACAGGATTCTCTGCACATTTAAACCTGAAGTCTAGAAATCGACTTGATGTCTTACTTAGATGATATGCAAGTAACATTGTTAATGACTGTATCTTACAGTGCCTTGAAAAAGCGTTCATACCCCTTGAAATTCTCCACATTTTGTCATGTCAACCAAAAATGTAAATGTATTTTATTGGGATTTTATGTGATAGACCAACACAAAGTGGCACATAATTGTGAATTGGAAGGAAAATGATAAATGGATTTCAATTTTTTTTTACAAATAAATATGTGAAAAGCGTGGCATACATTTGTATTCAGCCCCCATGAGTCAATACTTTGTAGAACCACCTTTTGCTGCAATTACAGCTGCAAGTCTTTTTGGGTATGTCTCTACCAGCTTTGCACATCTAGAGAGTCAAATTTTTGCCCAATCTTCTTTGCAAAATAGCTCAAGCTCTGTCAGATTGAATGGAGAGGGTCTGTGAACAGCAATTTTCAAGTTTTGCCACAGATTCTCAATTGGATTTAGGTTTGGACTTTGACTGGGCCATTCTAACACATGAATATGCTTTGATCGAAACCATTCCATTATAGCTCTGGCTGTATGTTTAGGGTCGTTGTCCTGTGGAACTTCCATCCCAGTCTCAAGTCTTTTGGAGGTTTTCTTCTAAGATTGCCCTGTATTTGGCTCCATCCATCTTTCCATCAACTCTGACCAGCTTCCCTGTCCCTGCTGAAGAAAAGCATCCCCACAACATGATGCTACCACCACCATGTTTCATGGTGGGGTTGGTGTTTTCATGGTAAAATGCAGTGTTAGTTTTCTGCCACACATAGTGCTTTGCTTTTGGGACAAAAAGTTCAATTTTGGTTTCATCTGGCCAGAGCACCTTCTTCCACATGTTTGCTGTGTCCCCCACATGGCTTCTTGCAAACTGCAAATGGGACTTCTTATGGCTTTCTTCTTGCCACTCTTCCATAAAGGCCAAATTTGTGAAGTGCACGACTAATAGTTGTCCTGTGGACAGATTCTCCCACCTGAGCTGTGGATCTCTGCAGCTCCTCCAGAGTTACCATGGGCCCCTTGGCTGCTTCTCTGATGAAGTGCCTCCTTGCCCAGGCTGTAAATTTAGATGGATGGTCATGTCTTGGTAGGTTTGCAGTTGTGCCATACTCTTTCCATTTTCGGATGATGGATTGAACAGATGTTCAAAGCTTGGGATATTTTTTTTATAACCTAACCTTGCTTTAAACTTCTATACAACTTTATCCCTGACCTGTCTGGTGTGTTCCGTGGCCTCCATGATGCTGTTTGTCCACTAAGGTTCTCTAACAAACTTCTGAGGACTTAACAGAACAGATATTTATTTGTAAAAAAAAAATTAAAAGCATTTATCATTTTCTTTCCACTTCACAATTATGTGCCACTTTGTGTTGGTCTATCACATAAAATCCCAATAAAATACATTTATGTTTTTGGTTGTAACATGACCAAATGTGGAACATTTCAAGGGGTATGAATACTTTTTCAAGGCACTGCAGTTCCACGTTTTGACTGAACAAAAGAACAACAATTTTACTATTTGGAGCTAGTTTGTGCATTTGTGATTTTCTGTTTTTATATAAATAAATGTAATAAAATCCATATGATTTTCTTTCGGCTGTTGTGTTTATAGCTATTCATATATAAAGTAAAACTGTGCTGCTGACATCCTTTGAAATCATACAAATACCCAATAGAAGTAGTGATGATGATGATTTTGATAGTCTGGTGAAGGGAGTATAGGGACATATTCGGCAGTCCATTGGGGTCTGTATTCATAAAACACCCTACTTTAAATGTAATATCTTTTTTCCCTTTGCCTCCTGCTTATAGCTCTTATTTTATTTTTGTTTTATTTTTGTAGAATACCACAAGAGGCGATGGTTCTATACAGGTTGAATAACAATGATATTATTTATACAATTGTGTAAGTTGTTAAGGGATTTTATTTTATTGGATTGGGGCAGCCCTGAAGTGAAACTGCTTTTCAAGAGAAAATGTGTAACTTTTGGAGATATCTAAAGGTGCTTGCATACTAAAATAGTGTATGTAAATCCAACATTTTTTGTTTACTTTTGGATGGAGTAAGGAAATCTTAAAACCTCCTATAAGTTCGATTTGCTATTTTTATTTCACAGGGTAGATTTCTCACTTCCTATCCCAGTGAGAGCCAATCTCTCTAGGGTTATGGGAAATCCACTCTTAAGACCCGTACACATGATCAGAAAATTGTACGAAAAATACAGATTTGAAAATACAATACAAATACAACTACAACACATTATATCACTTCCAAATTCTTATTCTGTCATATGAGAATTTTCGTAACTTTTGTAAACTCTTCATTTTCGATATGAGATTAGCATGCAAAAAAAAAAAAAATAGATGATTATTCATCTGAAAATCTAATTGTGTGTACTAGGCATTAGATAGTTGTTAGCATACCAGATGACTCTATGGGAAAATTTCCATTCACCTCCTGTTATGGAGACAACAGATAGCCAGAACTCATGCATGCAATTAAAGTCCATGTAAACCCATAACATTTATTTCACTTTTGAATAAAGAAGGCAATCCTTAAAATCCTCTGTAATTTTTTTTTTGTCCCACTGGTGACTTCCTACCCCAATCTTTCCAGAAGTATGAGAATTGTCCGATTGGACACTTGTCACCATACAAGGTGTATCTATTAGAAGATTTTCACTCACCTCCTGCTCTGGTGACAGTAGACTGCCTCTACTTATCCAGAACTCATACATTTAACTAAGATGATTAACACATACATTTTTGATAAATTTTAGCTGTGATGAAGAGGGTTTTTTTGTATAACCACAAAATATGTTGGCTATCATTCCTTTAAAGACACTTCTTCTTTTCATGAACAGAAACTATATCTGGAATAATATCTACTGGTTTGGCACTCTCTTCCTTTTGCAGCAATAAAAACCTGACCTGACCTGGTATTGTATTGCTTTCACTTTAATGTAAACCTGTGAAAAGATTTCCTAACCTGACTTCCTGGTAGTTGCGTTGCTGTTATTCTGACTCAGCTATGACTAAGGCCCCTGTGAGCTGAAACGCGTAAGCTCTCAGTACACTGGAATGTTTACCCCTACTTGCACTTTAATAAATGGATCTTCATGCTGTTCAGTCATACTGTAATTGTTATGCTGACTACCTGGCTTCAATTATTTTAAGTCACTGACCTGGGACAAATATACATTTTCAGAGAAAAGTCAGAAGTCCTTCTGTCCATGCTTGTTAAGTGTCAGTAAATCAAAGTACTGAAGCAAGAATATCTTTAATACAGCCAGAAAACTAACATTTTCAGAAGGAGAGATCAGCAATTGGAGCCTCTTTATTTCTTTCTAAGAAAGAAGAATTTCCTTTAACCACTTGCCGACCGCTGCATGTACATTTACGTTGGCAGAATGGCACGGCTGGGCAAATGGGCGTACAGGTACATCCCTTTGAATTTGCTGCCATGTGGTCGCGTGCGATACCCGCGATCATCTCATGGAGAGGAAGAACGGGGAGATGCTAATGTAAACAAGCTCCCCGTTCTGCCTAGTGACACTGTCACTGATCACAGCTCCCTGTGATCGGGAGCTATGATCAGTGATGTGTCACACGTAGCCATGCCCCCTAACAGTTAGAATCACTTCCTAGAACACACTTAACCCCTTCTTAGCCAGCTAGTGGTTAACCCCTTCACTGCCAGTGTCATTTTTACAGTAATCAGTGCAATTTTATAGCACTGATCGCTGTAAAAATGACAATGGTCTCAAAAATGTGTCAAAATTGTCCAATCTGTCCGCCATAATGTCGCAATCACTATAAAAATCGCAGATCACCGCCATTACTAGTAAAAAAAAAATTATTAATAAAAATGCGATAAAACTAACCCCTATTTTATAGACGCTTTTGTGCAAACCAATCAATAAACGCTTACTGCGATTTTTTTTTTTTTTACCAAAAATATGTAGAAGAATACGTATTGGCCTAAACTGAGGAAAAATATTGTTTTTTTATATATTTTTTGGGGATATTTATTATAGCAAAAAGTAAAAAATAATGAGAAGTAAAAAAATAGAAGAGCACAGCCAAACCACAAATGTGAAAGGAATCAGGGTAGACAAAGCACTGCAACAAGGAGTGTTCCCTGTCAACCATCGATCAGTTCCTAGTTTGATATAGAGCCTGGTTACCACCGTGAGTCGGTAAGCGCAATCTACAGCCACGGTGGTGGGTTTTCACCTCCCCCCCCCTTTTCTTTTTGTTTTTGTGTGCTCACCAGGGTGTTGGTATGTCTGCATGTCCATGGTAAACATCTGATTATACTACACAATGGCCAGTTTTTTGTGTTGTTTTTTCTCCTGTATCCATTGAGGGAACTACATTTTGAAAACGGACGGTGCAGATTGGTTTTCACCCCAAAGGCCCTGGCTGGGTTTAATGCCATCCGCTCATTGTCACTGATGTTCTGGTAAGGGCAATCATAGCTCATATTTTTTGGACCGTTACCCATATTAAGTTGAACGTTCTGCTATTTTGAAGATTGATCCCATTTCAAGAAATATCTGGACTTTTTCCTTTTCCTTTGTGTCTAAATATTGAATTTTTATATTTTTTGTTGTTCATATAATATTTGTGTGTGGCAGTAAAAACCCCCACCTTACCAACTGTATACTAACTTTTACTTAGCGCGGTTTATTTATTTTTCTATATCTAATTAGTGTTGTCGCACTGTTTACTGCTGCTTAATTTTATATATTAGTCCTAGCGCGGAATTTTTATTATAAAAAATAATGTGTTTTTTTCAAAAGTGTCGTTCTATTTTTTTTTTTTAGCGCAAAAAATAAAAAACACAGAGGTGATCAAATACCACCAAAAGAAAGCTCTATTTGTGGAAAAAAAAGGACGTCAATTTTGTTTGGGAGCCACGTTGCATGACCGCGCAATTGTCAGTTAAAGCGACGCAGTGCCGAAGCGCAAAATGTGCTCTGGTCTTTGGCCAGCCAAATGGTTCCGGGGTTTAAGTGGTTAAGGAGTTAAAGCAACATTTTATGGACATAAAGGAATATGCACAGCTGATGATAAGGCTTATAGTTATATGGTTTCCAGAATGTTTGCAAATCCGTTTCCTTAATAAAAATTTATATTTGAATTTGTTCATGAGACATTTAGGTCTATATTTAAAACAAAGAATGTAAGAGAACATCCATACATGATTTATTGTAGTTAAGAAATGTGTATATTTTTCTATAAATTCTGCTTAGAATTGCCAAGAAACTGTTCATCTAGAAACTCTCCTATGTATCAGCCGGAGCCTTTCTATCTGTCAACATATTTCAACATTGCATTAAAGCTTTCAAAGTTCTGGTGTTCCATTGCATTGGAAGGAAAAACACTCCCCTCCTCTGAAGAGGAAGAAGAATGTAACTGTATGTACTGAGAAGAACCCTGTCAGTAAAATGGTGTGGGAGATTCTATTCTAAAGGAAGAGAATTCCAAGCTTTGGACCCAGGAGTTTCCCTCACATCAATGCTTAGTTTAAAGTAGCCTGGGGTGCAGAAACCCATGTGTGTCACCCTGGGGTCAAAGTCTCTTATAAAGAGCAAAAGAAGGAAAGTTTAAACAATCTATTAGAAAGACAGCAAGACCATTATACCAATCATATCTAAGCCTGGTCTAAAAAATGACAGAAAAGACTTTGAAACTGGTTGACTGCCTTGTTCAGATATACAAGGAAATATTACATATTTTCTTTGCTTGAAAATGACATAGAACCCTCACACATTTCTATCTATCTATCTATCTATCTATCTATCTATCTATCTATCTATCTATCTATCTATCTATCTATCTATCTATCTATCTATCTATCTATCTATCTATCTCTCTCTCTCTCTCTCTCTCTCTCTTTCTCTATTTATTTATAGATATATATCTATATACAGTGGGGACGGAAAGTATTCAGGCCCCCCTTACATTTTTCACTCTTCGTTATATTGCAGCCATTTGCTAAATAATTTAAATTCATTTTTTTTCCTCATTAATGTACACACAGCACCCCTTATTGACAGAAAAACACAGACTTGTTGACATTTTTGCAGATTTATTAAAAAAGAAAAGCTGAAATATCACATGGTCCTAAGTATTCAGACCCTTTGCTCAGTATTTAGTAGAAGCACCCTTTTGATCTAATACAGCCATGAGCCTTTTTTGGAAAGATGCAACAAGTTTTTCACACCTGGAGTTGGGGATCCTCTGCCATTCCTCCTTGCAGTTCCTCTCCAGTTCTGTCAGGTTGGATGGTAAACGTTGGTGGACAGCCATTTTTAGGTCTCTCCAGAGATGCTCAATTGGGTTTAAGTCAGGGCTCTGGCTGGGCCATTCAAGAACAGTCACGGAGTTGTTGTGAAGCCACTCCTTCGTTATTTTAGCTGTGTGCTTAGGGTCATTGTCTTGTTGGAAGGTAAACCTTCAGCCCAGTCTGAGGTCCTGAGCACTCTGAAGGTTTTCATCCAGGATATCCCTGTACTTGGCCGCATTCATCTTTCCTTCGATTGCAACCAGTCGTCCTGTCCCTGCAGCTGAAAAACACCCCCACAGCATGATGCTACCACCACCATGCTTCACTGTTGGGACTGTATTGGACAGGCGATGAGCAGTGCCTGGTTTTCTCCACACATACCGCTTAGAATTAAGGCCAAAAAGTTCAATCTTGGTCTCATCAGACCAGAGAATCTTATTTTTCACCATCTTGGGAGTCCTTCAGGTGTTTTTTAGCAAACTCCATGTAGGCTTTCATGTGTCTTGTACTGAGGAGA
This sequence comes from Aquarana catesbeiana, assembly GCF_042186555.1. Classification (NCBI taxonomy): domain Eukaryota; kingdom Metazoa; phylum Chordata; class Amphibia; order Anura; family Ranidae; genus Aquarana; species Aquarana catesbeiana. The sequence continues at coordinate 863,980,213 of NC_133324.1, forward strand.
GGCTTCCGTCGGGTCACTCTGCCATAAAGCCCTAACTGGTGGAGGGCTGAAGTGATGGTTGACTTTCTACAACTTTCTCCCATCTCCTGACTGCATCTCTGGAGCTCAGCCACAGTGATCTTTGGGTTCTTCTTTACCTCTCTCACCAAGGCTCTTCTCCCCCGATAGCTCAGTTTGGCCGGATGGCCAGCTCTAGGAAGGGTTCGGGTCGTCCCAAACATCTTCCATTTAAGGATTATGGAGGCCACCGTGCTCTTAGGAACCTTAAGTGCAGCAGAAATTTTTTTGTAACCTTGGCCAGATCTGTGCCTTGCCACAATTCTGTCTCTGAGCTCCTCAGGCAGTCCTTTTGACCTCATGATTCTCATTTGCTCTGACATGCACTGTGAGCTGTAAGGTCTTATATAGACAGGTGTGTGGCTTTCCTAATCAAGTCCAATCAGTATAATCAAACACAGCTGGACTCAAATGAAGGTGTAGAGCCATCTTGAGGATGATCAGAAGAAATGGACAGCACCTGAGTTAAATATGAGTGTCACAGCAAAGGGTCTGAATACTTAGGACCATGTGATATTTCAGTTTTTCTTTTTTAATAAATCTACAAAAATGTCAACAATTCTGTGTTTTTCTGTCAATATGGGTGCTGTGTGTACATTAATGAGGAAAAAAATGAACTTAAATGATTTTAGCAAATGGCTGCAAATAACAAAGAGTGAAAAATTTAGGGGGTCTGAGTACTTTCTGGCCCCACTGTGTGTGTATGTATATATATATATATATATATATATATATATATATATATATATATATATATATATATGTATATATATATATATATGTATATGTATATATATATATATATATATATATATATATATATATATATATATATATATATATATATATATATGTGTATGTATGTATGTATGTATATATGTATGTATATATATATATATATATATATATATATATATATATATATATATATATTGTATATATATATATATATATATATATATAATGTTTGGGGGTTCTAAGTAATTTTCTAGCAAAAATACAGATTTTTACTTGTAAACAAAAAGTATCAGAAGAAGGCCTGGTCTTAAAGTAGATCATGCCTGAAGGTGTTCCTTGGATGTTGGACCTCTCTATGTGGCTAGGCTGTGAAAAAGTCTCACACATGTGGTATCATCAGGAGGAGTAGCAGAATGTGTTTTGGGGTGTAGTTGCAAGTATGCTTATGCCATGCATGAAAAATAACTTGTGATTATGACATCTTTATGGAGAAAAAAAAACAAATTTTATTTCTTTTATTTTCCCCAAAATTGTGGGAAAAAAATTAAAACTTCAAAAAACTCACCATGCCTCTTACTATATACCTAGAACTGTCAACTTTCCAAAAAGGGGTCATGTGTGTGTGTGTGTGTGTGGGGGGGGGGGGGGTTGTACTGTCTTGGCATGTTAGGGCCTCAAGAAATGAGATAAGCCATCAGTACATCAGGTATGATCAATTTTCAACAATGGGCACCATATCTTGTAGACTCTACAACTTTCATACAGAACAAATAATATGCAGTGATTTGCGTTATTTTTACCAAACAAATATAGTAGTATAAATTTTGGTCAAAAATTCTGAAGAAAAATTACTTATTTGCAAAATGTTATACAAGAAACAAAGAAAAACATGCTTGTTTTTTTAAATTATCTGACTTTTTTGTTTATTTAGCGGAAAAAAAATCCAGAGGTGATTAAATACCACCAAAAGAAAGCTCTATTTGTGTGAGAAAAATGATAAAAATGTCATATGGGTACAGTCAGTAGCGTCGGGGGAGGGGGCTGACCCAGGCTTTAGCCACGAATAGGCCCCCAAAACCCCCCCAGGTCTCATATTACCAATGACAATTATTAACCCCGAGTCCCAAGGCCTGGGGTTATTCGCCTCTTGCCCTGGGGCCACTTTACAGACCCGATCCTGGGTGGGTGGTGCACGCTGGGCTGCCTCTCAGGGAAAGGGGGTACAAGTGGCGCCAGTTTATACAGAGCGGGGATCTCCTCCATCTACCTCTTACCCGGCGTGGTCGAGTGACATATGAAGTCCCGCCTCCTGGACCAGCTCCTATGATGGATGTCACACTGGTCCAATGCCGGGAAGTGTGACGTCTATCATAGGAGCCAGTCCAGGAGGTGGGATGAGTAAGTGGGATATCCCCACTCTGTGTAAACCAGCGGCTCTCCTCTCTCCCCATGCACTGGCAAGGCTGCGTTGATGGGCACTGGCAAGGCTGTGCTGATGGGTACTGGTGATGAGGCTTAGCTGATGGGCACTGCTGTCTTATCAGGCTGCATTGATGGGCACAGGTAAGGCTGAGCTGATGGGATGGGCACTGATGGGCACTGATAAGGCTGCATTGATGGCCACTGATGAGGATGCATTGATCGTCACTGGTGAGGCTGAGCTGATGGGCACTGATGGCGCTGCAATGATGGGCACTGATGAGGCTGAGCTGATGGGCACTGATCAGGCTGCATTGATGGGCACAGGTACGGCTGCACTGATGGGCACTGATCAAGCTGCATTGATGGGCACTGATGAGGCTGCATTGATGGCACTGTTGAGGCTGCATTGATGGGCATTGATGAGGCTGAGCTAATGGGCACTGATGAGTCTGCACTGATGAGCACTGGTGAGGCTGCATTGATGGGCACTGGTGAGGCTGCATTTATGGGCATTGATGAGGCTGAGCTAATGGGCACTGATGAGTCTGCATTGATGGGCAGTGGTAAAGCTGCTGGTAAGGCTGCATTGATGGGCACTGATCAGGCTGCATTGATGGGCACTGGTAAGGCTGCATTGATGGGCACTGGTGAGGCTGCATTGATGGGCACTGGTGAGACTGCACTGATGGGCACTGGTGAGACTGCACTGATGGGCACTGATCAGGCTGCACTGATGGACATAGATCAGGCTGCACTGCTGACACTGCATTGATGGGCACCCTATCAGCCAGCTCAAGTGAACCCTCAGCCCAGACTCAGTGTGCCTTCATTGAGGCCTGCCAGACAGCACTGGAACAGGCCGCAGCCCAGCCCAGTCAGGCAGCAACCAGCAAGTGAGCCTAACCCCCCTCATGATGCCAGGCTTGGGCTGGACTTGCTTTAAAATGTGGGAGGGGTTATCACATTAATTTGGGGCTGAAACCTCTAGTCTTTTTTTCCACCTAGCAGCACCCCAGGGTACAGTGTTGCATGACTGCGCAATTGTTATTCAAAGTGCGACAGCGCTAAAAGCTGAAAATTGGCCTGGGCAGGAAAGGGGGTAAAAGTGCCCTGCATTGAGGGGGTTAAAAGCCCTTGGAGCCCTTTAACTATTTCCCCCAACAGATCCTTGCAATGTGTTGCTAAATGAATTGTGTTTGCCACCAGCTTGCTTAAATAACTTGTGCTCAGCGCCCAGGAGTGTGAATAGCATCCTAGTTTAAACAGAAGGTACACAAATGCAGAATTCCAACTGCTTAAAATTCATGCAACGGTATCTTAAAGAACAAAAAATAATTACCACATTTTGTTATCCTGCTTTATAGCTCAGTCATCTTCATCTGTGACTGGTTAGCTTTAATAAAATCGCAGTCCCTATCTAGTCCCTATCTAGTCTTATTATAAAATGCTGAATATATACAGTAGTTACTTCTACAGAAACAGGCAATCTTTTGTGCTTCATTAAATACAGGACATTTATACTATGCACTGACGCTCTGTGAAATGCAAGTAGTTTGTGTATTATGCTAGCTGTGTATGAAGTCGCAGAGACAATATCACACATGAGCTGTTTTTAAGTCTGAAAAGTGACAGATGCAGTATTTTAACAAAGCAAAATGCCAGAATGATGGACTGTTAATTGGTAGCATTTGTAAATAAACCCTGTAATAAGACAAGGGCCTTATCAGCTGAGCATAGTTCGATGCGGTTTGCCATTAACAGTTCTACAAATTTAATTTACTTCAAGAGAATAAGTGCTGTGCTGATAATAGAGTCAAAAATGAGATTATATTTATTAAAAAATATTTTTTTATTTTATCATCCTAGACTGATTATGTAGAGTGTACATTGGATGGAGTGCCTCTTTATATGGAAGGCAACATGTAGGAGAGGACCCTTTTATTGTCCTTTGTACCTTACTGTTAAACTGGGCAAGAATTTCATGCTTTTTGATATTTGTTTGACTTCATTCAAAGTAATATAAAAATAGAAGGATTTACTCAGTAGTGAAGTAAGGGTGGAAGTGCCATAAAAAAATTGGCATTGAAGCCTTCATGCCCAAACAGGAAGTGAGGAAGTGAGGTAGGCGGCAGCCATCTTTGGGTGTAAGAAAGTTAGATAGATAATTAGACAGCTGAGTAATTAAGGTGTAGTAGGTCAGGATTACAAATTATACATTATACATTTTACAGGATTATAAATAGCGACTCGAGAACTGGAAATACCCACCCCTAAAGACGCCTGTTCAGCTGTCGAAACGCGTTGGGAGGGGCTACCTGGTCATTATTGATCAGTGAAACTGTGGCGACATTTCCTAATTTTTACTGCTTATTTTTACTTCTGAACAAGTGGGTGCAATATATTTGTTTTAATGCTGTATTTAAAATAGAAAATGTTATTACACTATGCAAGCCCCCCTTCTGTTCCTATACATGGTGGATTTGACATGAGGAGTTGATGTATAGGAACTGGAGGAGATTACTGGTAGAGTGGGGAAGGAGAGGTGCTGTGGACTATTCTGTAAAAGACCGGGGAGGGAAAAATCCACAAGCCTTGGAGACTTTGATCCTGAGAGACACAAATTCAAAAGCATCTGGTGAGTGACACTGTCAGGAAAGGGTCCATCCGCTGATAAGATATATCGTTTGGCATGCAGTACTGGGGTCCACCAGCAGGTGTCTCCTGGCAGTGTTGAACTGTCAGGAGAATATTTCCCTGCTGGTGTCATTTCATCTTTTGGCCGCAGTACTGATGTCCACCAGCGGATGGATCCTGGCAGTATGGAGCAGACAACACTCCCTGCGCTCAGGTGTGACTTGAAGCCAATTATAGTCAGCCCTATAAATACCCGGCAAGCCCTCACATGCTCGCCTTGGTATCTTTCTCCCTGTGCCTTGACCTTGCTGCCTGTATCCTGATTGTGAATCTGCTCTGCTCTGCTCTGCTCTGCTCTGCTCTGCTCTGCTCTGCTCTCTATCCCAGGCCCATCCTGTTCTTGTCCCTCCTGACTCCCTTGGATCCCTACCATGCAGCTTCACCATCCATCCTCTCCCCTTCCTGCTGGTTTCCCGTCCTTAACCATCTGCTGACCTCCTGTGTATGACCCTGGCTTGGCTAACGTTTATGTTTCTGGTTTATCCCTTGTTCCTGCTTACCTGCTGTGTATGACCCTGGCCTGGCTGACATCTGTGATTCCGGTATTGCCCCTTGCTGTATATACTATTGTTTGCTGTGGGTTTGTTGTGTTGGTTTTGCACTGTTTGTATTTTCTGAGTTATCACTTATTTTTAATAAATATTATTTATTCATTTTACATGCGTTTGGGTTATCTCTGTGCAGTCCACACAGTCTGGTCAATTAGATTCCCTGACAGTATACCAAGGCCATCCCTGACCAGACGTGGCTGCATTGAGGAAACCATCCTGGTTTGTCGGGTCTGCTAATATGGATTTCGATGAAATCATTTATTATTCTCTGCTAGCAGAAGAGGATGGTAAATATTGTCGCCAGATTTTAAAAGGGTGGACTAGTGACCAGCTGACGGAAACTATCCGATCAGCTCATTCCCTAGTGGATCAGGGGTATATGTCTTTTGAAGATGTTCAGCCCCTGATCCAGTTATGTGCAAAACCAACCCTGTCATGCATTCCCGAGGGAAGTGATGATTTTTCGCCCCCCTTCAATTATGGCCAAGTTGAATCCCTGGTTTGGTTGCTAGAGGATGATCCAGCCAATTTTATGGAACATTATTCCTCTTGTTCACAGCAAGTGTTGTCTAATTGCATCCAGTCGGTGCAATCCTTGATTAGTCAGGCTGTGTGTGAATCAGCGTTTGTTCAACCTGTGCTGCAGGCATGGTCAGATCTCCTGTCTTTAGCTAAGCCACAATATTCCAGCCCTGCCATTAATCATCTGTCTTCCCAAAAATGTATCTCCCCGTCGCCTATGGCAACCTCAGCTACAGCCCAGTTTACTCAACCCCCTACCAAATACTACTACCCAGTCTCCAAGTGTAGCACCTATCCCGCCTTCAATCCACCTGTCTCTTCTCCTCCACCTGTAACAGTCCCACAAAACCCCTCTCTAGCTACAGTTCCTTGGTCTTCCTTCGATCCAGCTACTTTCTTTTCTTTCAGCCCTGCACCTACATACAAAACTGCACGGGCTAAACCAAAAAAGAAACAAAAATTCTTTCCTACCCACACGATCCTGCCAGTAACCCAACTTGCTTCCACACCAACTAACCCACCTGATTCTGTCAAACCTCTGCCTGCTACCCAGCCTGACAGTCCAGTGCCTGCTACCGAGCCTGATGCGCCAGTGTCTTCTACTCAACCTGTTGTGCCAATGTTTGTGCCCGCTGTCCAGTTTGAGGTCCCAGTGCCTGCTGCTCAGCCTGACATCTCAGTGCCCATGTTCCAGTCTGACGCTTCAGTGACTACTGTCCAGTCCGATGTACCTATTGTTCAGCCTGGTATGCCAGCACCTGCTGTTCTGCCCGATGTGCCAGCGCCTGTGTCTGCTGCCCAGTCTAAAGTTCCAGTACCCACTGCTTGGTCTGATGTCTCGGTGCCGGCTTTCCAGTCCGCTTTCCAGCCTGATGTGCCAGTGTCTGCTACTCAGCCAGTTGTGCCAATGCCTGTGTCCGCTGCCCAGTTTGAGGTCCCAGTGCCTGCTGCTCAGCCCGAAATCCCAGTGTCCATGTTCCAGTCTGACGCTCCAGCGACTACTGACCAGTCCGATGTACCTGTTCAACCTGTTGTGCCAGTACCTGCTGTTCTGCCTGATGTGCCCACTGTTCAGCCTGATGAGCCTGCTTTCCGATTTGATGTGTCCATCCTCCAGCTTGATATCCTGGTACCTGTCTTCCAGCCTGATGTCGTGATGTTGGTATCCCAGCCTGAGGTTTCGGTGCCCGTGTCTCAGCCTGAAGTTTTGGTGCCCGTGTTTCAGCCTGGAGTTTCGGTGTCCGTGTCTCAGCCTGCTGAATCGGTGCCCGTTACCCAGTCTGTTGAATCGGTGCCCGTTACCCGGTCTGCTGAACTGGTGCCCGTTACCCAGTCTGCTAAACCGAAGTCTGTCACTTTGCCTGTCAAGCCAGTATCCGTTATCCGACTTGCCGAACCAGTGCCCGGTGTCCAGCTCGCTGAGTCGGGGCCTGTTACCCAGCCCACTGGGCCGGGGTCCGTTACCCAGCTTGCTGAGCCGGTACCTGTAATCCGGCCTGCCCTTATGGTGCTCGCTGTTCGGCCCAATGTTCCAGAGCCTGCTGTCCATCTCGATGACCCGGAGCCTGCTGCCCAGCCCGATGACCCGGAGCCTGCTGCCCAGCCCGATGACCCGGAGCCTGCTGCCCAGCCCGATGACCCGGAGCCTGCTGCCCAGCCCGATGACCCGGAGCCTGCTGCCCAGCTCGATGACCCGGAGCCTGCTGCCCAGCTCGGCTTGTTCCTGTCTGCTGCCCAGCTCGGCTTGTTCCTGTCTGCTGCCCAGCTCGGCTTGTTCCTGTCTGCTGCCCAGCTCGGCTTGTTCCTGTCTGCTGCCCAGCTCGGCTTGTTCCTGTCCGCTGCCCAGCTCGGCTTGTTCCTGTCCGCTGCCCAGCTCGGCTTGTTCCTGTCCGCTGCCCAGCTCGGCTTGTTCCTGTCCGCTGCCCAGCTCGGCTTGTTCCTGTCCGCTGCCCAGCTCGGCTTGTTCCTGTCCGCTGCCCAGCTCGGCTTGTTCCTGTCCGCTGCCCAGCTCGGCTTGTTCCTGTCCGCTGCCCAGCTCGGCTTGTTCCTGTCCGCTGCCCAGCTCGGCTTGTTCCTGTCCGCTGCCCAGCTCGGCTTGTTCCTGTCCGCTGCCCAGCTCGGCTTGTTCCTGTCCGCTGCCCAGCTCGGCTTGTTCCTGTCCGCTGCCCAGCTCGGCTTGTTCCTGTCCGCTGCCCAGCTCGGCTTGTTCCTGTCCGCTGCCCAGCTCGACTTGTTCCTGTCCGCTGCCCAGCTCGGCTTGTTCCTGTCCGCTGCCCAGCTCAATGACTCTGACATGCCAGCCGTCTGCCCGGATGTGCCTGATGACCAGCCTGAAATGCCTTCTTCCACCATTCTGCCTGATGCCATAGACCATGGACAATTAAGACCAGTTGGAGCGTCCGGAGGCTGCTCCTTTAGGGAGGGGTACTGTCAGGAAAGGGTCCATCCGCTGGTAAGATATATCGTTTGGCATGCAGTACTGGGGTCCACCAGCAGGTGTCTCCTGGCAGTGTTGAACAGGAGAATATTTCCTTGCTGGTGTCATTTCATCTTTTGGCCGCAGTACTGATGTCCACCAGCGGATGGATCCTGGCAGTATGGAGCAGACAACACTCCCTGTGCTCAGGTTTGACTTGAAGCCAATTATAGTCAGCCCTATAAATACCCGGCAAGCCCTCACATGCTCGCCTTGGTATCTTTCTCCCTGTGCCTTGACCTTGCTGCCTGTATCCTGATTGTGAACCTGTTCTGTCCCGCTCTGCTCTGATCCGATCCCTATCCCAGGCCCATCCTGTTCTTGTCCCTCCTGACTCCCTTGGATCCCTACCCTGCAGCTTCACCATCCATCCTCTGCTGACCTCCTGTGTATGACCCTGGCTTGGCTAACGTTTATGTTTCTGGTTTATCCCTTGTTCCTGCTTACCTGCTGTGTATGACCCTGGCCTGGCTGACATCTGTGATTCCGGTATTGCCCCTTGCTGTATATACTATTGTTTGCTGTGGGTTTGTTGTGTTGGTTTTGCACTGTTTGTATTTTCTGAGTTATCACTTATTTTTAATAAATATTATTTATTCATTTACATGCGTTTGGGTTATCTCTGTGCAGTCCACACAGTCTGGTCAATTAGATTCCCTGACAGACACTGGGCACAGAGCAATGCATGCAGCACTGTGAAGCAAGATTAGCATCCCTGAAGCACTTTTTATGTCTGGAGCACCTTATGATGACATATTTTGGAGCACTTTAAGTACAAGACACTTTGCAAGAGACATTCTCTGGAATTTGGTGGCACTTTGTTATTTTGTGTGTTGTTTTTCACATAAATGCATAAGTAATAAGGATGTGTATGGCAGTAACACTGTGTTATTAATAGCATGATAAGGACAGCGCTGTGAATAGGGATTTACAAATGATTTCATGCTGGATGTGGTATTAATGTGTATCATTATGTGGGCCACCACACCTGTGCACATGCTGGTCACGCTCATGTGAAAGTCAATGTTAAGGCGTAGCCCCGACTTAGAGATGTGCCATACACCATGTGCAGTGATGTAATCTACTGAGTTTCTCTGTGAGTATTCCATCCCATGTCACTACACACCTTACTCTTGTTGTATGTTATATTTAGGAGGGACACTGCTGAGCTCATGCTAGCTAATGCAGGCTGCCAGGCTGCCAGGCTCATACCTTCCAGAGACTAAAGGGGGACTAAATTTTGAAATATACCATCGTGTCAGGTTTTTTTCCTTAGTATACACTAGTATTTTAAAGACCTGGGACACTTTTGGGTTCCCCAGGGAGAGTAGTAACTATGCGCGCTGCAGCGGACAGTGGGTGTGACCATACTGTTCTTGCTCACATCATCGCCCAGTCCCCCGGTGATGGCGAACCTGTCCTCATACAGCCACCTGCAGCTTCTGGACAGCAACAGGTTTGTGTGCGAGTATCTCGGTTACTTGGGGAACCACAGTCCAGTCTGAACAACGTGTCCGGGTTTCAGCTAGGTTGAAACCCGGACACATGATTCAAAACCTGAACTGTCTGGGTGCCTGTAAAGGGGCGCATGTTTCCCGTGTTTTGAACAGTCTGACAACAAAATGACATTTCAAAGGAAAAAAAGTCATCTAAAACTACTCGCGGCTATTAATGCATTGCCGGTCCGACAATACACATGGAAGTTCATTGATAAAAATGTCATGGGAATTCCCCACAGGGGAACCCCGCACCAAAATTAAAAAAAAAAAATGACGTGGGGGGTCCCCCTAAATTCCATACCAGGCCCTTCAGGTCTGGTATAGATATTAAGGGGAACGCTGGCCAAAATATAAAAAAGAAATGACGTGGGGGGTCCCCCTAAATTCCATACCAGGCCCTTCAGGTCTGGTATGGATATTAAGGCCAACCCCGGCCAAAATTTAAAAAAAAAAAATGGCGTGGGGTCCCCCTCAAAATCTATACCAGACCCTTCAGGTCTGGTATGGATTTTAAGGGAAACCCCGCGCCAAAATAAAAAAAAAAACGGCGTGGGGTCCCCCCAAAAATCCATATTAGACCCTTATCTGAGCACGCAACCCGGCAGGCCGCAGGAAAAGAGGGGGGGACGAGAGAGTGCCCCCCCTCCTGAACTGTACCAGGCCACATGCCCTCAACATTGGGAGGGTGCTTTGCGGTAGCCCCCCAAAACACCTTGTCCCCATGTTGATGAGGACAAGGGCCTCATCCCCACAACCCTGGCCGGTGGTTGTGGGGGTCTGCGGGCGGGGGGCTTATCGGAATCTGGAAGCCCCCTTTAACAAGGGGACCCCCAGATCCCGGCCCTCCCCCCTGTGTGAAATGGTAAGGGGGTACAAAAGTACCCCTACCATTTCATTAAAAAACTGTCAAAAATGTTAAAAAAGACAAGAGACAGTTTTTGACAATTCCTTTATTTAAATGCTTCTTCTTTCTTCTTTCTTCTTTCTTCTATCTTCTATCTTCCTTCGGTTTCTTCCTCCATCTTCTTCTGGTTCTTCTGGTTCTTCCTCCGGTGTTCTCGTCCGGCATCTCCTCCGTGGCATCGGTGTCTTCTTCCCTTCTTCTCCTCGGGCAGCTCCGCATCCATGATGCCATGGAGGGAGCCTCCCGCTCTTCTCTTCATCTTCTTCTCTTCATCTTCTTCTCTTCATCACTTTCACTAAGCATTATTAAAATCACTGCTCCCGAAAAAACGGACGTTTTTAAAACTTTTTTTTGCATTGATCCATGTCCCCTGGGGCAGGACCCAGGTCCCCAAACACTTTTTATGACAATACCATGAATATAAGCCTTTAAAATTAGCACTTTTGATTTCTCCCATAGACTTTTAAAGGGTGTTCCGCGGCATTCGAATTTGCCACGAACACCCCAAATTGTTCGCTGTTCGGCGAACTTGCGAACAGCCGATGTTCGAGTCGCACATGAGTTCGTCTCGAACTCGAAGCTCATCCCTAGCCCTGACCTGTCTCTGCTTGCAGTTTCACTTTTACATACAGATCTCATGTTAAAGTGTTACTAAACCCACAACAGTACAATCAGTCTGTAGATGCAGTAAAGCATGCTCGTTATGCTAACTGTGGAACCTAAGGGGTTAATCCTGCAAATTGTGTAAAAAGGCTGTTTGATCTTGTCTTCTCTGATCCTCTCCTTCTTCCACAATCAATAATCCTTTTTTTGATAGTACAGAACCCTAGGAGGCACTCTGCACATGCTCAGTACACATGGTGTATATTGCTAGAGATGGGGGGGGGTTTTGGGAGGGTGCATGTGATCAGCACCGTCCAGACAGAGGAGTCATGCAGCCTCATAAGACAGTCAGAGAACATTCCTCCTACAAGCTTTAACCAGTGCTCAGCCAGACACAGAGATTATGTAAATAGTCGCCAGCACACCAAGGATTATCAATTTCATCCAAACGTTTTTTATTCAAAAAATTATCACATCACAAATTGGTGTAGTGCAAATAACTGATCCTTGGGGTGCTGGCGAATATCTACATATCGTATAGGTTCCGGTATCCAGCTGGCAGTTGCTACAGCACCCAGTACTCTAAAGCCGCGTACACACGATCAGACATTCCGACAACAAAACCATGGATTTTATTCCGAAGGATGTTGGCTCAAACTTGTCTTGCATACACACGGTCACATAAATGTTGTCGGAAATTCTGAACGTCAAGAAAGCGGTGACATACAACACGTACGACGGGACTATAAAAAGGAAGTTCAATAGCCAGTGTGCCACCCTTTGGGCTCCTTCTGCTAATCTCGTGTTTATCTCGTGTTAGTAGAAGTTTGGTGAGGAATGATTCGCGCTTTTCAGCCACTTGCTTTTCAGGTTGTGCTTGTGGGTTTGTATCTGTTCTTCAGTGCGTGTTGTCAGTTCGTTCTTGTCTTTCAGTGTGTTCTATTTAATCGTTCGTATCTGTTTATCAGTGCATTCTTGTCCGCTCATTTCAGATTTTCAGATCATTCTTCTCAGGTCCTTTCTGATTTTCAGTTTGTTCTGTCAGTTTGTTCTGACCAGCCGATTGTTTTCAAGCCATGTTGCGGGTACGTACTCGTCGTAGAGTTCGTGCTGTGCTTGGTGTTGGAGTTCTTGCTTTGACCCAAGTCCAGTCCATGAACAGGGTGAGGAGGAGTTCATGGACGAATAATTGGTTGCTCAAGCGTGACCAATTCTCGCACATGCCTTTGTTGCGGAAGATCCAGGAGAATAATCCTGATGATTTCAGGAATTATCTCTGGATGACAGACCCCGTTTTCACCATCTGTTGGCTTTGCTGTCCCCTTATATTACGAAGCAGGACACCTGCATGCGGCAAGCCATCACTCCTGAGCAGAGGCTTGTTGCCACCTTGTGGTACTTGGTGACAGGAAGAAGTCTCCAGGATATTAAGTTCATGACTGGAATCTCCCCCCAGGCTCTAGGAATCATTATTCTAGAGACCTGTTCTGCCATCATACAAGTCCTGCAGAAAGACTATATTAAGGTAAGTTTTATCCTTTAACATCACATTCTATTTATTTAATGTTTGCCAATGTATTGTATTTATTTCATCATTCCATAATTACCATGATTGTAATATGCTGTGAATGTCCTCTTTGTCCTCATGCATGCTGGAAGCTTTTAATGCTCCTTTTTTGTCCTTCATGCATATTTGCCTTCACTAACCTCCCCAGCATGCTACATTGTAGTGCTTACCCTAAACACCCCCAAAATGTGTACAAATGTTGTTGTCCTTAAATTCAGCCAGAGTGCAAGATGCCTTTTTTGGGGGGCCTAAACTCATTTTGAACCCTCTCTCCCCCCCAACCGCTAAGTCAACCGATACCAATACTCTATTGCCCCGTACACACGGTCGGACTTTGTTCGGACATTCCGACAACAAAATCCTCAGATTTTTTCCGACGGATGTTGGCTCAAACTTATTTTGCATACACACGGTCGCACAAAGTTGTCGGAATTTCTGATCGCCAAGAACGCGGTGACGTACACCACGTACGACGAGACTAGAAAATGCCGGTTCAGAACCAAGCGCGGCACCCTTTGGGCTCCTTTTGCTAATCTCGTGTTAGTAAAAGTTTGGTGAGAGACGATTCGCGCTTTTTCAGACTCGTGGCTTTCAGATCGTTTTCTGACGTTCAGTTTGTGCTTGTGGGTTTGTATCTGCTCTTCAGTGCGTGCAGTCAGTTCGTATCGGAGTTTTCTGTGTGATCTTGCCTGCTCATTGCTGTTTTTCAGGTCGCTCTTCACAGGCCTTGCTGTTCTTCAGTGCGTTCTGTTACTTCGTTCTGAGCAGCCGACCGTTTTCTAGCCATGTTTCGTATGCGTACTCCTCGTAGAGTTCGTGCTGTGCGGGGGCTTGGTGTTGGGGTCCTGACCTTGACACAAGTCCAGTCCATGAACAGGGTGGGGAGGAGTTCATGGACCAAGAATTGGTTGCTTCAGCGTGACCAGTTCTGTCACATGCCTTTGCTCCGTGAGATCCGTGAGAATAATCCTGATGATTTCAGGAACTTTCTCAGGATGATGGACCCCGTGTTTCACCATTTGTTGGCTTTGCTGACCCCCTATATTAGCAGGCAGGATACCTGCATGAGGCAAGCCATCACTCCGGAGCAGAGGTTGGTCGCTACCTTGCGGTATTTGGCCACAGGGAGAAGCCTGCAGGACCTCAAGTTCTCGACAGGCATCTCCCCCCAGGCTCTGGGGATCATTATCCCAGAAACCTGTTCTGCCATCGTACAGGTCCTGCAGAAAGAGTATATGAAGGTAAGATTTTTATCCTTTTATATCACATTTTATTGTATTGAATGTTTGATAATATATTGTATTTCTTCCCTCATTCCCTAATTACCATGATTGTAATATGCTGTGAATGTCCCCTTTGTTCTCATGCATGCTGAATTTTTATATAATTATTATTTTAGGTCCTTCATACATATTTGCCCTTCAATAACCTCCCCAGCATGGTGTCTCCTGGCCTATATTCACCTCATGTAGTCACTTAACAATGTATTTTATCAGCTCCATAGTAGTGCTTTACTCCAAACACCCCCTAAAATGTTTGGAAATGTTATTTTTGATTTAAATTCAGGCAGAGTGCCAGAGGCTTTTTTTTGTGGTGTCCCCAAATTTTTTTAACCCTCCCCCCCCAACTGCTAAGTCAGCTGATCCCAATTCTCTATCCTCAATCATCTATCTGCTGACTTTGCCAAACCCATACACACTATACCCACCTCTTTACTGGTCAGATTTATGGATGAATTCCCCAAAGCATGTAGTGCAAGGGCCTGCCTGTATACTTTCCAATGGTACTGTTTAAAGTTTTTGTATCCTATTATTATCTTGATAGGTAATAGCAGAATGTTCAAATGTCCTCAAATGTGTACAGTGTGTATTTATATCTTTGTATTATGACACTTCTTACCTGTCCAGTGGTCTGCCAATAGTGTAACTAAGGAGGGGCTGTTCCAAGTAATACCCTGTATTTAGGCATTCATCTCTCAATGAAGTGAAGAGGGTTACCTGTCCAAGAGTTCCCCCCCCTATAATGTTAGAAATGGCCCATGAGAGGGGGGGAGGGGGAATATGATAGGTGTACCTTTATACTTTGGCCTTGTTAAATTCCCCTTAGTAAATGCTATCTGGAGGTTGCCCCATAATGTTTGTGTCTAATCTGCTTGCCATGTTTCTGTGAAAAAATAGTAAGGTTTATTTTTTTTTCCTCAACAGTTTCCTTCAACGCCACAGGAATGGCAGACTGTGGCCTCCCACTTTGCCCAGCGGTGGGACTTTCCTAACTGCGGAGGGGCAATTGATGGGAAACACGTCCACATCGTCCCACCACCCAACTCGGGGTCGTACTATTATAATTACAAGGGGTTTAATAGTATAGTGATGTTGGCGGTGGTGTTGGCTAATTACGAGTTCTTGTATGTGGACGTGGGGAAGAATGGCCGGATGTCCGATGGTGGAGTGATCGCCCAGACGGAGATCTACAGGCGTCTCCAGAATGGCAGCTTGGACTTGCCACCTCCAGAGGACAATGTTGAAGGTCTCCCATTTGTGTTTGTTGCTGATGAAGCATTTGCCCTGGGGGACCACCTGATGTGGCCATTCCCGATGAGGACCCTCACCCCGGAACAGAGGGTTTTTAATTACCGGCTGGCCAGAGCCCGAAGAGTGGGGGAGAACACATTTGGAATCCTGGCTAGCCGGTTCCGATTATTTCTGACTCCCCTATGTAAAACAAAAATGGTATACTTAGCACACAGATATTTGATGGCAGAACTAGAAATAGGAAACATTGCTCGGAAGTGGGGTACAATTGTCCATTTTAGCAGAGTTCCAAGATGTATATTTTTTATTGCCCTTTGTCAAGCTGCAATACTTTACCTGTTTGGTACAAGCTTCACAGATGTAGCCCCCCCTATAGTATACACTGGAGCACCTGTGTGGCCCCCCCTAATAAAAATGGTGTTCTTGTGTCCCACACTAGTGCTCCAGTGTCCAGATGTGAAAACAGCTGCTCAGTGTCCTCTCCTTACACACAATCTAGTTTGCATTTCATTCTAGTAACAAACCCATCTACACAAACAAATATTTGGCATCCAAGTAGGCCCCCAAAAATGTGTGAAAATGCATATGGCCTAAACAATGGTGTTCTAGAGGCCGAAAGAAAAATGTTTGATACGAACGAAAAATGTGCCCATGAACATTAAAGTTGACCTTTTGAAACGTTACAACTAATAAAAGCATATGGAGCAGAACGAACGTAATAAAGACAGAAAGAATAGGAACACAGCACAACTACTTACTTTTTTGCAGCACTCTCCGGATCTTTCGGTACTGCTCTGGCTCTCTCAACTTCAGGTCCGACCACCGCTTCCTGAGCTGATCTTTAGACCTTCGTACCCCGAAATTCCGCTCTAGATTCCTGACCACTTTCGCCATGATCTTGGCCTTTCGGATGTTCGGGTTGGGGTAAGGCCCATATTTTCCGTCATAGTCGGACTTCCTCATGATGTCGACCATCTCCAACATCTCCCCAAACAACATATTTGTGGCCTTAAAACGTCTCCTTCTGGATCGGGACGTGCCTGGATCCGGGCTTTCCTCCTCCTCCTCGTTGCTACAATTAGCCCGCATCTGCTGTATGTCCGCCATCATGCTCTTCACCCACTGCGCCTAACGAAAAGGGGCGGGGAATACACTAGAAAGAACGTCAGGGGCGGGCGGAGTTACACGCATGCGCAGTGTATATAAAGCGTAACACGTGTGCGTATTACGTTTGATCTGTGAGCGGAGGAAGGAGCATTGGACGCGGCGATCGTAAGAACGAAGGTAAGAGACAAACGTGTGCCTATACTGCTTCTAGATTGAGGCCTATATTGTAACAAGATTAGGAGAGTTTTGTGTGACATTAGGCTTTGTCTTGTGTTGTGTCTTGCAGTGAACATGGATATGGTACTGAAAGATAAGGACTTCATTTCAGTCTTCATAGAGATGCTAAGGGAGCTGCCCTGTCTGTGGGAGATTAAACACCCCCATTACAAGAACCAAGCAAAGAGGAAGGCAGCACTGGAGCAATTGTGTGAAATTGTGAAGCAGGTGATCCCCACGGCAGACATCACTTTTTTAAAGATTTTCATTGGTGGCCTGAGGAGCACATATCTGAGGGAGCGCAATAAAGTCCTTGATTCGCAGAGATCTGGAGCAGCAGGTGACATCTATGTCCCCAGGATGTTGTACTACGACAGGCTGCACTTTCTGGCAGGCCAGACTGAACCCAGGCCATCCCTCTCCAGTCTTCCTTCCACGCTTCCTTCCCCCCCGGCTGAGGCTTCTGACGCCCAACCTGGGCCTTCCAGGCCACATGTGGAGGAGCCCAGATTGAGCCAGGTATAGCATTCCTCTAAATATTTCTGCTTGTCCAATCAATGATGTGAACTATATGTTAGTTGGGAGTACTAATTAAGGATTGTGATTGATGATGCAAAACATTACAACTATGTCCCTTTTTCATACACAGGGAAGTCTCAGCCAGGAGGTGGCCGGGCCGAGCCAGCTGGCTGATCTGCAGGTCCCTCCACCCCCCCTGGAAACAGAAAGTGGCAGTAGGAGGAGTGCCCTAGAGGAGGCGGCTATCAGATTCTTTTGGAGGGCTACAGAGGTCCTGGGAGCACCACACACCAGGCAGGAGAACATTGCTGCATTCATTGCCTATAAAATGCAGAGGATGGAGGAGGGCCAAAAAGCCATGTGTGAGGCCCTCATATCTGAGGCTCTGGCGAAAGGTGTGAGGGGCCAAATTACACCTCACACACAGCTTTGGGATGGTCCTCCTCCTCCTCCTGCAGGTCCTACTCCTCCTCCATGTCCTACTCCTCCTCCTGCCACATCTCCAACTGCACAGCCACAGCCCGGAAGGAAGTGTGAAAGGTAGACCAGACAGTGAGGACCCTGGATCCAGTTTGGTGGGCCAAAAAATGCAGCCTCTTGTGGTACCACAGCCTGCGGACACAGATGTCATCTGCTGCTATCCAAGTCTCTGTGAATCCCGGACCAGACTGCCCTCCCTTACATATGGACTCCTCAGGCCACCAATTTTGATGTTGAAGAATTGATGTCTGCCGTGGGGGTCCCAGGCTTCGCTAATTTCTCTTGTTGATCCAGTGTTGCCTTCCTCTTTGTTTGGTTCTGATCCCTTAATAAAGGATTTTTGTTTTGAATTCTACTCTCCTATGTGCTTTACTTCAAAAAGGACAGTTGGTTTGTGAGGACTCAGGTACATTTCAAATATACAATGTGAAATGAACAAGGGACACCAACAACAAACAATCTCCTTGAGATTAAATAATAAAAGATATCAATGGTGTTGGGGTAACCTGACACACAAAACACACCCAAAAATATTCTGGAGTAAAAATAAAAATAACATTGAACAAAGATCAGCCTTGGAAAAAATCCAAACATTAAATAAAAAAAAAGGCTTAAAATCCAAAATAAAAAAAAAATAAAAAATATAAAACTGTCAGATGTGACAACTAATAACAATATATTGAGGGAATCCCACTAAAACAACACAAATAAAAGTTTATGAGAAGTGTGTGTGAATACGAGCAGCAAAACGACTTAATTCTTGTCACATTCTAAAGAAGAAGAGAGTGCGCTGTATTAAACCATTTTGAACATTGCAGCGTGACGAAAGTGCTGTATCCATTGCGAACGCTAAGTTTACCAGAACGAGCTGTCCCGTGTCGGAATTTCTTCTGAGCATGCGTGGCACTTTGTGCGTCGGAACAGGCCACACACGGTCGGAATTGACGCGATCGGATTTTGTTGTCGGAAAATTTTATCTCCTGCTGTCCAACTTTGTGTGTCGGAAAATCCGATGTAAAATGTCTGATGGCGCCCACACACGGTCGGAATTTCCGACAACACGCTCCGATCGGACATTGTCCATCGGAAAATCCGTCCGTGTGTACGGGGCATAACTGCTGACTTTACCAAACCCATACACACTATACCTACCTCTTTTGTGGTCAGATTTATGGATGAACTCACCAAAGCATGTAGTGCAAGGGCCTGCCTGAATACTTTCAAATGGTACTGTTTAAAGTTTTGTTCTCCTATTATCTTGATAGATAATTGCAGAATGTAAAAATGTGCTTCAATTTGTACAGTGTGTATTCATATTTTTGGATTATGACACTTCTTACCTGTCCAGTGGGCTGCCAATAGTGTAAGTAAGGAGGGGCTGGCCAAAGTAACACACATTATTTATGCATGCAGCTCTCAATGAAGTGGAGAGGGTTACCTGTCCAAAACAGCCCCCCCCCCTCAGTTTTTTACACTGGGCCATCGAAGGGGGGGGGGGATCTGATAAGTGAACCTTATACTTTTGTCTTTAAATACTCCTTAAAATAAATTTATACTTATGTTGGCCAAGAATGTTTGTGCCTAATCTTCTTGCAATGTTATGTGCAAAAGTACTATTTTTTTTCTTGTTTGACTCTACAGTTTCCTTCAAACCCACAGGAATGGCAGACCGTGGCTTCCCAGTTTGCCCAGCAGTGGGACTTCCCCAACTGCGGTGGGGCAATATATGGGAAACATGTCCACATCGTCCCACCCCCCGAACACGGGGTCATACTATTATAAATATTAGGGTTGTACCGACACCTGTATCGGTATCGGTGCCGATGCTTGGCATTTTTGGTGGGTTTCGGTACTTGTGAAAATTCACCGATACCAGAAACCGATACCGGAAGTGACGTCAGCTTGGGCAGAGCTCGGGAACCGGATAAGGTTGCGGCCTCTCCACACGGCGGTGAGTGCAGTTTTCCTCATGACAGACGTGTTTTGCTGCTGCTGCTGCGCCTGATACATGGCTGCCCCACATGACGAGCATCCTCCTTACACCATGTCCCCTCATGGCAGTCGGTGAGTGCTCTTCTCTATTTCTAACTGTTGCTTGCTTTCTTCTAATGTGTCCCGTGGCCGGTGATTGCTGTACAGTACTACTAGCTTACATCATCATTTGCCTAACATGGCGGACGGCCTGTGTTATACTTAAGTTAGTTTGTCCCACATTGTCTCTATCTCTCTTGCCTAACATAATGTCCACTGTCCAGCATGGCGACCAGCCTGTGTTTGTGTGTGTTACATAACTTGGTGTCCCACATTGTCTCTGTTGCCTAACATGTCCATCATGGCGGTAAATGACTGCTGCTGTTACATAAATCGTCATTGTCTCTTGCCTTACATTTTCCTGCATGTGCCTTTCTGAGACCATCCTCTGCTTTTTGTATTGTAGAGATACCGACCGTTGTATCCGACAGATGGATGTCATCATCCCCGCTGGTTTACTTGGCCATACCAAGATGCTGGATGCAGCAGGAACAAACAAGCACCAGTGAGAGCAGCTTCATTATTCTAAAAAATAGTAGGTGTCATCATGTGTGAAAAAATCAGAAAACAAAATATTTAGGCTCCAAATTTTTTCCTCATTTTCCTCATTTTTTTCCCCCCTTAAGGTGGAGAGACTTACTTATTTCTGGCTTTCAGTGCAATGCAAACGGATGCCACTGCCACCAGCAAAATGTCAGCTGTCTGGAAGTTTTTAAAATCAATGAAACCAACAAACGCATTGCAGACTGCAAACTCTGTTCTGCCAAAATATCCAGAGGAGGTTCAAAAGTTAGTTCTTATAATACCAGTAATCTCATAAAACACCTCAAAATGAAACACAAGACTGAGCATGGCGAATATACAGCTGTCACTAGCTCTTGCACTCAGCAGCGGACACTGCAGCAAACCCTTGCCAGACAAGAAACATTTTCCATGGATAACCCAAAGGCTAAAAAAATTTCTGAAGTAGTTACCCAATTCATTGTTCTTGATGATCAGCCACTATCAATAGTTGACAATGTGGATTTTCGGCGACTTATGAATCTTTTGGAGCCAAAGTACGAAATTCCTAGCCGCCGTCATGTCACAGATGTCATGTTGCCACAATTACACAACACAGTGAAAAAACACATTACCAACATGCTACTGGAGGACATAAAGGCTATCAGTTTCACCACGGACATTTGGAGCAGTAGTGTGAGTCCCGTGTCTGTAATTAGCTTAACTGTACAGTGGATTGATGCCAATTTCACTCTGCACCAAGTCATGCTGCATGCAAAGAAATTTCAAGGCTCTCACACAGGCCAAGCTATAAGAAGCATACTAGAAGAAATGCTTGACACTTGGGCGATTCCCAAAAGTTCTGTCGATGTAGTAGTCCGTGATAATGGCAGAAATATGATAAGAGGTGTACAAGATGCTGGTCTTCAGAGTCTTTCATGTGTGGCACATACACTGCAGCTGGCTGTCTCAGAGGGGCTTTTATCATAGCGCAGCATTACTGAGGCTGTGGGAGTTGGGCACTTTAAACATTCAAACCTGGCATATTCTCGGCTGCAAGATATTCAGATCTAGCTTGGTCAACCCATTAAAAGACTTCAACAAGATGTTCAGACTCACTGGAACAGCACTTTTTACATGCTGCAGTCTCTGATAGAGCAAAAACGGGCCATTGGAGTATATGTGTCAGAACATGAGCTGCCTGCAATGATCACTGCAAATCAGTGGAATCTCATGGAGAAGATGATCAACATATTGGCTTCCTTTGAAGAGTTGACTCGGCATGTGAGTTGTTCAGATTCTTTTGCCTCGGATGTAATTCCTGCAGTGACTGTGCTACAGCGATTATTATCTAAAGAAGTGGATGAGGACCACAGTGTTAAAACGATGAAGAACACATTGCTTGGTGCTTTGCAGAAACGGTTCTCTGACATGGAGCCAAATCCACTTTACTGCATCGCTACTTTACTCGTTCCAAGGTAATCAATTATTGCTGGCTGCTATTTTGCATTGTTTTTATTTGAATATTGATGATATGATTTTGTTTTTTGGGATAAAGGCGATATTTTACAGTGTTATCACTTGCTTGCATTAAAAAAAAATTTGTAATGCAAGTGATAACACAGTAAATCTCACCTTTATAAAAAACACAAAAACAAAATCGATAATGACAAACAGACTGCCTCTGTGTAATGGTTTTGCACAGAGCAGGCCAGGCAACTGTTTTTGCCGTGTCTCCCGCCATCACCTTTCCTTCTAGCAGTGCCCCCACAGCAAGCTTCCACAGTTGTCGCTTTGCTTGCATGATGTTGTCTAATGTCTTGTATTTTTCTTCTTCTAGGTATAAAGATCGGTTCTTCTCAAATGCAGATGCTGGCAGGCAGGCCAAAGAGATGTTCATGCTGGAAATGCAACAAATATCTTCTGTACAGGTACTACAGGCACAGGCAGCTACACCTGAGGTGCCTGAGAAAAGGCCTCGCACTGAGCAACAGACAGGTACCGGTGTGACTGTGGACAGTGTTTTTCAAGAAATTGCTTATTCATCTACATTTGAGAACAGTGCTCCCACAGCTGCTACCATAAAACTAGAAGCATATCTTGGAGAGGTCACTGTGCCTCGTTCGGACAAACCTCTTGAGTAATGGGCAGTCAATAAACTGCAATTTCCCACTCTAGCCCAAATGGCACAAAAATAACTTTCAGCTCCTTGCAGTAGTGTGGAAAGTGAGAGATTGTTCAGTGCAGCGTCACACATTCTGACTGACACCAGAAACCAACTTCTAACTGAACATGCAGAGATTCTTCTGTTTCTCAAAAAAAACTTGCCACTTGCGTTTGAATTGGAAAAGTAATCTACGAGGGCAGGAGGCGGAGCCTAGCGGAGCAGACATGCATTGTTAGAGCTCCACACCGCTGAGGAGAGAAGAGAAGGACAAAGCGCAGCCTGCAGGCTCAAAAGGTATCCATTTGAACCTTTTTGCCCCAGGGAACAAACTGTGAAAGTTTGGGCAGGAAATATGGTACTGGGAGGAAACCGTGGCAGAAATAAAAATCACCTCACAAAGAGCTCACAGGCACTCACTGCAGCTGAAGCAGCTCCAGTCACCTCACAAGATACAGCATCAGGGCGCTCTCACAGACAGAAAATGTCACAGCAAGACTCTCCATTTGAGTCAGATACAGAACAAATCCTCTCACAAACTTCTCCACAAGCCTCCTCAGTATCTCCAGTAATATTATTACAATTTGAAAAGATGCTTCATAAGGCTTTAAAACAAACCTCAGACCAAATAACAAAAAGCCTAACCAAAGAAATAAGAGAGCTGGGAAACCGCACCGCAGCCTTAGAAATAAAAATGGATGAAATTGAAATTACAACCCAAGAAAATATAACAGAATTGGAACAATTAAAAGAAGAGAATTTAATACTTCAAACTAAGCTCGAAGATTATGAAAATAGAGCCAGACGTTCAAACTTACGCATAAGGGGAATACTTGAAACTGTGACAGACCTGCAATCTACTATTACTGCTCTATTACAAGAACTAAAGCCAGATATCCCTATTGAACGTTTAGAACTGGACAGAGTACACAGAGCCCTCACAGCCAAAAAGAAAGATGGACCCCCACGTGATATAATCACAAAATTTCATTATTACAGAACGAAAGAACAAATACTAATTGCTGCAAGAGAAAAAAAGGAACTTAATTTTCAAGGACACAATTATCAAATTTTTGCTGACCTATCCCAACTTACTATTACTAAAAGACGATCCATGAAACCCCAACTAATGGAACTGCAACGCCACAACATTATGTATCAATGGGGCTTCCCCTTTTCAGTCAGATTTAACTACCAAGGTACAATTTACAGCAGCAGATCAGCAGATGAACTACAACAAACCCTTTTAAAATTAAATCTGACAGAACCCACAAGCAGCAACACTCCCACATGCAGAAGAATGGCATCATCTTCACCTTCAGGCAGCACCCAGAAAATTTCAGAACAAAATGGGAATCATCATTCTCACAAAAGAGGCCGTAATGCCACATCATCCATGGACCAAGAAGATTCAATGGACTGACATCCTAATTCCTGATATCTCTTCATTTATTATACTAAGAGATGGTTCTCTATAAAAAACCTATATTTATAACTGAATGTAACTGCATTCTGATAGTCACACACTGTGTGGGATCATGTTACATTCCAGTTATATTTCTTATTACTTCTGATTCATATAGCCTTAGAATATATAAGTGAAATAAGGAAATTCTTGTTCAGTTATATATTATCAGGTAATAACAATAGATTTATTACTTTTTAGGACAAATATGTTCAATAATCCAGAAGTAATGGAAGCTTTTTCTTTCTTTTCTTAAAACAAATATATTATTACCTAACTAGTTCCTAGAATTATGTTTTTGTTTATTCTAATCTGAAGCAATACAACCTCAATTTTATGAGTTAACATATCTAAACAGTTACGTATGAATAAAATATGTAATTGTTTACTCTAAAAGGGTTAAAATCCCAAAATAATTCAAACTATCTTCATCAATACCAAAGTTATTAACAGTACCTTTATAACTGAATTATTTAGCCTAGGGCAAGACTAACCATATACAACCACCCTGGAATAAATAATTTCAACAAAAACTATATTCTGCACTCCAATTAATGAAACATCATTTTGATGTCTTTTGACATAGCACTTCTCTCCTGTAAGCGGAAGATCCGTGTACCCCCATTAGCCCTCCTCATTCTCCCAACCATATTATGTGGGAGTGTGACGAAGGCACTTATTCCCCTGAGAGAGATATTTATTCTCTTTCACGGGTAAATTGTGATTACTTGCAAAAAATAATTTATACAATGTATCATCTAATCTCATATGTTTTTTGTTTACTCTTTACTTCAGAATTCACTGGTTTCTTTTCTATCTATTCATCTCTTCAGTCCACACAGGTTGATCTGCGCAGTCAGCTCTGCATAACAAAAAGTAAGTCAAAACTATTTGATCTATTGCCATGGCACCACTGAATATACTTTCCCTGAATGTTCAGGGAATAAATGTCCCTCAAAAAAGGACCAAAGCCTTCCGTACTTTCCATAACAAGAAGGCTCACATAGTATGCCTCCAAGAAACACACTTCACCAAAGATTCTACTCCAAAATATATTTCTCCTTTTTATCAACAAATTTACACGGCTTCTGCCTGTACCAAGCAAAGGGGAACTCTAATTGCATTTCACCGATCCACACCATTCACCTTATCATCAGAAATTAAAGACCCAGAAGGTAGATACCTGATACTCATGGGTTATATAATGGATAAAACAATCACGGTGATTTCCTACTACGCTCCTAACAAACAACCTACACCATTCCTCTCACATATATTACAAGTGATTAATACACACAAAATAGGAACAGTGATAATGTGTGGGGATTTGAACCAGGTCCTCCTCCCATTTCTAGATAAATCACCTTTTACACCATCCAAAATAACCTCTAGATTACCTTTTTCTCAACATCTTTCCAAATACAATCTGGTAGATTCATGGAGAGAAAGTAACCCAATGAAAAAGAAATTCACTTATTTCTCGCACCCTCATCAAACCTTCACCAGAATAGATCATATTTTTCTAACAATAGGAATGATACCAGAAATTATTGCATCAGATATAATTCCGATTCCGTGGTCTGACCATAATGCAGTATACACTACTATAGCCTCAGCCATACCAAAAGCGCATGACCAAACGTGGTACTTACCGGACATAATGTTCAAACACCCACTACATCAGATGGCCATTGAACAAGCTTTAAAGGAATACATATCAATTAATAATACAACAGACATCTCCCCAATAACACTGTGGGAAGCTCATAAGCCTGTCTTGCGTGGTACAATACAAAGACAAATGGCACTATTTAAACGGGAACGCAAAAATCTAGCAAAAAAACTAGAACTCAATTTTAATGCAGCCTACATATAATTTCAAGATAATCCATCTCAGAGTACAAAATCTCATCTGGAAAAATCTAGATTGGAATACGATCTATTTCTCACTGAGTCAGTTGATAAATCCCTCAAACGCTCCAAACACAATTTCTACATGAATACAAACAAACCAGGTACATATTTGGCTCGGGCATTAAATTCAACTAACAAATCTTTCAAACCAATACGTTTGAAATTATCAAAAAATGTTTACACTTGTAATCCAGTTAAAATAGTCCATAAATTTCACTCACATCTCGCAACTTTATACAAGACAAACAATGAATTTAATCCTACAGAGGCTGAATCCTTCTTCTCAAAAATAACCTTACCTGAGTTATCTCAGAATCAAAAAAGCAGTTTGGATGAGCCTATAACTATAGATGAAGTTGCTAACGCCATAAAAGACCTAAAACTTAACAAAAGACCAGGCCCAGATGGCTACTCGGCTTTATACTATAAAACATTCTCAGAAATACTCTCTCCCATTCTCACTGAAACTTTTAACAAACTTCTAGATGGACATTCTTTTCGGCAAGAAACACTAATGGCAATTGTTTGTATGATCCCAAAACCCCTTTCTGATGATACTTCCTGTGTGAATTATCGGCCTATCTCTCTGTTAAACCTCGATATTAAATTATTAGCAAAAATAATAGCAAAACGCCTCAATAGCATTATAGGAAAATTAATACATAGAGATCAAGTAGGCTTCATGCCAAATAGACAGGCAGGCGATAATATACGCAGGGCAGTGTTATTGGCACATATTGCTAAAAAACGGAAAATCCCTTTATGTTTTCTATCTCTCGATATTAAGAGGGCATTTGACACAGTATCCTGGCAATATATGCAATATTCATTACAAAAATGGGGTTTTGGACCCCACTTTTTAACATGGATCAAAGCATTATATAATAAACCCAAAGCCTATATAAAATATGCTGGATACAAATCTGAAGCCTTTAATATCGAAAGAGGTACCCGACAGGGTTGCCCATTATCTCCCTTATTATTTGCCCTTATACTCGAACCCATGGCCCAATACATCAGAACAAACCAAACTATAACTGGCATTGAAGTAGGAGGTATTACACACAAATTATGTATATTTGCAGACGATATATTACTTTTTCTATCATCACCACAGGTCTCTGGTCCTAACTTAATACCAGCTCTTGATGGGTTTGCAGCCCTATCCGGCCTTATGATTAATCCTAAGAAATGCCTAGTGCTTAATATTTCACTCACAAACATGGAATTGATCCCGGCTAGGGCTGCACTCCCATTCACATGGGCAGAAAAATCAATCCCATATCTTGGAATTCATTTAACAGCATCTCATTCTGACTTATTCTCAACCAATTATCCTCCTGTATTAAGACAGATCACAAATCTAATAAAACAATTATCGCAACTTCCTTTATCCTGGATAGGGAAGATTAATGCAATCAAAATGACTATTCTACCCAAATTGCTTTATCTATTCAGAGTCCTCCCTATTCCAATTCCTTCCTATTTTTTGAGAATAGTACAAAAAAGAGCAACTTCGTTTATATGGGGCTCTTCTAAACCACGTATACCTATACACACACTACATCTTCCCAAAAATAAAGGAGGCCTGGGATACCCTAATTTTACTAACTACTACAGAGCAGCACATTTGGCCAGTCTGTCCAAATACCATGCAAAACAGGAAATCCCATTATGGGTATTTATAGAGGCTTCAGAAAATGACCCTCTATTAATATCAAATTTATTATGGCTTGATCCTAAAGACCGCTTTAAAATTCATAATCCCATAACTAAACACTTCTTATCTCTCTGGGATAAACTAAAAACCAAATATCAGTTACAATCTCCACACAATCCTCTCCTTTCTTTTATCAGAAATCCGGCCTTTTATCCGGCATGGATCTACCCAAATTCTTTTAAAGCTTGGACAACATCAGGCATTCAGACACTAAATGACTTCATAGCATCTAAATCATTCCTTTCATTCCCATCGCTTAGAGAAAAATATGATCTACCAAACTCTGAGATATTTAGATATCTCCAAATCAAACATTTCTATACACCATTCCTAAAGGGGGATACACCATTATCCCAATTATCCATTTTTGAATCAATCTGTACAAAAGATCCATTTGCTAAAGGTACAATTTCATCACTTTATAATCAATTATATGGAGTAGCAAATCTTAATAGACCCTCTTACGTTCAGAGGTGGGAGGAGGACCTGGGACGAACTTTAGAAGACACGGACTGGTCTAACATATGGCTCACATCTAAGTCATCTTCACCCAACATCTTAGCACTGGAGACAAATTATAAAGTCCTAACTCGCTGGTACCTTGTACCCGCTAGAGTGGCAAAATATTCACCTAATACCTCAGCTCTTTGTTTTCGAGGATGCCCAGAAATAGGCACATATTTACACATATGGTGTACGTGCCCAGTAATCCAAACCTTCTGGAAGGAAGTCTTCATGATTACATCTAAAATATTTAAAAAAATAATACAACCAGATCCATATTTAACTTTACTTAATCTAAAACCGGAATGGTAAACACTCTCTCAATTCAAACTTATGATCCAACTAATAACGGCTGCAAAACAAACAGTGGCCAAGGCATGGAAATCTCCTACATTGGTACTAGCAGAAACAATTCACAGAATGAATAATACAATGTCCCATGCTAAGATGGTAGCCATCGATCAAAATCAAATTCCAAAATTTGAAAAACTTTGCCATCCTTGGATAAAACAACAGTTCCTGTCAAACTTCAATGACTCTGTCCTGTTGCCATGGTAACAGATTAAATGACTTACAGAGACACCCATTCTAAGGCTTCAAAGAGAACTAAAAAGAATAATAAACTGACGAGCGGGACAACCTTGTGGACCATACCTCTACCTTTCAACCCTTTTTCTTCTTTCTCTTTCCTTTTCTCCACCTTACGATTAAAGCTCATTATCAGAATTTATTTGACCTATATACACTCTACTTGTAAACAATATGTATAGTAGGTATAAATCATTTAAATACCTACAAAAGTAACTAAGGAAATGATATATATCTTTAATTTAGGTTTACGTGAGCCCAATGTTTAATATTTGAAATTGCATGATATTTACCTATATAAACCCTACTGTAAAACAATGAGCTTACTTTATATTACTTGTAAACTTACTTTATGTATCTTTATAACATTGTATACTCAATAAACTTCTTTTGACAAGGAAAAGTAATCTACTGCCTGTTACTGTCCAACTGTAAGGCATCATGCACAGTTGCACGCTGCAGCTCAAAGCAACTGCTCCACCTGGCATTTGGGCATTTTTTTTTTGCGTTTCCTCTGCCTGTTAACGCCCCTCCATGTTGGCCTTTATTAAAAAATAAAATATGCCTTTTTAACTCATTATACTATACTACACTATAGGTGATTCAATGTGCAATGCATGGGGGACACATAGCCTAATATGGAGCAGCATAGAGTTAACACTACATGCAAATGAAAGGCTCAAAAACAGGGAGCTCAAACGCCTGTAGGAGCAGCTACTTTGAACTTTATTGTGCATGTGGCCTTACTGCTGCTAAGTCCATGGCTCCTTGGCCCTGCCATCCTGGAATGACCCTAATTTGGTATGTGAAAAATGTTTTTTCACGAGTTTCATAAGAAGTTGAACTAGAAGCTAGCACTTTTTTTTATTATTTAACCACTTGCTTACTGGACACTTAAACCCCCCTCCTGTCCAGACCAATTTTCAGCTTTTAACGCTGTCGCACTTTGAATGACAATTGCGCGGTCATACAACATTGTACTCAAATGAAATTTTTATCATTTTTTTCCCCACAAATAGTGCTTTCTTTTGGTAGTATTTGATCACCTCTGCGGTTTTTATTTTTTGTTAAAAAAATTGAAAAAGACAGATTTAAAAAAAAAAATGCTAAATTTTATAAAAAAAATATACAAGTAGGTAATTTTTCTCCTTCATTGATATACGCTGATAAGACGGCACTGATGGGCACCGATTGGTGGCAGTGATGGGCGCTGATGGGTGGCAATAATGGGCACTGATTGCTTACACTGATGGCAGCACTGCTAGGTGGCACTGATTGGCACCACTGGTGGGCATTGATAGGTGACACTTGTGGGCATTGATAGGTGGCACTTGTAGGCATTGATAGGTGGCACTGCTGGACACTAGCAGGTGGCACTGGCATGCACAGATGAGGCATATGTGCCTCCTTCCTTTTCGGGACCGATGTCCCTTTAACATAAGTCGGTGATCGGCTTTATTTTCTCCTCACGCTGTCAGCGTGAGAAGAAAAAAAAAAAACGATTACCGAGTTTTTGTTTACATCATGTGATCAGCTGTCATTGGCTGACAGCTGATCACATGGTAACTGACTCCCAGAAATTGAGGTCCGCGCTGTGGCTGTCATTCAGCTATGGCCTGGACCTTAAGTGGTTAAAAAATGTTTACAAAATAATGTTAGTTTTGAGGTACTGTTCAGTTGCTTCTCCTCAGGCCTAACATTATTTAACTGTATTGCACTTGGGTTGATTGATGTGATGACGTGAACTTGTGATGTTTGTTTTATATGTGGCATCATCAACAATGATGATATTTCATGTTCTGTGTGACATTTGAGCTTTTCATTTTCAAGGCATAATGCCTGTACAATGCAGCTAAAAACATCTGCTCCTCAAGGAGTTTGAGCTTTTTTTCTGCCTGTTAACGCCTCCCCTCCATTGCACACTAGTTTCTGGAGTTTAGTGACAGGAAAGTTTACAGGCAGAAAAAAATCCAAAGATTTCCATTTCCAATTTCTTTGGATTTCTTTTCTGCCTGCTGCCTGTGAGCTGCCCTGCCACTAAACTTCTGAAACCGTATAGTGTTCCTTGGCCAATGGCCATGAATGAACACATAGGCTAACATGGAGGGGAAGAGGTAACAGGTAGAGAAAAAAAAAAGCTCAAAAGAGCTAAAACACCTGGAGAAGCAGCTGCTTTGAGCTGTGCATGAGGCCTTACTGCAGCCTACATGCCAACCTAACACACATCCTTGCCATCCTGGAATGTTCTGTCTGTGAAATGTGTTTCTCTTACACATGTGTAAGTTGAACTGGAAACAAACACATGTGTTTTTTTTGGTTTTTGAAATTTTATAAATAATGTCTTGTGTTGTGAGTCGACTGAGGTACTGTACTGTTCTTGCTTCTCCTCATGCCTAAACATTGTGAACTTGCAATGTACACATCATTGATGATATTGACATTATTTTTTATATAACATGTCCTGTGCAATTTGCACTTTAACAGCTTTGTGACCAGCAAATAAACATGCTTTCTTTCATAATCTTTTGACTGCGTTTCAATACCTCATATTATGGTGAAAATGTGTAATTTTTCATTATTTTAAAAAAAAAAGGTCACATGGCCAAAATCAGGTATCGATAATTGGTATCGGCGAGTACATGATTTCAAGTATCGGTACTCGTACTCGGTGTCAAAAAAGTGGTATCGGTGCTTCCCTAATAATTATAGGAGGTAGAGTAGTATAGTGCTGTTGGCGGTGGTGTCGGTGACATTCGAGTTTTTGTATGTGGACGTGGGGAAAAATGGCCGGATGTCGGATGGTGGAGTCAACTCCCAGACAGAGTTTTACAGATGGCTCCAGAATGGCAGCTTGGGCTTGCCACCTCCAGAAGACAATGTGGCCGGACTCCCGTTCGTCTGCGTTGTGGATGATGCTTTTGCGCTGGGGGACCATCTTGTGTGGCCATTCCCGATGAGGACCTCACCCCGGACGAGAGGGTTTTTAATTACCGGCTGGCCAAAGACAGAAGAGTGACGGAAAATGCCTTTGGCATAATGGCCAGCTGGTTCCGCTTATTCCTCACTGCTATTAATATGGCGGAATATAAACTCAATCACAAAATTCTTTTATCTTGTCAGAGCTGGGCTCAGCCCTTCCTTCTCTGAGCTGGCCGCTCAGCTGTCGGCTAATTGCCAGCTCCCATCTCTCTCCACAGTTACCCAGCTGTTGTTGATTCTGCTTGTCAGTCCTGCCTACTTAAAGTTGTCCAGCTCACTTGATCTCTGCCTTCGCCCTTGTCAACATCACAGAGACTTTCTCCTGCATTCCTGTTGAAGACTTGCTTGACTGACGTTCCTTCTGGCTCCTGATCCTGCTTGCTGTACTACTACGTTTATCTCTGGCTCTCTGACATTTGCTTGGCTGACTACCCGATCCAGTTACTCTACTCTGGCTTTTTTTGACTACGTTTACTCTTTTTACCTTATTATTATTATTATTATTAAACAAGTGTGATTTAACTATACTTCTGTCTCAGTCTGATTCATGGTTCCTGATACATGCTGCATTTTACATAACTTTTTGCGCAAAAATGCATCAAACTTTGTGGCCTCAGTTGGGACTGAGGCCGGCTTACTGGATCCAACAACCCTGATGGCTCTTAAAGCTGGTCGTCCTGGCTTGCCCGCCCAAAGCACCCGCGAAGTACGCCACAAGTATCTAGAGTACTTTGCGGGTAGGGGGGCCATTGATATGCCAGAGAATGTCTAAACATGTTTTAAATACATTTTTTTTAAGAAACTGAACTCATATTTTATTTGATTTACTGCTTGTGTTTCTTTTAGCTGTCTCCTAGGTTCCCCAATGGCCTTTGATTTTTGGCCATTTTCTTCAATAGTGCAAACGTAACTTATTTGATATATGAGGTGACAATCTCTTCTTCTTCAGCTAACTATTATATTGTGCTATGGGTCTGCTACACAAACACCTTGTTTTTGTTGTTAATGTATGTAATGCATTAATGATAAAAATAATCATCCTTTTCAACTCCATGAATTAATTGCTTGAAGTCCCTAAAATGGCCTGATTGGGGCAAATTTTAGAGCACTATGGGGTTATTTACTAAAGGCAAATCCACTTTGCACTCCAAGTGCACTTGAAAGTGCACTGAAAGTGCACTGAAAGTGCACTTGAAATGCAAAGTGGATTTGCCTTTAGTAAATAACCCCGATTGTCACTGTAACTACACCAACTTACTCCAAAAACTGGTATTGAGCATTGAAAGAAGGAGCCACATGTTGTTGAGTATAAAACATTTTACTTCAAGCACATTCACATGTGCATTATAAAAAGTTTTTTTAACAAACCATGTGGTGTATAACATGATTGTGTGACAGTATATAGCCTTTTTGTGGTTAAACAGGCGTGTTTAAAACCATAACATACACAACTCAGGAACTTACAAAGTTCAACTCTGATAAAGTGAAGGCAATATGAGACATTAGTATGTCAAAACTGTGTTGATTTTGCCTTCAGCAGATGGGGTGATATCACCCCTGTAAAAGCCAAATTTTGAAGATGCACACAAATTGGGACTCAAAAATGTGGATTTCCATCATGATCCCAAGCCTAAAATGTGTGTCTATTTTGATAGATGTAGGGAAAAGACATAGAGTGTGTCAACATGTGCTATCTGCCATCATGGGATATTAATGTATGCGTTTTGTGGGTGCAACTCCTTCCTCACAACTAAAGTAGATGAGAGGAAGGGGTTGCACCCACAAAACGCGTGCATTGCTATCCCATGATTGCAGATAGCACATGTTGACACACTGTGAGCATCTTCAAAATTTGGCTTTCGAATTACTTTAAAATGTATATCAAAAAATGTAAAATAACAACAACATTGGTTTTTTTTTGGTTAGATTTTGGATAAAACATCAATGATGTTGGTGAGTCTTTTTTCAACATCATTAATGCTTTCCTTCACCTTCTCTAAATCCCGATTGCACACCATTATTTTGCTGATCAGGATCTGTGCACTTGCACTGTTGAAGTGAATTTCTTCTTCCACAACATCCACATCACCTAAAAATAAAAAACACACCATGTATTATAAATATGCAGGCATACATCTATCACCTGTAGCTGTGGTCTCAGACACTGACCTGTTGTGGTCACCATTTCGCCTACTTCATGTACCTCGGAATCCATATCTTCTTCATGGTGTGTGGGGATTTCCCCTTCTTCATGAGTAGTGGGGTTCCTGGTGTCCTCAGATATCCCGATTCTTTTCTCCCCTATGTGTTTACTAAAAAAGTATACTTAGCACACAGATATTTGAGACAAGAAATAGTAATATGAAATATTGCTTGGAAGTAAGGTCCATTTGTCTGTTTTGGCAGAGTTACAAGCTGAAGACATGATTTTTGTCCCTTTTCAAAGCTGGAATACTTACCTGTTTTGTTAAATTTTCACACATGGAGAGACCCCTAGTATCCACTGGAGCACCTGCGTGGGACACCATAAAAAGGGTGTTCTGGTGTCCCACACTAGTGCTCCTGCGTCCAGATGTGTAAACAGCTGCTGAGTGTCCTCTCCTTACACTGAATCAAGTTTGCATTTCATTCTAGTTACAAACACATCTAGACAGCAATGTACTAAACTTCTTTTCATACAAATAGGCATGAACAAATGTAGTTAACCTGCATGTGTCAAAAACATTGTATTAGTGGTCAAACGAACGATGTTTAATACAAACGTTTAGTGTACCCACAAACCTCCAACTTGCTATTTTAGACTGTACAACAGTAAAGAAAAGCACCTGGAGCAGCACTAAAGTAATAATAATAATAGTAGGAACACATGACAAAAACTTACTTTTTAGAAGCAGTTTCCTGATCCTTCTGTACTTATCGTGCTCCCTCAATTTCAGGTCTGACCAGCATTTCCTCGATTGCTCCTTGGATCATCGTACCCCAAAATTCCTGCGCAGTCTTCTCACAACTTTAGTCATGATCTTAGCCTTTCTCACATTTGGGTTTGTGCATGGTCCATGCTTCCCATCATAGTCGGCCCTCTTCAAGATGTCCACCATCTCCACCATCTCTACAAAGGACATATTTGAGGCCTTATATCTCATCCTGGATCGGGAACTGCCTTGCTCCGGGCTTTTGTGGTCCTTTTCATTGCTGCTCTCTGTCTCCGCCATGTGCTCTCCCACTGTGCCGAAAGAGAGGGGGCGGGGAATACAGTAGAAAGAAGGTCGGGGCGGAGTTTCATGCATGTGAAGTGTATATAAAGCATAACACGTGCGAGTCGTACATACGATCTGTGAGCGGAGGACGGAGTAGCGTAAGCGCTGATCGTGCAAACGAAGGTACAATTTTAACTTGGGGCATCAGTGGTTAGTGGCCTATACTGCTTTTCTAGATTGAGGCCTATATTGGGACAAGATTAGGAGAGTTTAGCCTGACATTAGGGTTTGTCTTGTGTTGTGTCTTGCAGATAAAATGGATAAATTTACTGACCCAGACTTCCTGCCAAATTTTATAGACATGTACAGGGAGCTGCCATGTCTCTGGCAAATCAAACACAGAGAATACTCCAACAAGCTAAAGAGGAAGGCAGTGCTGTAGCAACTGTTGGAAATAGTGAAACCGGTGACTCCCACGGCAGATATCCCCTATTTGAAGGCCAAAATTGGTGGCCCGAGGAGCACATATAATAGGGAGCACAAAAAGGTCCAGGATTTCATGAGATCAGGAGCAGCAGCAGATGACGTATATGTCCCCAGGCTCTGGTACTACGACAGACTGCATTTTTTGTCAGACCAGAGTGAACCCAGGCCATCGCTATCTACAATTCCTTCCACACTTCCTTCCACATCAGATGAGGCTTCAGAAGTCCAACCTTGGCCTTCCACCCAGGAGAAGATGCGGGGGAGCCCAGCTTGAGCCAGGTATAGCAATGTTCAACATATTTCTTGTCCAAAATTGAATGATGTTAACTAGATGCTATTATTGATTACTAATTTCTGATTTAACCAAGTGGTTTACATATCAATAGACAATAGTAGCCAAAAATATTTGGGACAAGATTGAAAAATGCTTGGGTCAGAATGATAGTCTTTTCTATTTGTTAACATTCAATTTGCAACAGTCATGAGCTAAAAATTGTGTGTGATTGATGACCAGAAACCTAAAACTATGTACCATTTTCGTACACAGGAAAGTCTCAGCCAGGAGTAGGCCGTGGAAAGTGGCAGCCGGGAGGTGGCCATGGAAAGCAGCCTGACCGAATCCCAGGTTCCTCCCCTCTGCCTTCCAAAAAAAGGACCAAGAAGGTGAAGAACATGGAGGAGTCAACGACTGTTTTGATTCGGCAGGCTACTGCGGTCCTCACAACAACCCCTGGTGGTCCCGAGTCGTATGGCTGTCTGGCAGCCAGTAAACTGGAACAAATGGAGGAGGGCCAACATTTCATCTGTGAGGAGGTAATACTTCAGGCCCTAAACAAGGGGATGAGGGGCGAACTCACAACTAAAAGCCACGTGTGTGAGTTGGACCATATTACTCCTCCACCACCTCCAGCAACACCACCACCTCCAGCAACACCTCCAACAACACAGCCACCCAACTCACAACAGTAGTCTGGAAGGAAGCGTGGAAGGAAGTGTTGAGAGTGATGGCCTGGGTTTGGTGTGGTCTGCCAAAAGACGCAGGCTGCCTCGGGACATATATGTCATCTGTTGCTGCTCCTGATCTCTCCGAGTCCTGGACCGTATTGTGCTCCCTATTAAATTAACTCCTCAGGTTACCAATTTTGACAGTCAAATAATGTCTGCCCTGGGGTACAAAGGCTTCACCAATTCCAACTGTTTCTCCAGCGCTGCCTTCCTCTTTATTTTGTTAGGCCCCTAATAAATTTTAAATTTTTGTTTTGACAAATACTTGGCTATGTGTTTTACTTCAAACAGGACAGTTTGTGAGTAGGCAGGTACATTTCAAAAATACAATGTCAAATTAACAAGGGACACCAACACCAACCAACCTCTTTGAGGTAAAAAAAAAATACAAGATAATAATGGTGTTGTGGTAACTTGACACACTAAACGACAAAAAATATTATGGCGATCACTAGAGAAAAAAAAAAGCTTTTATTCTGGAGATATGTATACATTTTTTAAAAAAGAGATCACTATAAAAAATTAAAAAAAGATTATTCTGGAGATCTTGATAAAAAAACCAACAAAAACAAAAATTATTCATGAGATCATGAGAAATAATAAAAAATCCGTTTGTCAGAACTCTGTGTGAATATCAGCAGCAAACCCACTTCATTATTCTAGCATTATAAAGAAGAAGAGAATGCGTTGCATTGAAAGATTTAAAAATTTGCTGCGTGACGAATGTGCTATCTCCATTACGAATGCTAGTTTTACAAGACCGAGCGCTTCCATCTCGTACTTGATTCTGAGCATGTGTGGACTTTTGTGCGTCAGACTTGTCTGCACACGATCGGACTTTCCTTTGTTGTCGGAAAATTTGAGAACCTGCTCTCAAACATTTATGTGTGGAAATTCCGACAGCAAATGTTCGATGGACTTTCCAACAACAAGCTCACATCGAACATTTCCTGTCGTAAATTCTGATCATGTGTACAGGGCATAAGGGCTTATTCCAGGAACGTGTGCGATGGGAATATAGACTGTGAACACTGATAGAAGTCACAAAACTGCTATATACTGCTGAAGAGAAAAGGTATTTAGCATTTTATATTTACTAAAATAATTTCATTTCCATGTTCTGTGTACTGTGGGAGACAAGATATAGTGAATGCAGTGTCCTCAGTTTAGTAACACTTTCAAGTGGATGTAAGCCCTCACATATACCCAGTGATGTGAACAGCTTCAGATGATACACAGAGGTAAAACAAATCTCCTTACATAAGTATTACATGTATATTCGCTGTCTTCAGCTTCCTACGCTCTTTAGAATGCGCCGATCGTGTTAAAATCGTTCTTCCTCTTTCAGCCGCACATTGGGGTGGATGGCTGGGCTTACAGTGTATGTGAGCTGATTGGAGGAAAGGGACAAATCCCCCCTCCACCTAGGCAGAGGAATAAAGAAACATACAGAGCTGTAGTCTGAATAGACCAGCTCTCTGCTTATCTCCCTCTAAGCTCCCTCCCCCGACACAAATTTTCAGCTACTGTTATCTCATGTGTCAGAGAACTTGTTAGAAGTGACTTATAACAGAAGAACAAAAAGTTTTGATCGACCAGTTATCTGCTAATTGTGCCACATCCTAAATTCAAATTTGAAGCAAAGGAAATTCCCCTAGTGGACTTTAAAGGCACTTTCAAGAAAACGTTTAGAAAAATATATGAAGTAAATAACAGTTTATTTATTACAAAAAATCATCGAGTGAATATCACACAATCACGTAATTAAAAACAAGGAATGCAGTTCCATAGATACAAAACTAGTGATACCAATACATTAGTACCCGACGCGTTTCGGAGTTACTTATGCCTCCTTCTTCAGGGGTGATTGTAGGGTTTGCAATAGAATTATAATGGTATCTATAGGTATTGGTTTATGCATTCCAGAAAGGGTTTAAAAGAACATAAATGTACTGACACATACTGCCCGTCAGACGCATTCCCTGGTCATAGTGTGTAGAGCTTTAGTAGAGTATAGCAAAAATATTCATATAGCCACTGTCGAGGTGGAAATGGATAGGTATGAATATATGAAGTAATTTATTCTTCCTTCCAATGGAAAGAGAGGCCCATTAGTCGAGGGCGTATAACAGTTTAGATCTGAGATCACACTGGGGCCGAATGTGTGTCCTGTAAGTCATGAAAATATATATATAAATGTGCATGCATATGAACAGCCAGAGTAGTACATGGAAAGTCCAAAAAAGTGTATCCTACCTGGTCCGCCTATAATATGGAGGACAGTAGCTGATGGTGGGTGTGGATCAGGTAAGGCCCAGATCACTGGAGAGTCAACATGGAAATAGAAAATATATCTATTATATCACTACCCTGATTGATACAATACACTTAACGATCCAGTCTTTTCTCCACTGAAACTACAAGCCATTTCTGCTACTTGGATGCCCTATACTTTTCTCCTGTTTTCTGTTCCTTCATTTACTATCCCTCTCCTTTTGTTTTTCTTTCTTTATTCCTCTCCCCTTCATTTTTCCTTTCTCCCCTTTTTCCCCCCATTTCCCTTCCCTTTCTGTTTTTTCTTCCCCCCCCCTCCTTTTTTCCCTCTTCCCCTCCCCCCCTCCTACTTCCCATTTCCCAACCCCCCCCCCTCTTTCCCCCCCCCTCCCCCCTCCCCCCTTCCTCTTCCCCCCACCGTTGTTTTTTCCCCCCCTTCCCTTGCCCCTCCTTTCCTCTTGTCTCTGTCTCCTTTCTTTTTCTTCCCCCCCCCTCCCCTCTCCCCTTCTTTCTTTATCAATCAGGGTAGTGATATATTTTCTATTTCCATGTTGACTCTCCAGTGATCTGGGCCTTACCTGATCCACACCCACCATCAGCTACTGTCCTCCATATTATAGGCGGACCAGGTAGGATACACTTTTTTGGACTTTCCATGTACTACTCTGGCTGTTCATATGCATGCACATTTATATATATATTTTCATGACTTACAGGACACACATTCGGCCCCAGTGTGATCTCAGATCTAAACTGTTATACGCCCTCGACTAATGGGCCTCTCTTTCCATTGGAAGGAAGAATAAATTACTTCATATATTCATACCTATCCATTTCCACCTCGACAGTGGCTATATGAATATTTTTGCTATACTCTACTAAAGCTCTACACACTATGACCAGGGAATGCGTCTGACGGGCAGTATGTGTCAGTACATTTATGTTCTTTTAAACCCTTTCTGGAATGCATAAACCAATACCTATAGATACCATTGTAAGTATAAACAGAAAAATATATATATACAGATTTATGCAATCATAGGTTTTCTGTTCATGATTTCTATTGTGTACTTACTATGTTTATGTTATATATACCATTTCCCATATAGATAATTCTATTGCAAACCCTATAATCACCCCTGAAGAAGGAGGCATAAGTAACTCCGAAACGCGTCACATTCGGCCCCAGTGTGATCTCAGATCTAAACTGTTATACGCCCTCGACTAATGGGCCTCTCTTTCCATTGGAAGGAAGAATAAATTACTTCATATATTCATACCTATCCATTTCCACCTCGACAGTGGCTATATGAATATTTTTGCTATACTCTACTAAAGCTCTACACACTATGACCAGGGAATGCGTCTGACGGGCAGTATGTGTCAGTACATTTATGTTCTTTTAAACCCTTTCTGGAATGCATAAACCAATACCTATAGATACCATTATAATTCTATTGCAAACCCTACAATCACCCCTGAAGAAGGAGGCATAAGTAACTCCGAAACGCGTCGGGTACTAATGTATTGGTATCACTAGTTTTGTATCTATGGAACTGCATTCCTTGTTTTTAATTACGTGATTGTGTGATATTCACTCGATGATTTTTTGTAATAAATAAACTGTTATTTACTTCATATATTTTTCTAAACGTTTTCTTGAAAGTGCCTTTAAAGTCCACTAGGGGAATTTCCTTTGCTTCAAATTTGAATTTAGGATGTGGCACAATTAGCAGATAACTGGTCGATCAAAACTTTTTGCTCTTAATTTAATTGGTAGTAGATACCGCTCCCCGCATTAGACCGACAATTATCTGTGCATGGCCGTCCAGAACTCTGGTTGAGTACTCTGGACCGCCAAAAATCTACCTTTCCGTCTTTTATCTCTCTTAGTTTTAATAATACTACACACTTTTCCTTAAAGTACTTCTCTATTTGTTAATAGACAAAAATGACTAACTTTACGGGTGATGGATGGGAAACACTGATGGAGGGCTACCTAAAAGATTTTGGAGACAAGGAATCTGTTGACTCCGAGATATCTTCTCTTTTCTCCAGACTTTCTAAAACTCTGGAGAAAAAATCACTATTTTACTGGCATGTCAAATCATTCCAGGACTACATTAAAGAAGACATCAACCCTGCAGGATTGCGAGTCCAGATCTTCCCGACACTGGAGGGCCTGGACTCGGAATTCAAAAGCAAATGGGAACAGGCACTACGGGCATGTTCACAAAGCCTGATGGAAATCCTGATTGAGGAATACAAAAAGAGATCCAACATCCTAGACTCAGACATTGTAATTCTCTGCAACAAGCTACAGCAATTAAAAATGCAGAGACCACTTACCAACAAAGAAGATAGACTGAAAACACACTTAGAAACATTCAACAAGGATGTACTCATCAAAAAAAGACAGAAACTCATCCGTGACAGGAATGCGTTTAAAGATGGAAGGGCTTATAGATGGACCCAAAATAGGACTAATCAGAATAGAAACCATCAATATCAGGGACACCAAATCAACCCCTCACAATCCACCCCTAATCCACCCCAAATCCACACCCAAACACTCCAGAAACCCAACACGGGACACAGTACTAAACGCACATTTCGGGGTGACCCCAATGAGGGGCAACAAGCAAAGAAACTAACCCTTGAAATTCCTAAAAAAACCTATCCCCCCACAGGTACACAGGAACCAATTCCTAAAACACTTAATGCACAGAGCAATACACACACCCCGATAAGGGATACGAATCCCCAATCAAACCCCTCGACAGTCACAACATTGGACACAATTTCCAATGACCCATCTTTTTTAGAGAAAATCCTGATGGGTGTACAACCCACACAATCCAACCCCAATACCTACACTCAAATAGCACTTTAACTGTCCCTGACACTGATCAAGAATCGAAACCCAACAGTCTCAATATCATCAATCTTTCATCGTATAGACTCTCCCATGACGAAACCAATGTCCTGCAAAAAGGCCTAAACTTTTGCCCTAATCAAAATTTGGACAAGTTTGAGATCTATAAGGATCTCCAACTGTTTATACGTAAGCTTATTCTGAAAAAACTATACCATAAGCAGGAAAGACCCACTAATTTGACGCCACAGGAACACCAAGCATTAGAGCAACTGGTATCCCTTCTTGACGAGAACGATCCAACTGATCTCATAGATGAAATTAATCTATCTCAAATACTAGATTCCATCGAAAGACCTAATGAACCCCCGAAGGGAAATACCTCCACACTTAAAAAGAAGTCTGATTTCTGCCCTGCGCCAAGTATCCATCCGAACGCAGCAGCCATTTTAAGGTTAGTTGGCAAAGAATTAGATAAATTAAGAATTTATAACAAATCCCCTGAAAATCTCACTAAAAATGAGAAGGTAGCACTCAAATCATTGTCAAAAAATGACAGTATTACGATTAAAAATGCAGATAAGGGTGGGAACATTGTAGTATTTGACAATAAAGATTATATTAAGATGTGCAATAGATTACTGGACAACCGAGAGTGGTACCGCCCTATACCGGTGAGTCTGGTCAGTAAATATAATAGGGATTTTTATACACTGATAGATACGGCATATTCCAACTCTACTATCACTAAATCCCTATGGCAATTTATCAGAAATGACTTTCCACGTATACCGGTCTTCTATGCATTACCCAAAGTTCATAAAGACATCAAAAATCCCCCCGGTAGACCGATTATCTCCGGGATAGGGGCCATTAGTGAAAATGCGAGTAAGCTGATAGACGAAGTACTAAAACCATTTGTCCACGCCCTCCCCTCTTTTGTAAAAGACACAGTACATTTTCTACAAATTATCGACCAACAAACAATCCCCGAACATGCTTTGTTCGTTACGATTGATGTCGAATCTCTCTACAGCTCTATCCCCCATGAGAAGGGTGTAGCAGCCATAAAACATGTCCTTCGCACAGCACAAGACCTGGACCCTACATACAGTGAATTCATCACCTCACTTTTGGAACACATTCTTAACCACAATGTTTTTGCTTTTAACGGCTCCCACTACCTCCAGGTGCAGGGGGTTGCGATGGGGACATGTTGTGCCCCATCGTACGCCAACCTGTACCTGGGGGAGTGGGAGGCCATGTTCCTCAATGATGAGGGCTTGTCGATGTACACGGACCACATATTGTGTTGGTACCGGTACATCGACGACCTCTTCATCGTGTGGGACGGATCGATCGACCTCCTTAGGGAGTGTCTACTGAGGATGAACCGCAACGACTTCAACCTCAGTTTCACTATGTCATTCGACAAACAGTGTGTTACGTTTCTCGATGTAGAGGTCTGCAGAGGTGAGGAAGGCAATATCACTAGCAAACTATATAGAAAATCAACCGCAAGTAATGCCATATTACATGCAAGTAGCTTCCACCCCAAACCCCTCCTCAACTCTATTCCATATAGTCAGTATTTGAGAGCAAAACGAAACTGCTCCGATATTAACACCTTTAAATTAGAGGCAAATAAGCTACGTGATAGGCTACTACTAAGGGGGTACTCCCATGCATCTCTGAAACGCTCTTTTAAAAAAGCCCTCGGGCAGTCAAGAGAGGAGCTACTATACTCTAAAAAAGCAAATAAATCTGATAAGAATGATATCGATACTCTTAGAATTATTACTAAATTCAACAATCAACATAGACAGGTGAGGAACATTGTGACGAAATATTGGCACATGCTACAATGCGATCCAGCATTAGGACCATTGGTTCCACAGAGACCTCTTTTTACATTCAAAAGAACTACCTCTCTGGGAGATAAAATTACAGCTAGTGAGTTTAAGGTAGGGAATAATAAGACACATTGTAAGTATAAGGGGACATTTATGTGTGGCAAATGTAGATACTGTAAATATATGCTTACAACTAAAAACCCGATCCTTCCAAATGGTCAATCCTTCCACCCCAAACATTTTGCCAATTGCAGGACCTACGGGGTGATTTACCTACTTCTATGTGAATGTACATGCTTCTATATAGGAAAAACCAAGACAGAATTTTGGAAGAGGGCATATAGACATATAGTAAGCATGGAAACTGGTGACCCGGACCTCCCACTGGGAAGACACACCCTAACAGTACACAATGGCATATGCCCAAAAATCAAATTTCTTATCTTGGATCGGGTACATCCAGAGTCGAGGGGAGGGGACTGGAACAAGACACTGCTGCAATTAGAGTCCCGGTGGATATACAATCTAAGAGCCACCGAACCCCCAGGCCTAAACGAAACCATTTGGTTTAAACCCTTCCTCGAAGGCTTTTCATCCGGTGGTAGAGAGCAGTAGGGAAGATCACCCCATAGACAATCACACGTCTAGGGATGGACTGGAGACTAGTCGGCTATCCCTAGTCCATCCATTACTACCCTTTATATAGGGGACACCACCATTGGCCATATGGCCGTCTATACATCTGGTGAACCCCCGCCCACTTGCTATCTACACCCACTTATAGGTAAGGAAAGGCTCTAAACTTAACATCCTATGCAGCAGGTGAGCTTGACTATTATACACTGGCCCCCCCTTAGCCTTCTTAG
Source organism: Aquarana catesbeiana (assembly GCF_042186555.1). Lineage (NCBI taxonomy): Eukaryota > Metazoa > Chordata > Amphibia > Anura > Ranidae > Aquarana > Aquarana catesbeiana. The sequence continues at coordinate 864,024,521 of NC_133324.1, forward strand.
AAAAGGAAACCTCTATTGTACTACAGGACGTACGGTCGATATACTATACATTGTGCCACTCTGGGTCATGAATAAAACTGTTGTTATCTATTCTGTATATTGTATTATATGACACTTGAGGTTATTAATGTCTAGACCATATGTATGTATACCTGGTGTTATGTATGACTCTTATCCATGTAACATGCCTTCCAGCTGCACATCCCCTATATCTGTATGTGATTACCGTTTTTGTTATATGTCCCTCCATTAGGTTACCTTCCTAACCCGTATCATACTGCCCACCAGTTCTGCTTCCCTGCTATAGCAACAAAATTCAGCATATTATCACTTTTATCTTTTTTTACTAGATGCACATAATATGTGCTTTAACTCATTGTTCATTGGTCCTACATTACGATCTGCCATCCGCCCGGCATGAAAAGAGCCGCCTGAGCGAGTCTGGGCTCATGGCGGCGCTGTGTGAGGTACAGTATTTACTGTCCTCCATCTTGCGACCCCAACGGACATGCGCAGTCCGTTGGGGAAGCTAGACGTGCCGGCGGGTGCAGTGGGCGTGGCCACGCCTCATGACGTCTGCGCACGCACGCGCTGTGGGAGCCTGGCGGCGCGCACTCCACCCGGGGGGCCAGCTAGAGTGTGTCCGTCCCTCCCTCACCATAGTCAGCTGTTGCCTCTTTTCATCAACAGCTGATGGATGGGGAGGGCTTTATATGTCCAGTTTTAGCTCACACCAAGCGTCATCTGCTGCAGACAGGACGCTATTGGTGTGAGCTGCTGTGATATACGGTTAGTAACCTATTACATACTTATTGACATAGATCTCTTTATTGATATCACCAGCCATTACCCTATCTGTTACCTGTCTTGCTCTATTTACTTCATCGGTCACCTGCTATGCCCTATGGTTCTTCCTTCCCTTACAATACACTTAACGATCCAGTCTTTTCTCCACTGAAACTACAAGCCATTTCTGCTACTTGGATGCCCTATACTTTTCTCCTGTTTTCTGTTCCTTCATTTACTATCCCTCTCCTTTTGTTTTTCTTTCTTTATTCCTCTCCCCTTCATTTTTCCTTTCTCCCCTTTTTCCCCCCATTTCCCTTCCCTTTCTGTTTTTTCTTCCCCCCCCCCTCCTTTTTTCCCTCTTCCCCTCCCCCCCTCCTACTTCCCATTTCCCAAACCCCCCCCTCTTTCCCCCCCCCTCCCCCCTCCCCCCTTCCTCTTCCCCCCCCCCTCCCCTCCCCCCTCCCCCCCTCTTCCCCCCCCTTTCCCCCCCCCCGTTGTTTTTTCCCCCCCTTCCCTTGCCCCTCCTTTCCTCTTGTCTCTGTCTCCTTTCTTTTTCTTTCCCCTCCCCCCCCCTCCCCTCTCCCCTTCTTTCTTTATCAATCAGGGTAGTGATATATTTTCTATTTCCATGTTGACTCTCCAGTGATCTGGGCCTTACCTGATCCACACCCACCATCAGCTACTGTCCTCCATATTATAGGCGGACCAGGTAGGATACACTTTTTTGGACTTTCCATGTACTACTCTGGCTGTTCATATGCATGCACATTTATATATATATTTTCATGACTTACAGGACACACATTCGGCCCCAGTGTGATCTCAGATCTAAACTGTTATACGCCCTCGACTAATGGGCCTCTCTTTCCATTGGAAGGAAGAATAAATTACTTCATATATTCATACCTATCCATTTCCACCTCGACAGTGGCTATATGAATATTTTTGCTATACTCTACTAAAGCTCTACACACTATGACCAGGGAATGCGTCTGACGGGCAGTATGTGTCAGTACATTTATGTTCTTTTAAACCCTTTCTGGAATGCATAAACCAATACCTATAGATACCATTGTAAGTATAAACAGAAAAATATATATATACAGATTTATGCAATCATAGGTTTTCTGTTCATGATTTCTATTGTGTACTTACTATGTTTATGTTATATATACCATTTCCCATATAGATAATTCTATTGCAAACCCTACAATCACCCCTGAAGAAGGAGGCATAAGTAACTCCGAAACGCGTCACATTCGGCCCCAGTGTGATCTCAGATCTAAACTGTTATACGCCCTCAACTAATGGGCCTCTCTTTCCATTGGAAGGAAGAATAAATTACTTCATATATTCATACCTATCCATTTCCACCTCGACAGTGGCTATATGAATATTTTTGCTATACTCTACTAAAGCTCTACACACTATGACCAGGGAATGCGTCTGACGGGCAGTATGTGTCAGTACATTTATGTTCTTTTAAACCCTTTCTGGAATGCATAAACCAATACCTATAGATACCATTATAATTCTATTGCAAACCCTACAATCACCCCTGAAGAAGGAGGCATAAGTAACTCCGAAACGCGTCGGTTACTAATGTATTGGTATCACTAGTTTTGTATCTATGGAACTGCATTCCTTGTTTTTAATTACGTGATTGTGTGATATTCACTCGATGATTTTTTGTAATAAATAAACTGTTATTTACTTCATATATAACAGAAGAATGGCGCAACAGAGAGAAATGACACAGCGCTTTGGAAAGAGATGAGTAAACACTACAGATATATGTTCTTAATTCAAGTATCATAAATGAGGTTTACAACCAATTTATGCTTAACTCTATGTCATTCTGCTACCTCCTCCATCAGCATAGTTCATTGAACCTGGCTAGCTCTTTGTGCTGTTTCTCCCTCTCCTTTTTGAGTGCTGTTGTACACACTGTAGAGTAGTACACAGCAAGAGGCTTATACTAAGTCGAATTTAGGTGCTTACACTACTTCACTTTTTTAATCAAAAAACAATGTTTATTGAGCATATAAAGTATAATAACATACGTATGAAAAAGTGCAAGAGGCACTACATACAGAATGGTCTTGTTGACATACATAGCCAGATATTAGCAAAGATGCTAGAAGGTTACAGTCTTTTGGGTAGCCTAACAATGTGATCCCGGGGGAGAGTATGTCTAATCCTCTGCCTTGCAGGTGGGGGTATCTTCCAGCCCTCTATCCCATATTTTATGGTATTTGTTTGGGCAGCCCCTGTGAATGTACAGCACTTTTTTGTAGGGGAGGGTGTTGACAGCACTGATCCATTGCTGTAGTGTAGGGGGGCCCCCCTCATCCACAACTTGGCAATCTGCAGTCTGGCCAAGAATAATGTTTCTTGTAGGAATATGTTTAAGTATTTCTCGCCTTCAGAGAGTGAGTGGAGCCCCAACACACACTGTTGGGGGCATACGGTCAGTGGGGATCCCATGCGGTTGTGGATGAACCACACTACCTGGGTCCTGTATCCCTGTATGGACGGACAAGTCCAGAGTAGGTGGTAGAGGGAGCTGTTGGGGTGGTCGCATCTGGGAAAGTTGGGGTTTTGTCCCGGTCTGTATTTGGAGATGCGGTAGGGCATCAGGTACAACCTATGGAGGATGTAGAGGTGGGTGAGGCGGTCAGATAGCTTAGGAGATACTTTTCTGCAAGTGGCAAGTGCCTCCTCCCAATCCTTATCCAACACGGCGCCCAGGTTGGGCGCCCAGGTTGGGCTCCCAACGGGATTTTAGCTGGTGGGCGATGGTAGTTACCATGGGCAGCATGCGGTAGCTGTGTATTTGGGAGATTCGTTTTTTGGGGTCCCTTCCCAAAACAATTTTAGGAAAAAGAAGGGGTTCCCCTGAGTGGATTTTTCCGGCACTTGCAAAAGTAATTTATATAAAATAGGAAAATACACGTATATATATATATATATAAAGTAAAACAATGTTTATGTTTATTCAAAATGTTCTAGTGTTAAAAACAATGCATACATTTGCAGACAACGATAACATGTACATTAGACATATTACAAAGCGGTTGTGATATCTATTTCGGTTGGCAGGTAACAGATGACGTTTAAATAGTGGAATTCTTTTCAAGCCCAACGCGTTTCGGGTACATTCTATTTCAGTCCTTCTTCAGGGGCATAATTGAAAAGAAAGGTTCATCTAGATTAATTGAAAAACATATATTTGATCAATTGCCATATAAATCTATATGTCAATAACCAATTGTAGGTTAAATGATCCATAGATCACCTACCTGTTATGTTACCGTTGGTGTTTATGCAGAAAAAGACATTGGTAATTACAACCAGGGGCGAGAAAGGCTTGCAAGAGAGATGGCGTTTGATTTGGTGTTCATGAGTAAAAAAAGCTGTTCTCTGGGTACTTGTATCTCATACGTAACACTTCCCCAATGAGAAGGGGGAGAGATGAGGGGGAGGGAAAGGGTTTATAGAGTTTATTTTGGTTTTATTTTTGTGATGTATATAGAGGTACATCACAAAAATAAAACCAAAATAAACTGGTATATGACCCACTTATTGATCCACAGACCATGATCGGGGATAGAGGCTAATTCGTGCATATGTGGGTTGTCTCACAAAGATGTGTTGGTGTGGGGGGCGGGTGCCTTGCTGAGATGCATGGCCAATTGCCAAATCTTGCAGTGGTGAAACAGCATGTGTTTCCTATCTCCCGTTCAGGGTAAGCTGCGGGGTCCACAGAACAAGATCTGTAAGGGATGGGTCACTGGGCCAGGGGCCTGGGAACAGACTAGAGTGTCTTTCTTTATTAATTTGGTTAAAATAGAAGAAGTGAGAGAGTTGGGATTCTATGTAATAGAGGGAGAGGTCAGGTAGTGCGGTGCCAACGGGGTCGATCGCATTTTAGGACCTGCCACAACAGCTTATGTTGGGAGGAGCCCCAGATGAACGTATTGAGGATGGATTCCATGGACTTAAATATGCATGGAAGGATGTAGAGCGGGGCCTGCCAAAAGACGTAGAGTAGCTTGGGGAGGAGGATCATTTTAACTAGATTAATTTGTCCCATAACCCCACGGGACCATGTTTGCGTCTTAGTTTTGAGAGTAGCGTATAGAGGTTCAATATTGAGGGTTATGTAGTCTAGGAGGGATCTGGAGATGTGGACACCCAGGTATTTAATGGTGCTCGCTCTGACTAGGGGGAGTGCAGCTTGGTCAGTGGTGGGGGTGCCTTAATCTAGTAATCTAAAATTTGGGACTTGGCCCAGTTGATCTGGAGGCCGGAGAATGCCCCGAAGTCTGTAATAAGTTCTAGGGCTGCCTGAAGTGAGGGGCCAGCGTCAGCGAGGTATAGAAGAATGTCATCTGCGTATAAACTAACTACCTCTGTCAACTTGTCCATAGCGGAGACCCTTAACATCTGGGTGGTTCCTGAGTGCAATAGCCAGGGGTTCTACAGCTAGGGCGTACAGCAGGGGTGAGATGGGACAGCCCTGGCGTGTGCCGCGGGAGAGTGGGAAGGAGGAGGAAATTCTACCATTGACCTGGATGCGTGCTGTGGGGGCCTGGTAGAGGATTGAAGCCACTTGATGAATTTCAGGCCGAAGCCGAATTTGCGGAGGCATTCCCATAGGTAGTTCCACTCTACAGAGTCAAACGCCTTAGCGGCGTCTAGGCTGACCACTACTCTGGAACCTACATTGACATGTTGGGATTGGATGTTCATATGGAGCCGCCTGAGGTTAAAGGCTGTGTTTTTGTTGGGCATGAATCCAGTCTGGTCAGGGTGTATGAGGTTAAGGATTACTTTGTTGAGGCGCAGGGCTAGGATTTTGGCCAGTATTGTGACATCTAATTGCAGGGGAGAGATGGGCCGGTATGATTCAGGGAGCAGTGGATCTTTGCCTGGTTTGGGTATTAGGACAATGAGGGCTTCACCCATGGATGCTGGGAGTGTGTCTGTGTCAAAGATGTGGGTATACAGCTTGCGTAGTTTAGGGATAAGGGTCTCCCCAAATTGGTTGTAAAACTCAAGGGGAAGCCCGTCTGAGCCAGGTGCCTTAGATGTAGGGAGTTGTGCTAGGGCTTCCGCTATACAAACCATGGTGATGGGTGCTTCAAGCTGAGCAATCTGCGGGGGAGAAAGTGTAGGGAATGCGATGTCTTGCAGAAATGCCAGTAACTCATCTTGGGAGTAGTGGGCAGTGGAAGAGTACAGGTCAGAGTAAAAAGACCTGAACTCTTCAGTCACAAGGTCAGGATCCGTTATCCTGACCCCGGATGCCAACTGGAGGGAGACCACCACCGGGGGTTTGTGTTCTAGGTGTGCCATGTAGGCGAGAAGCTTGCCAGCTCGCTCACCATGTTCAAAGATACGTTGTTTGCTGAAGAATATGCCTTGTTTGGCCTTCTCAAAATGTAGTTGGTCAGTGAGTCTGGTCTGCATCCGTAAAAGGGAGGTGTTAGCAGCTGTTGGGTCGGTCTGAAAGACCTGTTCAAGGGTGTTTTGGCGGGCCTCCGCCCCGTGGAGCAGCAATTTAGAGGTGGCCTTGTGTCTATTGATATGCATGGATAGGATCACATAATCGTGTATTTTGAAAGCCTCCCAGACGGTCCCGACCAGGGCAGACCCATCGTTAGTGCGGAAATAATGTTCCAACTCAGATTGGTTGGCGTCCAAGTCGGATAGGGTGGAAAGCCAAAATGGATTTAGCCTCCAGATCCGGACCATGGGGGGGGAGGCTGGCAGGCTCAGTGTGATCCAATATGGGGAGTGGTCAGAGAGTACCCTGGTGTCGAAGCCTGCTTCAAGGAGGTTAGGCAGAAGGAAGGGGGTGAGGAGGATGAAGTCTATGCGAGACATGGCGGAGGGAGGGGGTGAAGCAGGAAAAACGTGACTTTTGTGGGTATTTATGTCTCCATGTGTCGGTAAGGACAAATTCTGTGAGAAACCTCCCAAATCTAGTGGTACTAGGTGGAGGGGCTGAATGGGCAGCAAGGCTTAGTCTATCCAGGCTTGGGTTGATGACCGTGTTAAAGTCACCTGCCCAAATGGTGGGCACTGAGTGGTGCTGAACCATGAAAGCTACTCCCTGTTGCAGCAGGGTAAACTGGAATAGAGGGATGTGAAGGCCAGGAGGAGAACATGCAGCCCATTAATAATAATGTGTAGAAACAATGACTGGCCCTGGGGGTCCGACTGCAATGAGTGGAGCTGGAATTGCACTGACTTGGCGATGAAGATCGCAACCCCACGGGACTTAGTGGTGTGTGGGGCTTGGTACAGCCATCCCACCCAGGGCTTTTTGAGGTTCATCTGCTTCTGACCTGCAAGGTGGGTCTCCACCAGGACTGAAACATCTGCCCGTTGGGATTTAAGGTGGGAGAGGACTGCTACACGTTTGGCCCTCTCACCAAGATCCCTGACGTTCCATGTTATAATTTTGAGGGAAGCCATAGGTTATGGAGGGGAGTTATAGTGCGCAGTCGGACTCCCGGGGGCAGCCAGCAACAAATGACAATAACATTGGTAAAAGACATTTCATGGTGATGTAAGCATGCATAGGTAATGGTATAAAAAGAAAAAAAAAAGGCTTCCATGTGGTATGTCAAGGTGAAGTCAAATAACTTGCAAAAATCAGCAAAAAACAAACATTCTGCAAATGCACTGAACCAGCAGAGCAGAATTAACACACTACTGCCCACTACAATTAGAGGGTCAGAGGCTGGCCAGGGAAACAGTAGTGGGGGGGGTGATAGTCAGGGGTGGCATGGATGCCAAGTTCTTGGGATGACCGTTGAGGTCGTGGGGGTGATCAAACTGGAAAGCGCACAACGGTGCAGGGGGATGTCCAGTCTAGGGAGATGTGGGTGCAGGTGAGCTGCCTGAGGCTTGGTACAAACATGGTGGTGGGGGAATTGTATTGGTATGTGCTGGGGGTACAGGAGGAGCAGGATAAACTTGGGGCCTCAGCAACTGAAAAAGGGGGAAAAAAAGGGGGAGAAAAAAAAGCCCCCACATAGGGTGTGTTGCCAACTCATGGTTCGAGGAGAGAAGAAGAAAAGGTAGGCCAGGCAGTCCGAGCAGACCTCCAGCTTTAGGCGACCAGCAGTGGCAGTGTGCGATGGGTAAGTACCTAGGCGTGGCGCCGCGCTGCTCCAGCCAGGAGAGGATAGCCTGCGGGTCTTCAAAGATCTGTGCTTTGCCGTCGCTCACCACGCAAAGCCGTGCCGGGAAGAGCATTGCATAGGGTAGGTGGTGCACACGTAGTTGTCGCTTCCCCTTGGTGAATCTTGCTATTTTCTTCTGGACCTTGGCCGAGGAGGATGTTGCCTTGCTCCCGGGTGAGCCAGAGGACGGCGTCTCGATTGCAGTAGTTTAAGAACTTGAAGAAAGTGCGCAGTAGGTGGAGACATGCCAGATCCCGCCCTTCCTTTTTGACCCCTCCCACTTGGTGAAAATGGGTGTAGTTTCAGCAAAATAGCGGGCGTGGCTCTAAGGTGGTATGTTTAGCATCTGAGATGAACGAGGGATGGAGGGAGAGGGAGAGAGGGATGGAGGGACAGCAGGCCCAGATCCTACACAAAAATAGAAATATGTGTATTCCAGAAAGTTTAACATTCAGCAGATAAAGATATTCCAAACACCTGGTGTTAGCACTTCAATCATCCCGGCACCATGGTTGTTATGCTGTCAGGATGATTGAAGCGCATTATTTCTATTATTACATTGTAATATAAAATGAAATCATTCAACTCACCATAATGCAGAATCAGTGGGAGCCCTGAGCGTGTCACTAGCCACGTTGCCTTCCACCAGATGCCATCAGGTGTCCCCAGAGGAGTCCGTCCATACATGCAGCCTGTGTCCCATAAAATGCAGCCTGTGTCACACAAAATGCAGCCTGTGTCACACAAAATGCAGCCTGTGTCACACCAAATGCAGCCTGTGTCCCACCAAATGCAGCCTGTGTCTTACCAAATGCAGCCTGTGTCCCACCAAATGCAGCCAGCCTGTGTCCACCAAATGCAGGCTGTGTCCACCAAATGCAGGCTGTGTCCACCAAATGCAGCCTGTGTCCACCAAATGCCGCCTGCGCCTCACCAAATGCAGCCTGTGTCCCACCAAATGCAGCCTGTGTCCCACCAAATGCAGCCAGCCTGTGTCCACCAAATGCAGCCTGGTGAACCCCCCTCCCCCCCGTACTCCATGGGAGCACAGCGGTACTTACCTTGCTGTGTGGTGTCCTCTACTACTGTGTGGGCACTGGCAGCAGCGATGGAGGAGTCCACTTCTCTCATACTTCCTGTTTCCTCTCTCCCAGGCGCAATGGGAGAGAGAAAACAGGAAGTGACATCAAACTGAGATGTCAATTAAACCGCCCATCCGTAGTAAAAGATACTACGAGCGCCGGGCGGAAGCTACTCGACGCTTCGGAAAGCGCCGCAAGGTGGGATAAACGCCAGCAAATGAAGCACCGTGTGTGCAATCTTGTGATTGCATAGACGTGGCACTTCCCATAAGTACACTGTGTCCGGCGTCCGAACACAGTGCACTTAAGGACCTTTTTTATATATTTTTTTTAAAGGGTCAGTATTAAAAAAATATTTTTTGTAGCAAGAGATATACAAATAAACCGCCCCTGAATCTCTCTTACTCCACTGCGCCAAAGAAAAGTGCAAAGCTATATCAAAGATGTGTAAATGAATACAAAATATGTGTACATACACAGTGTACAGTGAAAAAAAGCTGCCACTTAAATAAATACATAAACTGATCAAAATCCCCAAAACTATACCTCTCACATGTGTACAGATAGAGATAGCGGCGCTAATATAAATTGTGTAAAATAATGGGTCAGAGCAGTATAATGCCTATGACCCTCTACTTATGCATACAAATATTAATAATCATAGTGTCATGAAAAATATTAATTTTATCATGAAAAGAAATTTCTTTAACACCCAGTGAAAAGTGTCACTATAAATAATAAATTACAAGAAATGAATGATCAAGTTCAACAGTTGTTTTTCAATCTTCTTGTGAAAAATCTTCTACTCTTCCAACACACCACCGTGATAGTGACACCACTCCCTCTGAAGAGCGCACTCACCAGATTGTATAGCCTCCCACTCTCGTGTTTGGCAAAACAGCAATTGAACCACACCTGGGTTGCATGTGATGAACCGTGACTCCAATCAAGCCAGCTCCATATGTGAAAAAATGAATAAAGTGCTCCACATAGCGTGATACCATTTTGACAGATTTATTAAAATCACTTCAATGGTTACACTCACTTTTAAACTGAAACATAAAAGCCTTTAAAAAGAAATCCACAGCAAGCACCAGGATCAGTGATCCAACGGTGCACCGCGGTCACAGCGGACCTGAAGTGTAAACTGGTGTATCTCTCACCCAACCTTCTAAGGCCCAGCCATCCGATCGGTGTAGTCCTCCTCAGACAGCGGCATCTAATGTCAGTGCGATGGAATGCCGTGTAACCATGCCCAAGACATGTTTCGTCGAATAGACTTTTTCAAATGGGATTGGCTACACGGATGGTTCATCAATCCTTATATATTATCTATGATTAGTCATGTGATCACCATCAGAAGATTAGGTTGGGTTTAAAGATTGAGGCATTGATGGGGATTGAACCCACGATCTTTGGTTTACGAGACCAACGCCTTACCACTTGGCCACTGTGCCCTCTACTAAGATTAGGTTGGGTTTAAAGATTGAGGCATTGATGGCGATTGAACCCACAATCTTTGGTTTACGAGACCAACGCCTTACCACTTGGCCACTGTGCCCTCTACTGCTTTTTTTCATTGTACACTGTGTATGTACACATATTTTGTATTCATTTACACATCTTTGATATAGCTTTGCACTTTTCTTTGGCGCAGTGGAGTAAGAGAGATTCAGGGGCGGTTTATTTGTATATCTCTTGCTACAAACCATTGTCTATTTATTTACCACCTGCAGCCTTAGATGCCATTAATTGTAAACAAGTTAAAACTTGGTGGGATGTTTTCATGTTTAAGGTGGTTTTATTCATTGACCACTGATGATATGATATATCATTATTATTCTCCTTTTTTTTAGACTCGTCTGCAGTCATCCATATTTTTTATTAATAGGATCAGATTGTGTTTCAGTCATTGTTTGTCTTATGCAGCTGTATGATAGTATCATGACTAATTTATATAGCTTGTATTTTAAACCAGACAAATTCATTATCTCCTGTTGAAATGTTCATTTTAATTTATTAATATTCATTTTTATTGGTTACTTTTCCACATTAGCACTGTAACTAGTGGTGGATTATAAGTTAGGATATGTCATATGTCATATATGGTAATGCTGGACGCAGCATTCTAACTACATACCGTAAAAATGTTTGGGATCCACTAATGCATTCAGTCTTTGTACCTGTGCTTCACGGTCAGGGGGACATGAAGTGTGAGCATGTGCAGAGCAGGAGGTCACATGACTGATGGTGATCACATGACTGATGGTGATCACATGACTAATCATAGATAATATATAAGGATTGATGAACCATCTGTGTAGCCAATCCCATTTGAAAAAGTCTATTTGACGAAACATGTCTTGGGCATGGTTACACGGCATTCCATCGCACTGACATTAGATGCCGCTGTCTGAGGAGGACTACACCGATCGGATGGCTGGGCCTTAGAAGGTTGGGTGAGAGATACACCAGTTTACACTTCAGGTCCGCTGTGACCGCGGTGCACCGTTGGATCACTGATCCTGTTGCTTGCTGTGGATTTCTTTTTAAAGGCTTTTATGTTTCAGTTTAAAAGTGAGTGTAACCATTGAAGTGTGTTTGAAGTGATTTTAATAAATCTGTCAAAATGGTATCACGCTATGTGGAGCACTTTATTCATTTTTTCACATATGGAGCTGGCTTGATTGGAGTCACGGTTCATCACATGCAACCCAGGTGTGGTTCAATTGCTGTTTTGCCAAACACGAGAGTGGGAGGCTATACAATCTGGTGAGTGCGCTCTTCAGAGGGAGTGGTGTCACTATCACGGTGGTGTGGTGGAAGAGTAGAAGATTTTTCACAAGAAGATTGAAAAACAACTGTTGAACTTGATCATTCATTTCTTGTAATTTATTATTTATAGTGACACTTTTCACTGGGTGTTAAAGAAATTTCTTTTCATGATAAAATTAATATTTTTCATGACACTATGATTATTAATATTTGTATGCATAAGTAGAGGGTCATAGGCATTATACTGCTCTGACCCATTATTTTACACAATTTATATTAGCGCCGCTATCTCTATCTGTACACATGTGAGAGGTATAGTTTTGGAAAAAAATATTTTTGACATTTTTTTTGTGACTGCCTGGAGGGGGGGCAGCGCCCTATGCGCCCCCTATGGACGGGCCGCCACTGACTAAAACTATTGCATTTCCATGTTCTGTGTGCTGTAGGAGGCCAGATTTTGTTAATGCAGGGTCCTGTGTTTAGTAACACTTTAGGTGTTAGAGTCAGGTTAAATGTTAAACCTATATTAAACCAAAAAACAAACATTTATTAAATTGCAGCTTGCCAATTCTTAGATGTGGAAGCTGCATTTGTTTCCTTTTATATGGCTTTCTTTCCTTTATTTCCAACTGGAAATCCAGCCAGTGGGTCTGTTATTTTTCAACTTCCTTTATCAGACTAAGCTGTCCAAACAGAGTAGCAGTTAGAGGGTTGAGACAAACCATTTACCACTGACAGGGTGCTTACAATGGTCCGGTTTTATTCATTCATGTAAAACCTTTATTCCAAAAAGGATAAAAATGGTTTGCTGTAACTGCTAAGCTGAATGTCAGCTTTAATCTATAAATCAAGTACATCTAAATCTGCTAGGCTAACACTACCCTTTCCCCAGCCTGAAATTGCTGTTGTCCAAAGGTGTCTCCATTGCACCTCTATCAAGCATGGACACCCACAGAAATTATGTTACGGGCAGGATCATCAGGTGAAATAAAGGAACAAAAAACAAAAAAGAAAACTATTGCTGCCACCACATGTAAGGATTGGTAAGCATTGATATATTACCTTTTTGTTTTGGGTTTAATGTCGCTTAATGTTGGACCAGGTGTTAAGTTAGGCAAAAAGTTAAAAGGCATGGGTTCATTGCAAGAGGTGAAATTAAGAGTTCTGGTAGCAGAGCGATAACTATAAGAAGCTGTTTTAGTGTTAGACATACCTGACAATTTAGAAACAGTAAGAGGGGCACTAGGACTTTCACTTCTTCTTGGTGCCCAATCCTAAAAACTACCAGTACCAGGCTCCTGGCACTAAAAAGTTGCAGGAATTATTGTGACCCCAAAATCAAAGCCAGTGTGGGAAGATTAGCTCAAGCTAACAGTCCACTTACCAAATTCTTCTTTTTATGGCTTCCCTTGCCAACTTTAAAAAAAAGAAGTTCAGAGAACACATAGGTTTCCCATGCAGTGTTTTTTCAACATTGCACAAACAAATGTTCAGCCTCCTGATTTGCACCACTGCTCTGGCCCGCAGGCTTGGGCCCTTGTCTGTTCTTCTAAACAATAATTCAAGTGATAGTAAAGGGTCGTGCTTTTTTTTTTTTAATAATAAAGATATTATACTTACCAGGTCTGTGCAGTGGTTTTGCACTTCTCGGATAGAAATGCTTTTTCTATCTAAGGCACTAAAGTTGCATATAAATCCTGCTCCGCTCTCCAGCACAGCCACACGCCGACTGCATTGTAAGCCGAATGAGATTTCTTAAAGGGGTTCTATACCCTTGTTTTTTTGTTTTTAAATAACAAACATATCATATTTACCTCCACTGTGCAGTTTGTTTTGCACAGAGTGGCCCCGATCCTTGTCTTCTGGGGTCCCCCAACGGCGCTAGCGGCTCCTTCCCCCATCGAAAAACTCCCTAGGAGAAACGCTCTCTCTGGGGGTTACCTTGCGGGCATGCTCCCCAGTCCAGCATTTGCGTCCATAGACACAGAATGCTAGACTTGGCCCCGGCACCCACGTCATTGGATTTGATTGACAGCAATGGTAGTCTACTGACTGGAATGGTACCAGCTGAATGGAGAAAAGCCAATGTAGCACCAATATTTAAGAAGGGCCCAAAATACATCCCTGGGAATTACAGACCAGTTAGCCTAACATCAATAGTATGTAAACTCTTGGAGGGGGTGATAAAGGACTATATACAAGATTTTAGTAATGAGAACGGTATCATTATCAGTAATCAGCGTGGATTCATGAAGAATCGTTCTTGCCAAACCAATTTATTACCTTCCATGAGAAGGTGAGTTGTCATCTAGATAAAGCAAGGCCCATAGACATGGTGTATCTGGATTTTGCAAAAGCATTTGACACAGTTCCCCATAAATGTTTACTGTACAAAATAATGTCCGTTGGCATGGACCATAGGGTGAGTACATGGATTGAAAACTGGCTACAAGGGCGAGTTCAGAGGATGGTGATAAATGGGGAGTACTCGGAATGGTCAGGGGTGGGTAGTGGGGTTCCCCAGGGTTCTGTGCTGGGACCAATCCTATTTAATGTTCATAAACGACCTGGAGGATGGGATAAACAGTTCAATCTTGTATTTGCAGACAATACTAAGCTAAGCAGGGCAATAACTTCTCCGCAGGATGTGGAAACCTTGCAAAAATATCTGAACAAATTAATGGGGTGGGAAACTAAATGGCAAATGAGGTTCAATGTAGAAAAATGTAAAATAATGCATTTGGGTGGCAAAAATATGAACGCAATCTATACACTGGGGGGAAAACCTCTGGGGGAATCTAGGATGGAAAAGGACCTGGGGGTCCTAGTAGATGATAGGCTCAGCAATAGCATGCAATGCCAAGCTGCTGCTAACAAAGGAAACAGAATATTGGCATGCATTAAAAAGGGGATTAATTGTAGAGATAAAATGATAACTCTCCCGCTCTACAAGACTCTGGTCTGGCCGCACCTAGAGTACGCTGTTCTGGCCGCACCTAGCAAATACCGTACTGGTGACCCCACAATAGGGATAAAACTTTTTCGCGGAAGGGCGACTCATTAAAATTAGAATTAAAGAGGTTTAACCTTAAACTACATAGAGGGTTCATTACTGTAACGGCAGCAAGGATGTGGAATTCCCTTCCACGGGCAGTGGTCTCAGCGGGGAGCATCGATAATTTCAAGAAACTATTAGATAAGCACCTGAACACCCACAACATACAGGGATATACAAGGTAATACTGACATATAATCACACACATAGGTTGAACTTGATGGACTTCTGTCTTTTTTCGACCTCACCTACTATGTCTACTATGTAACTATAATGGTGATCGTGAGGGAAAATACTGCGCTAAAATTAATCAAATAGGTGAACACAAGCGGCTGACACTCAAACATATAAAAGTTCAAAATGAATAATATAGTGACAGTGTAGCGCTACTAGAAAGTGTAAATAAATCACAGAATAAAAACTTAATAACAAATCTAATAAAACCAAAAAAGAAATATATATTGGCTAGACTGCATATAACCCAGTGAGTGTGTAAGAAAAAATGTCCACAAGAGTGTCAAATGGTATATCCCTCAGGTGAAGGTAGTCCCAATCATGGAAAAATTGTGTAAGGCTTGTCTGTAGTCAATAACAACGAAACTCAAGAGGTAAATGGGTACTCTTACCAGCTGTGATGGACCCCAGATGTCATACGACAGAGGGGTCAGATAGGCTTAGGATCTATGCTGTATTCATCAGATGTTGCTCAGGTACTGGACACAGATGGGTGGAACCGGTTCAAGGTGATATCCTCAGCTCCTGGCCTGTGAAGGCTCAAAGTACTCCCCTGCCAGATAGCCATCTCCAAAGTTGTTCCGTGAAGGCTCCAGAGAATAATCATATAAAAGCAGAAGGAATGAGAAGGACTCCAATGGTGCAGGTCAAAACCAATTAGGTTTATTAATAATAAAAGATCGAATGGTAAACACCAATGTAATAAAAGTGATCACAAAAACGGGTCTTAAAATAAAATAAAAGCAATGTGGGGTGCAAGAAATGCTAGCCCGACCGGTTTCGACACTAAGGGGTCTTCAACTGGGGCAAAACTGTATCTCCTCACATTGCCATTAAATATATACACTGATGTGCCAATGATCCGTCCTTCAAAGGGGCGGAGACAGACAACCAGCTGGGTGGTCGGTATCACAGACAGAACAAACAAATTACTTATTCTCACTAAATCATAACATATATATATATATATATATATATATATATATATATATATATATATATATATATATATATATATATATATATATATATATATATATCTATCTCCTGATATTTAATGAATATACACCAGAGTTTTGAAGTAAAAGAAAACCTTAAACTTTGACAATAACTGAAAAAGAGGCCGGACATATGTTAGTGAGTTCCAAGCCTCTATGTGAACTACTGTCATGTGGTGAACTAAGACCAAAAGGGTGCAGTTAACAAAGAACAGTCCCCAAGGAAGGATTCCACAGAGCCCAGCCTCAAAGGTAATATGTGCGCAGATCCGAAACATCAGGATGCGCAACGCCACTGACATGACGGCTGGGCGGTGTGTCATAGGGCGTGGTTTCTTAATACGAAATAGCCTATAGGGCGGCAAGACCTTGTGGTGCGGTCATGTGACACCCTAATCATGTGACACTCCACAGCATTCCACAGAGCCCAGCGTGAAGTGTAAAGCATGCACAGACCCGAAGCATCGGGATGCGCAACGCCACTGACATGACAGCTGGGCGGTATGTCATAGGACGTCACTTCCAAATGCGAAATAGCCTATAGGGCGGTGGGACCTTGTAATGCGGTCATGTGACGCCTCAATCATATGACACTCCACAGCATAGGATAGCGTCCCGAGGCACAGGGTGCAATCCACCCACATCATGGGGCCAAAAATTATTATTAAACACTATAGGTACTTGATAGTGTAATATAGTGATCCCCCAATATAGATGGTCAAATATCATGGACGATCCCATGGTCCACGTAGGGCTTTTTTTTGGAGATATGAATGCATGGTGACAACTACTGGTGTATTGTTCAACTTCCGGAGAATAAAACTAAGTGAAAAACAATAAAATAAATATGAAATGAAAACATAATGGAGTCTCTGGCTGGAGGCTATATCTCCTAATGGCCAGTAAAGAGAGTCATAAGTCAGCATGAACAAGAAATAAATAGCACCCAAAAGATAAATGTGTACCTAAATAAATTAGATAAATTGTAATCATATATAAAAAAGGGCTTGACTGTAATGAATTGCATATATCATATGCAACACACTAGATTGTTGCACATACTATATGCAATATGCGGGATTATTTATCAATACTTAAATCCCGAAATGTTGGTTTACAAAGACAATAACATGACTGTAATAAGGAAACTCAATATAAGAGCAAAGTAAGTAGAATCACTCAATGCAAGGAAAATAACAGAAAGGACATGTGCTGATTGATAAAGCAATTGAGGTCCCACTCCACATTCATACCATGGGGCGCATAACATTTCAGTTCATATATCCAGAATGTCTCGAGTCGAGACACCCCCCCTTAAACAAGAGTCACCTCTCCAATTAGGGACAAAGCGATCTATAATCTGAAATTGGGTACCAGTGGGGTCTTTGTCATGATGTTCCAAATAGTGATGGGACACAGTATGCTTAGGGCATCCCTTTTTGATTTTAGCCAGGTGTTCATTTACCCTAATGATAAAATTCCTGATGGTCTCCCTACGTATTGTAATTTGCAAGGGCACGTGATAAGATTATAAATCTAGTTACACAGGTTGTAAAGTGTTTCATAGAGTATATGCGTGCAGTTACCGTAGATGAAAAGGTGTCGGTTTTTCGTCTACCCAGAACATTGTGCAGACAGACATTGCATTCTCTGCAGGGAAAATAGTCTTTACATTCAGGAAAAAAGGCTATTCGTTCAGGGGGATCAATGGTATTGGGAGCAATATCATTCTGTATAGAACGTGCTCCCCTAAAGGTGACCCCTGCCTTGTCTGGGAGCAAAGGTCCCAAGATTCTATCGCTTTGGAGAATCTTCCAGTGCTTACTGATGATCCTCTTCACATCCTTATGTTTGGACGAGAAGGACCATTTCCATTTGTCATTTCCAGCCATCTTGGATTTGGGTTCCAAAAGTCGCTCTCTCGATCCTGGAGACCAAACCAATATCAGCATCCAGGTCAGAGGGCTTATAACCTTTCTCTATGAATCGCTGCCTGAACTTGTGATTGGGAAATAAAATCACTTTCTTGGGGACAGTTACGCCTTAATCGAAGAAATTGGCCTCGGGGGACAGATTTAAGCCACTGGTGGTGATGACAGCTGTCCACAGGAATGTATCCATTCCTGTCAGTAGGCTTAAAGAAAGTTCTAAGTTCGAGGCGATTGTTGATAGCTGTGATTTCTAGATCGAGAAAATGTATGGTCGTAGTACTGGCCTCATAGTTGAGAGCAATCCCTTGATCATTGCTGTTGAGAGTGGCCATGAAAGAGTCGAGAGAGGCACGGCTGCCTTTCCATAGGAGGAGGATGTTGTATATGTACCTGGCCCACACTGACAGCTTGGGTCGGTTGAGGGCATAGACGACATCCTCCTCCCACTGGGCCATGAACAAATTGGCTAGGCTGGGGGCATATTTGGCCCCCATAGCCACGCCCTTAATCTGTAAAAAGAAATTGCCCTGGAACTAAAGTAATTGTGCTTGGTAGCACATACCAAAAGTTCCATAATGTAATTAATATGAATAGGTGGGAGAGATTAATTTTTCTTAAGATAAAATTCCACAGCTGAAAGGCCCAAATTGTGTGGTATGCAGGTGTATAAAGCAGACACATCGGCCGTGACTAAAATTATATCGTCATGGTATGTTACTTTTTCCAGAAGTCGAATAGTATCTCCAGTATCTTTTAGGTATGATGGAATGAGTTTTACTAAAGGTTGGAGGTAGTGGTCTAAATATTTCCCAAGCCTAGATGTAACTGAATTGATCCCACTAACAATCGGACGGCCGGGTGGGTTTGTGGGATCCTTGTGGAGCTTGGGCAGCTGATAAATAATAGGGATGCGGGGTGCTAGTGGCACCAGAAACTCTTTTTCTTTTTTATTGAGAATATTCAAAGAGAAACCCTCATTGACAATTTCCACCACAGCTTTCTTATATTTCGAAGTAGGATCCCCTGGTAGCTGGCTATAGGTGGTATGATCATCCAGTAATCTCTTCATTTCCTGAACGTAAGTTATTTTATCAAGTATAACAATTCTGCCCCCTTTATCTGCGGGGCGGATAATGAGGTTTTTCTTCTCACACAGGGTTTTTAGGCCTGTCTGGATCCTGGGGTCTTGGTGGATTCTCTTAATGGGTAGTATCTCCAAGTCATCCAATACTAAATTGCGAAAAACATCGATGGCTGGAGCCGTGTTGCCAGGCGGGTTAAAAAGGGAAGGATTAGATCATCCAGAATGTAATATATCACTTGGTGTATGCACACTGGAGATATTGATTGGGGTGGAGAGAAAGTGTCTCTGAATATTGAGCTTCCGAACATATTCTTGTACATCGAGAAACGTGTAAAATGTATTGATTTTTCTAGGTGGAACAAATTTAAGGCCCTTATCTAAAATGTTTCTTTCTTCATTAGAGAGTGTGACCGAACTTAAGTTAAAAATGCCTGCTCCTACTGGGTTCTTTTCCTCTTTCCGTTGGAGGCGCCACCCCCCCCCCCTCTGGTGCCTCGTTTGGTTTTAGGCTTTCAGAGTGGTTGGGGGTGGGCCTGGGAAAATCCTGATGGTATGATGGTCCTGGATAGTCATGGTTATAATTGTATGGGATGTCAGAGTAACCCTCATTATCACGATTCATATATGAATATGGGTCATGATGGGTCTCATAGGGGTCGGCATCACGAAGAGGGGCAAAACGATTATGAGTATGTATGTGGGTGTTGTATTGATGGGCACCTCTCCCATAACCTGGTCTGTCATTACGCCAGTTTCTAGGTGGCCCATCCGAGTGATTGGGATGGTCTGAGTTATCCTTATTCCCATAGTAGCCACCCCTATTCTTACTGGAACCCCCTCTGCCTCTATTATGAGAGGTGTATCCACCCCGTGATTTGTCACCTCGGTATGGGGTATTTCTTTCCCTGTTTCCAGGGGTATGGGTGGTGTCCCTATTTGTGGGATATATATTTTTATATATGATTACATTTTTTATATATGATTACAATTTATCTCATTTATTTAGGTACTATTTATTTCTTGTTCATGATGACTTATGACTCTCTTTACTGGCTGGTAGGAGATATACCCTCCAGCCAGAGATTCCATTACATTTTCATGTTTTCATTTCATATTTATTTTATTGTTTTTCACTTAGTTTTATTCTTCCTCCGGAAGTTGAACATACACCAGTAGTTGTCACCATGCATTCATATCTCCAATTAAAGCCCTACGTAGACCATGGGATCGTCCATGATATTTGACCATCTATATTGGGGGATCACTATATTACACTATCAAGTACCTATAGTGTTTAATAATAATTTTTGGCCCCATGATGTGGGTGGATTGCACCCTGTGCCTCGGGACGCTATCCTATGCTGTGGAGTGTCATATGATTGAGGCGTCACATGACCGCATTACAAGGTCCCACCGCCCTATAGGCTATTTCGCATTTGGAAGTGACGTCCTATGACACACCTCCCAGCTGTCATATCAGTGGCGTTGTGCATCCCGATGCTTCGGGTCTGCGCATGCTTTACACTTGACCCTGGGCTCTGTGGAATGCTGTGGAGTGTCACATGATTAGGGCGTCACATGACCGCACCACTAGGTCTTGCCGCCCTATAGGCTATTTCGTATTAAGAAACCTCGCCCTATGACACACCGCCCAGCCATCATGTCAGTGGCGTTGCGCATCCCGATGTTTCGGATCTGCGCATGTATTACCTTTGACGCTGGGCGCTGTGGAATCCTTCCTTGGGGACTGTTCTTTGTTCACTGCATCCTATTGGTCTTAGTTCACCACATGACAGTAGTTCACATAGAGGCTTGGAACTAACTAACATATGTCCGGCCTCTTTTTCAGTTATTGTCAAAGTTCAAGGTTTTCTTTTACTTCAAAACTCTGGTGTATATTCATTAAATATCAGGATATTTAAATATATGTTATGATTTAGTGCGAATAAGTAATTTGTTTGTTCTGTCTGTGATACCGACCTCCCAGCTGGTTGTCTGTCTCCGCCCCTTTGAAGGACGGATCATTGGCACATCAGTGTATATATTTAATGGCAATGTGAGGAGATACAGTTTTGCCCCAGTTGAAGACCCCTTAGTGTCGAAACCGGTCGGGCTAGCATTTCTTGTATTCCACATTGCTTTTATTTTAATACCCGTTTTTGTGATCACTTTTATTACATTGGTGTTTACCATTCGACCTTTTATTATTAATAAACCTAATTGGTTTTGACCTGCACCATTGGAGTCCTTCTCCTTCCTTCTGCTTTTATATGATTATTCCCTGGAGCCTTCACGGAACAACTTTGGAGACGGCTATCTGGCAGGGGAGTACTTGGAGCCTTCACAGACCAGGAGCTGAGGATATCACCTTGAACCGGTTCCACCCATCTGTGTCCAGTACCTGAGCAACATCTGATGAATACAGCATAGATCCTAAGCCTGTCTGACCCCTCTGTCGTATGACATCTGGGGTCCATCACAGCTGGTAAGAGTACCCATTTACTGTACCTCTTGAGTTTTGTTGTTATTGACTACAGACAAGCCTTACACCATATTTCCACGATTGGGACTACCTTCACCTGAGGGATATACCATTTGACACTCTTGTGGACATTTTTTCTTACACATTCACTGGGTTATATCCAGTCTAGCCAATATATATTTCTTTTTGGTTTTATTAGATTTGTTATTTAGTTTTTATTCTGTGATTTATTTACACTTTCTAGTAGCGCTACATTGTCACTATATTACTATGTAACTATATTATGGGAGCCAATGGCTGTGCTGCTATCAATCTATCCAATCAAGAGCCGAGACCCTGGCCAGAGAAGGTTTGCACGTCTCTGGCAAGGGAACAAATGGGCTCAGGTGAGTAAAGCAGGGGGGAGGGGGGGTCAGTGACAGAAGTTTTTTTATAGGATGCATTAAGGTGAAAAAACACGAGGGTTTACAACCCCTTTAAATAGGTACGTGGCGGGGTCACCCTTTGACGTCACATAGTGGCACCTCCCCCTTGTGATGTTACCGGATGGTGCATGCTGGGGGGGTGTCCCTGAATGGCAGTTTTCGAAATGTGGTCACCCTAACTCAGGATTAGACATTTCATCCCTCACAAGTCTCTTCATAGCCTTTGAGTTCCAAGGCCCATACCAGGCCTTACTAATCCTAGAGGACACTGAATTTCCAGTTCCCACTGTGCCAAACAGGCATCCTGGAGCCCCTCAGCCTCTATAGATGAGAACCCTGATTGCCACTTAACCTTTCTTTTTTACACTTTGACAGGGCGCCAGGCTAGTATTAGCCAAATATAAATTCTAAAATGTAAAGTGTAAATAAAACAGATAAACTGAAAAAAATAAGTTAGAAACTGCACATTGACTGATATTGATGGAGTGATTAGTGACAGAATTGTATTGGAAATACTCCCCTACAACAGAAGTTTATAATTCATGGTTTTGGTCTTACTCTAAGTAAAGTAATTAATTTTGCAAAAACATATGAAGCAGTTCAGGTTTAGATAAAACTAATGGCTGAATCAAACAAAGTGCATGAAGTAGAACAGACATCTAATACTTCCAAACAGTCACACTAAGTGCACACAAAGCAAAAACAATTTCAAAGTTATACTGCGGATCTGAAAATTCACATACTATGTCCCACAAAGTGGAACTAAATTGTGTCATAAATGCAAACAGAACAATTACTAAAATAAAATATGTTTATCCAAAGATGTGTACAGTATTAATGCAGCATATACTGTTTATTCAGTGGATTGAGGGATTGAAGTGGTTATTTCCAGTCTTGGGACATAGCAATATAGAACTCTATAAGGGATCATTGTGCAGTCAATGTCAGTGATGAAAAGGATTGAGGCTCTATGTGTGTTATAGAAGTCAGTAAGTAGTCAGGGGCTTCTTCCTGCAAAATGAATACAATTATGTCATCCTAAAAAAAAAGTTGGGGTGGGGTTTTAGGATAGGTTGGTGTTACTGTCTATTAGTTCAGTAGGGTTATGGAGAATACGTTAGAGTAGTATATGTAGCACCCTCTACCTAGGTAGGTGCTAGAGGTAGATTTTTGGTGAGTGCAGGTAAATTTAAGCAGGCCTAGCTGGAAGCTAGGCCTGTTTGTTTTGATCTGTGTGGGCTGGGAGTGGCTCAGAGTAGGTTGGTGGCTCACAGACAGCATCACTCCACTGCCACCTCCCTTTTACTTCAAGAGGAATCTAGAAAAGAGGCGGGGAAGAGAGGTGGAGCTGTCTGGGGTGTCTTAAGGGGCCCTGACCAATCCCCAACTAGGATTGGCAGGGGGCAGGCCTCCTTGATATACCCAGGGTCAGCCCAGCTGGGGAGGAGTTGTAGGGTGGAAGAACTGAGGATGGAGTGCTAGGCTGTCAGAGCCTTTGGGGGCGCTCCCCATTCTGGGGGGCATGACCTTAGGCCTGAGGCTCGGATGCAGGACGGATCCCTTCAAAAATGCATGAAGTATCTGAACAGGAGGCACAGAGAGGAGTTAGACAGGTGTGGGTGTTCCCACCCATGCGATCCGATTCTGCAAATCGCACAGCAGTTTACAAACCAATTTTGGGGTGACGCTAAGTTAACATACACTCTGCAATCGGTTTGCATAAATAGGTTGCGATTTTGATGCGGTTCAGAATCCGCAACAAATTTTCTGTAAATTCCTAATACATCTAGTGTGAACCGAGACTTAATATTTAACCTTTAATAATAGCAAATTAAATCCTTTAAGTGCAAAAGAAATTATAATTACATTGCAAATAAATAAACATAAAAATTACACATGTAATATAATCACAATAACAAAAATATAAGTACATTTAGTATTAAATAATATAAAGAAAACATGCACAGGTGAGCTGCAAATTTTCCTGAACCCCCAAAACATAAATCAAGTTGTAAAGTGGCAGCGCCAGTGGCGTCACTAGGGGGTGGCTATTGAGGCTGGAGCCCTGAATCTGGGGCCCATAGCCCCGAGTCCAGGGCCAGCCCTACCATGAGAGTGTCACACACACAGCCGCAGCACTCTCACTGAGTCTGCATTCCTTGTTGCTTCACTGACAGCCAGACCCGGGAGATCAGTGTGTGTGAGAGTGAGTCTCCTCCTTGCTCCGTTCATATCATAGAGTCGGGAGGAACTTTCTCACACGATCTCCTGAGCAGGTGAGTGCAGACCATGGGGGAGGGGGCGGGTGGAACTGTACTACCCAGCCTCTCTGTATATACACCAACCACTTTGTATATCCAGCCTCTCTGTATATACAGTGGGGACGGAAAGTATTCAGACCCCCTTAAATTTTTCACTCTTTGTTATATTGCAGCCATTTGCTAAAATCATTTAAGTTCATTTTTTTTCCTCTTTAATGTACACACAGCAAAACCCTTCCTAGAGCTGGCCGTCCGGCCAAACTGAGCTATCGGGGGAGAAGAGCCTTGGTGAGAGAGGTAAAGAAGAACCCAAAAATCACTGTGGCTGAGCTCCAGAGATGCAGTCGGAAGATGGGAGAAAGTTGTAGAAGGTCAACCATCACTGCAGCCCTCCACCAGTCAGGGCTTTATGGCAGAGTGGCCCGACGGAAGCCTCTCCTCAGTGCAAGACACATGAAAGCCTGCATGGAGTTTGCTAAAAACACCTGAAGGTCTCCAAGATGGTGAGCAATAAGATTCTCTGGTCTGATGAGATCAAGATAGAACATTTTGGCCTTAATTCTAAGCGGTATGTATGGAGAAAACCAGGCACTGCTCATCACCTGTCCAATACAGTCCCAACAGTGAAGCATGGTGGTGGCAGCATCATGCTGTGGGGGTGTTTTTCAACTGGGACAGGACGACTGGTTGCAATCGAGGGAAAGATGAATACGGCCAAGTACAGGGATATCCTGGACGAAAACCTTCTCCATAGTGCTCAGGACCTCAGACTGGGCCGAAGGTTTACCTTCCAACAAGACAATGACCCTAAGTACACAGGTAAAATAACGAAGGAGTGGCTTCACATCAACTCTGTGACTGTTCTTGAATGGCCCAGCCAGATCCCTGACTTAAACCCAATTGAGCATCTCTGGAGAGACCTAAAAATGGCTGTCCACCAACGTTTACCATCCAACCTGACAGAACTGGAGAGGATCTGCAAGGAGGAATGGCAGAGGATCCCCAAATCCAGGTGTGAAAAATGTGTTGCATTTTTCCCAAAAAGACTCATGACTGTATTAGATCAAAAGGGTGCTTCTATTAAATACTGAGCAAAGGGTCTGAATACTTAGGACCATGTGATATTTCAGTTTTTCTTTTTTAATACATCTGCAAAAATGTCAACAATTCTGTGTTTTTCTGTCAATATGGGATGCTGTGTGTACATTAATGAGGAAAAAATGAACTTAAATGATTTTAGCAAATGGCTGCAATATAACAAAGAGTGAAAAATTTAAGGGGGTCTGAATACTTTCCGTCCCCACTGTACACCAGCCTCTCTGTATACTAAGCCTCTCTGTATATACACCAGCCTCTCTGTAAACCCAGCCTCTCTGTATATACACCAGCCTCTCTGTATATACATCAGCCTCTTTGTATAAACACCAGCCTCTCTGTATACACTAGCCTCTCTGTACACCCAGCCTCTCTGTATACACCAGTCTCTCTGTATATACACCAGTCTCTCTGTATATACACCAGTCTCTCTGTATATACACCATCCTCTCTGTATACACCATCCTCTCTGTATATACACCAACCTCTCTGTATAACCAGCCTCTCTGTATATACACCAGCCTCTCTGTATACCCAGCCTATCTGTATATATACCAGCCTCTCTGTATACCTAGCCTCTCTGTAAACCCAGCCTTTCTGTATACCATAGCCAGTCTTCTGTATACACTAGCCTCTCTGTATACACTAACCTCTCTTCTATATACCCTAGCCTGTCTTCTATATACCCTAGCCTCTCTGTATGTAACAATCTGCATGTGGTGACAGGTGACGCAGCAAGCTGTCTGGTGACCCTGATGTAAGGGGGAGGCACTCTGGGGACCCTGACGGACCCCGCGCTGATGGTCAAAACATTACTATCCTGAACATGATTCTTCCACGTTCGGGAGAGGGAGGTTGAAGCTCCCCTAACCGCAGCAGCTCTTCAACTTTTTTTAGCCTATGTGTACATTCACACATAGGCTTTTATGGAGTTGAGTTTAGGAGCTTTGGCAAAATAAATGCCAAAATCTCCAAAACTCATGTTTAGGAGATGCTAGTGTACATGAACCCTTACAATACAAATCAATACAGGAGGGATCAGAGGGCCCTGCTCATTAGAGCTTAATACTGATGATAAAATGTGGTCAAAATACTTGACTGCTTTACTAGTGTGCATTTTCTTCATGGAATTTAAGTGGTAAGCTTCCACTTCCACTCTTCATAACTCTCAGCTAAGCAGTAAAGGGGATCCCCAACAAACATTAAGTTTAGACATTGCTTATCTAATGCCATGTATGGTATAAAGTCCACATCAATTGCCAGGTGTCTCCTTCACTGAGCGGGATGGAATGCCCCAAGAAAGACAAGAAGAGGAGACATGCCACAGGAAATTTCATATATTTCTGGATCATTGTGATTATTTAAACGTGTTCTATTGTTAACCATTTGCTTACTCACATGTATGGTGCACTAAATAGGTGTCCCAAACAGTAGCCAATGTGAAATCAGTCATATTGGGGTTGATTTACTAAAACTGGAGTGTCCAAAATCTGGTGCAGCTGTGCATGGTAGCCAATCAATTTCTGACTTTAGCTTGTTCAATAAAACGTTGACAAAAAAAACCCTGGAGGCTGTACCAGATTTGGCACTCTCCAGTTTTAGTAAATCAACCCCTTCCTGTCTTTTTGGTTTTTTAATCTTTAAATGTCATGTTGGCCATGTGCGTCATAATTATGTACAGTGAACAGCTTTATAAATATATCCTCTCATAGCGAACTATCCTTTTGTGTCCTGAATGTAGTGTACTGTCTTTCGACTGCTTTCCTTTGGACAGACTGAGTGCCAAATGGTGGACAGATAAAGGGTTCCATCCTTACGGTGTGCTAAAAGTTGTAAACATGAAACTGCCCTTATCCAACCTAATGCCGCGTACACACGAGCGAACTTTCCGGCATACTTGGTCCGGCGATCCTTCCAACGGACTTTGTAGCGTAGGTGCGCTGGACTTACAAACGGACGGACTTGGACACACGCGATCACTCCAAAAGTCTGATGGTTTTGAACGCGGTGACGTACAGCATGTACGACGGGACTAGAAAAAGGAAGATCAAGCCCCACTACGCCACCCTTTGGGCTCCTTCTGCTAATCTCGTGTTTATCTCGTGTTAGTAGAAGTTTGGTTAGAGACGATTCGCGCTTTTCACACTTCAGCTTATTTCGATCGTTTTCTGCGGTTCAGTTTGTGCTTGTGAGGTTTGTATCTGCTTTTCAGTGCGTGTTGGTCAGTTCGTAACCTGCCTAGCAGGCTGTTCTGGTCCGCTCGTTCCTGATCTTCAGGTTGCTCTTCATGGGCCTTGCTGTTCTTCAGTGCATTTGTTCTAAGTTTGTTTGTTTGACCAGCCGACAGTTTTGAAGCCATGTTGCGTGGACGTACTCATTCTCGAGTTCGTGCTGCGTGGGGACTTGGTGTTGGGGTTAATACTTTGACCCGACTCCAGTCAATCAACAGGGCGAGGAGGAGTTGATGGACGAAGAATTGGTTGTGCCAGCGTGACCAATTCTCGCACATGCCTTTGCTCCGTGAGATCCGTGAGAATAATCCTGAGGATTTCAGGAATTATCTCAGAATGACGGACCCCGTTTTTGAATGTCTGCTGGCTATGCTGACCCCTTATATCTGCAGGCAGGATACCTGCATGAGGCAAGCCATCGCTGCGGAGCAGAGGGTAGTTGCCACGTTACGTTACTTGGCGACTGGAAGAAGTCTTCAGGACTTGAAGTTCTCGACAGGCATCTCCCCCCAGGCTCTGGAGATCATAATCCCAGAGACCTGTTCTGCTATTATTCAGGTCCTGCAGAAGAACTATATGAAGGTAAGTCTTATCCTTTAACATTACATGATATGTATTTAATGTTTGCTAATGTATTGTCTAAATGTCCTCGTTACCTTATTACCATGCTTGGAATATGCTGTGAATGTCCCCTTTATCTTCATGCATGCCTGTTTTTTTTACATTAATCATTTTTTGGCCTACATGCATATTTACCTTCAATAACCTCCCCACCATGCAATCCTGGGTCCATTTATACCTCTAGCCTATAGTCCCTTGAACAATGTATATTGTCAGCTCCATTGTACTGTTTTACCCTCCCCCACCCCCTCAAATGTTTGCAACTGTCAGGTGTGTTTTTGCCCAAATTAGAATCCCTCCCCCACCCCCTCAAATGTTTGCAACTGTCAGGTGTGTTTTTTGCCCAAATTAGAACCCCTTCCCCACCCCCTCAAATATTTGCAACTGTCAGGTGTGTTTTTTTCCCAATTTAGAACCCCTCCCCCCACATACAAATTGATCAATGGTCCATCAGAGGGGGTGAGTAATCTTATAAGTGTGCCTTATGTTTTTGTAATTTTTTTATAAAAATAACACATTTTAATAATGTTCGACTGCTGTTGTTCAAGAATGTTTTTGTGTAATCTGATATCAAAGTTATGTTTAAAAGTACTTATATTTTTTTCTTCTTGTTTGACTCCACAGTTTCCTTCAAACAACCAGGAATGGCAGACTGTGGCCTCCCAGTTCCCTGACCTTTGGGACTTTCCCAACTGTGTCGGGGCGATCGATGGGAAGCATGTCCGCATTGTGCCACAACCCCATTCGGGGTCTTATTACTATAACTATAAGGGGTTTCATAGTGTAGTTTTGATGGCGGTGGTCTCGGCACAATTGGAATTTATGTTCGTGGACGTGGGGAAGAACGGCCGGATGTCGGACGGAGGAGTCTTTGCACAGACCGAGCTGTGCCAGCGTTTCCAGACTGGTGGCCTGGGATTGCCACCTGATGACCAGAACGTGGGTGGACTCCCTTCAGTTTTCATCGCTGATAAAGCGTTTGCTCTCGGCGAGGCCGTTCCCCCAAAGGGTCCTCACCTCTGAGAGGAGGGTATTTAACCCCTTCCCGCTGACCGTACGCACATATGCGTACTCGGCTTTCCGGGGTTATACCGGGATGATGCCCGCAGCTGCAGGCATCATCCCGGTACCGTTGTTTTCAGCGGGCGATCGGCTACCCGAGTATAACAACCGATGCGGCTAAAAGCCGCTCGGTTGTTATACCGGAGGAGCGGGAGGGGACATCCCCCCCCCTCCCGCCGCTGTTACCGGGCCTCCCGTGCGATCGGGAGGCCCGGTGTCCAATCGGGAATCTTCGGCGGCTGGGGGCGGGCTGGAACGAAGCTGTGAGTGGCTTCGTTCCAGCCTCCTTGTTGTAAACGCGGAAGCGACGTCATGACGTCACTTCCCGTTTACTCGGCTGCTAATGGCGCCAAATTTAAAAAAGTACACAGTATTCAGAATCGCCGTTTTCGGCGATCTGAATACTTTGAAGTGTAAAGGAGGGATAGGGGGTCTTTTAGACCCCCCCATCCCTCCATAAAGAGTACCTGTCACCACCTATTACTGTCACAAGGGATGTTTACATTGCTTGTGACAGCAATAAAAGTAAAAAAAAAAAAAAAAATTTTTTAAACACAATTTATAAAAGTACAAAAATAAATAAAATAAATAAAAAAAAAAAAAAATATTTAAAGTGCCCCTGTCCCCGCGAGCTCGCGCAGCGAAGAAAACGCATACGGAAGTCGCGCCTGCATATGTAAACGGTGTTCAAACCACACATGTGAGGTATCGCCACGATCGTCAGAGCGAGAGCAATAATTCTAGCCCTAGACCTCCTCTGTAGCTCAAACCTGGTAACTGTAAAAAATTTTTAAAGCGTCGCCTATGGAAATTCATAGGTACCGTAGTTCGTCGCCATTCCACGAGTGCGTGCAATTATAAAGGGTGACATGTTTGGTATCTATTTACTCGGCGTAACATCATCTTTCACATTATACAAAAAAATTGGGGTAATTTTACTGTTTGGATTTTTTAAAATTCATGAAAGTGTCACTTTTCCAAAAATTTGCGTTTAAAACACCGCTGCACAAATACCGTGTGATAAAAAATATTGCAACAATCGCCATTTTATTCTCTAGATTCTCTTCTAAAAATATATATAATGTTTGGGGGTTCTAAGTAATTTTCTAGCAAAAAATACGGATTTTAACTTGTAAACACCAAATTTCAAAAATAGGCTTAGTCATGAAAGGTTACCGGCTGGCCAGAGCAAGAAGAGTTGTGGAGAATGCCTTTGGGATCCTGGCCAGCCGGTTCCGTTTGTTCCTCTCCGCAATAAATCTTGCAGAATACAAGATCAATTATGTCATCATGGCTTGCTGCATTCTGCATAATTTTTTGAGACGTCATTCATCGACATATCTCCTAGTGGTGAAGATCCACTCACAGGCCTGGATAGTGGCCGTATTGGCTTGGCCCCCCTGTCAAGTGCGTGACAGATATGTTAATTATTTTAATGGTCGGGGGGCCATTGCAATGCAACAAGAGCTTTAATCTTTTATTAAAAAAAATTAAAAAATTTTGGCAAAAATCTCTTGTTTTGATTCTTGTTTGCATTTAGTTTTTGTCTGTCTCCTAGTGCACTTTGTAGTGGCAAGTGCATTTCACTTTAGTTAATAAGGTCCTTTGTCACTGTAACCACACAAAAAAAAACTAATATCTGTTATTGATAAATAAAAAGCCACACACATTGTAGTAGTAAAAACATTTTACTGTGTGCACATTGAAAGGTGCATTTATTGCGCTATATAAATCCTTTATAATAATAATAATCAGTTGGCCCAATACAATATTGCACATAAAAAGCAGTCAGAACTGGAAACAATAAATTACCTGTCAAAATAATTCCACATCCTGTTGGCATTTTATCACTTCTGAGTTAAAATTTTTTTTAAACATATCATTTATGAATTTCTCAAAAAGCAAACAGTGCATTCCATTAAATGCTTAAGTAAACGGTAAAGTTAGAACATGTTTCAAATCTAAGTCCATCAAACGTTTGAGAAAAAAAGTCCGCTGGAGCCCACACAAGATCGAATTGTCTGATGGACTCCGGTACGCCGGAAAGTCCGTTCGTGTGGTGTACGCGGCATAAGTGTACTGTCTGCCCCCATGTTGTAAAGTGCTCCGCAAACTGTTTGCGCTATATAAATCCTTTATAATAATAATAATCAGTTGGCCCAATACAATATTGCACATAAAAAGCAGTCAGAACTGGAAACAATAAATTACCTGTCAAAATAATTCTACATCCTGTTGGCATTTTATCACTTCTGAGTTAAATTTTTTTTTTAAACATATCATTTATGAATTTCTCAAAAAGCAAACAGTGCATTCCATTAAATGCTTAAGTAAACGGTAAAGTTAGAACACAACAATACAAATATAGGCTGTACAAAGAACAGACAAAAATAATCTGTTTTCAACTCATAGTGTATTTTATCAAAGGTGTTATCAGATTTCATACACCACAATAATTTCACATACCTGGTGTAGGATTGTCGAATGCAGACTTACAAACTTTATAATTTTACCATGGAAATAACAAAAAATAAAACTTGGGCCAAAGGACCTAAAGACTTTATGCTATCTCATTGGGTTTACATTCCTAGCCTCCCAATTTTAGCACTCACCCCCAAAGAGGCCGCTAAGGATAGACAGGTTTTCAGAAAATGTGCAGAGGCTGCCAGTCACCCAAGCACAGACCCATTTAAGATGACAATTGAGGCTCAATCTAGTGTATGTCTTTTTAGGGATCATTGTTGAAGACATTTAAAATTTCCTAACTTAAATGATCAGTAACAGGGACCAGCACAGAGGCGGGTGGAGACAAAGACGTGCAGGCCCTAGAAAAGATTAGATGGGTGACAGTCAGGAAGGGTAGAGGGGAAAGTGCCAGGAAGGCTGATCCTGGGCTGGAACATCCCAATAAGTATGCCCCCTTGAGTGACATTGGTGAAACCAGTCAGGGACCAGCACTGCTGGAGCTGAGGGTCTCCCCTAGCTGCCAGGGGAAGAACTTGAAGCGAAGGGAAAGGAAAAACAGATTCTGGTGGTAGGAGATTCATTTCTTAGGAGGACAGAGAGGGTAATCTGTGACAAAGACCTGAAGCGCCGAACTGTATGCTGTCTACCGGGCGCTTGGGTTTGGCACATCATGGATCTGGTGGACAGATTACTGGGAGGGGCTGGGGAAGACCCGGCTGTTATGGTGCTCATTGGCACCAATGACAAAGTCAGATGAAGATGAAGTGTCCTAAAGAACGATTTTAGGGACTTAGGAGCTAAATTGAGGAAAAGGACCTCCAAGGTAGTATTCTCAGAAATACTACCGGTATCTCGAGCCACACCAGAAAGGCAGAGGGAGATTAGGGAAGTAAACAAGTGGCTGAGGAGCTGGTGTAGAAAGGAGGGGTTTGGGTTCCTGGAGAACTGGGCCGACTTCTCAGTCGGTCACCGGTTCTATAGAAGGGACGGACTGCACCTAAATGAGGAGGGAGCAGATCAGCAGGGAGTGAAGATGGGCACAAAGTTAGAGGGCTTTTAAACTAGGCGAATGGGGGGAGGGTCCAGAGGTGGAGATAGTCAGCACAGAACATATTCCAGAGGGTAGTATTGGGGGCATTAGTCGTAGGTTGACTAAAGCACATAAACCCGAGGTAAGTATAGTAACAAGTCCTATTTGCAAGCTCAGAACACCCAATAAGAAGACAGTATGCAACCGGTCAAAACTACGTGGCATGTTCATCAATGCCAGGAGCCTGGCGGACAAGATGGGAGAACTAGAGATACTGTTGTACGAGGAAGATTTAGATATTGTGGGAATTTCAGACTTGGTTCAACATCTCTCATGATTGGCTGGCAACCATTGAAGGGTATTCCCTTTATCACAGGGATAGAGAGGGTAAAAAAGGAGGGGTATGCCTGTATATCAAGAATAATGTACAAGTGAATGTGAGAGATCACATTACTAAGGAAGCTAAGGAGGAGGTGGCATCCTTATAGGTAGAGCTCCAAAGGGATAAAACTAAATGGAAAGTAATACTGGGAGTATGCTATAGCCCCCCTAACCTGAGGGAGGAGGGGGAGACGGACCTCCTATTACAATTTGGATTAGCGGCAAGGATGGTAAGTGTCATCATAATAAGGGATTTTTATTATCCAGACATAGACTGGACGGAAGGAACCGCGTATTCGTCTAAGGCTCGCCAGTTCCTAAATGACTTGCAGGACAATTTCAAAGGTCAGTTGGAAGTCCTGGGTGGCGTAACACCTATGTAAAAATGCATATCAAAGCAAAGGAGGAGGCCTTCAAAAAATACAAGGCTGAGGGAACATCATCAGCATTCAAACTTTACAAAGAATGCAACAAGAAATGTAAGGGTGCAATTAGGGCAGCTAAGATAGAACACGAAAGACACATAGCAGAGGAGAGCAAAAAAATCCCAAGAAATTCTTTAACCGCTTGCGACCGCCCGCCGTGACGGCGGCAGAATGGCTCCCTTGCGCGAATCGCCATAGCTGTACGGCGGCTGCAGCTGTAAGGCGGCTTCTGTATAGGGGGCGCACCCGCACCCGCCATGGTACTGAGGAGCCGACTGCTCTGACAGAGCCAGAATGAGGATCTGTGTGTGTATACACACAAATCCACGTCCTGACAGGGGAGAGGAGACAGATCATGTGTTCCTAGTATATAAGAACACCGATCACCCTCCTTCCCTTGGCAGTCCCATACCCCCCACAGTTAGAACACACTGAGGGAACACATTTAACCCCTTGATCGCCCCCTAGTGTTAACCCCTTCCCTGCCAGTGACATTTATACAGTGATCAGTGGCTATTTATAGTTCTGATCGTTGTATAAGTGTCAGTGGTCCCAAAAAGTGTCCGATCTGTCCGCCGCAATGTCCCAGCTCAAATAAAAATCACAGATCGCCGCCATTACTAGTAAAAAAAATAAAATAATAAATAATAATAATAATTACATAAATCTATCCCTTATTTTGTAGACGCTATAACTTTTGCGCAAACCAATCAATATATGCTTATTCCGATTTTTTTTTTTTACCAAAAATATGTAATATTATATATCAGCCTAAACTAAGGAAAAAATGAATTTATTTTTTTTAAATTTTGGGATATTTATTATAGCAATAAGTAAAAAAATTCCTGGGGAAAAAAGGACGTCAATTTTGTTTGGGTACAGCGGTGCATGGGCGCGCAATTGTCAGTTAAATCGACGCAGTGCCGTATAGCAAAAAATGGCCTGGTCAGGAAGGGGGTAAATCCTTCCGGGGCAGAAGTGATTAAGTATATAAACAGTAAAGGAGGGAGGACAGACCATATTGGCCCCATAAAGACTGAGAAAGGGAATCTGGTTACAAAGGATGGTGAGATGGCGAAGGTATTGAATTTATTCTTCTCCTCATTCTTCACAAGGGAATTGGGGGGCTTCAGTAACCAAAACTGCAGTGTTTGACACATCACAGGAAGCACCCTCATGGCTAACAGATAACAGAATTAGAAATAGACTTAACATTAATAAGTCACCGGGACCAGATGGCTTGCACCCGAGGGTCCTTAAGGAACTCAGTAAAGTAATTGCCAGACTATTGTTCCTAATTTTTACTGACAGTCTACTGTG
This sequence comes from Aquarana catesbeiana, assembly GCF_042186555.1. Taxonomy (NCBI): domain Eukaryota; kingdom Metazoa; phylum Chordata; class Amphibia; order Anura; family Ranidae; genus Aquarana; species Aquarana catesbeiana. The sequence goes on from NC_133324.1 coordinate 864,059,467, forward strand.
ACTGGAATGGTACCAGCTGATTGTAGAAAAGCCAGTGTAGAACCAATACTTTAAAAAGGGCCAAAATACATCCCTGGTAATTACAGACTAGGGATGGGCGAACAGTGTTTGGATGTTCGATGAACATCCGAACAAACGGGTCATTGGACCGTTTGTTCGGCCCCCTGAACTGACCACAATGCATTGCAGCGCTGAACAGTGCATTGCAAGCCCTGATCGGCTGAAGCAGTGAAAGCTTCAGCCAATCAGGGCACAGATCACTGTCAGAGTCATGATTGGACACTATCATCATGACTTTATCCAATCATGGCTCATTCCCGCCCCACAATATAAAAGTATTCTTTCAATGACAGCCATTTTCAGTGTGATTTTGGCATGTAGAGAGATAGAACAGGGCTCTGTTCAGTGCTATTTGTTAGTTAGTGTGCTATACTGTGCTATTTTGCTTCAATTGTCAGTGTAGAATATTAGTTTAGTGTCAGTCTAGGGATAGTGTGAGTGTAGTGAGGAGGACCATCATTCAGCTTTGCATAGTGTGCAGCTAGATTAGGGATAGCTCAGATAGTTTCACTGTAGTGTAGTGAGACCATGTCATTGATACATACATTAGTGTAGAGTAGGGACAGCTCATATAGTTTCAGTGTAGCATAGTGAGACCGTGTCAGTAATCGTTACATTAGTGTTTAGCTAGAGTAGGGACAGTTCAAATAGCGTCAGTGTAGTGACGGTTGAACACCGTCTATTTGATTGCGTTACTGCCAGTTTTATGCCATTTACTTCTGTGTGCGTTACTGGCAGTTTAATGTCATATAGTTTTGTGCGTTACTGCCAGTTTAACGCCATATAGTTCTGTGTGTGTTACTGCCAGTTTAACGCCATATAGTTTTGTGCATTACTGCCAGTTTAACGCCATATAGTTTTGTGTGTTACTGTCAGTTTAACGCCATTTACCTTTGTGTGCGTTAGTTCCAGTTTAATGCCATATAGTTCTGTGCGTCACTGTATGTTTGGCACATTATATTGCAGTATATTATATTGAATCCGTGGAGTGTGTCTGTGTAGTGTGAGTACTCATATTAAAGTGCACCAAACACCTCTTTACATTGATTAAAGTGCATCTACGTACAGATTTCAACTTCTTCTTTACATTTGCTTATAAGCACCACCTGTAAGAGAAGCCCAGCTAACAGACGCGCATCTGCGCACAAGCACGGGCACACCAGTGTATGTAAAAAAAGGGATTTGTATTGGCGGATGCGCACAGACGCGTGCCGATGTGCGCGCGCATGCACGTATGGGCGCCGAGTAAGCCTATTTAAACTGAACACTGACACTTGAACATTGCTGAGTGGTCTTTCAGCTAGTGCCTGCTTACCTGATCTGTTCCAGTTATCTGTGTCTTGACCTGGCTATACCTGAACCTCCTCCTTGACCTCCGCCTGCCTACCTGATCCTGGCTTGGTTTTGACTCCGCTTCTGCCTGATGTTCCTGTACCTTGCTGCTCATCTGTATACTGAACCCGGCTTGTGTTCCGTCTCTGCCTCTGCCTCCTGTCTCGGTACCTGCTCTGCCCGGCTGTTGATGACCTCCTGGCTTTCGTCCCGGCTGCGTCTCCATATGCTGACTCAGCGATTCGGAGCTCCAGTTCTCATAACCTGCCCTGCGCTCCCCAGCCACCTGGTTCCTGCCAAGGCCCAGCCAGCGCCAACAGCTACATCGGCCCTCGTGCCAGTCTGTGTCCTTCACTCCCTGTCATCACTACCAGGGGTGTTGGACAGGAGGTGCAAGAGAAGCCTCCTCTCCAGCTCAATCGCCACCAGGTATGTGACACCACCCTCTCCCCCCAATAATGTATGGGAGGACAACAAGGAGAGGCAGACATTCCCTTGGCACTGTAAGGGGGCCAGCAACAAATGTGTACACAGGCAAAGGTGGACGTGGTGGTCAGTCCTCGGGCAGGACATCATTTCCTCTGTTTAGTGAGTTTGCCCATGCTAGCCAGCTGCAGCATGCAGAGGAGGTGGTGGACTGGCTTACTAAACCTTCCTCATCCTCCTCATCCTCTGTCACGCAAGCAGAGACAAGTGTGTAGTGCCCTGCAGTTGCCAGAGTGGATAAACCAGCCTCCTTGTCCACATCTATTCCTGCCATTTTTGCCTTCCTCAAGGGTTATGGTAGGAAGGCGCCCCCGACACCCACAGAGTAATTTTTCTGCACCTGTTTGACAGGTGCATATCATTGCATTTTTTACAGCAAGGCCAATTCTTGCTTTCATCAAGAGTATCTCTATAGGGTTGCAGTGGGAAGGTGCCACCGACACCCAAAGACCAATTTTTACGCACCCGTTTCTTCTATACAAAGTCAAAGTGACACCAGAATGTATCCAAAAAATCTCTAATCTTGTTTCCAGTGCACTACATTGTGGCCTCATCATACACACTGGCTCCCCAGCTGTTGCTGAGCAAAATAAAGGCAGCTTGCAGGAAAAATGTCATTTTTTTTGGCTTTATAAATGCAATTATTCCTGCAGCAGATTCTAGACATAGTACAGATCTGACATTTACAGGTAAACTAAGGGGACCCCCCAGGCACTATATTGGAAAGATTTTTTTCATTTTTAGGCTTTCACTTTAAAAATCAAAAAATCACTGCTCATTTAAAAATGACGTTTTTCACAAACTTTTTTTTTATTGATACATGTTCCCCAGGGAAAGACCTGAACCCCTATAACCATTGTATGCCCAATTACTTGCATATAAGCCTTCAAAATGGGCACTTTTTATTTTTGACGTTCGGGTCCCATTGACTTTTGGGTCCGAAGTTTCGAGGTGTTAAACGAACAGGGGTCCGTTCGGCCCTTTTGGTTACTCTATTATGCACAGATCTCATTCGAATGGTGGTTTTAAGTTATGGTGTCCTAACTTATAGTGTTATTATCTAGCTGCAAGATTTTCACAGTTAGCTCAATGGTTTGCTCCTTCAAATCAAGTGTCTTGGTTACATTTTGAAGAACAGTCAATTATACCATTCCATCTTCAAGGTATTTTATAGTCCAAGTCAATTCAACCCGGAGATCTTTCCTTTAACTATGGTGGTGGCTCAATCATATCAATTGTTGCACCGATATAAAGATAAATTTGACTTGATTTTTTCCACCCTCCCAGCATCCTTTATAGGAGATCCCCGCTTCTCAACTTAGCAACACTTTCTATATATGTAAACTACATAACCTCACTACCTTGAAATCCCTATCCCTAAATAATACATTTCGCCCTTTTCAGATTTATGTGAACTATACAATATCCCAATTTCAGAATTACCCCATTATACTCAAATTGAAAAATTCTACCAAAAATACTTCTCTCTAACATTACATCCCCCTTATTCCCAATTTTAACAAATCTGCATCTCCTCAATGAGAGATAGGGGATTGATCCCTGGTATTTACCGCTGTTTAAATGAATTTTCTCTTTCGGAAAAGTCAAAACCAATGCTTCAATGGGAAATTGACTTGGACCAATCTTTTACACTACCGGAAAGGACCACTATGATCCAAAACCTACTGAGATGTACTCAGTTACACACCAGATGGTACCTAACCCCGTACAAAATAAACAAATTTTATCCATTGATCTCTTCCACATGTTTTAGAGGATGTCCAGATCAAGGTACCATCTTACACACATTCTGGAACTGCAAAATTTTGAAACCCATATGGCTACAAACAGCTACTAAGATTGCACATATTATAGAAAAAAAAATTCCCCTCACCCCAATGATGTGTTTATTGTTTGCACCTATACCAAATGTACCTATACAGCATATTATGCCCCGTACACACGGTCGGACATTGATCGGACATTCCGACAACAAAATCCTAGGATTTTTTCCGACGGATGTTGGCTCAAACTTGTCTTGCATACACACGGTCACACAAAGTTGTCGGAAAATCCAATCATTCTGAACGCGGTGACGTAAAACACGTACGTCGGGACTATAAATGGGGCAGTAGCCAATAGCTTTCATCTCTTTATTTTTTCTGAGCATGCGTGGCACTTTGTGCGTCGGATTTGTGTACACACGATCGGAATTTCCGACAACGGATTTTGTTGTCGGAAAATTTTATAGCCTGCTCTCAAACTTTGTGTGTCGGAAAATATGATGGAAAATGTGTGATGCAGCCCACACACGGTCAGAATTTCCGACAACAAGGTCCTATCACACATTTTCCGTCGGAAAATCCAACTGCGTGTACAGGGCATTAGAGTAATACATACACTGTTTAACTCAATCCACTGGATGATAGCTTTTAATTGGCATTCATCAACCTGTGGTCCCAGGTATTGAGTAGAATGGATCAAATAAAAACTCTCAGAGCGTATCCACCATATACTCTTTGACACCATGCACATTTAAAAAAAAAAATAGTCCCCCTGGGACACACCACTTCCTTATATATCACCTGGTATAGTCTAATAATGCATATCATTATAAAACAAAATGGTGCTTTTTAAATTATATAACCTGATAGGAAATATACATCCCTAGATCGCACCATTATTATTTGTATATTGTATTGCTATGTTCTTCTTATATGTACCATTCACCTCATATTAAGTAAATACTTGATATATCGGATGTACCTATGTTTTGGTTACACATTTGTACTAACCTATGACCTTTTACAATAATAAAAATAGTTTGTAAACAAAAAATAAAAGTCAGCAGCTACAAAAAAGTGTAGCTGCTGGCTTTTAAAAATCGGACACTCACCTGTCTCATGGTCCAGCGATGCGGGTGAACGAAACCCGGCTCCTCTCCTGCTCCTCAACTTGGTGCTGGCATTGTGACTGTGGGCGCCCGGCTGTGGCTTCACAGCCGGGCACGCACTGCGCATGCATGAGCCGCACTGCGCTCTGTGATAGGCCAGGCAATCTTCTGGGACCTGTGACGTATCCCAGAAGATTGCACGGAGGGAGAGGGGAGGTGAACTTCCTTCCGGCTCTGCGGAGCCCAGGGAGGGAGTGGGAGCTGGATGCCCCTAAAAAGGGTATCCGCCCCCTCCAAAAAATGACATGCCAAATGTGGAATGTCAGGGGTCACCTTTCACTTAAAGCGCAAGCTCCAATTTTTGGTGGAACTCCACTTTAAGTAGAAAGAAACTGATGTTAAAGTGATTGTAAACAATTACTTCGTAATACAACCCATTCAGTTTAAAATTGAAATGACAGGCAAAACATTTGTGTATAGATATACAAAATCATTATAAATACCTTTTTTCCCCTTATTTTCCCCTTTATTCCCTCTGTTCTCAGCTGAATAGGAGCTGTGGAAGGAGAAGCAGCAGCACACTGAGCTTCCCAGTGAATGGTTGCACAACGGGGGGGGGGGGGGGGGGTCAGGACAAGTCTGATCATTGGTTAGTGTGGTCAATTTTTTATTTTTCGTATATCATCTATTTAAGTAAATAATTTTTAGTTTGATGATAAAATACATACAGTATATGACTGAAATGTACACAGTATCAGTAAACGGAATACATATCTAAATAATGAACAATATATTTCAAATGTCACACAAATAATAAATAAAAAAGCAAATAAAAATAACGCATAAAATCAGTAATAAGTTAGATGAAATAGAAAGGAAAAATCAAATTCACTTCCTTTAAAATTTCATACCCTAAAATGTGTAAATGTCTAAAATGTGTAAATAAAGAAAACAAAAGGGAAAAGGGGGGAAAGGGGATGTATGTTAGGGAATAGGGGGTAAGGGACAAGAAAGTGAGCAATCAGAATGTCATAAATCAACTTCTAGTTTTCTCTGAATATTTAAAAGCATTCCATAGGAGGCATGTTTTATTGTAATTTTCATGTAGATTGTGTGAGGAGAGGACTAGGTTTTCTATTTCATTAATATTTTCAACTTTGGAAAATCATAGTGATAGTGTGAGTGGACGTGGGTCTCTCCACTTCAAGGAGATACAAGACTTAGCAGCATTGATCAAATGTCCTAGGACCACATTTTTGAAAGTTGTAATTGATATTTCTGAATTATGTAGGAGAAAAAATGGAGGATATAATCTGTACATTTTTGAGAAATCCTCAGTACTTCTCTCCAGAATTTGGGTTAGTTTCGGACAAGCCAAAAATATATGTAAAAGGTCTCCCTTGTTCTCCTAGCACTTCCAACATCGATCTGAAGTAGAAGGAGCGTGGTCAGTTTTTAATAGGAAAGAAGCAGACTGTCAGGAACACTAGGCATTTCACATAAAGGAAACAATACAAAGAGAACAGGATACTTTCTCATACAAATACACGGTACAGCAGGCACATATCAGGAATGACATTTTGGGGGAACAAACGCTTTAAAGGCTTTTGGAATACAGTATATTCAAGTGAAATTAGGGATATTTCATAATGTATTTGCATGGAAATCATATTTATATAGCAAAGAGTTAATCTTAGTTAAACATTAAATCTTAATAGTTATTGGGTACAGTGGCATGTGTTGCATAGATACTCATGGGTATGACTCCTGGCCTGTGGCAGTATTCATTCCACACTAGAGTGTAAACAAATGGTTTAAATGCCCTTGGGATGGAAACAAGTCTGTCCTCAAAGCTGCTGCTGAACTGCATAAAAGTGGTGCCTTGTGAATTGCTCATTGATAGTTTTATGTATAATTAGTACTTAGCCTCCATAAACGGTATGCTTCCCTACCATATGATGAAGTCTAAATTAATTATCCTTGAACAGTTGCACTCCATAATAAGAATATTTATAGAGTTGAAGCAGTTATTGGCATTAAGAAGTGCTGTGTTTATATCTCAATCTCTTCTATAACTTAAAAATCTCAGCTTCATCTGCATTATATAAGATCATCTTCCAAGGTGTCTGTCACTCTGTATGCCCATATGACGTGCCCATCTGTCTGATGCACATGGAATACTAAGAGGCAATAAAGCTTTGTGTAATTACTTTGCCTGTATCATTATAATTGGACATATGGATGATGGTCGGCAACAGAAGGAAGACAATAATTAAAAAAAAAATCTGCTTCAACATTCAAGCATTGCTGGTTATTTCACATATAGTCTGTAAATACTGAAAAGTACAGATAATTTGCTACAGACTAATTCATTTACATGAATGAATATACATTTTTTGTACAAGTTGATGTATTTGTATCGGTGCCAGGTCAAGGGAAGCTCTACTGGTAATATACAGTACAGTACATAGGTTGCCATTTCTGAGCTCTACTTTTGACAGTGTTAGTTGTCTTGCTGATATGCTGATCTGAAGGCATCTGGATGGAGATGCACATCAGACCATACTTTCTGAGTCACTAATATTGGCTTTTGTGTATGGGGAAGCATGTCACCTCCTTGCATGTGACAGTGCTTAAGTCTAGCAACCAATTGCTGGGCCCCAGCATTGTCACAACAGAGGGAGTGAAGTCACCATTCTTCTTAGCTTCGGATTCTTTCCAACACTGGAAATTCAGTGGAGAAGCACTGGCAAGGTAACTATCAGTGGGCTGGGAGTGTGCTTTCCACAGACGCTGTCACTTTGCCCTGAATGGGCAAGGTGACAGTGCCTTTTTAAATATGACTGTATAATATTTTGGAAAAATAGTGCATAAAGTATTGTGGGTATACATATAAATAAATAGAAATGGCTTTGTTATTTCACAATTTAGAAGGAACAGTATTGACCAAATACATCAAGTACACCTAGAAAACATTGGTTTGTGCCACATGTCTCATTATAAAAGATTGATGACATCATCACATAGGCTTTCGTCATGTTTAAGGACCAGCCTCGTTTTGGATTTTAGGTGTTTACATGTTTTTTTTTGGCTAGAAAATTACTTAGAACCCCCAAACATTATATATTGTTTTTTTTCTAACACCCTAGAGAATAAAATGGCGGTCATTGCAATACTTTTTTTTGCACCGTATTTGCGCAGCGGTCTTATAAGTGCACTTTGTTTGGAAAAAATTCACTTTTTTGAATAAAAAAATAAGACAACAGTAAAGTTAGCCCAATTGTTTTTTATATTGTGAAATATAATGTTACGCCAAGTAAATTGATACCCAACATGTCACGCTTCAAAATTGCGCCCGCTCCTGGAATGGCGTCAAACTTTTACCCTTAAAAATCTCCATAGGCGATGTTTAAAAAATTCTACAGATTGCATGTTTTGCATTACAGAGGAGGTCTAGGGCTAGAATTATTGCTTTCTCTCTCTACCGGTCGCGGCGACACCTCACATGTGTGGTTTGACCACCGTTTTCATATGCAGGCGCTACTCACCTATGCGTTCGCTTCTGCGCGCGAGCTCGTCGGGACAGGGCGCTTTAAAAAAATTTTTTTATTATTATTTATTTTTCTTTATTTCCTTTATTTTTTCGCTGTTTTTTAAAAAAAAAAAAATTGGATCACTTTTATTCCTATTACAAGGAATGTAAACATCCCTTGTAATAGAAAAAAGCATGACAGGTCCTCTTAAATATGAGATCTGGGGTCAAAAAGTCCTCAGATCTCATATTTAGACTTTAATGCAAAAAAAAAAAAAAAAGTCGTTTAAAAAAATGACACAAAAAATGTGCCATTAAGAGAAGTGGGCGGAGCTGACGTAATGACGTCGCTTCGGCCGTCCTATGGTATAGAGACGGGTGGGCGCCATCTTAGCCTCACTCGTCTCTATACTGAGGAAGAGAAAGGACCCGATCGCCTCCGCCGCTACCGACGGCTCCAGTAAGCGGCGGAGGGCGTGGGAGAGCGGCGGGAGGGGGGTGGCGACTCTCCCGCTGCCAATAACGGTGATCTCGCAGCGAACCCGCCGCAGAGACCACCATTATCGTGTACAGAAATGCCGGCCCTAAAGATGGATATCACGGTTGTGGCAGCAGCTGCTGCCGTTACCGAGATACCCATCTTTTTAAAGTAATGACGTGTATATATACAGTGGCCGGTTGTTAAGTGGTTAAGAGGTTGAGGAAGCACCTTGATCTCCCCATCTCTCCATTAAAAGTAACATGGGATGCTCTTGAAATTAGGAGTATACAAAGCCTTTTATGATGTACTAATTGACTAATTGGATGTTTGATATTAGGGATGAGCCGAACACCACCCCCCCCCCCCCCACCCACCCCCCGTTCGGTTCGCAGCAGAACATGCGAACAGGCAAAAAATGTGTTCGAACACGCGAACATCGTTAAACTATATGGAACACAAACATGAAAAATCAAACGTGCTAATTTTAAAGGCTTATATGCAAGTTATTGCCATAAAAAGTGTTTGGGGACCCTGGTCCTGCCCCAGGGGACATGTATCAATGCAAAAAAAAGTTTTAAAAACTGCTGTTTTTTCGGCAGCAGTGATTTTAATAATGCTTAAAGTGAAACAATAAAAATGAAATATTCCTTTAAATATCGTGCCTGGGGGGCGTCCTTAGTATGCCTGTAAATTAGCACATTTTTCCTGTGTTTAGAACAATAACACAGCAAAATGACATTTCTAAAGGAAAAAATATTTAAAACTACTCGCGGCTGTAATGTATTGTCGGGTCCCGGCAATATAGATGAAAATCATTGAAAAAAATGGCATGGCCCCTCCCCCCCAGTCCTTTGGCAGTCCCTTTGGGTCTGGTATGGCTATTAAGGGGAACCCTGCACCCAAATTAAAAAAAAGAAATGGCTTGGGGGTCCCCCAGGACCCCAGGAACTATATACTCTATACAGCAGTATATATACTATATGGCCTGCCCTATATGCAGAAGATTGGACCTTAGGTTTTGGTGGTACCAGGACACTGTAAGCCCTCACAGTTACTCTTGGTGGGCGCAGGAATGGGCCCTGCTGTGAAATATTATATAAAAAATTGTAATTACATGCCCCTGTTAAACAGGGGCAGAAAAATTGGGCCTTTGGTGGTGGTGCCACAACACTGTAAGCCCTCACAGTTACTCTTGTTGGGTGCAGGAATGGGCCCTGCTGTGAAATATTATATCAAAAATTGTAATTACATGCCCCTGTTAAACAGGGGTAGAAAAATTGGACCTTGGGTGGTGGTGGTGCCCTAAACCATAATTATTGTTGGAAGCTAGAATCATCAAGATTGAGTAGGAATAGGATAGTCAGCATAGGCAGTCTTCAAGGGATCCCAGATCCATAGCAAACTCAATCAGTTACATCAGCATCAGGTGCTTGATAGCTGCTGATGCAAGACTGATTAATGTTTATGAATGTGAGCCTATCAACGGAGTCTGACCAGAGCTCCGTCAGGACATCTACAACTCATCTACTTTGTCCTTCTTCTTCTATTCTCCTTTTCCTCTCTCCTTCCTTTCATAGCCTCTCTATTGTAGCCTTTGTTTTGGGTATAGGATGCTCCATGAAGAGTGGGTACACAACGCACACTAGGAGACCCACTGTTTGAAGATCTACCTAGTCTCCCCTAGTAATATTGGGCACAAGAACAACCAGGAGTGCTCTCATTACTTTTACATTTGTCTGCCCTCTCACGCCCACTATTACTATGCTCTAGTCTTAACCACCTAATCATTGTATCTTAATAAATTATATTCAATCACATCATTCTGGGTCTGGAACCTTAACTAAGCTAGCTCTAGATTCTAGTGCTCTGCATGAACGGTATTTTTTTTCTGAATGAGAAGAAATTTGAGCCTCATAGTTGTAATGCTTTCAGTATGAAGGCCGTATTTATTTATTTTTTCTCACATCATATTCCCTACTTTTAATTTAGAAGTCCCTCATTTCACATTAGAGTTACCTCCTCTCACATTAGGAACCCCCTTCACATCAGAGCCCCCCACCTTCAAATCAGAAGCCCCCCATGACATCAGAGCCCCCCTTTGCTATCAAAAGCCCCCACATCATCAGAGTTGCCGAAGGCCAGGTAAAATCTTGTAATAGGTCGGATGTGGGCTGCAGACCATAGTTTGGAGACCCCTGATCTAAGTCACTACTGATTCTGATGGTTAGTCTCATGAGACCTGCAGTAAGATTTGGTGATGTGACTGCTGTGCTCCTTACTGCTCTCCTTGCTGGATAAAGGGCTGCAATGCATGGATCTCCCTGCTTCAGCTTATCAGTTCTGTTTTTCTTTCTACCTCTCCTGATACATCGTGAATATTCCTCCACCAGTCATCAGGGGGGCAGCTGTGACATGTGGAAGCCAATGCCAGGTGCCTCTAGAAATATGGCTGCATCCACACAGCAACAATGTAGAACAAGGCATGTTAGATCAGTAACAGTGAAAGAGCAGATGCATAAAGCATACAAGCAAAACTAATGACTAGTCATTTGCCCTCTGGTTGCCTATTTTTGGGCACAGCGTCTGCAAAACAGGTCTGTAAGCAGGTTGGAAAGTTCTAAATAGCTGCTGCACGGCAAGAAGGGAAAGGGTTCACTTATTTCCCAGGTCTCTGTTTTTGGCAGGCTGCTGCTGGGCTCTGCCCTCTCCCTGTGCATGTAAAATCAGAAGGGAGCTTTGCCCAGATGAGTCCAGCCGCATGGGAGAAGGAATGGCTGACAGCTACCATATAACCTGATCCACCAGCACACCGTCCACCCGGAGGGGCTCTGTTCGGCTATCCTTCATCTACCTTCTCTGTTATCTGTCACCACTGAAGTATACCTGCCATGAGGAGCCTGTCAACATCTTTGGAGCTGCTGAGACCTGTAGCCCTCCTGAAGACACCAGCATGGACTCTGACTGTAAAGGTATGCTGGGGCAGCACACAAGCCTGAGTTAGGGATTAGGAATGTATGGAAAGGACTGTTTCTTGGACATGTTTTCCACCTTTCTAGGTAAAGCTTTCAAACTGTGCCTCCTGCCTGGGCTGAAGTTATTAAAGGAGTGTAATCCAAGTAACTGGCAAAAGTAGTCTCCAGCTTTGGGTCACTAGGCACATTGGTGTATGAAGAGTCAGCATTTAAAGAGTCATCCTAGTGCAGTATTATATGTGGTTGCCATGGGCAACGGAAGTCTATTGGGAGCAGGCTCGAGCCACTGAGGTTCTCATTCTGCTTAAAGTCACAGGGAGTCAAGAATTAAGTGAATGCCCACATGGAGCCCATGCTAGGCGCACTGCGGGGTCCTATTCCACTACTGGGAGGGGTAGTGGCAAACGCAGGTGGATGTGAACATAAGCTCAGTGTGTCCCTCCTAAATGCAAGCTACATTGAGAGGTGTACATTGACACGAGGACCCGAGAGGACAGTTGTTGTGCAAGTGTACGTTCATTTCTGAAAGCAGAGGCCCGCCATAAGGTTGAGTATTCCCCCATGGTGGCCTCAGTCTTGTCCCAGGGCATTGATGAAAGTGGCACTGAAGTAAAGGTACCGCATGTGCAAGACAAGTGACCCTGTTACAGGTGCCTAGCGTAGCCCTGAAGAAACCACCCTGGGGGTAGTCCTCTTATGTGACCCACAATTGGCACCCAACAAGTTAATATGAACCTGAAGGAGGGTCCATCATCACTAGCCTACCCCTTACATGTCTGTTTTAGACTTTAGTGAGAACAAGAACTTATTCGCAGTGTGTGATAAAGTGAAATATTGTTATATTTGGGGATAAATGCAGTTAGTTTGAACTCTCTGTAGTCTGCAGTTTTAAACATGTGGTCAGAGAACAAAATACGCACAAAACATTTAAAGCCCTTCCTCTGCAAGTATGATTATGTTTTTTCATATTTTCTTAGAACAAACAGTGAATCACATAAAACACAATCTAGAGTTGCCATTTGGACAGTTTCTGACTAAACAGGAAGGTACATAAATGCCAAGGACAGCATCCTGACACTAAACAAGCACCTCACTTAAAGACAATAAAAATCTGTAAAATGCAAACAGCTGTCAAATCATACCATGTCTTCATAGGACAAAGACACAGTAATTTCCACAGGGTTCATAAGGCAATAGACTATAGCAACAATTCAGTTATTTTAACTGGGCTCATTATTTTATTAAACAATATTTATTTCATCATACGATTCAATTTATACATATAAATATAGCATAATAGTGGAACTAGTTTTTTACTCATATTAAAGCCCAACTCTAAGCTACTTTTTTGTAAATAGTGCCCCCCCAATAAAAATCTCTTTCTGCAGTAATTCCTTTTACCACTAGATGTCCTCAGTCTAGATGCTGGGCAGTGGGCATCATTCACCTTAGGAAGACTGAAAACCTCCTGCAAGTCTATGATGCAGGGCATCATAGACTTGGCCACTGATGGCATCATAGCACTAACATAAATTAGTATCATTTTGCACCGTTCACCTCCAGAGAAGTTCCTAAGAGGACGCTGCTCTGAAGATATCTGGAAAATACACGTCTGATCAGTGGAGTAGAGTACACTGAGTTCCCAGCATAGCTAGAGAACTGACCACTGTGTGCTCTCTTGCTTAGTGTGATCAGTTTTTAATAGGAAAGCAAGGGGACTAGTAAGAACACCAGGGATTTCACATAAAGGAAGCAATACAAAGACAACAGGAGACTTTCTCATACAAGTACATGGTGCAGCAGTCACATGTCAGGAATATAAAGTGGTGGGGTAACAAACGCTTTAAAGTGTTTGTTACCAAAATCAAAAATATGGATCCTGCTCCTTTAAAGAATGTTATACAGCACAGTGTGTGTGCTGTGTAATTTGCCCCCCTGTATCACCTGGAATACCTTTGTCCCCCCCCCCCCCCCCGTAAACTGACCACAGTATATAAAGGCCGCTGAGCCCTGATACCGTGGTCAGTTTACGTGCCTCTGTCATCTCCTGTTGCTGAAAACCCTTAGTAATAGTCATGCAATCCCCTGTCTTTCATAATACTAAGTGCCCTGTATATGTGCCTTTTTAAAATATGCTGTTCTATACCTGATTTTCGAGTGCCGTGAGGAGATTGTGTGATTATTACTAAGTGGGTTTACAACCACAATAAGGTAAAAAACCTTCTGACTTTAGAACCACTTTATTGCGACTCCATAGAGAAATTATCTGCGGGAATTTCTCAGTTATCAATCCTTTCTGCGCTTGGTGGTTACTGCCACCAACCTTCAGGTCGTTACTTCATCTTGTAAGAAAGTGGTAAACTCCACGCTTAGGAACAAGCCGGGTTGCAGTCCCCCCTAATAGGCTCCCCTAGGGAGCTATAATGAAAGTGGTAAAAAGAAAAGGGGTGAGTGGCGCTACCCTAATATAATGCGGGGTGGTAATACTCTGTAAACCCACAGTGGTATACCACCCACACCTAAACATAAACAAGTGATATTAATAGTGATTCATATCATAAATAGTGTAAGTGCACACATCAAAAGATGATATAATAGGACCATCTGTGACATAAAACCAATTGTCCAAGAAATGCATACATCCCAACCTTGAGATGCAACACCAAAAAAAATATATATATAAACTGAAAAAATGATATTATAACTTATATATAAAAAACATCAGTTCATGAAAAAATGTGTTAACCTAAAACATAAGCAAAAAAATACAATAGTCCCACACAAGTGATGTGCAAAATTGCTGTACAAAATGCCAACGGCTCCAAGGTGACCACGGTGCTCGGCAAATCAGGTGACTCTTGTGCTCCCCCTTAAGGGTCTCCACTCACCAGCTCCCACTAACCCTGCAGGGGTAAATGACATTTGTAGATACCCGGGTGGTTAGGTGTGCCTTGATAGGTCCTCCAGCAGATTCACCGATAGCCTGGCGTGGTATCCTCTAATGGCTCATTCGGTCAATCCTCCAGATCAGGATTTCCAAAACCGATCTCCTATATTCAGAACTTTCCAATCCCAGTTTCCAGAGAATGTTGAGCTGATGAGTGGGGACCCTTAAGGGGGAGCACAAGAGTCACCTGATTTGCCGAGCACCGTGGTCACCTTGGAGCCATTGGCATTTTGTACAGCAATTTTGCACATCACTTGTGTGGGACTATTGTATAGCACTTTTTTGCTTATGTTTTTGGTTAACACATTTTTTCATGAACTGATGTTTTTTATATATAAGTTATAATATCAATTTTTTCAGTTTATATATATATTTTTTTGGTGTTGTATCTCAAGGTTGGGATGTAGGCATTTCTTGGACAATTGGTTTTATGTCACAGATGGTCCTACAGCCGCCGACTGTATCACTCGGCCCCGTCACCCGGCGTGCCGCGTCATTGGATGTGATTGACAGCAGCTCTGCTTTCAATCCATCCATTCTAGCCAATCAACGGCCAGGCTGAGCAACTAAGAGGATGTCGGGAGCGAACGCGGGACTTTTGAGGGGTCAGGTAAGTAAAACGGGGGGGGGGGCTGAGGGGGGGCCGGCATTGTTGGATGTTTTTTCACCTTAATGCATAGGATGCATTAAGGAGAAAAATCATGAACCTTTACAACCCCTTTAATATCACTTGTTTATATCTAGGTGTGGGTGGTATACCACTGTGGGTTTACAGAGTATTACCACCCCGAATTATATTAGGGTAGCGCCACTCACCCCATTTCTTTTTACCACTTTCATTACTTTATCTTGTATTACCAAAAGGGTCAATTGGAAAAAACCACTGAGTTTTTTTTTTTTTACAAATTCAGTTAAGTAACAGAGTTTAACAGAGCTTAAATAGCTGAGCTTCACTGTGATCTTAATAGGTTTATTTACCCTTTTCTGTACACATCTGAGCTGCAGGCCTTGAAGTAGATCCCAATGTTGAGTGGCATATTCATGAGTTTTGATTAATATATGTACTAGGTTATGGTGGTCAATTAAGCGATAAAGTAGGAATAAGTAGATGCCCCTGGAATTTGCATATTTGAAACCAAGTCAGTAAACTAAACAAACTAATGCAAAAAGGCTGCAAAGCAAGCAAAGTACCTGCACATACCTTTGCTGTGCATCTGATCCAGGCCCTGAGAAATACTAGGTAGTGGTACTGGTAGGTAAAGGGCATATGTAAAAGTTGGTAAATAGCTTCAAATTAGCTGTATATAGATTATGTTTAAAATATAAAACGAAAACTACATTTGCAGAGGAACTTTTGGAGGTTATGGGGGTAGATCGGATAATGCAGGGACAATATGTCCAGGCACTTTATAGTTCTTTACACCCTGTAGACTGCATGCAGTACACATGTATTTAAACAAAACACTTTTTATGAAGTTATTTTTCCCAGACCACACTGTTTTAACTCATTACAACTTCCCAATGTGCTGGGTTGGGTGATAATTGCATGGTATTTGTGGTTGTAGTAATGTGGCTCTTTGACTTCAGTGACTCTTTTTCACATTTTCCCATGGTAAACTAGTAAACAGCAGAGATTATAAGTGGAAAAGAACTTGGCTTATTTAAAAACTAAAACTCATGTTTCAAAAGCAGCATTTCTGCAATGAGGAGGCCTAGGGTTTCTTTTACAGTATCGGTGCTTTAAGGAAAATTGTTTGGTTCCTTGTATGTACACTTGACATGCCCTATTGCTTTCCTTTCAACTCAGTATGTATCCATTTATAGTGCCCAGATATGCTATGTTATGATGTATGAAGCCACTGAACCCTACAATTAGCATTGGCTGAGTGATATTTAAAAATTGATGAATTTAGCTCAGTGCATAGAACTGTCTAGGTAACAGTGGGAAAGCAAGAGCATTCTTCCTGCCTCCTCCCAAATCCTACTGTAGCGCCAGGGTTGCCAACCGTCAGTAAATTTACAGAGAGTTTGTATAAATTTGTGATTTTATACAACTATCGGTAAATATCAGGGGCTGTATCTTGTCATGCTGTGTTGACTTTTTAAGTGTAAATCAGGCAAATTACTTGTTATAGGTATTGTCACTGTTTCAATATTGTGTTTATACTGTTTAAATATTGGTTGTCTTCATTTTTCACAGGAGTTCTGTCATTTGTTAGGTTGTCAGTAAAAAAAAATGTGCTCCATCAGTAAAGTTTCAATGTTTGGTCAGTAAAAAATGCTGCGGGAGGTTGTCAACACTGTGTAGCACTTACCCCCAAAGGAGCTAATTGTTTGGGACTGATGTTTGGGACCTGACTCAATGTGTTAATGACCTTTCCCAGCAATGCCACATCCTCTGACACACCAAGGCTGAAGATGGAATATTCATTTGTGCAATACACAGCAAATCAATAAACAAAAAGGCAATAGTAGTGAACAATAACAGATACCAAAACTGTATAACACAATAAACAACTGGAGGATCTAATGCCTCTGCCTCAAACCCTAAAACCAAGGAGGTCCTAACTATGGGGTGATACTAGGAACTAAAGATCCATTAGTCTCTCCAAACCCCTCACCCTGGCCAGTGTGTTGCTAATCCTTGGTGCCCAAAGTTCTGGCGTTGGAGTGCTCAGAGTTGAGTAGATCCCATGATACCAGGTGTAAGTGCTCAAACTGTATCCTAAAAAAATCTATACCTTTAAACCGTGGGCAGGAATTTGTGGCCAGTGGCCTCTCACCACCAGAAGGTCTGAGGTTTTGTCTCCTCCTGCACTCTGTTTGGACCCAGTGACATCAGCTGCAACTCAGGATTCTCCTACCTGCTAATGTAAGCAGTGACAGAGGACTCAGCGATGAAGACCGCTCACCTACCTGCTAATGTAAGCAGTGACACAGGACTCAGAGATGTCGATTTCTCACATACCTGGTGATGTCAGCGATGACACAGAACTTAGAGATACTGTTCTTCCACAGATCTGGTGATATCAGCAGCAGAGTCTCTCCATATTTCTGACACTGTGGTGACCTTCCAGCAGGAAGCCCTCTGACACATCAGCCTACTTTTATGTTCACCTCTCTCTGTCCTCCACATTACTGCCCTCTATCTGGAATTCTCTCCCTTTTTCCTCCTCCCAGCTCAATGGTGCTCCTTGGGACTGACTTTAATGGCCCCCTGTCAACTTGGCATGTTGCATTAAATTTGCTGCGGCTGTGTCACAAAGCATTGCATCCACAGCATATGAATAGCCTCCTCCGCCTGTTGTTTAGCCTTTAGGAGGCCGGAGGATGGAAAAATCACAGCTTAGCTGCCCGTTTTTATTGCCCCTTGGCCATCTATGTGAAAGAGGCCTAACACAGTAAAACATTTTATGTGTGGAATTTAGGAATCACTTTGTTGGAACCACTGTGTTGTGCTCTGCATAATGATGACAAATGATTGATAATAGCGCTGTCCAATCAGGAGCCATCATCAAGCAGAGCACATTTTTCAAAACAAAGGTGTAGATATTTTTACATAACACTGCTTCAGCCAGCAAGGAAAGAAAGTTCATGTCAGAGAAGAAAGATGTGCAGCCACATACTGATTACCCAAACACTGCATGGATCAAGCCTTAGCTAGCCCACACACAGATCCCCGCCACAGATGACAGTGGATGCCCCTCCCAGTAGTTAGGACCCAGTGATGGTGCTATTTACTTCCTATGCACAGTGCACTGCTTACAGGGTGCTCCTGTGGAGTGCTTTGTAGCATGAGCAGAAGCCCAGGAGCTGATTGATTCAGCTCCTTAGCTTAATGCTGAACTCCAGCTTTTACTGACAGCTGGTAGTTTCAGCACTATGTTCCGCCATATTTTCTGTAATTCAACATATAGTCTGCTGTGCTCCAGACCAGGTCGGGAGCACAGTAAGCCTCACACTGAGTGGTGGCGGGCTGCATGCAGCCCAGAGAACGCATGTTGGGCATCAGAGGTCCAGGGATTTACCTGTTTGCTAATGATACCCAAGATGGAACACAAAGCGGAATTGTGCCTTCTTACTTGGTTGCATGCCAGGAAGGGAAGTGCAGAGTCTGAGACCACCTACCAGCTCCTATTACACATTACCAGCTCCATCATACACTTTTGCTCTGAGGCAAGGACAGGAGACACATCATTTACATGTCCATACAAAAGGCCTCGCTATTTACATGGTTGCCGTCCTGGTCCTTAGATGTGGCCCTGCTCCAGCACCGAGGATCAATTACAGTAGCCCGGCCACCCAGAGGGGTGCATCATGGTAATATGCAATAGGTGTCTTTAACCATTTAACAGAACACAGTCTACTTTCAGGCTGCTACAGCCTACTTTCAAAATTAAACAAGATGGAGTCCTTCAGTCCTCTCTCCAGAGTGAGGCACTCCTACACCAATGTGATATTGCAGTCCAAAGGCAAAGTCCCTAAAGGTGATTCCCTGCCCAGGAGGGAGGGCGTGCAAAGGGGTAAAATTCTAATCCATCACTCGCATGTTTTTGCCATGAGACTGCCTCCTCATACCTTCAACAACCTTTTCCAGTGCCACCCGCCATTAATATCCAGCAAGGGCCAGAAAGGGCTACACCTAGCCAGGAGGGGAGGACAAGCATATACATTGAAACAACTATTTAATTAACCCCTCTTACATGAGCTTAATACAAATATTTTTTTAAATGTTAACTTAAATGAATGCTAATAGACTTGCTAAGGTCGATAAATGCAGAGCAATAGAATGGCTGAAATACCATGTTTGGAGAAAATGTCAATCCAGGCTCAATCCATTATCGATCATGTGACCAAAAACCAAGCCAAACCCTGGCACTAAACCAAATACCTGTTTACTTTGAGAGCTATGATGTTGGTGAATGCCTGATGATTTTTAAAACAGCATTTTAGAGAAACAGATAAATCAGCCACAGAAGCTGGAGAGGCTGCCAGACATTAGACAGCAATTACTTGTGGGACCATGGTCATTATTAAAAGATATTGCCTATTTAGTGATGCCTGGTATAGAAGCCTGACTTCTGTGAAGAAGGGTGAGGACAGTGTGACGTAAAGGGGGAAACTATAATGTGGAGGGGGGGGGTACTCAGTACATGATGTAAGAAGGTGGCTATGATATAAATATGGGGTGGCTGTTATGTGAAGGATCTGAGTCATTGCACAAACATGCGATTAAGACCTCTGCTGAAAGAAAACTTTACTGACTGGACCTCCATGAATTTAAATTCCATACCTATGTTTTATACCAAGAAGACTACCTCCAAGAGACACAATGGGGGGATTCAATAAAGCTGCTGTGCTACTTTTCTGGTTTTAATGTTTTGCGCCAAATTCATGAAGCATTTGAGACACGTTTGGTTCTGATATCCACTTGTGCACAAAATGCATGTAGTCCTAAAATGCGCCACTTACAGTATACATTGTGTTCCATTGAAATGCGCCACTTTACGCCACTTTGCGCCAAATGTAAACGTGGAGCTAATTAAGACCAACTCTTTTGGCGTACAGAGAGAAAAACAGGTACATACATTTGGTGCATTCTTCCCCACTTTTAGAATGCATGAGAGACACTTTCACAAAATCTGTCTGCAACAGTTTTTATGAATACCAGGTAATGTGTTCTGGAACCATTATTGTGTAGCCATCACCTTTACATTACACTTCATTATATAATAACTTTGTACTGAAACCTAGTATCAACTTAAGTACAACTTGTAATTTAATGTCTCTAAAGTAGTACAATCTAGTTTACCCGCATGTTTAAATTAGTTGGGTTAGTCCTTAGCTAGACCCTTCTTCTACTTGTTCCACAGTTAATTTCCAGCCTTTATAGTGGGGACAGGGTGTAGAGAATCATTGTCCATATACATTTTGATATGACCAGTTAACATCCATGTAGTGCATTTTTCACAAGTAAAACTACATTGGATTAAACTGTTGTGCCTTATTGGAGAATTGAACTGTCTGTGGAAGGTGCTTATTCAGCAGGTGATCATGCTGGCCGGATGGACTGAGGTCTAACGGAAGTACATTATCTCACAAAAGTGAGTACACCCCTCACATTTTTGTAAATATTTTATTATATCTTTTCATGTGACAACACGAAAGAAATGACTCTTTGCCACAATGTAAAGTAGTGAGTGTACAGCTTGTATAACAGTGTAAATTTGCTGTGCCCTCATAACTCAACACACAGCCATTAATGTCTAAACCTTTTGCAACAAAAGTACACCCCTAAGTGAAAATGTTCAAATTGGGCCCAATTAGCCATTTTCAAACCCCAGTGTCATGTGACTCGTTAGTGTTACAAGGTCTCAGGTGTGAATGGGGAGCAGGTGTGGTAAATTTGGCGCTCTCACTCTCTCATACTGGTCACTGGAAGTTCAACATGGCACCTCATGGCAAATAACTCTCTGAGGATCTTAAAAAAAATTGTTGCTCTACATAAAGATGGCCTAGGCTATAAGAAGATTGCCAAGACCCTGAAAATGAGCTGCAGCACGGTGGCCAAGACCATACAGCGGTTTAACAGGACAGGTTCCACTCAGAACAGGCCTCACCATGGTCAACCAAAGAAGTTGAGTGCACGTGCTCAGCATCATATCCAGAGGTTGTCTTTAGGAAATAGACATATCAGTGCTGCCAGTATTGCTGCAGAGGTTAAAGGGTTGGGGGGTCAGCCTGTCAGTGCTCAGACCATACGCCAAACACTGCATCAAATTGGTCTGCATGGCTGTCGTCCTAGAAGGAAGCCTCTTCTAAAGATTATGCACAAGAAAGCCTGCAAACATTCTGCTAAAGACAAGCAGACTAAGGACATGGCTTACTGGAACCATGACCTGTGGTTTGATGCGATAAACTTATTTGGTTCATATGGTGTCAACAAATTTCAACAAGATAATGACCCCAAACACACCTCCAAGATGACCACTGCCTTGCTAAAGAAGCTGAGGGTAAAGGTGATGAACTGGTCAAGCATGTCTCCAGACCTAAACCCTATTGGGCATCTGTGGGGCATTCTCAAGCGGAAGGTGGAGGAGCGCAAGGTCTCTAACATCCACCAGCTCCGTGATGTCGCCATGGAGGAGTGGAAGAGGACTTCAGTGGCAACCTGTGAAGCTCTTGTGAACTACATGCCCAAGAGGGTTAAGGCAGTGCTGCAAAATAATGGTGGCCACACAAAATATTGACACTTTGGGCGGTTTAGACATTAATGGCTATGTGTTGAGTTATTTTGAGGGGACACAAATTTACACTGCTGTACAAGCGGTACACTCACTACTTTACATTGTAGCAATGTGTCATTTCTTCAGTGTTGTCACATGAAAAAATATACTAAAATATTTACAAAAATGTGAGGGGTGTATTCACATTTTGTGAGATACTGTATGTTTAAAGCAGTGCTTGAAACAGAACACAATGTAGGCAAGGCATGGTAGGTAAGCCAGGCAACACTGGTGACAAGCACTTTCTCCTCTGCCAGATGGCCACAGTTTCCAAAATGTAGGTCTTCCTTCGGCCACTTGTTTAAAAGACTTCAAAAGACACCTTCAGGCGTTTTGTTTTTTTTTTGTCCTGGATGGACGGCAGTCAGTTTTTGCCAGAGCACAGGTGTATAAAGCTCCCATACGCAACAATTTGTGGTTCGTGGAACACTGCAGATATCATTCACATATTTTAGAATTGAGATTAGACCTTCATAAACAACAGTTCACAAAGCTAAATTTCATATTTCTGAAGCAATCTCCAGATGAAATGCTATGTCTTCCAGTGATGTGTTTATCTCTCCAAATGGCACTTCTTTTGTAAATAACACAGAATGGTAGAGAGAAAAACAGAGTTTTTGCAGATGTTTCAGAATTAAACATACACAGGAAAAAAATCTGAGGACTCCCAGTACCTTCACATTCATATCTTACTCTTTAAAAAACTGAATTCTTGCCATCTGTACATCTGTGTTGAGAATGAGAAGGCAATCAACAGATATGTTCAAACAGGTGGTATTTCTCACCGTGTGAGGAGTCAGGTTGTGTAAAAGATATTCCAGTTCTTGTTCATTTTTTCTTATTCTCCCGTGTGCAAGGAATTGAGCAGACATTATACTTGGTTAAATGTCATAGTGATTGATTGCATCAATGAATATTCATTTCATTTAGATTTTGGAAAAGCCTACAGTTCCCTCTTTAAAAAGTGCCTTGATTATTGGAAGTAAATTAATATTTAAAAACAATGAAAGTTATTATGTTGAAATGTGTAATTCAATGACATATAAAAGGTGAACAATCTTTCTGGTCACCATGGGAATACATTTGTTAGCAGGGAATTTTCTTGTTTCCTATAGCAACCTATCAATTTTCCAACATGGTTCCATAGTGGAAAATGAAACAAGGTTTTAGATATTCACTTTGACTTCATAGTACCCTAAGGGCTCGTTTACACATGCTTCATTATGTGACATTAACACGTTTTTTTAAAGCACTCTGAATGCCAGTCAAAACATCTGTCACTAAATAAAATGGTAAGCTTACAGTCCTCTTCTCACTTCTCACGTTGTATTTGCCTAAAATTTATACTCCGTGTCTCTTTCTTGGTGATTCAAAGTGTCTCCAAAGCCTCCATAGAAGTCGATGCTCACTAACAACACCTGCAGCATTGAGGGGCTTTTATTCAGGGCTTTGTTTTTGAGGTACTGTAGGTATTAGATATCCCAGAATGCACTAGGAAACCAACAAACAAACTGGAAAGATGTCATCAGTAGTCAATTCCAGTTTGTGTATATTGCATAGTCTGGAAGTGTTTGGTGCAGGCATCACATCTGGTGTGCAGCATGAAACAGTAGGAAGGTAAACGGGCTCTGGACTGGAGCGGAACAACTAGCAGTCAACACACATGGTGGGCAACATGGGAACTCTATAGTGAAAGGTGAGCGGGGACCAGGGAGAAAGGATTGAGTAGCAGAGAGTCAGCAGAGCCGAGGAACTGGAGCAGGAGAAAGCAACTGATGTCACAGGTGAAGCAAGAGAGCAATATAATGGGAGGTATGTGAGATCAGAGATAGAGGAGGATCAACAAACCAGAGGTTTGGGTTACTACTGATCAGGGAATCAGCAGAGCTGGGAGTTACTACTGAGCGGGGGATCAGCAGAGTTTGGGGTTACTACTGAGTGGGGCATTAGCAGACCCCCCCCCCCCCCAGTTCAGTTAGTACCAGAATATGCGAACAGACAAAAAAAATTGTGCGAACATGCGAACACCGTAGGATACGAACATGAAAAATCAAAAGTGTTAATTTTAAAGGCTTATATGCAGGTTATTGTCATAAAAAGTGTATGGGGACCCAGGTACTGCCCCAGGGGACATGTATCAATGCAAAAAAAGTTTTTAAAACAACTGTTTTTTCAGGAGCAGTGATTTTAATAATGCTTAAAGTGAAACAATAAAAATTAAATATTCATTTAAATATTGTGCCTGGGGGGTCCTCTTAGTCTGCCTGTAAAGTGACGCATCTATCTGATGTGTTTTACTGTGCTGCAGAAAAATGAAATTTCTAAAGGAAAAAATGCCATTTAAAATTGCTCGGGTACATTATCAAGTATATATATATATATATATATATATATATATATATATATATATATATATTACACGGTATATACTCACAAAAGTGAGTACACCCCTCATATTTTTGTAAATATTTTATCATATCTTTTGATGTGACAACACTGAAGAAGTGACACTTTGCTACAATGTAAAGTAGTGAGTGTACAGCTTGTATAACAGTGTAAATTTACTCTCCCCTCAAAATAACTCAACACACAGCCATTAATTTTTTATTTTTTTATTTTTATTGTTATCTTTGTCCATTCTTTCAGCCTAAGTTAAAAATTTGGAGTTATCCCATTAGAGGTGGACCAAACTTATAAACTGCAACCGGTTAGTTGCAGTATTATTTTAAATCACCGAAGGTCCATAAGGATCCTGTTTTCCCGGGACGTCCCATTGTGAGTGGGATAGATTCTATCACGTCCCGGGTGGGCAAATATATCGACCATTTTTTGCAACCTTTGGTCTCTAGGATACCTTAATTTATCAAGGACACCAAACATGTAATTAATTTGCTTTCCAACATTTGCCCTAAGGAGGGACTTTGGATGGTGACGGCCGATGTGTCTTCATTGTACACTATTATCCCTCACCACCTGGGTTTCCAAGCGGTGGAGCTGTTTCTCACCCGTGACTCTGGCTTACCTCCTGTACAAATTAATTTCATCGTGGAACTTTTGTATTATGCCGCTAGCCATAATTATTTTTCGCTTGAGAACCAGTTTTACCGCCAAGATCGGGGTGTGGCCATGGGGGCAAAATATGCTCCGAGCTTGGCCAACCTTTTCATGGCCAAGTGGGAGGAGGACGTCGTTGATGCACCCAGGAGATCAGAGGTGCTCCTGTGGGCCAGATACATTGACGACGTCCTCCTCCTGTGGGATGGTTGTGAATCGGAGCTACAGAACTTCATGACATCTCTAAACAATAATAACAGGGGTATTAGGTTCAATTTTGAAGCCAGTCGTGACACTATCCACTTTCTGGATCTGAAGATCCAGATAGTGGAGGACCATTTTGCGACATCAACTCACTTCAAGGTGACCGACAGGAACTCTTACATCCCGGTGGATAGTTGTCACCACGAGCCTTGGCTCAGAGCTATCCCCCAGGGCCAATTTTTACGTCTGAGACGTAATTGCTCAGACATTACTACCTTTGATGAACAAGCATCCATTGTTATGGATAGGTTCATCGAGAAGGGATATGACCGTGCATCTCTGTCTCTGGCCGTGAAAACGGCACAGAGACAGACTCTCACTATTGTCTGATGTACCCCGACATAATGCTACTGTATCAGATGCTGTGCCATTTATTACCACCTATTCGGTACAGAATCACGATATTAAACAATTGATACAGAAACATTGGCATCTGCTGGATAGTGACAGAGTTTTGAGCTCAATCTTACCAGTTAGACCTAGAGTGGTCTTTAGGGGGGTGGCCTCCCTTGGGAGTAAGGTAGCTCCCTCTGTCCAACATTCTCCATGTGAGAATCACAACTTTCTCCAAAACCTTACTGGCTATTATAAATGTGGAAGATGCCAAGTTTGCTTTCTAAACGCCAATAGGGCTAGGCGAATTACCCAGTTTACATCTACTAGCACTTTAAGATCATATGATATCAAACCCTTTATTACATGCACCTCGGTAGGGGTGGTCTATCTATTACAGTGCCCCTGTGGGCTTCAGTATGTGGGGAGGACCAAAAGGGCATTGCGGGTTCGTCTAAACGAACATATAGGGAATATTAAGAGAGGCTATGACAAGCACCCTGTGTCCAGACACTATGACCAGGTACATAACCAGGACTCCTCCAATACCCTGTTTGTGGGTATTGATAAGTACAAACCACATTGGCGGGGTAGCCTGTTGGTCAGGGAGATCTCTAAGAGTAAGATGTCCTGGATCCACAGGCTCAAAAGCTATGTACCACACGGCATGAATGTGGATATGGACGTAAATGCCTTTATTAATAATTCCTAAGGAGGGATACAATTTTTTGCCATTAACCAATATACATGAAGTATGCAGCCCAATTTCTAGGTACTTGGATGAGCTGCGTTTGAGAGATGGTATTGTATTTCGATGTTCAAACTGTGCCCTTGGTGAATTTTTTGAAGGCTTATGCTTTGACTTCCCATCCATCTAGACCACCTACATAGCCCTATTAATGAGGTGGCGGGATAAACATACCCTCCTTTATTATCTTTCTATGGCCCATCCGATTTTTCCTTAATAAAAAACTAGGATTCATTTAAAAATATCAATATTATTATTAAATATTGTTTATTTGTCTTTTGGGATCTATTCTTGGAATGTTTTCTATCAATATTTTCATCAAGACGAATTTGTGGGGCTATGGTCCTTTTACAGTCACGATTAGGTTTATTGGTTCCATTTGATTCAATATATCCATTGGGATTAGTTTTCTGACATGGCTCTATAGTGCTGTGCCATTTTGAATACGGCCACTAGGTGGCCACTGTGCTTTTCATTGACATGTCTCCTTATGTCTTTTATAAGCCGGTTCCTGTCTGTGACACGGACCATGCTGCTAGATGGGACCTATTTGTTTAGGATTATTTTGAGGCTTTTTTGCCTTTATTTTATTTATACAATATAGGTATGACTTCTGTGTGTTTGTAAGGATACACAGCTCTATTACCTATAGTTTATTTTATTTCTATTTTCTATTTTCATTTATATATCTTTTTGCAATTTTTAACATGGCCTTTGTTTATTTTATCTTTAGCATGTCCCCTTATGCTCAAGTCAATTCATGTCCTGTCTGTGACACGGATCACACTGGTTGACTTGACAATTTTAGTAATTTGGTTCAAAAATAAAAAGAAAAACTGCGCTGCAGAGCAAAAAAGGTCAAAGGTAAAAGCTGCACACAAAATACACCAATATCTGTGTATACCATGAAAAATAAAAAATAATAAATAAAGTGCGCTAATTATATGAAAATACACACATAGATGTGAATACATGTGGGTGGTAGTAAAAACCACAATCTACTGAGAGCAAGTAAATGACTCCATGAGTGGTAAAAATATATAAGTGCAAAACATAAAAACTCAAATAAAAAGAAGAAACAAAAAATGTGTACATGTGAAATACAATGATATTAATAGCGTGAAAATCTGAAAATCAAACAAACTCAGTCCATGGGTTCAAATATAAAAAGTTCATCAGTGAAAAAAAGCTTCCATCCACTATACAGCTCAGCAGCAACTAATCCCCCTATGAGTGGATTGACAAGGGAGAGAGATGTGCAGGATGGTGCAAATCCACTGGCGGTGACTCCAATAAGTAAGAAAGTGATAAAGGTGGACTCTTACCCTCCGTGTTGGACCCCCTCCTTGGCAGGGTCTATCAGGCATGCAGATTTTTGCCCCTTTAAAGACGTCTACTAATGACGAAACATGTAGGGCGTGGTTACGTTGTAAGCCGTCACGATTGCCCCATGTTATGCACGGGTTATTACGATTTTTATATGCCGGCTTGTTTTTAATTGTATTTTCACCTCACGGAGCGTGCACTCTCCGTTGCGGTCTGTAGTTTTATTTAATAAATTCCGAAACTTTTTACACTATTGGAGCTCTGCTCTTTTGTTTTTTCCTTTGCCACACTGGGAGCAAGAGAGCTTTCCTTCCCCCCTCTCCAGGCGTTTCACTTGGACCAGCCCGGATCGGAGACAACATTCCTAACAGCTGCTGGGGAGATCTTCTCATTACATGGTCCCTGCAGAGGGCAAAAATCTGCATGCCTGATAGATGTATTCACATCTATGTGTGTATTTTCATATAATTAGCGCACTTTATTTATTTTTTAATTTTAGTAATTTGTTGACATTTTATTGCTTTTTTTGGGGTACCTATCTCCATATGAGATGGAAATCCTTTCTATGGCCCATCCGATTTTTCCTTAATAAAAAACTAATAATAAGGATCTATTTAAAAATATCAATATTATTAAATATTGTTTATTTGTCTTTTGGGATCTATTCTTGGAATGTTTTCTATCAATATTTTCCTCAAGACGAATTTGTGGGGCTATGGTCCTATTACAGTCACGATTAGGTTTATTGGTTCCATTAGATTCAATATATCCATTGGGATTAGTTTTCTGACATGGCTCTATAGTGCTGTGCAATTTTGAACATGGCCAGTAGGTGGCCACCATGCTTTTCATTGACATGTCTCCTTATGTCTTTTATAAGCCGGTTCCTGTCTGTGACATGGACCATGCTGCTAGATGGGACTTATTTGTTTAGGATTATTTTGAGGCTTTTTTGCCTTTATTTTATTTATACAATATAGGTATGACTTCTGTGTGTTCGTAAGGATACACAGCTCTATTACCTATAGTTTATTTTATTTCCATTTTCTATTTCTATTTTCATTTATATATCTTTTTGCAATTTTTAACATGGCCACCGGGTGGCCTTTGTTTATTTTATCTTTAGAATGTCCCCTTATGCTCAAGTCAATTCATGTCCTGTCTGTGACATGGATCGCACTCGTTGACCTAACAATTTTAGTAATTTGTTTACATTTTATTGCTTTTTTTGGGGTACCTATCTCCATATAAGTTCTATGGTTCCCAGATACCTGACCTCATACCCCCTTCCAGCCAGCGGTTTATTGCAATTCATGATGAATTCTTTCTCCAGTGATTGTGCACACACTTGCGCACCTGACACCACTCAGTGTTTGGGATTATTTGACCTGGGTAGGCTCGCTGATGATTCGGCATTCACAGTGAGGCTTGGTTTAGTGAGGCACCAATCAGCGCTTGGGATTTTTCAATTTTTTGTGCAAGTCTGCCGATGGAGTGTAACTCAAAGCGAGGCTTGGTCAGGCTCTTAGTACTATAAGGGGAGGTGACGAGAAGCCCCTGGATGATGTGACTCTATCACGAAACGCCACGTAGGGCAGAGCGACGTGTTCTCGTCACCTCCCATTGCTGCTCTTGTTTCCAGTAGGACGGGCTGTCTGTGAGCTCCAGACTACACTACATGCCTACTATTTTCTACTAACATGTGAGTTTAACTTTTTACTTATCCAATAAAGTCAACGATTTTACACTATATGGAGCCTTTTTTTTCCTTCTATGACCGTATCTGCAATGCTGTGAGCTGATGTCTGAGTACCTGTCAGTGTGAACATCTTTAGCCTGACCCTGCAGTCTTTGATGTCCCATCTCAGTATAAGGTCTCAGATCCATTGGTCGTGGTTCGAAGCAGTATTAACAAGCTTTCTCTGATCCTCTGTAACGGGGGATCATGAGTTTCTGGTAAGCGGCCAGTCTGATTTCACGGTGGTGGAGCAAGCATGCTTTTTTCTTCTCACAGCAAGAATTTATGTTTTTTGGAACTTTTTTAAGATACTTTCATATCACATGGGTGATTTATTTTTTATACATGGACTTTTTATCGCTTTGAACATTTTATATTATGTATACACTAAAGGGGAACTCTTCACTTAGTTCTAAATATTTGGTTTGGTGATGATGTGTATGATCACCAATCTGTTTTAGCGCGATTCAACCCCCCTTTTTTTCTTATTTAATTTCACTGTGTTTGTGTTACATAGATGAATCGCGGCTGTAATTGTTATTGTTTATGTATTTCACTGCAGCGCAGTTATTCCCCTCATTTTTCTTATTATTTTAAATCAGCTGATTAAATATTATTTCTTTTTTCCGTGTCATTTCGTTTGGACTCATACATTTTGGGCCCAATCTAGGACTTATTTATATATGTCCCTTGACATTGCAGTCCGATTTTTTTTTTTTCCCTTTTTGGGTTCCTAATATGGAGCTTTCATTGCGTGGTGGACACCAGATCGAGGCTTGGTGTTTTTTCTGTGCTTCCTAATGCCCCGTACACACGGTTGGATTTTCCGATGGAAAATGTCCGATCGGAGCGTGTTGTCGGACATTCCGACCGTGTGTGGGCTCCATCGGACATTTTCCATCAGATTTCCCGACACACAAAGTTTGAGAGCAGGCTATAAAATTTTCCGACAACAAAATCCGATCGCGTCAATTCCAGTTCTGACGCACAAAGTGCCACGCATGCTCAGAAGAAATTCCGAGACGGAACAGCTCAGCCTGGTAAAATTAGCGTTCGCAATGGAAACAGCACTTTCATCACGCTGCAATGTAAAAAATGATTTAATACAGAGCACTCTCTTCTTCTTTATAATGTGAGAAGAATGAAGTAGTTTTGCTGCTTATATTCGCACAGACTTCTCACAAACTTCTTTCTTTATTATTTATCGTGATTCCCTCAATATATTTTGATTTCTCACATCTGACAAATTTTTTTGGTTGTTTTGGGTTTTTTTTTTTTTGAAAGGCTGTTATTTTGTTTTTTTTTGGGTTTGTATTTTTTTCAAGGCTGATCTTTGTTTTATTTTTTTGTTAGTTTTACTCCCTAATATTTTTGTGTGTGTTTTGTGTGTCAAGTTACCACAACACCATTGATATCTTATATTATTGAATCTCAATGATATTGTTTGTTGTTGGTGTCCCTTGTTAATTTCACATTGTATTTTTGAAATGTACCTGAATCCTCACAAACAAACTGTCCTTTTTGAAGGACAACACATATAGGCAAGTATAATTGAAACAAAAAATCCTTTATTAAGGGCTCAGAACCAAACAAAGAGGGAGGCAACGCTGGAGAAACAGCAGAAGTTGGCAAAGCCTTGGACCCAGGCTGTGGTACTACAAGAGGCTGCATCTTTTGCCAGACCAGACTGAACCCAGGGTCATCACTTTCTGGTCTTCTTTCCACGCTTCCTTCCTGGCTGTGGCTCTGGTGTTGGAGATGTGGCAGGAGGAGGAGTAGGACCTGGAGGAGGAGGAGGAGGACCTGGAGGAGGAGGAGGAGGACTATGTGTGAGGTTACAAATGTGGGTAGCAGGTGTTATTTGGCCCCTCAACCCCTTATGGAGAGCTTCCAAAATTAAGGACTCACACAGGAGTCGTTGGCCCTCCTCCATCTGCAGCATTTTGCAGGCAGTTATGCCAGCAAAGTCCTCCTCCACACTGTGGGGGCTTCTCAGGGCCTCTGTAGCCTTCCAAAAGAGGCCTATGGCAGCCTCCTCCAGGTTACTCCTCTTCCTGCCACTCTGTCTTTGCGGGTGTAGGAGAGGGACCTGGATATCAGTTAGCCTGCTTGGCCCGGCCACCTCCTGGCTGAGACTTCCCTGTGTATGAAAAACGGACATGGTTTTAGTTTTTGCATCATCAATCACAATCATAAATTAGTACTCCAAACTAACATCTAGTTAACATCATTGATTGGACGACCAGAAATATTTAGAGGAATGCTATACCTGGCTCAAGCTGGGCTCCTCCACATGTTGCTGCCTGGAAGGCCCAGGTTGGGCGTCAGAAGCCTCAGCTGGGGGGGGGAGGAAGCGTGGAAGGAAGACTAGAGAGTGCTGGCCTGGGTTCAGTCTGACCTGCCAGAAAATGCAGCCTGTCATAGTACCACAGCCTGGGGACATAAATGTCATCTGCAGCTCCGGATCTCTGGGAATCCTGGACCTTCTTGCACTCCCTTAGATATGTGCTCCTCAGGCCACCAATTAGGATCTTCAAATAGGTGATGTCTGCCGTGGGGATCACCGTCTTCAAAAATTCCAGCAATTGATCCAGCGCTGCCTTCCTCTTTGTTTGGTTCTTATATTCAGGGTGGTTTATCTCCCATAGACAGGGCAGCTCCCTGAACATATCAATGAAGATTGGCATAAAGTCGTTATCTTTCAAGATATCCATTTTCACTGCAAGACACAACACAAGACAAACCCTAATGTCAGCCTAAAGTCTTCTA
Source organism: Aquarana catesbeiana (assembly GCF_042186555.1). Taxonomy (NCBI): domain Eukaryota; kingdom Metazoa; phylum Chordata; class Amphibia; order Anura; family Ranidae; genus Aquarana; species Aquarana catesbeiana. Next base: position 864,091,688 of record NC_133324.1, read on the forward strand.
AACTTGTGCAAATATAGGCCTCAATCTATAAGCAGTATAGGCCCAATGTTAAATCTTACCTTCGTTATCATGATCGGCGCCTCCGTTACTCCTTCCTCCGCTCTCAGATCGTACGTACTACGCACACGTGTTACGCTTTATAGACACTGCGCATGCGTGAAACTCCACCCACCCCTGATGTTCTTTCTATTCTATTCCCCGCCCCTTCTCATTCGGCGCAGTGGGGAAGAGCACATGGCGGAGTCAGAGCAGGTGTCAGATAATTACACCAACGAGGAGGAGGAGGAGGAAAGCCCAGGGCCTGAAACGTCCCGATCCAGAAGGAGACGATTTAAGGCATCAAATATGTCTTTTGGGGAGATGTTGGAGATGGTCGACATCCTGAAGAAGGCCGACTATGATGGAAAGTATAGACCTTACCCCAACCCCAATGTCCGAAAGGCCAAGATCATGGGGAAAGTGATCAAAAGTCTGCACCGGAATTTCGGGGTACGTTGATCGAAAGATCAGCTCAGGAAGCGGTGGTCGGACCTAAAATTAAGAGAGCACGAGCAGTACAGAAAGATCCGGAGAGTGCTGCAAAAAAGTAAGTAGTTGTGCTGTTTCCTATTCTTTTTGTCTTTATTACGTTCGTGCTGCTCCACATTTTTCTTTTGGCCTAGAAAACACCATTGTTTGGGCCATATGCATTTGACAACATTTTTTAGGGCCTACTTGTCTGAAAATAATTTGATTGTGTAGATGTGTTTGTTAATAGAATGAAAGGCAAACTAGATTGTGTAAGGAGAGGACACTCAGCAGCTGTTTACACATCTGGACGCTGGAGCACTAGTGTGGGACACAAGAACACCCTTTTTATTAGGGGGCCCACACAGGTGCTCCAGTGTATACTATAGGGGGGTCTTCATCTGTGAAGCTTTTACAAAACAGGTAAAGTATTCAAGCTTGACAAAGGACACTAAAAATTCTACATCTTGGAACTCAGCCAAAATAGACAATTGTACCCCACTTCCAAGCAATGTTTCATATTTATAGTTCTTCCCTCAAATATCTGTGTGCTAAGTATACAATTTTTTTTTACATAGGGGAGAAAAGACTCGGAGGACACCCCTCATCCGAGGAGACCAGAGACCCCCCACCTCTGGAAGAAGGGGAAATCCCCCAAAGACAAGAAGAGCAGGAGGAGGAAGACGTGGTGGAAATTGGCACCACAACAGGTGAGTGTCTGCGACCACAGGCTCAGGTAAGAGATGGATGCCAGCATATTTATAATACATGGGTTTTTTGTTGGTTTCTATCTTTTTAGGTGATCGTGATGTTGTGGATCCAGATCCTTTCACCTCGGAAAGTGCCCAGATCCTGATCGGGGAGATCATGGGGTGTAATGTTGCATTGGAAAACATCCAGAAGAACATCAAAAAAATAAGAACATCATTGATGTTATGGGGAGAGTTTAAAACCCCTCCAAATCCCTTTGTTTTATGGTGTACTACAATTTCATCTTTTTTTGTCAAATAGTAGAAAAGCCAAATTGTGAAGATGCACACAACATGTGTCAACATGTGCTATCTGCCATCACGGAGATCAATGGACGCGTTTTGGGGGTGCAACCCCTTCCTCACTACTAAAGTAGCTGTGAGGAAGGGGTGGCTCCCCCAAAACACGTCCCTTGATCCCTTATGATGGCAGCTAGCACATGTTGACATTCAGGTATTTGTGTGCATCTTCAAAATTTGGCTTTTCCTGGGATGACTTCACCCCATCTGAACGCAATATCAAACACAGTTCCTAAATACTCATGTCTGATATTGCCTTCAAGTTCTACCAAATGTGAACTTTGTAAGTTCAAGATTTGTGTCTTTCTTGTGTGTTTTTAAATATGCCTGTTTTGTCTTAAATGGACATTTATACTTTTTTTCTAATGTGACCCCAAAAATTGTTATACAACAAACATGTTGGTTTGTTTTCCAAACCTTTTCTAAACGCACATGTGATTGTGCTGGTATTAAAAAGATTGTTAATCAAGAATGTGTGGATTATTGTCTCAACGCTAAAACACTTTTGTGGTGTTCTAATTGGTGTTTTCTGTGACAATGGGTGTTTCCTAAGGGCAAATCCACTTTGCACTCCAAAGTGCAGTTTCAAGTGCACTTGTAGTGCAAAGTGTCTTTGCCTTTAGTAAATAACACCCAACAGTGCTTTGCTTTGTAACACAAGCAGTAAATTTCACCAAAGATTTGCTTAATTTTTTTTTTATTTGAAAAAGGTTTCACACATTGTCTGGCATATTGATAGCCCCCTACCCGCAAAGAATTCAAGGTATCTTAGCCGGACATCACGGACACTCATGGAGGGTAAGCCAGGACGGCCACTTTCAAGTGCTGTCAGGGTTGGTTCATTTAGAATTCCGGCCTCAGGCCCAACTGAGCCAGCATAGTTGGCAGAATGTTGCCGTAAAAAGTTGTGTAGAACACAGCACGCCAGGATAATGTGATTCAGTTTGTACTCAGCCATATGTATGGGTGTAAGAAATAGGCGGAACCGGCTGGCCATGATTCCAAACGTGTTTTCCACCACTCTTCTGGCTCTGGCCAGCCGGTAATTAAAAACCCTCTGGTCCGGGGTGAGGGTCCTCATCGGGAATGGCCGCATAAGATGGTCCCCCAGCGCAAAGGCTTCATCCGCAATGAAGACGAATGGGAGTCCTTCCACATTGTCTTCTGGAGGTGGCAAGTCCAAGCTGCCATTCTAGAGACACCTGTAGAACACCGTCTGGGCGATGACTCCCCCATCGGACATCCGGCCATTCTTCCCCACGTCCACATACAGGAACTCATAAGTAGCCGACACCACCGCCAACATCACAATACTATTGGACCCCTTATAATTATAAAAGTATGACCCCGAGTTGGGTGGTGGGATGATGTGGACGTGTTTCCCATCAATTGCCCCTCCGCAGTTAGGAAAGTCCCACCGCTGGGCAAAGTGGGAGGCCACAGTCTGCCATTCCTGTGGCGTGGAAGGAAACTGTTGAGGAAAACAAAAAAAATTTAGTCTTTTTGCACATAAACATAGAAAGCAGATTAGACACAAACATTCTTGCCAACATCAAGATAACATTTATTTGAGGGAGTTTTTAAAGACCAAATTATAAGGTACACCTATCATATCCCCCCTCCCTCCCCCTCTCATGGGCCATTTCTAACATTATGGGGGGGGGGGGAGTTCTTGGCCAGGTAACCCTCTCCACTTCATTGAGAGATGAATGCCTAAATAATAGGTATTACATTGAACAGCCCCTCCTTAGTTACACTATTGGCAGCCCACTGGACAGGTAAGAAGTGTCATAATACAAAGATATAAATACACCTTGAACACATTTTAGCACATTTGGACATTCTGCTATTACCTATCATGATAATAATAGGATACAAAAAATGTAAACAGTACCATTTGAAAGTATACAGGCAGGCCCTTGCACTACATGCTTTGGGGAATTCATCCATAAATCTGACCACTAAAGAGATGGGTATAGTGTGTATCGGTTTGGCCAAGTCAGCAGATGATTGAGGATAGATAGAGAATTGTTATCAGCTGACTTGGGGCAGTTGGGGGGAGGGAGGGTTCCCAATGATTTGGGGACCCCCCAAAAAAAGCCTCTGGAACTCTGCATGAATTTAAAGCACAAATCACATTTCAAAACATTTTAGGGGGTGTTTGGGGTAAAGCACTACTATGGAGCTGATAAAATACATTAAGTGACTACATGAGGTGAATATAGGACCAGGAGACCATGCTGGGGAGGTAAGTGAAGGCAAATATGTACGAAGGACAAAAAAATAATTACATAAAAATCCAGCATGCATGAGAACAAAGGGGACATTCACAGCATATTACAATCATGGTAGTTAGGGAATGAGGAAAGAAATACAATACATTATCAAACATTAAATACAATAAAATGTGATAGGATAAAAATCTTACCGTAATATACTCCTTCTGCAGGACCTGGATGATGGCAGAACAGGTCTCTGGGATAATGATACCCAGAGCCTGGGGGGAGATGCCTGTCGAGAACTTGAAGTCCTGCAGGCTTCTCCCCATCACCAAGTACCGCAGGGTAGCGACGAGCCTCTGCTCCGCAGTGATGGCTTGCCTCATGCAGGTATCCTGCCTGCTGATATAGGGGGTCAGCAAAGCCAACAAACGGTGAAATACGGGGTCCGTCATCCGGAGAAAGTTCCTGAAATCATCAGGATTATTCTCACGGAGCAAAGGCATATGACAGAACTGGTCACGCTGAAGCAACCAATTCTTGGTCCATGAACTCCTCCCCACCCTGTTCATGGACTGGACTTGTGTCAAGGTCAGGACCCCAACACCAAGCCCCCGCACAGCACGAACTCTACGAGGAGTGCGTATACGCAACATGGCTAGAAAACGGTCGGCTGCTCAGAACGAAGTAACAGAACGCACTGAAGAACAGGCCTGTGAAGAGCGACCTGAAAAACAGTAACGAACGAACAAGAACACAATGACAAGTCACGCATAGCTTGCTTGCACGCACTGAAGAGCAGATACAAACCCACAAGCACAAACTGAACAGCAGAAAACGATCTGAAAACCACGAGTCTGAAAAAGCGCGAATCGTCTCTCACCAAACTTTTACTAACACAAGATTAGCAAAAAGAGCCCAAAGGGTGCCGCGCTTGGTTCTGAAATGGCCTTTTCTAGTCTCGTACTACGTGATTTATGTCACCGCGTTCTTGGCGATCGGAAATTCCGACAACTTTGTGCGACCGTGTGTACGCAAAACAAGTTTGAGCCAACATCCGTCTGTAAAAATCCTAGGATTTTGTTCTCGGAATGTCCGATCAATGTCCGACTGTGTGTATGGGGCATTATTGTTGTTTAGTGCTGAATGACACCCAGACGAAATCAAGGATCCTGTTCTCATCCAGTGCTATATAGGTGATGGTTCAGTGCATCGCCCGTGCCCCTTTGAAGACGTCATTTATGATGAAACATGTAGGGCATGGCTACACACTGTACGCTATCACGCCGTTCGCCCTATGTTTGCACGGTTGTTCGCTTTTTACATGCCGGCTTTTTTTTTTTTTTTTTTTTTTTTTTTTTTTTTTTTTTCCATTTAAAATTTTTATTGAGAAGATAATAGAATACATCAATCATCAAAATGAAAAAGGAGCACATCGCTCATCGAGTACAAAATGTAACAATAATACGTCATTTGTAAAAGATGACAACCAAAAAATTTTAGGCAGATAGAGGCTTGTAACACAACTGGATATCCAGTTATGGGCTCCGAGAGTCCCGGCGCCGGAGCCCCTTCTGGGAACTAACTGCTCCGACAAGCCGGGTCTCCCCCAGCCCATCTCTCCACAGGCTAGTGAATAATTGCCTAGAGTGCAGGTACACGCCTACAGAAACTGGAAAATGATAAAAGGGAGACAACCAAAAGGGGTTTGTTTCACTGTAACCATGGAAGATCATATCAAAAACGCATTTATACATTCGTTACTGGGAAAGAAATAAAATAAAAAATAAAAATAAGAAAGGAAGAGAACCAATTGGTCTGTCTATCTCTCAGGAAGGGTCAATTTTTGGTTTGATGATCTAGTCCATAACATGTTATGTTCAAAGGTTAGAAGGGTGTTACCTTTGATAATCTGCCCTGAGGCAAATAGCCCAGATAATTAAAAGTACTGAGAGCTTGAGGGACCAATATAGATGTGTATAGAGGACAGGAGATTGAAAGGGGGAAAGGAGGGAAACAGGAGGAGTAGAGGGGATAGAGAGGATGAAGGGTTAGTTGATCTTCAGGAGTTGTGGGAAGGAAGTGCACAGGAGACCTCGAAGAGGGGGGGACCGATAGCCCCTCAGCTGAGGACCACTCCAGTGTAACATCTATCACACATACAAAGGATGCCCTACTAGATTTGCCCAGGGTTCCCAAATAGCGTTAAATTTATCAGTAGTATCTAGGATAATGTTGGAAATTTTTTCTTGCAGCATGATCCACGTGATTTTTTGCTTGGCTAACCGAATGGATACTTTCGGTGATTTCCAGGCCCTGGTGATGGTCATTTTGGCCCCCACTAGAATAAACTGGATCAGCTTCTGTGTATGTTTAGAAATTTTTGGTATGGGACCATTTAGCAATGCAACAGTTGGGTCTTGTTGCAGAGTACAACCGCAAGTTCTGCGGATAAGGGAGAATATCTTGTTCCAATACATTCTGATTTTAGGGCATTCCCATAGTATGTGTAAAAGAGACCCCATATGACCGCATCCTCTAAAGCAAAGAGGTGACGTTAGCGGATAGATTTTGGCAAGACGTGACGGTACCAAATACCAGCGTGTGAGAACTTTCAGCCCTGCTTCGCTAATTGAAGTATTAACCATACCTTTAAAGGAGCGGGCGAAATTAATATGCCACTTATCCAGGTCCCAGCTGAAGTCAAGATCTCGTTCCCAGCTTGTCATGTATGCTGCTTTTTCCGTGGGTTCCGCCAGGGATGAGTAGATGAGGGAGATACCCCCTTTGGTGTCCGAGGCTGAAGCACACCATTGTTCATAAGGCGTTACAAAGAGATGGTTTTCATTGTCCTTCCATACCCGATTTAAAAAATGAAGGAGTTGAAGGAATCTAAATTTTTCTGTTGGGGGCATTTCGAGTTTGGAGGTACAGTATGCTAGAGTGAGGGGACCATTGGAGTTGAAGAATTGCCCGATTCTATAAAGGCCCTTGTCAAGCCACCATTTAAAGGCCCGAATCTCCAGGCCAGGGGGAAAATTATGATTTCTGAAGATATGTGCCAGGGGGTGCCATGTGGAGATGAGGGGTTTGAACTTATGGAGGGCGTCACAGAGTTTCATTGAGTGAGATAATGTTGGTGCTAAAATAGGGGGACGTTTTTTGGGGATATTCCAGAGCAGGAAGTCTAAAGTGAAACCAGGAACCGCCTCACGCTCCATGCTCACCCAGTCTGGTTTGGGTCCTTTCATGTATATAGTTGAGAATTGGCTCAATTGTGCTGCCTGATAATACCACCACAGATTGGGGACCCCCAGTCCTCCCTTTTTTCTGGGCCTAAAAAGCACCTCTTTAGAAAATCTGTGGCCTTTTTTATCCCAAATAAAACGGATTATGGCAGATTGTAGGCGTTGAATGTGCGGTTTGGGGACTGGAATGGGTAAGGAACGAAAGAGATAAAGTAGCCTAGGTAGGAGAGTCATTTTTACTGCGTTCACTTTACCCAACCACGAGAGCTTATATAGTGACCATTGGGTCAGGTCGTCCGTGAGCTTTTTGATCATGGGGGGGAAATTATATTTATAGAGAGTATCTATGCCAGAGGTAAGGTTAATACCAAGATAAGGGATTGATGTGGAATTCCATGAGAATGGAAATTTACTCTTTAGGTTATTTACTATGTCAGGGGGGGTGGAAACATTGAGAGCGACTGATTTGGATACATTAACCTTGAGTCCGGAAGCTAATTCAAAGTTTTGTAGAAGTTGCAAAATGTTGGGGATGGAGGTCATGGGAGACGTGACGAACAGGAGGACATCATCCGCGAATAGAGCGCATTTGTGGTAATTTTGCCCACAGCGAACTCCATGAATGTCTGGGTGTTGTCTAATCGCGATGGCCAAGGATTCTATAGCCATCGCGAAGAGAAGGGGAGAGAGAGGGCATCCCTGCCTTGTTCCTTTCTGTATGGAGAATTTATCTGATAAGTGTCCTAGTAGTCTCACCTGTGCTTTAGGTTGATGATAGAGGGCTCTTAATATATTGATAAAGTTAGGGCCGAAACCCCATTTACCTAAAATTGTGAAGAGATAGGGCCAAGCCACCGTATCAAACGCTTTTTGGAGATCTATGGAGAGGAGGAGGCCCCCCTGGGGAGATCCCCCATCCCACCCCGATCTCATTAGGGAGACTGCATTTATCGCTTTCCGTATCTGGTCCGGTCCCTGCCTCCCTGGTATGAACCCCACCTGGTCCTTATGTATGTAGGTATCTATAAAAGAAGCGAGTCTATTGGATAATATTTTTGTCATAAGTTTTAGGTCGTTATTAATTAACGAAATAGGTCTATAGTTACTGACATCGCTGGGGTCTTTACCTGGCTTAGGTATAACTGAAACAAAAGCCAAATTGGCATTTGGGTCTAACGGTGATGCTTTAGCTAAGGAGTTAAAAAAGCGGGCCAGGTACGGAGAGAGGGAATCTATAAAAGTTTTGTAATAGTGGTTTGAGAAACCGTCTGGGCCTGGGGCTGAGTCCTTTCTGAGCCCTTTTATAACTGCTCGGATCTCAGATTCTTGGAATGGTGATTCCAGTATGGAGCGGTGAGATTCGGAGATTTTTGGCAATGGGATTTTGTCTAGAAAAGCATCCAACTTTTGTTGGGAAATTGGGCAATCGTCGGAATACAGATTGGCATAAAAGGATTGGAATGATTTAAGAATTATACTTGGGTTTTGGGTTAGTGATCCGGATTGGGTTTTTATTTTAGGTAGGGCAAAAGACCTGTGTTTCGGGGTAAGTTTGGCCGCTAACTGGGGGCCAAATTTGTTCGCTCGTAGATAGAAACTGCCGCTGATCCAATGGAGGTGCTTTTCTGCGTTAGAAGTCAAAGCTGAGTTAAGAGATAGCCTAATAGAATCTAGCTTAGATAGAGATGTAGGATTGGGGTTCAGTTTATGGGACTTGCTAAGATTTTTGTATTCTTTCTCTAGTTTCTTGATATCAATTTGCCGTTCTCTCCTTAATTTGGCTGCAAATTGGATCAATTTCCCTCTGATTACTGCTTTGTGAGCATTCCAGAGCGTGCTAGGGGAGATGTCTGCCGTGTCATTCAATAGAAAATACTCTTTGATATCTTTTTCTAGTATAGTACAGTGGACGGGGTTAGCTAGGATTTTCTCATTTAGGCGCCAGGTGCGTGGGCCAGATGGGGATAACGAATTGGATATTCCTAAGATTACTAGGGAGTGGTCAGACCACGGAACATCGTGGATGGATGCTTGATTAGCAATTTGTATGTCAGAGTTCAGTAAGAAAATGTGATCGATTCTAGCATATGTCTTGTGGGGTGCTGAGTAGTGTGTGTAGTCCCTTGTTGCGGGGTTTAATTCCCTCCATGAATCAATGAGTCCCACCGAGTGAATTAGTTTGGCAATCTGGAGGCTTTGTTTGGGGGGTCGTTTAAGGCGAGGGATCCCCTGGGCTGCTTTGTCTAAGATCTGATCAAAGGTAATATTGGAGTCCCCTCCCATAATCACCCTACCCTCAAAGTGGGGTGAGAGAGTTGCTAGTAAGGAGGAGAAGAATTTAGCTTGGCCTTTGTTGGGTGCATAATAGGAAATAAAAGTGTATAGATTACCTTCAATTAGACCCTTGATTAGAATGTATCTTCCTTCATCATCTCGCACAGTTAGAGTGTGAGAGAAAGGGGTTTGTTTGGAGATTAGGATGGCTACTCCTCTCTTTTTCTCGCTAGCGTTTGCGAGAAAAAAAGTGGGGTATTTGTTGTGTAAAAAAGAGGGCGAGTAGTTTGAGGGGAAATGTGTTTCTTGGAGGAGCACTACATCTACCCCTCTTGAGTGATAGCTTTGGAAAGCTTTGCGTCTCTTGACAGGTGAGTTGAGCCCTTGAGTGTTATGGGAGGCAACTTTAAGTGTCCTCTGTAAGGTAGGTGGGTCAGTCATTTTCACTAAGGGAGTAACTCTGGTGCATTAGGTGTGTTCCTACCCGGTTCCTTGATGATGCAGCATGGAGTCTGGGAGAGAGATCTTGCTGTCGCAGCGGAGGGCTCTGGACAAGGTCGGTCTCCTGTGCACTTTCCTGAAATAAAAAAAAAAAAAAAGGGGGGGGAAGGAGGAGAAGAAGGGGAAGAAGGGAGAGATAAGAGAATGAAAGAAGAGAAGAAGAATCATTAAATAATACATTCTAATAACTTCAAAAAAAACTAGGCGTAAAAGCCCAGAAAATCCAGGAACTGGACTAAAAAGTTCAGTTCGAGTCTGAGACCCAAAAACAAAAGGGTCTCAGAAAAACAAGAACAACCTCAGCCGAGGTTGTTAGTCTGGTGTAATCAGTGGGAGGGTCTCCCCTGATCACAACAGAGGAAGTGGCGATGCTAGCCCAGCCGAGCCGCCGGGGCCCCATCTAAAATGGAACAATGGAACCTAGTAGGTGTGAGCACAAAAAATTTGAATAATATACCCATATAAAAAAACACGGATTTAAACATGAGGAGTTGAGCCCAAACTCTAAGAGGTACGAGGGCAAATTACTGTTTTAAATGAAAATGACAAAACAATACTCTCCATAGGGGAAGGTCCATTAATAACCGGGAGGGGGGGTGGAGGGCAGGAACAGGGAAGTGAGAGGGAGGGGGGAGAAGTGAAGTGAGGTAAAAACTTATTAAGGGGGGAGGGGGGGGGTGGGGGAGGTGAGGGAAACAACCCGGAGTCATCTTCGTCCATCTTCATTGCATTGAAGAGAGTGGGGGAAAATCAGGTGAGTGCAACCATTCTCACTATTGGATAAGTGGGGTCTGAAAGGGTGTATGCCATGTACACCATAGCTTCTCCTTCAGCGGGTACAGCCCTAGGGAGAAAAGGGAGTCACAAAGTCCTTATAAAGCTGAAAAGGGATGACTTCATCTTGGAGGAAAGGAATCGCGGTGACGCTTCGTTTGCTGTTTGTTCCAGAGGGGGGTGATGGGGCTGCCTGGAGGGGGTCTCTTAGATGAACTTGACTTGGACGGAGGATCCTGGGGGGGAGCTTCTTGAGAGATGAATCCAAGTCGCAGGAGTAAGTGTTCGCCTTCTTGGAATGAGGAGAATCCATACGATCTATCCTTATGTTGGAACTGAAGACGGAAAGGGAAAGTCCAGCGATATTTAATCGATTTCTGAGAGAGGATTTCAAGCAGAGGTTTTAAAGCTCTTCTCTTTAGGATTGTAGTTTTGGAGATGTCTGCGAAGATTTGGATCTTGTTGCCTTGGAAGGATAAGGCGTCCAGATTCCGAGATCTTTTCATGACCTCCTCTTTGGTCTCGTAATAGTGGGGCTTAACCACTATATCCCTTGGGAGCCCGTCCTGTCTGGGTGGTTGCAGCGCTCTGTGAGCCCTGTCAATCTCCAATTTGCGATCAGAGATATCCGGGATCAGTTCTTTCATGAAAAGCTGCACTGTGTCATGAATATTGGTTACAGACTCTGGTATACCACGAATACGGAAGTTTCCTCTCCGATTACGATTTTCCAAATCGTCAATCTTCCCTAAAGCTGTTTCAAGTTGATCTTGCATCAGGTGAATGCAGTCAGTATTCTGATTGGTGCGCGCAACCGTTTGATCGACTGCTTGTTCAATTAGGTCAATGCGGGCCCCCAAGCTCTGTAGGTCTGCCTTAATAGATGTGGTGATTTGTGCTGCATTTTGGGCCAGGCCTGTGGCTAGCATGTCTGAAAAGCAATTCAGAAGTTGTGCCATGTCTGACTGGTGGGGAGAGTTCAGCGGTGCTGCCTGAAGTATAGCAGGGGATGGGGCGGAATCATGCAGTGAGGGGATATGGAGCATGTCAGTTAGGGTCCTGTTAAAAACTGAGTCTTTGCTTGTAAGATAGGCATTCTTGGGGGAGATGTTACTCACAGAGGATCCTGGTGTGATGTTGGGAAGCTGATCTTCCTCTGGGATGTCAGCCATGATGACTCCGTCTCCTGTGTCTGCCTGTGAGGAGGTCGCGGCCGCCATCTTGGATGTAGTGGGGTCGGGTAGGCCAAAGGAGAGTTTCCTGCTAGCCGCTGGACGCTGTGATCGGTTGGGCATGTAGATTTGTGCCCACTAGCCTCCTCTACCAGCGGGTGTTAAGCCGGGACGGTTCCGTTCAACAATCCGGCGTCTGGGGACCGCGGAAGGCTCGGCTGTGACGGAGCTCCCGTTCAGAGCGTCTTCCCGGGAGTCCCGCGCATGCGCACTTCTACATGCCGGCTTTTTATCTGTTTTATCATTGTATGGCGGAGTTGTCCTTTCTGCCTTTTTTCAGCAATAAATATTTTTAATCTTACTACACCATTGGAGCTCTTACTTGCTTCATTTCCTGTTTGCAATGCCTTCTGGGAAGGGGCGGCAACTTCCTCTGACACTGCCGTTGCTATGGAAACCTGACCTGAAACCTATTACACTGCTTGTGCTGCACTGAGCATGTGCGAGATCTGCAAGGATGAGATCCAGGAAGAAATACAGTCTGGCTTCAGATGCCCAGACTTAAGATGGCCACGGCCAGCTGTAAGTTTATAAAATAACAAACTACTGCTATAAACTAACAAAACAGACCTTAGTTTACAGACTAACTTTACTAGAATACATTAAGATTGTGTATTATTGGGGTATTTTTGTTTAAAAAGTATAATTTCGGCTGGAACACCACTTTAATTTATAATTTAATTCATTTATTTATAAGTACCCTTTTTGTGGTATTTGATTCATTAATTATTCACAGTATATATTTATTTATTCATTGACGCTAGTAATATATGAATGTAGATCTATGACAATCTTACTGTAAGCGCACGTATTTTATTTGCACACAGCCATTAATGTCTAAGCCGCTGGCAAAAAAGTGAGTACACCCCTAAGTGGAAATGTCCAAATTGGGCCCAATTAGCCATTTTCCCTCCCAGGTGTCATGTGACTCATTATTGTTACAAGGTCTCAGGTATGAATGGGGAGCAGGTGTGGTAAATTTGATGTGATCGCTTTCACTCTCTCATACTGGTCACTGAGAGTTCAACATGGCACCTCATGGCAAAGAACTCTCTGAGCAGCTGAAAAAAAGAATTGTTGCTCTACATAAAGATGGCCTAGGCTACAAGAAGATTGCCAAGACCCTGAAACTGAGCTGCAGCATGGAGGCCAAGATCATACAGCGGTTTAACGGGACAGGTTCCACTCAAAACAGGCCATGCCATGGTAAACCAAAGAAGTTGTGTGCACATGCTCAGTGCCATATTTAGAGGTTGTCTTTGGGAAATAGAGGTATGAGTGTTGCCAGCATTGCTGCAAAGGTTGAAGGGGTGGGGGGTCAGTCTGTCAGTGCTCAGACCATATGCCGCACACTGTATTAAATTGGTCTGCATGGCTGTCATCCCAGAAGAAAGCCTCTTCTAATGATGATGCACAAGAAAGCCTGAAAACAGTTTGCTGAAGACAAGCAAACTAAGGACATGGATTACTGGAACCATGTCCTGTGATCTGATGAGTAGGGATGAGCCCGATGTTTGCCTGTTCGCCGAATAGCAAACAATTTGGGGTGTTCGGGGCAAATTTTGAGAGCAGCGGAACACCCTTTAAAAGTGCTAATTTTAAAGGCTTATATGCATGGTATTGTCATAAAAAGTGTTTGGGGACCTGGGTCCTGCCCCAGGGGACATGTATCAATGCAAAAAAAGTTTTAAAAATGGCCATTTTTTCGGGAGCAGTGATTTTAATCATGCTTAAAGTGAAACAATAAAAGTGAAATATTCCTTTAAATTTCGTACCTGGAGGGTATCTATAGTATGCCTGTAAAGTGGCATATGTTTCCCGTGTTTAGAACAGTCTGAGAGCAAAATGACATTTCTAAAGTCATTTAAAACTACTCAAGGCTATAATGAATTGTCAGTCCCGGCAATACAGATAAAAGAAGTAATTGAAAAAAATGGCATGGGATCCTGCCAGTCCATTACCAGTCCCTTTGGGTCTGGTATGAATATTAAGGGGAACCCCGAACCAAAATTAAAAAAAAAAATTGCGTGGGGGTCCCCCTGAAGGGCCCGGTATGGATATTAAGGGAAACCCTGTGCCAAAAGTTTTTTTAAAAAATGGCATGGGGGTCCCCCCTCAAAATCCATACCAGACACTTCAGGTATGGATTTTAAGGGGAACCCCACGCCAAAATTAAAAAAAAATGGTGTGGGGGTCCCCCCAAAAATCCCTATCACACCCTTATCTGAGCATGCAACCTGGCAGGCCGCAGGAAGAGAGGGGGGATGAGAGAGCGCCCCCCCGAACTGTACCAGATCACATGCCCCCAACATGGGGAGGGTGCTTTGGGGTAGCCCCCCAAAGCACCTTGTCCCCATGTTGATGGGGACAAGGGCCCCATCCCCACAACCCTTGCCCGGTGGTTGTGGGGGTCTGCGGGCGGGGGGTTATCGGAATCTGGAAGCCCCCTTTAACAAGGGGACCCCCAGATTCCGGCCTCCCCCCCGTGTGAAATGGTAATGGGGTACAAATGCACCCCTACCATTTCACAAATATAGTGTCAAAATGGTAAAAATGACAAGACATGGCTTGGGACAAGTCCTTTATTAAAGAATAAAAAAAATAAAAATGTCTCACAAAGTCTTCTTCTCTTGCCCCACCGACGGACCGAAAAAAAAAAAATCGAGACCGACCCGCCTCCATGAGAGGCTCCCGCCGTATGACCGTGACATTCCCGGGTGACCCCGCCTCCCTGTGACGCACGGGGACATCCCTATAGCTTTCCTGGGGCGTCAGGGGGGCAGGGCCACCCGTTTACGTAAACAGGTATATATATATATATATATATATATATATATATATATAAGCTTTTAAAATGAGCAGTTTTAATTATTCATGTTTGTGTCCCATAGACTTTAACGGTGTTCGCGTGTTCGCACAAATTTTTTGCCTGTTCGCATATTTTGCTGCGAACCGAATGGGGGGGGGGGGTGTTCGGCTCATCCCTGCTGATGAGATGATGAGACCAAGATAAACTTATTTGGTTCAGATGGTGTCAAGCGCGTGTGGCGGCAACCACACCACAGGAGTACAAAGAGCATGCGTACAGTTAAGCATGGTGGTGGGAGTGTCAAGGTCTGCGGCTGCATGAGCGCTGCCGGCACTGGGGAGCTACAGTTCATTGAGGGAACCATGAATGCCAACATGTACTGTGACATACTGAAGCAGAGCATGATCCCCTCCCTTTGGAGACTGGGCAGGGCAGTATTCCAACATGATAATGACCCCAAACATACCTCCAAGATGACCACTGCCTTTGTAAAGAAGCTGAGGGTAAAGGTGATGGGCTTGCCAAGTATGTCTCCAGACCTAAAACCTATTGAACATCTGTGGGGCATCCTCAAATGGAAGGTGGAGGAGAGCAAGGTCTCTATCATCCACCAGCTCTGTTATGTCGTCATGGAGGAGTGGAAGAGGACTCCAGTGGCAACCTGTGAATCTCTGGTGAACTCCATGCCCATGAGGGTTAAGGCACTCACTTTTGTTGCCAGCGGATTAGACATTAATGGCTGCGTGTTGAGCTATTTTGAGAGGACAGCAAATTTACACTGTTATACAGGCACCCACTACTTTACATTGTAGCAAAGTGTCATTTCTTCAGTGTTGTCACATGGAAAGATATAGTAAAATATTTACAAAAATGTAAGGGGTGTACTCACTTTTGTGAGATACTGTATATATTAATACACTGCCTGCACTATATATAGTTTTGACTACACTGTGTGTATGTGTGTATATATATATATATATATATATATATATATATATATAAAATACTGCACGCCCCTACACTATATACAGCCATCATGTAAGCAGCCTTATATAGTGTGGGGCATGGACTTAGCCCCCTGAGCCATGATTGGCTAAAGGCAACCTGCCTTTGGCCAATCATAGCTCTCACAGCAGAGCTCGCTGTTGTGATTGGCGAAAGCATGCAGGTCAGGTGCATGCTTTGGCCAATCACCAGCCGTCAATACGCTGTGATCTGGCAGTACATTATGGGGGGGTTCCGTAGCACTCGAATTTGCCGCAAACACCCCATATGTTCGGTTCAATTGTGAGCAAGCGAACACCTGATGTTCGAGTCAAACTTACGTTTGACTCGAACCGTGGGCTCATCCCTACTGGGGATCTGTTGAACAGAGGTGCAACTGGGCCCTTTTAAAATAAATTGAAACTCAACCCACACGCAGGGCATTTGCCAAGCTCCAATAAAGCTTCAAAAAGCATGACAGAAGAATCCTTGAAGCATCACAGAAGCATCAAAAACACATCAAAAAAGCATGTTGAAGCGGTTGGCACTTTAATGTATGTTAAAGCAAGAATAAATAAGCCCGAAGTGTCTTATTTATATTATTTAAAGCGATAAAAGAGAACGGTCAAGATTTATATTTTATGTCCCCTTGGGCCAACTGTGTTTTGCAGTCCCATCCTATCTCAGAAGACTGGGCTCATTCACACCATGCACAGTAACTCACGCCACTTTCATGCTTAGAGGTGAGTTGCATTAGGCAGCAAATTCAAAATGAATGGGCTACAATGCAACTCAACACAAGAAAAGTTAATGCAAGTTGTGGTTTGTTTTTTTTTGTTTTTTGCAGCACAATGCATTGTGGGGGTGCTTTTGCTTGCAATTCAAAATTAAAAGCACCACAGAACACCAATGAACATATTGTGCATTACCCCATGTTGCACATGTTAGCCCCAGCCAGAGCAGATTTTTTAAATTTTACTACTGCCAATAAAAAAAAGAGAAACAAAATACTTGAATCTTAAAGTGATACTAAAGGATCGTTTTTGTTTTTATTTTTTTTAAATAACAAACATGTCATACTTACCTCCACTGTGCAGCTCGTTTTGCACAGAGTGGCCCCGGACATCCATTTTCTGGGGTCCCTAGGTAACTCTTGCGGATCCTTCCCACATTAGACAACCCCCTTGGAGAAGCGCTCTCCCGAGGGGGTTACCTTGAGGGCGCACTCCAGAGTCCAGCATTCTGCGTCCATAGAGGCTGAATGCAGGACTCAGCCCCGGCGCCCGCATCATTGGATTTGATTGACAGCAGCGGGAGCCAATGGCTGCGCTGCTATCAATCTATCCAATCAAGAGTCGGGAACCCGTGGAGAGAGAGACGGCGGGGACGCACCGACAGAAATTTGGGGCTCAGGTAAGTAAAACGTGGGGCTGACGACTGCAAGGTGTTATTTCACCTTAATGCATCCTTTGCATTAAGGTGAAAAAACACAAGCCTTTACAACCCCTTTTTCTTGTACTCACTCTAATCTCTACTGACACTTTCTTTTTGCATGTCGTTGAAGTACAATGTCAAACAAAAAATAAACCACAGTTATGACTCCAGAGTCATTGAGAGAAATGTCTCTAGAAAGCATTATTGCTGAAAGCAAGAAAAACCGAGAAGAATTGTGTGGGAGCAGATGTCCCGTCCTCATGAAAGAAAGAAAACTGAACCGCAATGTTCTATGCACAAATCTAAATCTGTTTTATGTGTTTATACGGAGACACTGCACTGTCAGAGAAAAGACACAATATAGAAGTTATTTAAGGGAATAATTAAATGCTTAAGGATAATTATGGATGTGTGGTTAGTAATTATTCTTTGGTTAAGCCTGTTTATCCATGGTTTGGTAAGGGTTGTTCAAATATTACCTCAGCTAAAAAAACACTGTAATTTGCTAGGCACTAAACAGGGAAGAACAAATTGACTGAATGCTTTTTCTATTATATTTTTTCAAGGAAAAAGGAAAACAGAAGCAATCTTCATTTGGATTTGTTTGCAAGAAGCAATGATGATATGCAAAATGCATTAAGCCGAGCGACCAATCAGATTTTACCTTTATTAAGATTAGGGCAATCAAAACAATGCAACAAAGTGGATGCTGTTTTGTTTCTTTGTCTGCATATTCTTTGCTGTCTGCATATTGTTTCCCACTTTATTAAATATACCTGCTTGTTTTCTTTTTTTTATATATATAATCTTTATTTTATTTTAGAAACATTTTGTCATTACAACAAGGGATCACACATATAAAAAAGAGGTGGGGGGAGGAAGGGAAAAGGGGAGGGGAGAACAGGGAGTACATTTAGTATGGTCCCAATGAGGACAACAGTATCAGCAGGGAGACATATCAACTTGTGATTATAAGGGCACCCTTCTTGTCCCAGACATTCGATCTATGTGGACAAGCCTCCCTCCCTAGTTGGGAGAGGGTAGGGTGATCTCAAACATAAGGTCAAGAGTTTTTGCATATATGACTCACATTGCTTAGATATCATAAGTGAACTCAAGGTACCTAGATCGGTCAAACACTAGGAGACCGTCCAGGTAGCCCGAAGACGGATACAAGGGTATACTAAGGGTGTTAAAAGAAAAAACACCAGTTAAAAAAAGAAAAAAAAGGAAAGTAATAGTAAGAGAAAGAAATAGGGAAGGAGAGTAATGTAAAGGAAAATTCTCACCAGGTTCGTTAATGTATTGGGCCCATGTTATGTAGAGCCTTTAGTCATTGGAGGATGGTTCACTTGGACAAGTCTCCCAAAGGAGGGATCTGCTAAGGTAAATAAGGCAATGTCTAAGCTAGATGAGGCTATGGTTGTGTCATGTACGTGGTTTTTCCAAGCTGCCCATGTAAGTTTGAATCGCTCACGGGTTTCCTTAAAGGGAGCGAGCCAGCTCTCTGCCTCCATGATCTCCCCCACCTCCCCCAACCAGTCGAGCTCGCTTGGAATGTGAAAGCTTTTCCAGTGTATTGGTATAAGGCGTTTAGCTGCGTTGAGGAGGTGGGGAGAGCGCTTCGCTTGTAGTGAGACAGAGGCATGGGGGGGGGTGGAGCAAAAAATGTTTTGGCAATGCTGGGATGTCTATTCCCAAACCATTTGATATATGTTTACCCACCATAGACCAGAACGGTGTTAGCACTGGACATTCCCACCATATATGGAGGAATGTTCCTTTCATTCCACACCCCCTCCAGCACCAGTCAGAAGCAGAGGGGAAAAGTCTAGCCAAAGTAGTGGGTACCCTGTACCATCTCGATAGGACCTTATAATTGTTTTCTTGGGTCCTGGAGTCTACTGAGCTCAATTGCCAGCCCACACAAACTTAATAAAGAGGCTGCGGAGCTCCATAAAAAAGTGCTTAGGTAAATGCACGGGTACCATCTGCAGGAGAAAAAGGATGCGGGGCAGTATTATCATTTTAAGGATGTTCATCTGGCCAACCCATGTGAAGGACGCTTTATCCCAGGTTTGCAGATCTTGACAGATCTTCTTGAGTACAGCAGAGTAATTGTGAGTGTATAGGGGGTCAAGTCGGTCTGTAAGCTGGATGCCTAGGTATCTCATAGAGGGGGGCGACCACGTGAAAGGAAAAAATCCCTTCAGGGAGGATGCCAGAGACAGGGTGACAGTGATCGGCAGGATCTCGGATTTGGTGAGGTTAATATGGAAGTTGGATACCTCTCCATAAGCAGACAATTCTCCCATCAGATTCAGCAACGAGACAAGGGGATCCACCACATGAAAAAGTATGTTGTCTACATAGGCAGAGAGCTTATGTTCAAGGGAGCCCACCTGCACCCCTCTGATGCTCGGGTTGGATCTGACCTTCTGCAGCAGCGGTTCTAAGACCAGTGCGAACAGAAGGGGCGAGAGCGGGCATCCCTGTTTCATGCCGTTCTGGATGGGGAATGCTGCAGAGAGGCCGCCGTTCACTTTTACCTGTACGGTAGGGGACGTGTAATGCGCTGAGATCCAGTGTAGCATATATGGACCTAAACCCATTCTCCGTAGTTCTGCGTTGAGAAAGTCCAAATCCATGCAATCGAATGCCTTCTCCGTGTTCGTAAACAGAATCAGGTAAGGAGGCATTCGATCGCGTGTGTGTGCCCAGTGGATGAGCTGGAGAGCTCTAATAGTTGTCCCTGGCTTCCCTTCCCACTATAAAACCTGTCTGGTCAGTGTGTATCATCTTGGGTAGGAGGAGTTTAAGGCGGTTGGTGAGAGTTTTAGAGAATAGCTTAAGGTCCGTGTTTAGCAGGGAGATTGGGTGATAGCTCTGTGGTAGGGTGGGGTCTTTTCCTTCTTTCGGGAGTACTGTGATGTATGCCAGCGAGGTCTCCTGTGGGAGATGCCCGTTGGTAGCCAGGGAGTTGAGGAGAGTGCAAAGAGGGGCCCGGTGCCTATCAAAGAACTTTAGGTAGTAGGCCCTGGTGAAGCCATCCGATCCAGGGCTTTTTCCAGTGGGGAGAGACCTAATAGTGGCCAGCAGTTCAGCTGTGATGATAGGGAGTTCTAGTTTTGTTGTTTGTTCTGAGGATAAGTTGGGAAGACCTACTGAAGAAAGATATGTTGCTGTATGGTATGGCTTAAGAGCCACTTCTGTTGGAGAGGAGGCAGAGTCCAGGTTGTACAGGGTCGTATAGTAGTCGCGGAACATGGAAGCTATTTTTGAGGTACATTGGGCCGGTACTCCGGTTGGGGATTGTAGCTTATGGACATGAGCTAGAATACACCTTTTACGAAGTGCCTGTGCCAGTAACCTGCTGCATTTGTTGCCGTGCTCATAATATGTATGGCCCATATAAGGTAATTTGCGTCAAATTCTACGATCTAGCAGTTTTGAAAAAAGCGTACACAATTCGGTCAGGCGGCGGAACTCCTCTGGGTCCGATGTTCGTTCGTGGCTGAGCTCTGCGCGTTGCATGCCTGTAAAACTTTCTGGAAGTCCGCCTGTCTCTCTTTTTTAATTTTGGAACCTAGTGCGATAAAGGTGCCTCAAACGACTGCCTTGTGTCCCTCCCATAGAATGCCTTTGCTGACCTCACCATTGGCATTTTCTGCAAAGTAGTGGAACAAAGTCTCCTGTACCCCCCTCACCACCCTCAAATCGTTTAGTAAGTTCTCATTTAATTTCCAAGAACGTGTTTTGACCATTGCTTGGGAGATTGAGAGTGTGAGGGTTACTGGGGCATGGTCGGAGATAGTGATCTGTTCGATAGTGGCGTCTAACAGCATATCAAGTGAGACTTAGTCCACTAGCAAGAGATCTATTCTAGTGTCCACTTTGTGGACACTAGAATAATAGCTAAAGTCCTTCTCTGAGGCATGCAATGCACTTCAACAATCCACCAGGGTATGTCCCTGAAGGGTCTTACGGAAGTGCCTTAAAAATGCGTGTGAATGTGTTGATCTGTTTGCAGAAGTGTCTAGGGAGGGGTCAGTGCTAACATTAAAATCCCTCCCGGAAGTCTGTCAGGTTGGTTAGGACTTGGTCAATAAACGTGAGTTGTTGGGAATTAGGAGCATATAGAGTGGCGAACGTGTATGTTTGGCCCATAGTGGTGCCTTTCAGGAACACAAAGAGCCCCTGGGGGTCTACTCGGTGGTCAGAGGGTTGAAACGGGCAGTTCTTATGTTTAGCTATGGCCGTACCTCAGGATTTAGGTTTTGGGGAGTTGCTCAGGTACCATTGTGAGAAGAGGTGGGTGGGTAGTTTTGGGAGTGAGGAATCGGTAAAGTGGGTCTCCTGCAGAAGCAGCACCTGTGCACCCAGTCGTCTCAATTCTAACCATAGCCTATTGCGTTTGTTGGGGGAGCAATAACTTAACCGTAGCCATGTTGCATCCGGGGAGGGCTGTCCAAACGACCATCTCGATTCTGCTGGACCTGGTGAGGGTGATAACAGTTCCACATTCTGAGCGAAGAAGAAGAGTAGAGGGGGAGAAAAAAAGGGGGGAAGAAAAAGGAGAAGTTAATATAACATAGAATAAACATAACAACTTGTAAATTGGGACCATTAAGGCATCCATTGCCATATGTGGGTTTACCATTAACTGCTCGCCTGACTCATATGGCTCTCCTAACATGGGGGGCCATCTGAGTGAGGCAAGATGCCCATAACCAGGCTGATGCCCAATAAGGGCTGTCCTATGTGGGGTACGTGATCAGACATAGAAAGCCAGGAAGTTCCTGCTCCCCACTGGTGTTAGAGCTGTAGTTTTCCGGGGAGTTAGCATAGGCCGAGACCCTGGATGAAAGGGGTACATAAGTGTCATTGCCCTCGGGCAGCCGCTCAGTCAAGTCTCCCATGTGCAATGGGTGTAGTAAAATCTGTGGCTTCAAAAAGAAAGAAGGGGTATTACACCCATGGTGTGTGTGTAACATGAGTAGCCATTTTTAGGTGGCAGGCAGGTCCAGAAGCTGTCAGTGGGCTAATAGTAAGTCAGTAGAGGGGTCTGGAATTGCCTCAGTCACCGGCTCCTGTCTTGCATTAGCGGAGGAAGAACGCTTGCTGTTTCGTGAGTTCCGATTGGGCCGGACTTGATGCCAGGGTTGGGATGCTGGTGGTGTTTGGACATCTAGAGAGCATCTCCAGTCCGGGAAGTCCACTGGTTCCAGGTTCAGTTCTGACAGAAAGCGTGGGAGGTCATCTTTAGAGCAAAGGATGGCAGATTTACCATCTCTTCCCACGTGGAGGCTGAAGGGGAACCCCTACCTACACATTATGGCAACTGTGTGTAGGGCTTCCAAAAGGGGGTGTAGTGCTCTGTACTGCATCAAGGTACGGTGGGATAAATCCTGGTAAAAGGATAAGCGAGCGCCATCAAAGTCAAAGTAGGGGCGTTTGCGCATAAGCTGCATGATTTGCTCCTTGACAGTGTATTTGTGCAGTTTGCAGATTATGTCTAGGGGGTTGTCTGCATCCTGTGAGGGGGGTCGGAGGGCCCTGTCAGTCTCAACTGCTGCCATAGGGGGAAGGCCTAAGAGTTCCTTAAATATGCCTTGCAGGATGGGAACAATGTCCTTGGCAGCTGTTGCCTCTGGCAACCCCCTTATGCGAATATTGGATCTGCGGCTCATAATCATCTAGCTGTGATATAAGAGTCTCCATTTGGTGATCCTGGGCAATGCACTTGTCCCTGAGCTGAGTAATGGCAGGGAGGGATTCCTCCACAGTCTGCTCCAGGGTCTCAAGCCTGGTGCCTAGCTGAGTGGTGTCTGCCTTCACCTGCTCTATATCTTGTCTGAAGGCCTTCTCAACTCTGGTAGCAAAGCGATCCAGGTCCTCTCTTGTAGGGAGGGACCATATATGTTGTTTCAAGTCCCAGGCACCCACTAGCTCTGAAATGTCAGAGCCCTGATCATGTGAGGCTGAAGAGCCAGGGGATTCGGGGGGGGGGGCAATGTCTCTTACCAGCTGTGGTGTTAGTATGGAAGACACAGCAGGGTGTTGTGTCACTCTGATCCCCACTGCAGCGTCCATCCCGCGGCCTTTTCCAGATGCCATCTTGGACGTCCTACCACGCGGCTGCCCACCGCCACCGAAATACGAGACGATGAAGACGGTTCCGTGGTTGGCTGTGCCCCTTTGTCTCGAGGAGGCTCTTTTTTTTTCCCGCGTCACATGAAAATTACGGCAGCGGGGTCATGGAGGGAGGAAGATTTGAAATAAAAAGGAGGCATCAGCACAATCCTACTGTTTGTAAGTTATGTCCCTTGTACTGATTTTTTCTGTTTTTAAGTTTAGCTACACTTAATCTTTAACCATTTGCCACTCAGGCCAATTCTGACTCTCCTACCAGGGGCAGATCCGGGGGGGGGCAACGGGGCAATTGCCACCCCCGAGAAATGTGTTGCCAGGCGGGTGAGACATTGGCGGCTCCGTGGCGCCTCCACGGGTGGCTCCACGGGTGAGAGAGCGGGCGGGCTGGGCGGCACGGTTTGTGGGCGGGCGGGCCGGTTTGCCGGGTGGCTCAGTGTGTGTGTGGGCGGCTGAGAGTGAGAAAGCAGGCTTGGGGTGAGCGCGCAGCTGGCCAATCAGCTGGCCGGGGGGCGGAGGAGCAGAGAGATGGGATCATCTCTCACCGCCCCACGCCTGCCCTGCATCCCTGCAGTAACTTCCGCCCTCACTGTGCAGGCAGCGGGGGCAGCAGAGAGATTACATTATCTCTCTGCTGCCTGACTCTGGGACAGCAAGAGACAAGCAAAACACCACCTTAGCAGGCAAGTGACAATCTGCAAGGTGTGGCAGGTGACGTGGCAAAGTGATAATCCACAACGTGTGGCAGGTGACATGGCAAAGTGACAATCCGCAAGGTGTGGCAAGTGACAATCTGCATCTGGTGGCAGGCAAGTGACAATCCGCAACGTGTAGCAGGTGACGTGGCAAAGTGACAATCCGCAACGTGTGGCAGGTGACGTGGCAAAGTGACAATCCACAACGTGTGGCAGGTGACATGGCAAAGTGACAATCCGCAAGGTGTGGCAGGTGACAATCCACAACGTGTGGCAGGTGATGTGGCAAGTGACAATTTGCAATGTGTGACAAGTGACAATCCGCAACATATGGAAGGTGACGCGGCAAGTGACAATCTGCACCTGGTTGCGGGCAAGTGACAATTCGCAACGTGTGGCAGGCGACGGTGGCACACTCAGGGCTCCCACTGATTCTGCATTATGGTGAGTTGAACGATTTCATTATATACTACAATGTAATAATAGAAATAATGGAGGGGGCGTGGCCAAGATGGCTCTGTGAGCAGCTGCTTTTTAGAGAGCTCCGCTTTTCTGTAATCTTTAACCGGATCCAGGGCGGCTAAAAACCCCTGAAATTCACCCCTGCTGACCAGGAGGGTGCCTGGACTGGCCGACTGCCGAGGGAGGTGAGTGATTCCTATTCTGGAGCTGTGATCGGCGTGCCGCCCGGACGTCTCCCGGCCTACCTCGTGCAGCTAGGCCGCAGCCGCGGCCTTTCTTGGCGGGCCCCGGAGCGGGACGGAGGATCCTTGTGCGATCGGCTCTGCAGAGCAAGGCTTCCCGACCATCACAGACCGAGGACGGAAGCAGGGAGATCCGGCCTTGAGTGGCTATAGGCCGAATCCGAGACAAATCTCCCCCACAAGCTACTAGGCCGCAGCCGCGGCCTTTCCTGACGGCCCACAGCTTCCGGACAGGCCTGGATGCAACCCGTGGCCTTGGCCCGGAGGAGGGAGTCCTGAGCGGGTTGGGGGGCACTGGCTGAGGAGCAGGAGAAGGATTGGAGCACCCCCAGCCCAGACATCCTGGGTGAGACAGGCTGCGACTGAACTGAACACCCCTGCAGGCCCTTGGACGCCTGAAGAGGACAGCTACTGTACTCCAGAGGTCGCAGGTGAGGGGGAAGACTGTCTGGGGGCCATACTTTACACAGGACATTTTACCTGACAACCCCTGAC